>NC_091688.1:31502500-32127500 GCF_041296265.1 Equus caballus | reverse complement strand
GAGAGTCCTCTTCTTGCGACCCCCCCAAGACGTACCTAGAGGCTCAGCCTTGGTACTTTCAGGCATCGCAAAGCTGAAGCAAAACAACGACCGCTCTTGCACCCAGCTGGGCCGAGCTATTCCGGATGACACACTGGGGAATTCCAAATGGGGCAGTTTCACTGGGACCTGGGAAAGGTCCTCTCCAATGGAGAATTCAAGAGGTGGACCGGGTAACAGCTTTCTTCCTGGCCCACCCCTCTCTCGACCCTCTTGCAGCTCACTGCCTGTGTGACTTCACTCTGCATTGCACCCCCTGGGTGTCCTCTAGGCTCCAGAGAGGAAGTGAGTCTGGTCCCGGGCTGCATAGCTGTGTTACATGGTCCCTTTGAGGGTGAGAAGCCAGTTTCTCCAATTGAAACATCTCCCACCAACAGCCAGAAAGAGTTCAGGTGGACCCTAGGTGGCTGCTAACACTTGGATAAAAAGCCGACCTGCCTCAAAGCCCAGAGCAGTAGCTGTACTCAGTTTGAGAAACAGTTGTATAAATGTCCTGTGTATAGACAAATGGATGTTTAGAACTACTCCACAGAGCAATACTTCTCAAACCTTAATGTCATAGGAATCACCTGGAGATCTTGTTAAAAATGCAGATTCTGCTTCAGCAGGTCTGGGGTCAGCCTGAGATCCTGCATTTCTAACAAGCTCCCAGGTGATGCTGTTGTTGCAGGTCCACAGGCCACACTAGCAAGTCCTGAGAGCATCCAGCTTTCTTCCATGATGTGCTCATCAGTTAATCCTGCCTCTTAGGCTCCTCCTGATAGCCTGATACTCTAGATCTCCTCCAGCTTGTCAAAACAGGGCTAAAACCAGCACATGCTCTTTATGTAGACAGACTGTCACCTTGAGATTTCGTGCAGAATTTAGAGAAGAAAACTTGACAACAAATGTTTCCCCCATCCTTCCCTTGCCAGAAATAAACAAACAGCAGGAACTGCTTATCATGGATGCAGCGTTTTGAAAAATTATTTTCTCCCCATGTGTAATTTCACTTTCTCACTAAATTATGCTCCTGTAACATGATCTGGTAGAGTACTCAATTGAAAGCTTCAAAAAACCACATCTTTATGACCCTTGAGTTTACCTGGCAAGCTGGTGGCATGTGAGGACATAGTATCAGGAAAAGTGCTCAGGGCACAGGAAGAGATTCCAGGTCCAGAGATGCTGAGGAGTGAGAAGTTCTCCATCGTCTGCCGACCTTAGAGTATGGATATCACACGCCTGCTGCCAAGAGGCTGGTTGGGTTGTCCAGACGATAAACATTCTGAGCACAGTTGACATCACAAGAAGGTCACATGATTCTACTCACTGGCTGGGTTGTCCCTTTCAAAGATGGGTGGAGTCTGTTGCAAGCAAGATTAAGTTTTTTAAAGATTTTTGTTTTGACTTGTCCTTCTTCAGTGGCCTGCCTTGATGGAGAATACCCAGAGAGAAGGAAGAATATAGTAGAGACTTGGTAGTGGCCCAATCTGTGTGCCCCGCTTTGCTCTTCTCTGTCACTCTTCTGTGTCATTGCTGTCACCCCCCAGCTCTGGGAACCTCTGTCTTCTCTGAATGACATCCTTGCTTTCCTTCTCCATCATCTGCCTGAACTCTGAGCCAGGTATTTTTGTTGTTTTGCTTTAGTTTCTGTTCTTTGGTTTGAGGTGTATTTTTTACATTTTCTTTGGAAATAATTTCAGACATTAAAAAGTTGCAAAAATAAAATTAGTACAAAAACATCCATTTGCCCTGTATCCACATTTTCCTATTTGTTAATCTTCTACCTATTTTGCTTTATCGACTCCCTCCCTCTCTCTGTCTCTGTGTGTGTATACATTTTTTTTTTCTGAGTTATTTGAAGGTAAGTTACAAACGTAAAGTCCCTTTGTGCCTAAATACTTCAACGTGTACTTCCTAAGAATAGGGACCAGATATTGTTTTAAATGGTTGGTGCTATTTTTAGCAAATGACTAAAACACAAATGGGTGGCTTACTCAACACTGTTTTGCTCATCATAGGCAGTTTGCTGGTGAGACTGCAGACTCCAGAGTGGCAAGGTCGCCCCTTCTCTTTGCTTCACTTTTGTCATAGAACAACCTAGCATGCTAGAGAGATGTGGAATCAGGGTGAAAGCTGATGATGCTGCTTTGAATATAAGCGGAAGGTGCCCCACTCCAGGTGCTCACGACAGGTGTCAACTAGTTACATGCAGTGCTTTGGATCTAAATGTGGATGTGTTTATGCTGTGAGGGAAAGAGCTGGCCCGCTCCGTGAGGAGCAGTGGGCTCCTCTGCAGTGTGTGGAGTGAGTATGTGAGCTTCGGCACACGAGAGCCCAGAGTTGTCTTCCTGTCTCTTATTTATTCATAGTGTTTACACATTTTCCGGACTGTGTAGAGAACTTGATTTCCTTGTGTGCCTCCTTCATAGCCTGGTTTGGAACATTAGAACGAGTTGGAATGTAAATTGATGCCATGCACTCTGGAAAGTTTGAGGCTCTTTGCAATTTCCCTTGGCCATTGTGGTAGAGAGAAAGATCATGGGTCTGGGAGTCAGCATGTGTGTGTTCTCATTCCCTCTCCGCCACTAGCTCCCTGTGTGGTATTAGGCAAACCTCTCTGCCACCTGCGTTTCTTTCCATTTTGTTAATTTAGACAGTTGGAGTAGGTGAGCATCTTCCTGGTCTAAAACCTAGTGATTTACATGTGGAAATGAGACAGTATAGTAATGAGTGGTGCACACAGGATCCAGAAGGCTTAGAATGTCATCCTGCCTTGGCCGAATACCTTCCTCCTAGTGCCAGCTGGTGGAACTTCAGATATACTTAATGTCGAGAGGGCTGAAAATATTGGGGGAAATATGGGAGGCCACATCAGCTCCTGTTTGTTGAGTTTTTAAAATAGAACTCTGTTTTGGTTTAGTTATTGAAAAGTTTATGGGAACCTGGTTATCCAGGGTTTGTTATACTCCTAGTCGCAGGGCCTGTGTCTTGCATGCTGTATCCTCTCAGTATTTTGTTGCTGGTGGCCCAGGCAGAAGGTGACACTCTCGAAGTGGTCGGCCACTACATAAAATATGTCTCTCTCTCTCGTTTGTTTCCCACCTGCTTTCCGAGCCCCTTTCTCGGACAGGTAAGACCATCTTTCTTATGGATGACTTACGCCCCCAATGCTCCCCTCTGCTTGGGTTTGTGCATGTTGGTGGGGGGGGTGCTGTTGGGAGGGCCACTCAACTGGGGTCCCATCATCTTTCTTTCCACCATCGCCATTATTTCCTGAACCACCAAGCTTCCAGCCCTGAGGAAGGGAGGGACAGGGTGCCGGGTCATTAGCGCAACAGCAGGAAAGGGGCGTACTGCACATCCCTTGGATGTGGAGATGGAGGGAGCCCCAGCCAGAGGCCCACTTTGGAGAAAAGGGCAGTTTGTCCCAGTCTGACCTCAAGAGCCCCTGTGGACCACTGCCAGAGGAGGGGTTTGGAGTGGCTCTTGTAAATCGAAAAAGGCTTAGGAACAGTTTCTCTACAATATCAGCCCATAATGCAGTCAGTTTTTAAGTATTCATATAAAAAGTCAATTAAACTAACTTATTAAATGCTTACTATTGTGCAAGGCCCTATGCTGAGCATTATAGAAAATAAAAATCACTTCAGATGCCACATCCCCTCGAGGAGCTTACCATTTTATTACAGAGACAAGATGTATTTACCTCAAAGACTTAGAGAATGGTAAAGAGAGTGTGTGATGGGCTATCTTTAAATTACTTAAGAATTCAGTGTATATCTTCTGAAGGGAAGAGAGCAAGAAATACAGGATATCCAAAATGGTGCATTATGCAGAAGTTACATTTATTCTAATGTGTTTTTAAAATAATAATGGGGCTCACAATTTACAAATCACTTTGACAGAAGTTTTTGGTCCATATGCTTTTTGAAATGAGTGTGACTGCTCTGAAAATTCACTTTAAACCGATAAGGAAACTGCCACGGAAGTATCTTAGCCAGGAAGTGGGGGGATTTGCCTTCCCCAGCGTACCTCTCTTGAACATTTGCTCTCCTTTCATGGTGGCCCAAATACTTTTCTGGTTTTGGAGAAAATAGTTAAATGCTTTAGTTTCCGAGGGCTCCTCTGCCAGTTTGCAGATTTCATGATTAAAGAAAAATTAGGAGGATGTGGGATATGATAGGCAAATTATGCAAAAGTGGATGACATGGCAAGACACACTCTTAGGAGAAGAATCAGGAATTGATAACCCTGTCGTAGGGGTGGGCTGGGAACTCCTGCTAGTGTGTTGGGTCTATACCTGGAGCCCAGCCAGCCTGAACCGATCAGTTCTGCGCCCCGTATCCCAAGGATGCTCTGATTGCGTTCCCGGCACATCCCCCCTGCAGTGGTGCTTTCCCTATGCGTGGGTTGGGGCGGTTACAGAGGTGAAGGCTGTGGGGTTCATCCCCACAGAGGAAGAGCTCCACTCCTCTTCCCACAGCTTCCTCCTGCTGCCCAAAGACCCTTAGACTATGGCTTATCTAGGTAGTTGGCTCAGAAGGGATATCACTGCTGAAACCACAATAAAGAGAACTGTTCCCCTGACCCAAGACTCAGCAGCGCAGGGCAGAGAAAACTGCTTTATGCGAAAGTTCGACAGAAGAAAAGATCCACCTTGACCTCAGTTACTCTTAGGAAGACTCATCGAGAATAGGTACTTGGCAGAGGTCTTGACTTGGAGAGGAGCCTAGTGACCTCCTTCTCCGAGACTGACAAAATATCTGGGGCAGTTGGTAAGGACAGAAAGCACAGGCCTGCTTCCAAGGCCCCAGAGAGGGTCTGACTACCTTAAGGACTGAGAGGGATTTCCAGGTGAGGAGAGGATGCCCGGATGTGAGTGCATGGACAGCATGGCTTAGAGCCCTGAGCTCTAGCCGTTCCAACTACAAACCTTGGGGCTACAATCTTGGCCTCCACAATTCTGCATCTGCAGAACAGGTTTGGCAAATCAATTCAAGATACTTTTGGAGCACCTACTATGTGCTAGACCCAGGCCAGCTGGTGAAGATACAAAGATGAATGAGACCTGGCCTCTGCCCTGCAAATATTTACAACCCAGTGGGTCTACATCCAGCCCTTTGAGTGAATCGTTCTAGCCAAAAGAGGACTGTCTACCAGGCACATTTAGGCGACCATTCTGTGATCCAAGCCTGGGCAAAGCAGTGAAGGGACCTGAGCTTTGGGTTTAAGTATTTGTATAAAAAGTCAACTAAACTAACTTATTAAACGCCTACCGTTGTGCAAGGCCAATAGTTCTAGCCCCTCCAGTAATTGGCCCTGTGATCTCAAGCCTGGCAGTTCATTGTTACTCTGAACCCCATCTTCCTCATCTATCAACATATATCTTACCAGGCCCCACCTTGCTAGATTGCCATGAGGATTAAGTGAGCTGGTGTTTGTCAAGCTCCTCCTGCTTCGTTGGCAGCGAGTACTTGTCCATTTGGTGTGACCTGGTTCTCAAGCACCACTTAGCCTCTCTCTGCCTGCTGCTGGCCCGTTCTCCCAAGTTCTACCTCAGGAGAAGTGAGCAACTGCTGGCCCACTTTTCCGTGGAGAAAATGTGCTCCACACATGGCTTTTCAGTGGGGAGCTTCCGCTCCAGGCCTCGCATTTGCCATCCCTCCACTGGCTTCTGTCCCAGGGCTTGAGTCAGAGAGCTCAGCGTGTGTTCACAGCTCAATGTCATATAGCATTGCTTCATCCTCATTTTTTCTTTACTTCAGAGGGCGTGGTGACCCCAAGGTAAGGGTCAAGGTCAAGCTGTGAGTCAAGGAGGTAGGTTTAAGGGGAGAAGCTAGCTTTTTTATGGCTCGAGTTCATCACTGATTAACTTGATTGGGGCAGAACTAGAATTTCTAGTCCCACATCCCATCAAGAAAACTGGATGGGAAGGTTCAAGAGTGTCTTTACTGGCTCTTTCATGACTATTTCCAAAGCCCTGTGAAGTTACAAGTTGTGGGCGTGGCGTAAGGAAAAGACAAGCCCCACTGCCCTCTACTCACCGGCTCCCTGTCTCTCCCTCTTTGTTCCTAGTGGACCACAGCATGTTTGAGAACTTGAACACAGCCCTCACGCCAAAGCTCCAGGCGAGCCGCTCCTTCCCCCACTTGTCCAGGCCCGCGGCCCCCAGCTCTGCCGCCCTCGGGTCTGTGGAGCCTGGTGGGCCGGGACTCTGGGTGGGCAGCAGCCAGCACCTCAAGAACCTGGGCAAAGCCATGGGGGCGAAAGTTAATGACTTCCTGCGGAGAAAAGAACCCTCGAGCCTGGGCAGTGTGGGCGCGATGGAGATCAACAAGACAGCAGGGGCCCAACTGGCCAGTGGGGCTGACGTGGAGGGTGAAAGGTGAGTGCACATCTCCCCTCGCACCCAAAAATCCCTACGGTTCTGTGGACCCACTGGAAGAGAGTCACAGACAAATGGGAGAAAATGACCCTAAAGGGGGGTGAAGTTGTCATGGGAACAATAGCTGACCGATTGGGCAATGTTAACGGGAGCTGACTTCACCCTCCATAGCTGTAGCTAGCGTTATGAGTGCCTGTCGTGTCTGAACGCTGTGCTACACCCTTCAGCTGCATTCTTTTACCTCCCCCTTACAGGAGCCCTCTGTGGTAGGCTATATTTCCATTTTGCAGATAACGCAAGTTCACAGAGGTAACGTGAGTAGCTTAGGATTACAAGTTAGTAGTTGTCAGAGCTGGATTCGAACCTAGGTAGCACCCAGAAGCTCCCCAGGTGGGTTCTGAAACCCAGCCATACCTGTGAACCGCGGCCCTGACTGCTCATAGAGGAGTGAGTGTCTGTCAGAGCCCACAGGGGCAGGGGAGGGAAACCCTCCCATTTCCAGGCCTTGTTTTAAACCCTATGCTCCCGAGGTGGTAACGTCCTTTACCAGGCTGATTGCATAGGTTCTGATGTGACACAGTTGACTGGGGGGTCTCAGCGTTAATGCTCTGTGCTGCTCTGAACACTAAGTGAGGTTGTGACAGCCTGAAAGCCTGTTCTTGTGCTCAAGCTGCTGAGACCTGTGCACTAAACCGAGAATGAGAGCCCGAAGGTAAAGCGCTCACCAGGTGGGTGAGTCCAAAGTGCAGTTGGAGTCAGAGAAGCAGGAATGCAGCAGGGACTGGTGTCTCGCCGTTCTTAAAGGATGTGTGTTTATTGTCATCCACCTTACAGGTCAGCCCTGCAAGAAGCGTTCCCTCGGCTGGATCCTCCACCTCCCATAACCAGGAAGCGAACCCCTCGGGCTCTGAAGACCACTCAGGACATGCTCATTTCATCGCAGCCTGTCCTAAGCAACCTAGAGTGTGGGACAGAGCTGTCCCATGGGCAGCCCCAGGACTCCCCTCCCACTGCCCAGCCTGTCCCAGCAGACGCTTCAGAGCCAGAGGCCTCCATGGAAATGAGGGATAGGGGCGAGGCTCTGCCCAATGGAGAGGTTTCCCTGTCGGTACCTGACCTAATCCACAAGGACAGCCAGGACGAATCCAAGCTAAAGACGACTGAGTGCAGAAGGGCCTCCTCCCCTGGCCTCATGGAGAGAAATGGCCTCAAACTCAGCCTGAGCCCCATCGGCCTGGCTGAGTCACTGGAGGCCAGCAGCCCCCATCCTCGGGCACGGACCTCCAGCCTTGACAATGAGGGCCCTCACCCAGACCTGCTGTCCTTTGAGTAGAGCCTCTTCTCATCCCTGCTGGCCACCCCCCTTCCCCTCTGCTTTCCCCTCCCCTGTGCACCCTGGCCTTTGCCCCAGCTCCTCCGTGCCCTTTGCACAAGGCACCAGCAGAGAGCTGATTCTCTCACACAGGCCGGTGCAGGGCCAGAAGTCCAGGAGTAGTCCTAGTTAAAGAGTCCGTCTGCGGAATGGCAGAGGGACTGGGGTGCCGTCCCTCATCCTCATTTTCCGTAAGCTCCTCTGGGTGCCAGCTGCAGACCTTGGATGTTGGAGCTCCTCTGCTCCCGAGTTGCCCTGGCTTCCCATTGAATGGCAGGGCCACCAGCCCTGGATAGGGGCTTGCAGGGGTTCTGTTTGCCTGTCTCCACATGCTGCCTGCTCCCCTGTTCTTCTTGCTCCTCCCTGGTGGCTTGGGAGGCCTCCTGCCTCAGGGGGAATTGGGCTGGATGAGGAATGATGGGCCTGGCTTGATGATGGTCCAGACCTAGAAAGCCACATACCCTGAGCACAGCCCAGTCAGGGCTCCTCCTGATCCCAGCACAGCACGGGCCCCTGGTTGTCACCTTGCCTCTGCCCCTGTGGCTGTGGACCAGAGAAGATGCTTACCAGGCCTGAGACCTTGAGGCAGCCTTGTTGCCTGGGGCTCTCAGGGTGTTTCCCGTCTGGCCAGATGGAGAAGGCAGTGAGCACTCCCTGGGGCAGGGCACAGAGCCGGCCACCGAGAGCGCCTGCCCCACGTGCCTGTCGGGGCGAGGCCTTGGGGAAGATGCCATGAGCAGCTACACTTAGGGTCCTGCACAGAAGGAAAGACCAGGGCTTCCCTTGCTGTGAGTGAAGACAGGGCCTGGCAGGCCCAGCAGAAGCAGCAGAGTATGTTCTGGTCTTGTTTTGGCTGGGGGAGCCAGGAACTTGGCTTTCAGGGCGCTGGTCCCAGGAGAACCCAAGCAGAAGTAGTGGAGAAGGCAGTGAAAACAGGACAAGGAAGGAGCAGTCACTGGGGGTCAGAGCAGCTCTTCAGGGACCTCCCACAGCCTGAAATGACGCAGTTCTAGGCTCCAGGCATGGTAAATGCCTGAGCCAGAGTGAAGGATGTGGGAGAGGGGAATGCGATGAGACGCAGCCGTGGAGGTGCACTACTGTCTGTGAAGTGGAGGTGCTTTGCTCTTGTGTTGAAACTGCCTGAGCCTCCTGCCGCCCTGGTCTCCCTAGAGGGGCCTCTCGCCTGCCTTTCCCTGGTCCTGATGCCTCACCTGTCCTCTCTCAACCTGCCCTCAGGATCTCTGTGACTCGGTTCATCCAACCCCAACTGACTCCTGCCCTCCTGGGTTAACCCACTTTTGTGTTCCTGTCTCCCACCAGGGGTCCTGTCGTGCTGTCTTCCTGTGGCCAGGAGACCCTCTCAGGGAGTGATCCCCACCCTGGGGGCCTTTGCAGCAAGAAGGGCACATCCCTTTTCTTGAACCGCGTGGCAGTTCCCTGGGAGAAGGCTGGGACTGCCACATCCTGCAGGCAGGCCACTTCCCGTGACTTCTGCTGCGTCCTCTTTTCATTGTTCGGCTTCCACCCATGAGCTCCGGGGCACCCAGACCTCACTTCCCACTTCTTCTCATTACCTGGTTCCTGCTCCCCTCCCCGCCACCTCTGCCATATAAAACGTCCAAGCTGACTCCTATAGACCTGGGAGCCTGTGGGGGCAGGGATCGCCAGGGTGCGGCCGCCCTCCCTGCGTTCTTGTTTCTGCAGCCGTGCAAGCTTCCCACAGCGCTCCCACCCCTCTTCTTCTACCCTGTCTTCCATCACCCTGGCAAACAAGTCTTCACTGCATGCTCACAGTGAAGCCTTGTCTCCCCTTCCCTGCAAGGGTCCATGCGTGCCAGGCACCTTGCAGGCCATGGTGAGGTGAGCAGGACGTTACTGAATGTGTAGATCCTGCCTTACTCCAAGAACATCACAAGGATGCGATGTCTGACCCTGATGCTCAGAAACTCTCAGGACTAGCATTATTTGGGGGCCTGTGAGTTTTCCCAGAATGGCTTGGGGTTTGGCACAAAACAGAGCTGGGGATGTGGGGGCAGAGAGCCTGAATACCCATGCTGGAGGCTAGCCCTTTGATCTGAGCTTCCATACCAGAAGCTCTATTTGCTTCTCTGATGGGGAACTTAGCAGCTACCTGCACTCTGGGGCTGCCTCCCCCTCCCCCCAGGGACCAGGTGGCTCTGCCCAGGTGATGTCGTAACCACAGGCACAGATGTTGTAGGCCCAGGCTGGCTTAAGCACCCTGTTCTGCTCCCCACACCCAGCCACAGCTGAAGTCCTGGCCCTAAGGCCCTAAGGCCCAATATTAGCACAGAGATCCTACGAGGTTGTCCCAGAACCAGTGCCAGGGTGACCTCAGAGTTCCTCAGACTCATGTCTGATACTGAATAAGAGGCCGTGGGACCCCGCTCTAGTCTTAGCTGGCCTCTCTGTGATCTCCGCCTCACTGTCCTCCTGCAGCAGGGGTGATGCTGCAGCCTCGGGGGGGCCCTCTGAGGCTGAAATCTGGTCCTAGATGCTGTGGAAGTTGTGTGGTGCTAAGGGCTGAGTGCCACCCAAAGGCCCACAGAAACAAGGACTTTTAATCCTGCTGAGGGCCTGGGCTCAGCCCAGCTCTTCTACCCAAAGCCCCACCTGGCTCCCTGTGTCTGTCTCAACAGCCTGACCTTCCTATGATTGTAGCATGGCAACCACATGCCCCAACCCCCACCACGTGTATGCACACACACAAAGCCCTCAGTCCAGCTTCATGGCCCTTGGTGGCCCAGTCTGCCCAAGGGCAGGGTAACAAGGAGAAATGAAGAAACAATCATCTAGGTCCCCATAAGGAAGTTGGGGCCACAGAGTCTCTTCTCCCCCAACCCCACTGTAACCCCATACTCAGCACATAGCTTTATCCTGATAGATGACAAGGTGAGCTTCCAGAACCTGGCAGGAGGATGGCACATTGCCCTGCACGGAGAGAAATGTGTCTGTGTTATGTATGTGGATGATATGAAGCCGGACATGCATGTAATCCGTCGACTTTTAAAGAATAGAGAGGTTGGCCCCCATTTGGAGAAGGAAGATTACAGATCTATTCTGAGTATTTTCTAGAGATTTTCTATTTATATTTTTAGTAATTTTCTGGTAGAAGGACACTGCGCAATAAAATGATTTGGTTTGGTTTCTCTGCGTCGTTTTTTTCTCCTGACTGATGAGAATTGGTTGGTTTTCTTCAAGCCTGACTTGTCGGCCAGGGAGCACTGGCGTTTTGCTTTGTGGGCCTGGAAGAGTGAAACGTGAGGGTGATAGAAATGTGAGGGAGATGGGCGTTGCCGACAGCCGCCAACCTGAGACCCTTGGGGGGGAAGGATCTCTCAGGATATGCCATCTTGCGTTCCCCTAACTGGCTGCTATGAAATTGTCCCTCTTCCAACCCCACCTATGGCTGTTTCAGGAGCTTCAACGTGATGTGCACAGGTAAGACCCTCCTGCTCGAGAAGAAGCAGGGCGGAGGTGCAGGTGATCCCCAGATGTTCCTCTAGGCCAATAACTCTTAAACTGGGGTCCATAGCCGCCTTCCACCAAGGAGAGGACAGAGTTACATGTGTGCGTGTGCAGACCTTATTCAGAGAGGGACCAGAGTCTGAGTCATCATCAGTAAATGTCAGTGAAATCCCAGGGCTGCTGACAGGCCTTCTCCCAGACTGAGGCAACCCTGACGCTAGCTTACTGAGAGAATGTGGCTTGGAGCAGAGCTAGCCTGAGCCCCTTTGCCCCCCTGCTGCCCCCAGGCCAGTGTCAGATCCAGGGACCCAGAGGACTCACACAGCTGAGAATCAGCCAGGCCTTAAACTTCCTTAAAAGGGAGAAAATGGAGAAGAGACAGGAAGGGGAAGGCAAAGAGGGGTTTAGTCCGTTCACAGAAGCCACACACGTTTCTAGAGGAGGAAGGATGGGGCCTCTCCGCCCCGCCCTGCCATGTGCCCTGATGACCATGCCTGCCGGGGGTTGGGTTCTTCAGTTCAGCACACAGGGGTCCCTGGCTCCACATCGAATGTGCCTTGTGCATGACACTAAGTCTCCAGGCCATTCTGCACGGAATTCCACTCCTACACTTCATTACTCAGAGGATGTGCAAGAGAACAACGGGTGCTCTAAGGTCGCTTGCTTGCTCTGCAGTGGGGCACGGCATGTTGTTCTGGGAAGGTAGGAGTAATGCAAAAACCAATCCAACGTATTCCATGCATGGGAAAAAGGCATGGAAAGTACAATAGCAACTCTTTCCTTTAAGCGTAAGCTCCAGCAACTTTCCGTCGGGCGACCTCTCCCATTGGATGGCTTCAAGATCGGCTCTGCAGTCACTCAGGTGTGAAATGGGCCTCTAATATGCCTTTCTTTCCCACTATTATGCAAAGTAGTTATTTTTGGCTCAGCTCAAATGTGAAAAATTGTAAAAATAATTTTTAAGAAAATTTTTAAGTGTAAAAATGGATATGCATATGTCATGTTTTTTAATGTTCTGCTCTAAGCCGAGCCAGTGGTCTAGAAGCTGGTGTACAAAGATGCATTTATTCACACAATATATCCAAGCCCCTACCATGAGCTAAGTGTGTTGGGGCACTGTAGTAAGGTTGATGGAAAAGGGGTACGAGATTTCTCTCTCTCACTATGCTGACGTGGGTGGTGACGCCATGGTACCTACCCTCCCTGGCTTCATGTTAACAGGCTATGTTAGCAGGACATGAAAATACAATGGAAGCACCAAAGGGAGGGAGGGTTCATTTCAACTGAAGGAGTGTTCCTGTCCTCTGAGCTTAATCTGCCTGCAGTAGTTGCTGAAGGAAACTAATAATCCAAGGTCATCAGGAAACCCACTTCATTCCTGAAGTCCCCATGGGCTGGTAGGGGACCCCAGTGGGTATCCAGAATTTAGTGAGTGAGTTAATCCAGGACTACATCTCAGATGCTGCCCCAAACTCAGACAATTCCTTCTCAGTCAATTTACTCTGCTCTCAGACCTCGGAATTCCTTTCAAGTCAGTGAATCCTGGGCATGTTCTAGAGCTCTCTGTGCTTCTACTCCCTGTCCCCTCTCCAGCCCAGTCTCCACCACAGCAGAGCTTCCCAGTCCAGCCTGGCAGTGGGTAACTCAGCCATGGCTTCACTTTGAGATTCTGGCCTTCAGGGTCCCCTGGGCTTCACTCAGCAGTGTCCCTGCTGGGCCCACCGCTGAGTTTGGGGTACACCATCTGGAGCTCCCGCTGTGGCTCCTCTGTGTGTGGGAACAAGTAATTAAATCCACACAAAGAAATAAAGCCCTTGCAGATGAATGCCCCCCTCCCCCGGGACAACTTTATAAGTGCTGATGGCATTTAATGTCCTTCATCTCTGCCAAGGAAATCTACTCTGGAAACTTTAATTGAAGTTGTCCAGTGAAAGCATCCTCGAGTGCTTTACCCCTCCAGGACGCCCTCCTCCCTGCTGCCATTGGCACCGGGAGCACTCGATTAAAACCCAGAGTCCCCCACCACTGACTTCCTACTAATGAGAAAATTCCTCTGCGTTCCGTATCCAGGGCCAGACCCTCCTGAGATTCAAATCCTCTTTGTGTCCAGCTTATGTCCAGCTGCTGCCATGATAAACAGTCCAACTCCAGGGAGCCTGGGGAGGCTCTACCCCATGAAACGAATCACTCGATTATTGACCACACAGGGAAGCAAACCTGAGGAAATGTGTAAGGACCAACTCAGACACACCAGGCTGGCTACTTTCTGTCTGGTGGGAGGTGCCTGGGGAATCTGTCAGTTACAGAGTAGGAAACACTGCAAGTGTTTTTCCCTTGGAATAGACACATATGCACATAAAAATTCCCCAAAACAAGCAGCAATCTCCCAACATACTGCAATTTTGTTTTCTTTTTTACTGTTTAACCAGTCAGTGGTTTCCAGTGCCATCTGCTTAGCTACCTTCTTCCTTAAAGCACCCGCCATGTTCCCACCTTTTCCTTTCTAGGCTCTAGTTTATTACGTAACTCCTGTCGCTTTGGTCTGGTGTTGAAGCACAGCCAAGTGTTCAGCCTGCGCTATGGGCTAACTCACAGCAACTTATCATATCTCCCTGTGGTTACCTTGGGAATGGTCCAGGCCACCATGAGGCCAGTGAAGGAGCAGCCTGGCCTTTTGAGACAGAGGGAAGTCAACCCCATTAGCCTGCAAAGGGCTTGCAGCTTTGGTCAGTGGATGAGCTCCCTCTTCATCCTGAGCCCACAACGGACAGACCCAATTGCTGAACAGGAAAACTTGGAACAAGTCTGGACTACCATCTTGCCTACCTTCCCAGCAGTCTCTGGGTATCCAGTAAATTCCATTTCTGTCAACCTTCCTTTCTCAGTTTAAATCCTGGGTCCTCTGTGGCAAGAATTGTCAGAAAGGCTTTGCAGCATACCTGATGAATTCTCTTTAGACCTGGCCAAGGTGTGACATTTCTGGGAGCTGGGTCTCCTAGAGAGACTGTGTGGGCCATCTAGGAAATGATCCTACATGTAATAAAGCTAAAGGATGAGGCTGTGGTCAGCATCCCTGCCCGTGCCTCTCCCCAAGTCGCCCTGACTCATCAAGCAGCAGTTATGTAGGTGGTATAGGTTGTGACTAGGCTGGGGAGTCTTCTGCGAAGAGCTTGGGAGAGGTGTGAGATGGGTTCTCTGCACTCAGTCGTCTACAACCCAGCCCCGCCTACCTTGCCAGCTTCGTCTGCACTACTGCCTCCATGCTTCGGTACACCAGTGCCCCAAACTGCTCAGAACTGCCTCCATGCCTTTGTTCCAGGCAGTCTATCTGCCCAGTCACCCTCTGTCTGCCTTTCTCTTTCCTCTGACTTCACCAGGGTATGTTAATTCATCCTCCAAATTTCAGCTCAGGCATCCCTTCAGGATTCCTTCCTGGACATCATCCCCCAACCTGTTCTCTGCTTTTTCAGTAGCATCCTATGCATTTCTCCATCATGGCACTTGCCAAATGACGTGGAAAGTAGCTGCCTTGTGGCGTGTCTCTCCCACAAGTCTCTGAGCTCCTGAAGGGCAGGGACCGTGTCATCTTCATGTCTCACTCCTCAGTCCCCAGCGCGGCATCACAGGAGCTCTGTGACGATGTGCTTTGAACTGGACCAAACTCCAGGAACTTGTAACTCGGGAGATTTTATATATGTATGTATACATACACAATAATCAAGTGCTAAATGGTGTGGAGCAGACTAGACTAGGCTCTCACCAAGGTCCACCATAGACCAACACCACCCTTTTCAGCCCCTTTCCTCAGGGCCCCTACCCAGAGGCGGTCTCGGTACCCGATCAACAACTGCAGAGAAGGACTGAGGGAGGCCGTTTTCAAAGTGGAAAATGATTAATGGGCCAGTGGGTTGCTCATTTATCTCCAGCCAGAGTCTTCTGCTTAATTCTGCTCCCACAGGTGCCACTTTGCCACGTTGCTGGCAGAAGCAAGCACTTATGTCCAGCCTAATGTAAGAAAGGTCACACTTCAACACCAGGCACCTGCCCACCTCTGGTAGCACTTCTCACACTGCTCTGAGTTCCAATTCTTAATAGTCATACTTCACCATCTGAGGCTTTGCTATTAATTGGTACTTTATTACATTTCTAAAGCTCCTATATATTCCAGGAATTGTACTGATCAATTCCCATAAATTATCTCATTTGTTTTTCTCAATAACCCTGTGAGGGAAGTCTTATTAAGCTCATTTGTCAGATACAGAGAATATCTTACTGCGTTCAAAGGGATTCACACTCGTGGTCTCATTAAACCTCATGCCCTGTGATGTAGGTGTTTCAGCCGCACATTATAGATGGGTATACTGAGATAGTGACTAAGTAGATTGCCTGAGTCTTACAACTAATCAAAGGCAGAACTAGACCTGAAGGCCTAGGTTTTTAGACGTGAGGAGCAGGTGTCCCTCTCACCACACGGCTCTTCTCTGTTTCCATAACACCAGACTGATAACAAATTCCAGGAAATGTTCATGGCTGAGAAATACCTTTTTCACTTGGACCTTCAGGGGTGAATGCAATTTCATTAGACACTGAATATTCGTGTAGAATGGGAATTTAGAGAACTATTTCCAAACCCGTTCATTTTACAGAAGAGGAAACAGCAAAGACTATATAGTTTCAATGTTAATCTGTGCTGGCATGGTCTCCGATTCCCCACAGTAACCCTGTGCATAGGAGGCGTTATCCGCATTTTCTAGAGGAGGCTGACCAGAGGCTTAGGGAGTTTCAGCAACTTGTCCAATGTCGCTCTGCCAGGAAGGGACAGAGCTGAGTCTAGAGCCTCTTGACCAACACTGTGATCAACACTGGAGATTAAGCATTCAAATGAGAGGTGAGTATTGTTCTGAGAAATGTTTCAGGTTTTATAGCCAGCGAGGTTTCTCAGCACTGATTAAGAAAAAAAAGCTTGGTATGTACTTGTTTTCTTAGTGATTGTCTGACCTCTTGTGGCTGGCTTTAGGCATTGTGGTTTCTGATAACTAATTCTTGGAATAACAAAGAATATCCAACTTGGCAAAATAATTAAATAAACTACTAAGAATTAAAGATATTTAAATCATAATAAAAGTCTTCTTCCTTTCTTCACCAGAGTCTCAAACTCAGTTTTATGAGAATACTAATACACTTTCAAGAAACAGATAATTCTTACCTTACGAAGTTGTTGCACAAGATAGAAAAAGGCGAGGCTGTTTAATTCACTCTATATGATTAGTATAATCATGACTCAGTAAATTATAGTCCTATTTAGTTTATGAATTTTCATGCAAAAAATATTTAATAAAATATTAACTTACTGAATCCAACAATTTATTAAATATGATACAACATGATCAAGTTAAGTAATGCAAGGATGGTACAGTATCAGCAATTTTATCAATGTAATTTACTCCTATAATGGAGGGAAGATAGAAGGAATGTGACTATCTCAATAGATGCAGAAACAAATCACTTAATACATTTCTAAACTTTTCTGATAAAAACTCAATAGCCTTCTCAAAGGCTACAGCAAACATTATGCTTAAATGGAGAAATGTTCTAAGCATTCCATAATACTGGGGACAACACAAGAACGCGCATCATCCTAGTGACTACTGTTTAATGTATACTGGAGGTCCTGGCTAATCAAGTAAACACAGAGAGTAAATAAGACACGTAAGTATTGATAGGAAAGAGAACAAAATGTTATTATTTACAGCGACAAAATCATTTACATAGAATTTACAATTCAATTTACAATAGAATCAACAGGTAAACCAGTAAGTCTAATGAAAGTGTAAACATTTTTCTACTGCCATAGCCTGCTAGAAATGTAATAAAACATAAGACATAATTTATAACAACTAAAAATAAAGAATGAATTCAACAGAATATACAAGACTTCTATGGTGAAAATTTATGATTCCATTAAAGAACAAAAAGGATGACCTGAGTAAATAGATGTAACGTGTGTATGCATGAGAAAACATCACAAGAATGTCACTTGTCCCCTAATTACTCTACAAATTCATCGCAAGTTCATTCAAAATTCCAGCAAGATGTTTTGAGCAACTTAACATATTTATCCTGAAATGTATATGGAGGAATCAAGGTCCAGGAATACCCTACCAGATAATAAGACACTACAAAATCAGGGCATTGGAACCATTGTGATGTATTATAAAGGAGGAACCATAAATCAGAGGGAGGAAAATGAATTATTAAGCAGGTTGAAATGGGAAAATTACCTCAATATGTGTGGAGAAATACTAAGTTGGATTCGTACCATATGCAAAGGTTAAACCCAGATTCATCATTTATTTAACAAATACTTATTGAGCATCTGCTATACGTGAAGGACTTTTCTAGACACTGGGGATATGTCAGTTAAAAAGGCAAAAGTCCTTGTCATCATTAAAACTCTGTAGAGGGTAAAAGTATAAAGCTAGTAGAAGAAAATGTAAGAGAATTTTTTTCATGATCTTGGAGCGGGGAAGGTCTTAAAAAACAAGAATCAAAAAAAGCACTTGATGGATTTGATTACATCATAATTAAATACGAGTGCACTTTATGACCCACCCATATAGTCCAGAGGAACTTTCTTACACTTCCATAAAGAGACTTGCACGAGGTTGCTTGTCACAGTGTTGTTTCTGGTAGCAGAGAATTGGAACGAACTTGGCTGTCTATCTCTAGAGGAATGGATAAGCAAAATGTGGTGGATGAGTACTATGGAATACCATGCATCAGACAGCAGCACTGAATTAGATGTACACTCAACAATATGAAATAGAACCAAACATAACACTGAGTGAAAATAGTAATAACAGAACTGGAGCAGTAGCACCATGTCATGTATGTAAATATAAAAGGTATATATTCACAAGCAATACTGTATATTCTACAAGGGTGCGTGTATACCGAGTGCATATATCAAATAGTATAGAGCTGGTTCCATTGGAGTGAGAATTAGGGATGAAAGGAAGAAAAAGGAAATAAAACAAAAAGAAGGATCTTGTGTGGATTTATGGTGATAGTGAGTTAAGAACTAAGGAAAGTGATTAACTCAACTCTCCATACCTAAATCAAAAAGAGAAAGAGAAAGAGAAAGATTTTTCTCCCTGTAATTGTTACGAGATGAGATTAGAATCCAGTGATCCTTGAATTGGAAGGTATCTTGGCAGTCAGGCAGTCTAATGTCTACTCAGGACAGGAATAATTTCTCCCACATTCTTGGAAACTACTACCCTCCACTCGAACTACAACAGAGGGCAGACTGTTAGGGTGTAGGATAGCTCTAGTGGGTTCAGAATTCTTTCTTGTATTGGGCTAAAACTGCCCTCCTGTAGACACCAACCGTTGGTCTGAGTTCTGCTGTCTGGCATTGTACCTGGTGGGTCTTCACCCTCTTTTACAGAACAACATTTCAAACCCTGGAAATAGCTGTTCTAATTTATTGTCTTCCCTCTTCCGGTCCCATGTACTCAGCTCTTTCAGCTGTTCTTCACGTGACCTGTTCAAGGTCTTCTAAAAAATTTCAGGGATTTATAGCTTGACATCAACATCAGCTATTAAATGTGGCTTGCTCGTTTGAGAAATGTACTGAAATCCATCTGGGGACCAAGCATCGTGCAAGGTGCTATGCCTGGGTGCTCAGAAAAAAGGAAATCACTTCTACAAGAGTTATAATTGAAAGAGCTCGAACTAATAGTCTTGTTCTAGCAGATTTTGAAATGTATAAATCTCCACCATCCGGAATGAATGATCATATTTTATATATTGATTCATTCAGCCATGAATTCAAAAAATACTCACTGAACATGTATTCTGTGCCAAGGATTGCTGTAGGCTCTGGAAACTGGGACATTCTTTTTTGTACCATAGAGAATCAAAGACCTAAGATCAAAACCTGGGGAGCAGGCCCGCTTCTGGTGTCCTTTACTAAACCAACTAGCAGGATTAGGATTTGGCTGCCCCAGCTCTCTGAATACGGCTGCATTTCATTTCTTCTCTACTTAGCAGTAGCTACGTATTGCTGTGACCCACAAACTCACACTTTGGGATTCCAGCCACAATGTCCGTTTGTGTTGTTTGGTAGTCTAGAGCTCCTCTCTTTAATAACTTTGAAAGATAAGGCCAGTGGGGTGAAATGAATAACTATAGTTTGAAGATGTGCGAGAGAATGGGCATCAAATTTGGTACATTCCACACTAACCAGGTCTTTATTAAAATTTTGAACTAGGAGAAAAATTCAAAGGGCCTTAGAATCAATTCCACAAACCCTTCGGAATGTGCTTCCAGTCAGTAGCTTCTATGAACTGGGCATAGCTCTGTGCAGCACACATTTCTACACACTGTGCAGGATACAAAGGAGACTCAACCGTGCTTTGGTAGCACTTAACACTTAGTTGGGAACAAGAAGCACACATAGGAGAATATCTTAAAAATCCCACACACATCACTGTACAGAACCACATCCATGCTGCTGAAGTGGTTGGTGCACAAACGAAATCAGGCAAAATCAGGGAGAAAGTGGGTTCAGGGAAATGTTTGGCAGGAAAATCGAGATTACAAAGAAGGAGAAGAGTTAGAAGGTGAGTAGCCCAGGCTGGAGGGAGAAAGGCACTCACGTGGATCTGGGCCACCACATGACCAAGACCAGTACAGACCAGGCAGGTGCAGAGAGTGTGTCAGCTGTTTGGGGAGGCTGGGCCCCGATCCCTTACTGATGTTATATACATCTCCATCACTCCAGGACTTACCACCTCCAATGGGCACAACCAGGCTCAGCAGAGAGGTTGGGGCAGTGTGTATCGCCCCACCCAGACACTTGTTTTGTAGATGAAGAAATGGAGACCTAGAGAGAGGAAGAGGTTTGTCCAAAGTCAGATAGCCACAGGACTGGAACTCAGGCTCCTAACTCGCGGCCAAGTGCGTTCTCTTCTGTATCAAGCAGCCCCTCTGGTTGCCTGATTGGAGGGAGGATGTCAACGACGATGTAGTGATAGTACCTTTAACAAGTCAAGGAAATAGGTTCAGACTGTCCTATCCCAAGAAAGAAGAGTAAGAGGGGAAAAGAGGTTTTGAAGCTGCTCGTGGTGTATGCATGAGACACAGGGACACGGGGAGTGATTTCTCTGAAGCTGGTGGACAGAACCTCTTCAGTCACCCAGACCAGGAGAGTCTGAATTGTCCTCTAAAGGTCAGCCTTCCAGATCTACATCTGCAGGAGAAGCAGGGTCACCAGTGAGAGCTGTCACCCTGTCTCTTCTCTAATTGCTTTGTCCGGAATTCTTATCTTCAAGGCAAGACATCCACATAATCACTGTTACTGTTCCCTGGGGAAAAAAAGAAGACCACCGTTGAGGCTCAACACCCAGGAGTCACATTGACCAACCGTGCTCAAGGAAAGAAGACCTCTGCCCAGCCACAGGGTGATCTTGATGACACATCAAAGTGACATTTTCAAGGTCTGGGGTACCACAGGTAGTTCTGCTGGCAAAATAGGGGATCTCTTTATAAGTCAATCATCAGAGTTTCCAGAGGCACTAGATGCCTCCATTCACCAGCAGAAAACCTGTGCCTCCCACAGAGTGAGAATATCTGAATCTTGTTGTCAGGAGGCCAAGAGAAGGAGAGAAAGAAGATGAGGCCAATGGGCAAATGGTCCCCCTTTGGTAGCTGAGGATTTGAGAGCTCACTCTGGCAGGGCTGACCAAGCATAGAGAGTTGGTGTGGCGAGGCTCTCTCCCAGTTCTTGGGAAAGATCTCTAAAGTGTTCTCTTCTTGGCATTTGTGATTATTTTATCCGTGCAACCATGGTGCAAATACTGCCACCACTCTAAGCACCCTCAGCAACTCATCTGGGTTTGCCTAAGGGCCGCAGCACAGGCACATTCTGGGGTTTCTAGCTCTGCCCCCTTTAATACTTTTTTCTTCTTTAAGTGTTGGTGGAAAAGGGCCATGGGACTACATCTGCAGCTGAGCCAATAGGAAGTGACTTTGTATGTACATGGCTGCACACTCCCCAGCATGGTGGGAGCGGGACAGAGAAACAACGGTAGAGGAGTTGTTTTTATTTTAGTCATTAAAAAGCCATGCTTAGTCTTGTTGGGGAGGTGAGAAGTTGCTGTGGCAGCCTAAAGGGCGATTTCATTGTAGACAAAGTTGAACGGGCGTGGGGTGATTTCAGGCTCCCTGGAACTCGCTGTCCTCTGCTTTCTCCCTAGCTAGCACATCTGCTTCCATCACCATCGCCTGCCCACTGATAACTGAAATCCCTTTAATTGAGAATATAACCATGCATCCATCATGAGAAAACTGAGTTAGATTGTAAATGTCTCAGGAAGTCTGAGTTAAATTCAAACTAGGCTGTAAGTGAAATATACTAGATTATTTTCTGAGAGTGGATTTCAAGGGCTGCGGGTAAGTAAGAGTAGCTGCCCATGACATGATTTGAGAGGCCTCAGCACAGGTTCCCTGCACTCAGATTTACCGACCATCTCTCATTTTCCACCATGGCCTAATACCTTTACGGATATATCTGAAATAATTTGTGCCCTAATACTATATAAATGAACGCTTAGCAAATATTGAGCAAAATGTAACAAGATGAGCCATGGGGAGAGGTTGAAGCAATTTTCTCATTTGAAAATTATGCTAATGTGTCCATCTATTCCCGAACTTGTGTGGTTTGCACAAGGTCACAGGCTGAGTGTGAAGCCAGCTCTTCCAGAGGGCTCAGGAACCACTCTTGCTCCCCTGGCTGTCTATGCACTGAGAGTTTCTATATGTTGGCCACCTCAGGGGCTCAAAGACACCACTTCTCAACAAGGTGGAAAGTGCTCTTAGGAGGGGAAGCCTTTTGGAGATAACGCAATAAAAAATAAGGCTTTTATCTGTTTTGATTCTACAAAGTAGGCCAGTGGTGGAAATGGGACTAAGGTTCCTTTCTGATCCCTGTTTGAGAGTTTTTACCAAAACTATCATCCAACTTTATCGTCGATCTTCTCCATCTCGGTCTGGGGCTGGTTCTCTTTATCGGCTTTGAAAGGTGAACCACCAGCCCTTGATTTGGTTTTTCAAATTTGGAGATCAATTCCCTCAGGTTTGGAAAGATCTGTTTTCGTGCGCCTTCCACAGTCTGCAAAAATACAAGGAGGAGATCACTCATCATCGTGCAATTGTGTGAAATGTAACACTTCTCAAAACAGCGGTTTTCTGGGCGGCCTCTGAGCTGGCAAAGCAAAAACAAGTTGCCAGCAGTTTATGCTTAAGAGCTCACACCAATTGCAATACACAAAAACGCTTGTTTTTAAGACAACCTCTGACTTGAGCTACTCTGAGTAAACAGGATTAGCAATCAAGGGACCACCTCAGTCTGCAGTATTGAGTGAGCCCCATCCTTGAAATGCCTGGCCATGTCTGAGTACTAACTGATTTGGAGGGTTCTCTGTTTTGTCTAGAGTATTAAGGAATTATCCAGAATTTCCCAAAGTATGCACAACAAACAAACATTTTTAAATAAGTTGTTTTTTAGAAGACATTTTATTTTGAAATAATTTCAGACTTGAAGAAAAGTTACAAAAATATATTTTCAATTTCCATCTATATGCTTCACTCACATCCCAAATGTTATTTTATTATATTTGCTTTTTCTTCTCTCTTTCTAAATATATAAACATATATATGTATATATCTATGTCCATATATATATATATACATAAAATATTCTTTTAAAAAAACCTTTTTAACCCTAAACACGTCAGTATTTCTTAAAAAAGCAAGGATGTTACATACCCACTCTACAATGATTAGAATGAGGAAATTGATCTTGATGCAATACTATATTTACTAATCTATAGACCTTATTCAAATTTTGTCCATTTGCCTCAATAATGTCCTTTTATAGCAAAAGAAAAATTTCCTATGTATGTATGTATGTGTGTGTGTGTTTGGGGATCATTGTATGTTCTAAACTCTTTCAGATATTCACAATGAACATTAGCATATTGACGATGCTGAGAAATCTTGCAGTAAAAAATCTATTTAACCCTGTGTGCTAGTGTTTCAGAAAGATTATTTCCGAATTCTCTGTTAGTAATTAAAGATTCAGTTACATTGGTTATACTCTGCTCCCTAAGCCAGAGAAGTAAATTCAAAAGGAGCAAAACAGTTTTGCTGCTTACCTCTCAGTAAACCAGAAAAATTAAAGGAATTCCCAAGACTGCTAGTTGACTGTGGCTTCCCTTTGTATTTTCATACGACTATGGAGCCCACTTGACTTCCCAGACTTTCAGACCTGTCCCCACCTTCCCTTTCTACCTCCATCCTGGTCATTGTTTAGTCTTCTAATTCAACAGTGGTCATACATGGAGTCCAGGTTGGTGCGTTTGCCCACTAGAGGAACCAGGGTCACATGCCTCTACAATTTTGAATAACAGCCTTGGTTATTAAAAAATAGGACCAGACTCATGTCTTCCTATGTCTCTCAGAGAAAGACAAGATTAGCTCTTGATCTGACTCTAACTGTGCATGGCCCTTCCCTTTTTAGAATGCCTTCACATGGCCACATCTCATATTCAAGAGGTAATCTCAGGTTCTTCCCTCCCAACTTTTTGTCATTGTTGTCGTTGCAGGAGTTCTTATTATATTCTTACCTGTATAATGTACCCATATTTCTCTTTGAAGATTCGGTATGTGTAGACAAAACTTTTAAACCTGTGGAAAGATGACTGTGTGAATCATAACATTCTTATAAGCAAAACCACATAACCTATACCACTATATTTTGCGTGCAACGCCTTTGTCAATCTTGGATCCCGAAAAGAAACTGATCGTTTTCAGGCTTTCTCATCTGTGAGACTTTGAAAGAGACAGAGGTTTTGAAATGAGGACCTTTGTTCTGGTGGTGGAAGTCTAGGCTGTAGCAAAGAGCATAAGGAGACAGAATTTACAATCTCCAAGTTCTTGGTGCTTCTCGCTAGTTTTTTCACTCAGCTCTAAGTCGAAACAACAAACTAAACACCATTGAGCCATTCCTATATTGTTTATTAAATGATGTGTCAATCTCATTAGAGGGAGCATCACTAAAATGGAGAAGGTTGGGAATTTTGTCCAACGAAGTGATTGCGCTCTTGCTCCTCATTGGAACAGGAACCACTGTCTAGGTAAGCTAACCAGAATTTAGATAACAGATCCAATCTATCAACTTCTGAAACAAGAAATAGCATACCTTACCATAGTTCTTCAATTCCAAAATATCATCAATCGTAAGATACAGTATCAATTTAATGATAGCTTTCCAGGAGAAAAATGCATATGTTAAATATCTTTAAATATGTTCTGATTCCACAGAAATATTAAAATGTAAAAAATGAGAATCAAAGACATTGACATGAGGTTCAAATTATCTGATTGATCCCCTCCTACTTGCATCCATGTCGAAGAATCAAATGACTGATCTTTTGACTGAATTGGGAAGTCAGACACTACGTATGGTTTTAAGGTGCAGGAGACTTCATTGCTGTCTGTCTGGAGACTTCAGCAATTGACTTCCCAATCCCAAGTTTTTGTGGAGTTTCCTAAGGCCGGAATAAGCCAGTGGGTGTCCCCAAATCACATGGCAAGCACCAAAAAGTTTTATGTGAGTCCTTGTCCCCATGTGACAAAGTATCCCACAGTCTGGGAAGACGTCTCAAAAACGTCTCTTCACAGAAATATTGTTCAAATAAGAATCCAAACAAGGTCCATACATGCCATTTGATTGATCACACAGTTTTCTGAAACCCAACTATCATACATCCTATGTTAGATTCCTAAGTAAATGACTTTATTTTTAAGTACATTGCTGTATTATCAGCCTGAGAAAATCTTCACTAGAGGAGAATGAAAGAATAAAACAAATGGAAGTTCTATGTTAATTAGTCCATAAGCCATACACTTCAAGTTGGAAAGAAAGACATTGCTCAAATACGGTCTTATTTTTTGCAAAGTATTTTTAATGAAATAACAAGCCACATTGCAACAATGCTTTACAAGAACTTGTGATACCTATATGCATTTATTGTGGAATGTTTACCAAAAAAAAAAAACGCTATAAAAGATTACATAGCAGTGAGATTAGTATCCATATTATATGACTATGATATTATTGGGTAACTTCATTTTTAATACTTGCTGTTCTAATTACTATTTTATATATGCCATTTATAAAACTTTTAAGAGAAACATGGCTTCTCAGCGTGCATTTACACTAAAGAGAGGTGAAAGAATCATGCTTCCCCTAGGTCTCCTGCCCCCATCACCAGTGATGACGGGGGAGCCCTTCCTTAACCCCCAACACTTGCAGTCTTGCTTCCACTCTCTCTGCCTTAAATCCATTGGGCTAATCTCATCATGCCCTTTATCTCTGTTTGTCGGTCATTTACAAGGACCCCAGTATTGCAGGTCATCTTTTTATCCTGTTTTCTAATCCTGCGAGGCTCTGCACACCCTCTGTTGTGTTCCTTTTTCCCCAGCTCCTGAAATCCTTCCACTGTGCTCTCTGGAATTCAAAGTCGACCATCATCAAAATCCCCCAACTCTTTAACGTGTTCTCTAATTGTCCCTGTCACCTTCTTGCTCTAAAGGAAACTTGACTCTGCTCTGAGGACACCACTTCCCCTGCACCCCTCTAAAAGGCTGCTGCTGCGTCCCACGGCTCTCTCAACTGCAGGGCCTAGAGGTGAGGCCAGTGTTCTCCTTGCTCTATGGTTCTTCACTGTGGTTTCGCTTCTTCCTCCAAATCCTCAGCTCTGAGTTTCATGTGATTAGATTATATCACTTACTACCCCTCATTGTTGCTGACATCTCCTGATCCCTGGGTTATTGTCACTCATTTCTCCAGGTTTTAGCTCCTAGCTCACTGTAACTATCTTCAATACTATTTCTGCCTAACTTTTCAGCAATTTCAATTCACGTGTATCTTATCCTTCTACACTCCAATTTCTCAGTTCCTTGAATTCCTCTCCTCCAGTGATTTTGTCCTCCACCTACATCAGCCACTCACTCCCACGTTCATAACTAGGACTGGCTACATAATTTATGGGGCCCAGGGCAAAATGAAGATGTAAGGCCCCTTGTTAAAAATTACTAGGAATTTCAAGATGGTGACAGCAAAGCATTAAACCAAGTACTGGGCATAGGTTGAAGCTAGTCCTGCTCATAACTTTGACCTTGTAATTGCCAGTAACTGCAACTCTTTCATGATGTGAATTTCATGTATTCCACTCTCTTTACCCTACTTCCCATCTTTCCAGATCCCTTCCTCTAGTATGCTGACCCCAAGAATCCCTTGATTGCATAGACCCTCCAATCCATTGATCCTACCACTTTTCACTGTTTCTCACTTCTTCACTCCCTTCTTTACCCAGGTAAATTGCTTGTCCACCATTATAATATACTCCTTTACCATCTTTCACTTTATTTACTCCATTAGCAAAACCAAAACCCTGATTAAGCCCAGCTCTCTACAGCCATATGCAGCTGGGGAGAAATACGCAGCTATGTTGACTGATCTCACTTTAGATAATGATCACAAACCTCAAGTGGGCTCTTGGCCTTCAGGCAATAATTTTCTTTCATATTCTTCTCAACAATGATTCTACACCATCTCCTTTCTTCTTAAATCCTCAACACATCACTCTTAACTGATAATTTCACTGAGAAATGATTAAAGCAATCAGAAGAGAATTTCCAGAGTCCCGTCATTACACCTATTAGCAAACACATTTGTATACTCTGCCTTTATTACAATAGATGAACTTTGCATGTGGCTCTCTAAAGCTAATCCCTCCCATCTCCACTGGATGCGATCTGCTTTAATCTATTCAAGGCCATAGTTCTACCAATTTTTTCCTCTTTCTCTCAAATCATTAATTATTATCCTTTACACAACAGCCAGAGTGGTCCTTTAAAAAATGTGAGTCAGAGCGAGGTCCAAGATGCTAGTGTAGGAAGATCCTGAACTCATCTCCTCCCACGGACGCACTGAATCTACAGCTACATATGGCTCATTTCCTTCTAAAGAAGATCTGAAAACAAGGTGAACTGTTTCTCCACAACAAAGGATAAAAGGACCACATGAGAGAGGTAAAACAGGCAGAGACATGGTAACGGTAGTAGGTCAAACACTTATAAAGCTACTATGAAGGTTAAAAGACAAAAGTAGTAAAGTTAATTAAAACTACAATAATTAGTTAAGGATATATACAATAAAAAGACGTAAAATGTCACATCAAAAACAAAATATGTGTGTGGAGGAGGTAAAAATGTAGAGGTTTGGAATGTGTTAAAATTTAAGAGGCTATCAACTTAAAATAGACTGATATATACAAAAATAATATGTGTGCACTTCATGGTAACCACAAAACAAAAATGTATAATAAATACACAAAAGAAAGCGAGAAAGGAATCTAAACACAACATTAAAGCAAATCATCAAAACACAAGGAGAGAAAGAAGGAAAAGAAAGGAAGTCAGAGGAACTACAAAAACAGCCAGAAAACCAATAAAAAAAATGGCAATAGGTACACACCTATCAATAATTACTTTAAATGTAAGTGGACTAAATTCTCCAATCAAAAGACATAGAGTGGTTGTGTAACTGCTAATCACACATTGCTGATTATTAACCTATAAGGTAACCAAGCTATTGTACAAAGGCCACAGGGACAGGTTTGAACATATCTAAGCAGGTTCTCAAATCTGACATGAAACTTTGTTGACATTAGAATGAGTTATTTTCCAGGAAGCAAAAGGGATAGGAAAGCCACCAGAGACCAAAACCCATTGTTAAGGAAGGAAATAATTTTGGACCTTGTGGGCAGAAAATAAGATGAGAAGTCTGGAGAATGGATGCCAGAAATAGCCTGACCCCCTTCTTATTCTCCCCTCCTCCCTATATAACAGCCTCAAGATTTTGTGCTTGCTTAGATGATCTTTGGGACATGAGTCCAACATCTTCTGATTTTGCTAGCTAATTGAATAAATCCCTTTCTCAACCACTGACTCATCTTGGAATTGATTGGCATCAGGTTGCAGTGAGCAGAACGAGCCTTTTCTTGGTTACAGTTGAACAGATAAAAAATCAAGACTCATCTATATACTGTCTATAAGAGACTCACTTCAGAAGTAAGAACAAACACAAATTGAAAGTGAAGGGATAGTAAAAGATATTCTATGCAATTGCAAATGAAAAGAAAACTGGTGTAGCTATACTCATATCAGACAAAATAGATGTTAAAACAAAGACTGTAATAAAAGACAAAGAAGGGCATTACATAATGATAAAGGGGTCAATCCAGCAAGAATATATAACATTTACAAATATATATGCACCAACATAGGAGCACCAAAATATATAAAGCAAATGTTAACAGACCTAAAGGGAGAAATTGACAGGAATACAATAATAGCAGGGGACTTTAACATCTCACTTACATCAATGGATAGATGATCCAGACAGAAAATCAATAAAGAAACACCAGCCTTAAATGTATCATTAGATCAAATGGACTTAATAGATACATACAGAACATTCCACCCAAAAGCAGCGGAATACATATTCTTCTCAAGTGCACATGGAACATTCTTCAGGATAGATCACATGTTACGATACAAAATGAGTCTCAATAAATTCAAGAAGATTGAAATCATATCAAGTATCTTTTCCAACCACAATGGTATGAAACTAGAAATCAGTTATAAAAGAAAACTGGAAAAACTACAACTATATGGTGATTAAGCAACATGTGACTGAAGAAATACTGGGTCATAAAAGAAATCAAAGGAAAAATCAAAAAATACTAGAGACGAATGAAAACAGAAATATGACATACCAAAATCTAAGGGATGTGGTAAATGTGGTTCTAAGAGGGAAGTTCATAGCAATACAGGCTTACCTCAAGAAATAAGAAAATCACAAATAAAAAAATCCATCTTTATGCTTAAAGGAACTAGAAAAAAAAGAACAAACAAAGTCCAAAGTTAGTAGAAGGAAGGAAATAATAAAGATCAGAATGGAACTAAATGAAATAGAGACTAAAAAGACAATAGGAAAGATTAGTGTAGCTAAGAGCTGGTTCTTTGAAGAGATAAACAAAATTGACAAACTTTTAGCTAGACTCACTGAGAAAAGAAGATAGAGGGCTCAAATAAATAAAATCAGAAATGAAAGAGAAGTTACAACTGATACCACAGAAATACACAGGATCATAAGAGATTACTGTGAACAACTGTATATCACCAAAGTGGACAACCTAGAAGAAATGGATAAATTCCTAGAAACATACAGTCTTCCAAGACTGAATCATGATGAAATAGAAAATCTGAATAGACCAATTACTAGTAAGGAGATTGAATCGTAATCAAAAACCTCCCAACGAACAAAACTCCACGACTAGATGGTTTCACAGGTGAATTCTACCAAACATTCAAAGAATAGTGCCTATCCTTCTCAAACTCTTCCAAAATATTGAAGAGGAGGGAATGCTTCCAAACTCATGTTACAAGACCAGCATCAGTCTGATACCAAAACTAGATAAGGGCACCACAAAAAAAGAGAAAATTACAGGCCAATATCCCTGATGAACATAGATGCAAAAATCCTCAACAAAACATTAGCTAACCAAATTCAACAATACATTAAAAGGATCATACACTATGATCAAATGGGATTTGTTCCAGGGATGTATGGATAGTTCAATATCTGTAAATCAATTACCATAATATACCACATTAACAAAATGAAAGATAAAAATCATATAATCATCTCAATAGATAAGTAAGTCATGGGAATATGATGTACAACATGGGGAATATAGTCAATAATATTTTATTAACTTTGCATGGTGGCAGATGGTAACTAGACTTTTTGTGATGATCATTGCACAGCATATACAAATGCCAAATCACTGTATTATACACCTGAAACTAACAAAATATTGTAAGTCAATTATACTTCAATAGTAAAAAAGTGTGAGTCAGATTACGCTACTCCTCTGCACAAAAATCTGGTCAATTTTAAAGAAGAAAAATAAGATTGGCTATGTGTTTGTTTGTGGTAGCGGTGAGGGGGCAGTGTTTCTGTCTTAACGGGTCTCAATTCTTCTTATAAAGCTATAATTAACCTATCAAGGACCTGGTTCCAGAGTAGAAAAGATATTAATGGAATAAAATAGAAAGCCTAGAAACAAACCCATGTATGTATGAAAACTTGCTATGTGATAGAGTTGGCACAGCTGATCAGTGACAATGGGATGGACTATTTGTTAAATGGCAATGGCAATGTTATCATGTGGAAACAGATAAAATTGGATCCCTACCTCACACTCTAATTGAAGACCCAATTATGAAAAAACAAAACATTCAGCTTAGGAGAAACAAATGTAAGTGAACAACTTAATGACCTTGAGTTAAGGAAGGAGTTCTTAAATCACAAAAAGTACAAGCTGTAAGAAAAGATTAATAAACTTACTATATTAAAATTAAAACTTCTGTTTATCTAAATATACCATTATCAAAGTGAAAAGTCCACTGACTGAGAGAAAACAATTGCAACAATAATATACAATAAGAACACTAGTGTACAACAAGGAAAAGACAAACGGAATGGCCAATAAAAGTATGAAAAGATGCAGGGCTGGCCCCGTGGCCGAGTGGTTAAGTTTGCGTGCTCCGCTGCAGGCGGCCCAGTGTTTCGTTGGTTTGAATCCTGGGTGTGGACACGGCACTGCTCATCAAACCACGCTGAGGCAGCATCCCACATGCCACAACTAGAAGGACCCACAACGAAGAGTATACAACTATGTACCGGGGGGCTTTGGGGAGAAAAAGGAAAAAAAATAAAATCTTTACAGAAAAAAAAAGTATGAAAAGATGCTTCACTTCACTGTGAATCAGGGAGAAACAAATTAAACCACAATTAGATATCATTTCATATCAGATTGGCAAAGATTTAAGAGTTTACTAATGAGAAATATTGACTGTTATGTGGAGCTATACAAAGTTTTATATACTACTAATGGCAATGTAATTAGATACTAATGTCTTAGGGAGCAATCTGGCAAAATTTAGTAAAGCTGAAATGTGTACAATCTATGAGCCCAAATATCTGCTCTTTGAGATTGCAATATTGGAACAAAACTGAAATGCCAATATTTTATTATTTATTAAAAGCAAAGATCATTGAATGTAAGTATTTAATAAAAATTGTAAATATATTATAAAATATCAAGTAAATGTAAATATTGAAAATACATATTTTCTAATATGAATGATAATTAGATTAAATTAATTAAAATATATTATTCAAAAAATGATAAATTAAACACTTTATAAAACCTATTAAATTAAAAGTAATAATGAAAAATTTGAAATAAAATAGCTTTTTTTAGCGCAATTTTGAGATAAAGAGGGAGGGATGAGGTCAGGAGAGGGAAGGAGCAGGGAGAGAGGGTGTATCAGTGGCGTCTTCATTGAGTTCTGAGGATTTTTTTGTGCAAATTTTTCCATCTGTTGGAAAAGCTCTTGATCTGTTTACACTAGTTTGGGAATGGTAAAGATATAAGTATAAGCTAACTTTAAATATTTTCCTTTAATTTGTTCATCTTCAAACAATCTCGTCTCTTGTTCTGCAACTTTGAAAAAAACCTGTTTTGAACATTTTGGGTCTTTATAGGAGCTGATAACTTTTTATTGAAAGCAAGCTACAGAGTTCATTGTTTAAACCTTTAGTAATCTCAGTGGTTAACTTTCTACATTCCACATGCTTACCTCTTCGGAAACAACCTTTATCCAAACACAAAAACAAAACAATAACAGATAAAAAGGGCTCACCACTAAGTATTTGTTATCTTTGCCATCAACCTCACCCCTTTGGAAGCATACTATTTTGTGGTAAAGGCTATCTATGTTTTTATTCTCTGGTAATTCTCTTTTAGGGAGGTTTCACTTTTTTCAATATTCAGAAAAAGTTCTAGATGCTTCAAAAAACAGACTTAAAATGAATATAGTCTAAAAGTTTGTCTCCCCAATTTTTCCCCCTGTGCCTTTAGGAGGATCGGGTGGGGGAAGGGTGACTACAGGCTGATTCTCATGGGCAAAGAGGAGTGATGGGTAGATTGGGTTTACTTGGTGTATTCCTCTCTTAACAGGTCTCAAGTCTTATAAAACCATGATAACCAACATCACAATATCCTCACTATCCACATACCACAATAATCAGCCACATGCTCTTTGCCATCTGAGGCTTCGCTCAAAGACCTGGTGGTGCAAGGTAGTTGAGTTGAGGATTCAGGGGACCAAGTGCTTCAGGGCACTTTGGGGCAGGATGCTCCGCCAGGGGGAAAGGAGTGGAACTTTTGAAAAAGATCAGCCATTACTATCCAAACACACCATTTATCATACTGAATTTTAATTATCCATTTACTTGTCTGTGATTAGCACTTGGCTGTGAGTTCCACAAGGCCAGAATTATGTCTGTTTTGTTTACTCTAGCACATTGCCTGTCTCATAGTACATACTCAATAAATATTTGTTGAGTTGCTTTGAATTATGTTAACAAGAAATGTACCAAGCCTATAATGAAAAGTCTTACCAAGAGACGTAAAAGAACACTTCACAGAGTAAAAGGAGATGCAATGTTTTAGAATAGAAAGATTGAATATTGTAAAAATATTAATTATCAAATTGTACTTTTTTTTACATTCCTAGCTCCAACTGGCCACTGAACTCGAGACTCAGTTATCCAGCTGTTGACAACATCTCCTCTTGGATGTCTACTAGACATTTCAACTTAACGTGTTCAATACCAGGTATCCCTGTGCTGGATATTTTCTGTATCTCCATATCCTCTTTCTAACATTCCCCGCTCTGCTCTGTGCTCTGACCTTGCCTTCAAGCTTCTGATTGGGTTCACAATGGGAGACATATGCAAACAGCATGTATGGAGATAGATATAAGAGTGTTAACCAGGAAGGATGAAATAAAGATGAGTCTGGCTGAATTTGTCAGTAAAGGCACACTCACCCAGGATTCAGAATTTAATGTACTATCTCATGCATCTCAGAGTGGCATAAATATTCTGCTAGACTAGTTATTTGAAGCATGGATTCAATAATGGCCTATATTCAAGAGAGATCAAAATGCCAAAACTTCCCTGGCAGTCTATAGAGAAAGGAGTTGGAAGACTCAGGGAGATGGGAATGTTGTGATGAATCTATTTATGGAAACTGCTTAGTCATTTCTCACCCCCCCCCCCCCCCCGCCTAGGTGTCTGAAGGACAGCATCTTCATGATGCACTAAAAAATACATAGTGAGGAGAGCACCAGTGTCTTTAAAACCTGTAGCTACCTGCTATGAGCTGGGGTTGACAGTGGGAAATTCTGCAATGGAATTGGGTGCCTTGATTTCAATGGAAATAATGGGACCCAGGAATAGTAGCAGTCAGGTGTTAGCACCCAAATGAGAGACAAAGAGGTCACAAGTATCATGAGAAGCCAGAGGGATGTAACAGTATAAGAGCAGTTTGCTCTACAAGGATCTGTGTTGATGTCTAATAGATTCACTTGATTCCAAGGCATGGAAGAGAAGGGCAACCTAAAGTGCTGTTTGATATAAATGCAGAGAGAGAATGTCTATGTCTGGTGGCAGAACCCTGCCTTGAATCACATACTAGGGATTCTTGCATCTCTTACCCAATTTACATACTTCATCCTGTTCACAGGCCCAGAGCCCTTTTGAAAGGGATGCTGGATTTGAAAGGAATATGACCACTCTTCTCCAAGACTTTCCCAGAAGAACCTGCAGCATTAACCAGCGGCAGTGCGTACTGCGACAAGGAATAATACCCAATATTTTTGAGAGTTATTTGATACTAGCTCTGAGCTGACACTGATCCCTGGAGACCCCAAATGTTCCCATGGTCCACCAGTTCAGAGGCAGAACTTGTGAGAGTCAGATGATAGAAGAAATCTTTGCCTGAGTCCATTTCAAATAGATCCAGTGGGACCAAAGGACAATCCTATGGTTATTTCCAAAGTTCCAGAATGTAGTTATGCACTTAGAAATTGGGAGAATCTTTTAATTGTTTCTCTGATTCATAGAATGATGACTATTGTAGTAAGAAGAAGCTCCTACAACTGGCCTCATCTGTCAAGAAAGTAAACTAAAAGCAATTTCACATTCCTGAAAGAAATTTCTGTACTAAAGACACTATTAAAATCAAGAAATATGCATTGTGTTAATTCCTACCACATTCTCATTTAACTCATTTATTTCACCAGTGCAAACACCAAATGTGTCTTGGAGAATTACTGTGAATTATTATAACCTCAAACAAAGATTATTGTGTTTACAGCTGCAGTTCCAAATGTGCTTCTTTTTGTGGATAAAATAATCACAGTTCTGGCACCTAGATATAGGAAAAGATTTGCTGTAGATCAAATAAAAGCAAGCTGTCTAGATAGCTAGCTAAAGTTCCTAATGGCAAGATAGTCAGAACCAGTTTGCCTTCATTTGATGGCAGGAACGGCAGTACACAGTCATGGCTTTACATCAAAGATGTGTCGTTTCTCTTTCTCTGGCATGAAACAACCCAGAAGGACCTTCATTATCATAATATCCTATAAAATATGATGTTGGTTCATTTCTAGGTCTGTTTCTATTAACATTTCTCCTCATTATGGATTGTATTTCCTGCCTCTATTCATACCTGGTAAATTTTGATTGGGGGCCAGACATAGTGGATTTTACCTTATCTGATGCTGGATATTTCTGTATTCCTATAAATATTCTTGAACTTTGTTCTGGGATTCAGTTAAGCTCCTTAGAAATAGTCTGCTCTTTTAGGGGCTGGTTTTAAAGCTCTATGAGATGAGACAAGAGCAGCCTTGAATCTAGAGTTAATCCTGTTCCACTACTGAGTCAATATCCTTCGAGTACTCTAACTGATGCCCATGAAGTATGAGATTTCTTCTCATTTGCTGAGAAAATAACTACTTTGAGATCAGTGTAAGCTCCAGAATTTCTTCCCTTGGCTCCTTTTGGGTGATTTTTTTTTTACCCCACCTTGGATACATTCCTCACAGACACGGGATATTCAGCACTAAGCTGAAGATTCAAGGAACCTCTTTGTAGATCTCTGGAGCTCGTTCTCTTCTGTATTCTCCTCTCATAAACTCCAGGTGCCTTGGCCTTCCTGGACTCCTAGCTCTATCTCATCAACTCAGGGAGATCATTAGGCTCCATCTGGGTAGATAAGGACATTAATACAGTTATTAAAATTATCTTGGATGTTCAAGAATGTAGAGGAAAGATAGAGCTTGTTAAGTAGAAACATGGAAGACATCAAAGAGACAGCTAAATTGAAATTCTAGACGTAAAAACTACGTTGTCCAAGATTAAGCATACTGGATGGGATTAGCAGCAAATTTCACATTACAGAAGAAACTAGTGAACTTGAAGGCAAAGCAATAGAAACTACCCAAAATGAAAATCAGAGAGAAAAAAAGACGGAAACAATAAATTGAAAACCAGTGAGCTGTAGAACAACTTTGAGTAGCCTAAATAACCTGTAATCAGAATCCCTAAAGTGGAAACAGAAAAAGTATTTAAAGAAATAACAGACAAAAATTTTCTAAGTTCGATGAAAACTATAAACCCACATATCCAAGAAATTCAATGCACCCCAAACTCAAGAAACACAAAGGAAATGACACAAAGCTACATCAAAATCAAATTGCTTAAAACTAATGATAAAAAGAAAATCTTAAAAGCAGTCGAGGAAAAAAAGATACATACCTACAGAAGAACAAACATAAGAATTACAGCAAACTTCTTATCAGAAACAATGCAAGTCAGGACATAGTGGAGCAAAATCTTCACAGGATTGAAAGAAAAAATTGTCAACCTAGAAATCTATATCGGGAGAAAATCTTTCAAAAACTGAAAGTGAAAAGAAGACATTTTCAAATGCACAGAAGCTGAACTAATTTATGCTAGTAGAGATGCGCTACAAGAAGAGTCATAGGAAGTCCTTTAGGCAGATGGAAAGATGGTACCAGATGGAAATCTGGATCTACACCAGTGGTTCTCAACCAGGAGTGATTCTTTCCCATAGAGGGACGTTTTGCAATGTCCAGAGATATTATTGGTCATCACAAATTGCACACGGCATTCCCCTCAACAAAGAATTATCTGACCCAAAATTTCAATAGTGCCAAGATTGAGAAACCCTGGTACACACAAAGGAATGAAGATTACCAGAAATGGTAAAAATGTGGATAAAGAAAACATATTTTTTCTTATATTTAAAATCACTTTAAAAGGTAATTGCTTGCTTAAAGCAAAAATAATAACAATCTACTATAGGATTAATAAAATATACAGAAATAAAATGCATGACAATAATAGCACAAAGGCTTGATTAGAGTGTGGAAGAAATGAAAGGATATTATTGTGATGTTCTTATACTATAGGTAAAGTGGTATAGTATTACTTAAATATAGGCTATGACACATTAAACAGGCATACTATAAATACTAAATAAACTACTAAAAAGCAAAGAATTATAGCTAGCAAGCCCACAAAAGTGAGAATTTGGAAATACAAAAAAATGTTCAATCAATCCAAAAGTAGGCAGAAAAAGAGGAAAAGGGAAACAAAGAACAGATGTGACAAATACAAAATAAATGCCAAGATGGTAAATTTAAACTTAATCATATCAACAATTGCATTAGATACAAATCATCTAAACATTCCTATTAAAGGGAAGATACTGTCAAATTGTATGAAAAAGTAAGACTCAAGTGTATGATTTCCATAAGGGACCTGATGTAAAAAAGACTCAAATAGGTTAAAAGTTAATTGATGTGAAAAATACATCAACACTAATAAAAAGAAAGTTGGCAATATCAGATAAAGTTGATTTCAGAGCAAAGACTATAATTGGGGATAGAGAAGTGTCTTTTTTTTTTTTAAGACAAAGGGGTCAATTCATCAAGAAGATATAACAGTACTAAATGTTTATGCACCTAAATGTTTGTTTCAAAATACATAATGCAAAACTGATAAACTACTGGAAGAAACAGATAAATGCAGGATTATAATCAGAAACCTCAGCACCCTCATATAAATAATTGACAGTACATGTAGAAAGAAAATCAGCATAAGAAGGGAAATAATTTTTAAAGATTGTTGAACTATAAATGAGAAAAACACAGAAAATTAATAAAAACAAAAGCTATTCTTTGAGAGGATAAATAAAATTGACAATGTTTTATTTGATATCAATGACGTAGAAATTACTTGAAAACACAAACTAACAAACCTCACTCAAAAAGAAATAGACAGAATAAACTTATGTCTATTAAATAGATTAAATTTGTAGTTAAAAACTTTCCCACAAAGAAAATTCAAGACCCATTGGCTTTACTGATGCCTTCTACTAAACATTCAAGGAAGAAATAACTCCAAATGTAAACAAACTCTTTCGGAAAATTAAAGAGAGAGCACTCCTAACTTATTTTATGAGGCTAGCATTTCTTTGATAAGAAAACCAGATATAGACATTTAAAACAGTAAAGATACAGATTATATTCCCCATGACATAGATACAATCATTCTTATCAAAATTTTAGCATATCAGATCAACTAGTTTATAAAAAGATATGCATAACAATCAAGTGGGATTTATCTCAGGATAAATTTAAAGATTGCTTTAACATTTGAAAATCAGTGAATATTGATTGAGTAGCTCCTAGAAGAAAATATAGGAGACAAGCTCCTTGACATCAGTAATGGCAATAATTTATTTAATATGACACCAAAAGTAAAAATCAACATCAAACTACATCAAACTAAAAATCTTCTGCACAGCAAAGGAAACCATCAACAAAATGAAATAGCAACCTACTGAATGGGAGAAAATGTTTGCAAATTATATAATTGATAAGAGGTTAATATCCAAAATATATAAAGAACACATATAAGTCAATAGTTAAAAAACAAACAATACAATTAAAAAATGGGCAGAGGATCTGAATAGACAATTTTCCAAAGAAGCCATACAGATGGCCAACAGGCACATGAAAAGATATTCAACATCAATAATCATTAGGGAAATGCAAATCAAAACCACAATGAGATATCACCTTACACCTGTCAGAATGGTTATTATAAAAAAGACAAGAAATAAGTGTAGGAGAGGACGTGGAGAAAAGGGAGCCCTCGTGCACTGTTGGGTAGAATGCAAATTGGTGCAGCCACTATGGAAAACAGCATAGATGTTCCTTAAAAAATTAGAATAGAACTATCATAGGATCCAGCTATTCCACTTCTGAGTTTATATTCAAAGGGAATGAAAAATGTAATCCTATGTTTATTGCAACATTATTCACAATAGCCAAGATATGGAAACAACCTAAGTGTCCATCAACAGTGAATGGATAGAGAAAGTGAGGTATGTATATATATACATATATATGTATATACTTATATATACATATATATGTGTATATGTATATATATGTATATACACACACATACACACAATGAAATATTATTCAATCATGAGAAAGAAGGAAATCTTGCCACTTGTGACAACATAGATGGAACTTGATGGCATTATGCTAAGTGAAACAAGCCAGACAGAGAAAGACAGATATTGCATGATATCACTTATACATGGAATCTTTAAAAAAAAGAAAAGATTAGTTAACAGACTAAAAAGCAAAAATTCATACTACCATCTTAGTTGATGCAGAAAAAGCATTTGACAAACTTGTATACTTTCCTGATAAAAAATCTCAGCTCGAATAGGAATAGAGGGGCTAAATTCATAGTTAATGGTAAGAGACTGAATAATTTTACCCCCAAATGGGGAAATGACAAGTATTTTTGCACTCATCACTTCTATTCTACATTGTTCTGGAAGTCCTAGCTAGTGCAACAAGGCAAGAAAAAAGAATGGAATAGAAAGATTGAAATGGAAGAAGTACAACCATCTTTAATTGCAGATGGCTTGTACATAATCATATGGACTCTACAAAAAAGCAACTAGACTAACAGTGAGTTTAGCAAGGTTTCAAGATACAAGTTCCACATACAAAAATCAATTGTGTTTCTATTTACTTGCACTGAATAAGTTGAAAGTGAAATGAAAACATTATTTAAAATAACATCAAGCATGTGAAATCTTAGGGATAAATTTGACAAAAAATGTTACAAGACCTGTCACAAAACATTTTTGAGAGAAATTTTAAAAGACCTAAATTAAATGGAGAGATTAAACCATGTTCATGGATAGAAGGATCAAGATTCCTGTCAGTTCTCCCCAAATTGATCTATAGATTCATACAGTCTCAATCTAATTCCCATTGTGCTTGTTTTTATGATAGTTGATAAGCAGACTCTAAAACACGTATGGAAATGAAAGGGACCTAGGATGGCCAAAATAATCTTGAAAAAGTTGGGAGACTTACACTGTCTGTTTTAAAGACTTGTTATAAAGTGATAGTAATCAATAAAATATAGAATTTGCATAAAGATAGGAAAAAAGATTAATGGTAAGTGCTTAAAAATAGATACAAACTTATATGGTCAATAGATTTTTTTGCAAAAGCACCAAAGTAAGTCTTTGGGAGAGAGAATAATCTTTTCAACAAATGAGCTAGAACAATTAGGTAGGCATACTTCATAAAATGAACTTCAACCCTAACCTTACCACAGATACAAAAATTAGATCAGAATGGGCTACAATAAATGTCAAACCTAAAACAAGAAAACTCTAGAGGAGGGGCTGTTGCCAAGCGGTTAAGTTCACGTGCTCCGCTTCAGCGGCCCAAGGTTTCACCCGTTCAGATCCTAGGCACGGACCTAACACCACTCATGTAGCCATGCTGAGGCGGCACCCCACATAGCACAACCTGAAGGACCTACAACTAGAATATACAACTATGCACTGGGGGGCTCTGGGGAGAAGAAGAAGGAAAAAAAAGAGGATTGGCAACAGATGTTGGATCAGGTGCCAATCTTTAAAAGAAAAAAACAAACTCTCGAAGAAAATAAAGGAAAAAATCTTTTTGTGATAGGCAGTAATTTATTGGATACAATACAAAAATCACAATCCATAAAAGAAAAAATTGATAAATTGGGCTTCATTAAAATTAAGAACCTCTGTTCTTTGAAATATACAGTTAAGAGGATGAAAAGACAAGTCACAACATAGTAGAAAATATTCACAAACCACCTATCACATAAAGAACTTACATTCAAAATATATAAAGAATCATCGACTCAGTGAGAAAACAAATAAGAAAATACAACTTTCAGATTCTTTTTTTTTTTTTTTGAGGAAGATTAGCCCTGAGCTAACATCCGTGCCCATCTTCCTCTACTTTATATGTGGGACGCCTACCACAGCATGGCTTGCCAAGCAGTGCCATGTCCGCGCCCGGTATCTGAACCGGCGAACCCTGGGCCGCCGAAGCAGAACATGCGAACTTAACTGCTGCGCTACAGGCTGGCCCCACGACTTTTAAATGGGCAAAATATTTGAACACACACTTCATCAAAGAAGCTTTATGGATGGCCAATAAGTGTATGAAAAAATACTCAGTATCGTTAGTCATTAGCAAAATGTAAATTAAAACCACAATTAAATACCCCTATATCATCGTATTATTAATATTTATGGCTAAAATTAAAAAGGCCATACAAGGTGGTTGTGAGGGTGTAGAGCCGTCAGAACTCACAATGCCAGTGGGAATGTAAAATAGTGCAATCACTTTAGAAAACAGTTTGGTACTTTCTTAAAAATATAAACCTGCATTGAACATATGGCTCAGCCATTCCGCTCCTACTTATTTACCCAGGAGAAATGAAAACAGATGTCTGCAAGACTGGGTCACAGATATTCATAGCAAGTTTAGTTGTAATAGCTATGAGTGAGTAAACAAATTGTGCTTTATCCCTACAATGGAATACTACCCAGCAATACGTAACTGATGCATAATACATAGATGAATCTCAAAATAATTATTCTGAATGAAAGAAGTCGGACAAAAACACTACCACTTTATAATTTGACTTATAGTAAATTCTGGAAAATATATATTAATCTATAGTGCCAGAAAGCACACGGTGGCCTGGGGTCTAGGGGGTGGGTGGGACGTGTGGTAAGGAGAGATTAAAAAAGGTGCAAGGTGAGTTTTGGAGGTCATGGATATCTTCATTATTTAGGCTGTGGTGAGGGTTTCACAGGTGTGTACAAATGTCAAAATGCATTGAATTGTCCTCTTTTCATTTTATGTCAATGATACCTCAATAAAGCTGTAAACATAATTCATGACATAAACAAGCATATAAATGGAATTTATTTTTGCTCTAATATACAAACCAAATTTACATTCATATTACACATACGGCTTTGGCTGTTTTCATGGTTGGTTTTTGGCACTAGACAGAAAAAAGTGTTTCCTGTATTTGCTGTTAGGTCTTCAGTAAATATGTGGTGGTTTGACCCCAGTGTGAGATAACATACAGTAGATGATGTCTCTGGACGCGACAGCAAGGAATGAGATCCAGAGAGTCGCTCAATCATTTGTCAGGTTTATAGTACTTGGTGTATTAAATTGCCTACCTTTTTGGTTATCCTGTGGACAGCTTCAACCCCATTTAAGATGTGAGAAATATACAGGGCTTATAAGGACCATATTTAAATCTATGCCGTTACATTTTCAGTTAGGATTTGAAAAGGTTGGAATACAGGTCTTCTAAGTTTCTATTTATCTTTGAGTTGTTTTATTCTTTCCAACAGGGTTTAGCCTTGTAAACGGTTGTTAAGCGAAGTGCTGTGTAAGGATCTCTGAACTCTTGCTCGGTTCATAAACATCACAGATGAGCAGTTCGTCTCACACTGTGACCAGCATTGTGGGGAAACTTACTCACGTTCCAGTTTTTAGTTTTATCTTAACCAAACTTCAAAAGATCAGTTGAAGGAATGGAATTGACTGTGCCCTGTGATGTCAACTATGTATTCTGCATTTTTCCGTGCCATGACACAATGGGGAACCCAAGGCAATAAAGAATGTTTTAAGACTTTTGACTTCTGGCCTTCTCACTGGTCTTGATCGTGGTGTGCGTTGGTACAACCTTTTGTTGTACTAATTTGTCAATGTGTGTAGAAACGTTAAAACATCTAGGATTTTATCCTAAGGAGAGATTTGGGCAAACTTTCAAAGATGTAAGTACAAAAATGTTAGTTGTCTCAAATTACATTGGGTCCATTGGACAAAATTGGAAATAACCTAAATGTATAATTATCTATAAATTATTATATATCCAATCAATAAAATACTAAGCAATCATGAAAGGATGATGTGTATTGGCTTTCTTCGATGTGGAAAGTTACCTAGAATACATCAGAAACAACAGCCCATCATGTAAAATGAACCATTTATGTACATTATTTGCTTATACACGCACACGCATGGAGAGCAGTCTGGAGATATGTGTGCTGAAATATCAGAAATGGTGATTTATGAGTGGTGAGATTGAGATAATTTCTGCTTTCTTTTTTGTCCTTTCTCTGCATTTGATTTTTCTAAAACCACAAAAAAAATTGAATTATTTTTTTCTTTCTGAACTCTAGAGTCTTTCCAAAGAGCTCAGAATCTGAGAGCTGGAAATGACTCTCAAGATCTCTTCCACTCATTCTTTCTATTGCTGTTTCCTACCCAGTGAGGACATGCAGTAAGTCAGGGTTCAGGGTCTTCTTATGTGCAGTCTCCCTATGGCTATAGAAAGTCTCTGCTTTATCTTCACGCTGCAGACGAATCCCATACATCCCCTAACATCTACTTCACTTTGACTGTACTGATTATAAAGGCAGACCCAGGTCCAACTTCTGACACCCGTGAAGTCACGCTACACAGACAGCATTTTGCACATTTGTGTTTTCTAGAAGCTTTATCATGCTATAAGATCAGATAATATTTCCTGTCTGTGGCTACTACATAGCTTTCTGGTCAGCAGTATATGCCGCTAGGCCAACTCTTTGACTTCCTTCCATCATTTCTAACTTTCCTATAGTTCTTGTATGTAGGTCTGTGAAAGCAAGGAAGTTGCCCTGATGAGATCAGTCATTACAGTTGTCCCACGCATCACAGTGTCCGATCACCTTTCATCGTGCCCACTAGGCTCTGAGCTGAGTTGAAGGCACCAAGTGAGTATCTAGCATAGTGCCTGGCAGAGGAGGGACTTTAAATAGTTGTTGAGCAACTAGAATTGGGTGGTCTGTACTGATCTGTGTGGTAAAATTTCACAAGGAGGTCATTTGACCTGAGCCTTAAACCTGAGGGTTCCTGACATTTTGTCTTTCTTTCCGTGACATGGGCGGGAAGGAAGTGAGGCTTGATCACATGCAGGTGCCCAACAAATATTTATTCTTGCCTCCTTATTTGATTTATTATTATTATTATTTTTACATTTCTTAGTGACTTTTGCTTTAGATGACTATATAAACTAGTCGATGTACCACAGAACAGTTGAGAATAAATGTCAGTTTTTAAAGAGAACCCCAAAATGGACGACCCACCCTGAGATCTAGGTCAAGGTCACACCCTTGCAACTTCTTCTTTCTTCTTCCCACTACTTGCCCCACCATAGTTAGTTCTCACTGTCTCCCAGCCAGAGACACAACAGCCTGCATGGCCATCACCTGCCAGCTTCAGTACCTTCTCAATACCAGACGGCAGTTCCTAAAACTCAGCACCAGTCTTGTCATTTCCCTGCTCCGAAACCATCCATGTTTCCCTCTTAACTACAGAATCATTTTTTTAAGACCCCATAAGATTATAAACCTGCTTTTCCAAAAGTGGGTTTCCAAACTACCTTTCCAGAACCCTGCACGATTCGTATGTGCTTTCAAAGATCCTGTGTCTAGGCCTCTTTTCCTGCCTCCTTTCTTCCCTAAGGTGCTTTCCATCCAGTTTCCAAGTGACCAAATCTTATCTACTCTTTAAGTCCCAGCTCAAACTCCACCTCCTCTAAGAAGGTTCTTCTGCCCATTTCTTCCATCCTTGAGTTTGTATAAAACTGTCTCCTGAAATTTATACTTTAGCCTTATTTTCTTTATTTACATGTTTTGGATCCCCTTGAAAAAAATTGCAAGTGCCGTATTGGAATCTCCTTAGAAGATTCCCGGCCTCAGCACAGAGTTTGAATAAATAGTAGGAATTCACTACATTTTTGTAAACATTTTTTAAATCACAAAAGTAATACGGGCACATATAAAACATTTAAACAGTGCAAAAAAGTTATCAAATGAAAAGAACCCTTTCCCTAACTCACTCCATCTAAATTCCTAGCTGTAACCACCATTATAAGTTTCTTACAAACCTTCTAAAAATTTTATATGAATTTACAAGGATATAGGCATCTGTTTTTTTTCACACAAATGAGATCAAACTTTGCATCTTGCCTTTTTCACACAACAATAGATCTTAGAGGTTTTTCATACCACATGCAGATTTGCCCAATCTTGTTAATGCCAATTTGCACATACTGTGCAGTCATAACTACAAGATAGGTTTTTATTAGTGAAATTTTGGGTCAAAGGTTATATCCATGCATATTGCATTTTGGCCACATTACCATCCAAAGAGGCCACATTAGCGTGTGCAATGCTGTCTACTTCCCAGCACTCTAATTATATCTGGGTATTTTCGTTGTTTTAACTCTTGCCCATTGAATAGGCAAAAATGGTATCTCCTTATTCTTTTGATTTGTCCTCATAGCTCTCTAAGACTAAGAAGCCCTGAAGTGCATCCACAGAGACATTTGAGTTTTAATTCCTATAACCGCTAGAAGAAAAAGTTCAGTCTTCTCTAAAAGAGGAGAATACTTCACGAGAGTAGATTCCTACTGCTATCTATTCGAAATTGCTTTCTAAACTGGGCTAAACAAGTTCCTTCGGCAGGGTGGCTCTGATACTCTGGCCTGAAAGTTCATACCTAGCCCAGACCTTTGGAAATGCCAGATGAATTTTAACACAAGCAAGTCGTTTGAGAGCTCCAACTCTCTGTTTCTTCATCTGTAAAATGGGGACTGCTTATCCTTGCCTTGATAGACCACAAGAAGGGCGAAAGGAAATGATGTGTGTGAAGCCCTTTAGAAACCTAAGAAAATTTGAAGTGTTATTAGTATTTTAAGTATTGCAAGTGGAGCCAGCAGAATACATGTAAAAACTTGTTCTTTCAGATTGAAATTTCATAAAGGGTTCCTAGCCTTTTCCACACCAAATAAACCTACTTCTATGGGACCGGACCTTTTTCACGTGGCGGCTACCTTCTGTGCATTCCTCCTCAGCTCCCATGCTTCCTGCAGCCCTTCCACTCACCACCCCCACTCTGGCTGCTCCAGAGAGTCTCCACGTGTGGCATTTGTGCCAGGGGGAGAAGGGCAGGTGCAGGAGCATAGACAGACACATTCCCTCCATCCCCTCCTCGCAGCGTCTAGCTATTTCTCACTCTGTTCGTTTGGACAGCAAGGTCAGAGTGAAATACAATTTCCTTTCCATTTGGTTGCCATTACTACATTCAGTAAAAGGTTTCAAACATGTAGAAGAAGAGGTTACTCACGAGACGCAGAGGCACAGGACTCCCGGCACAGACTCGCTGTCTCTTAATAGAAAGTTGCCATCCACCCCTTCCTTGAGCAGCAAGGTCTCACAGTCTCGCTTGGACAGAGGACCATGGTAATAAGGCAGATCCATGGAGAGCCCTCTCGTATCCCTGAAATTCAGCCCCAAGTCCAGGGACGATTCTGAGATGGGAGGCGAAGGCAGCTGGCCTAATGGGGCCTGTGGAAGTACCTCTTTCTCCTCTGACTGGTGGGAAACCTGAAGTTGTTCTGTGAGACTCCACCAATTCTGCAAGATTCAGGAAATGAGAAGGGTGGGGGTGATAAAGTGACCAAGACTTTTCAGCCTATAAATGGCCCAAGTGTGACTCACAGAAGTGGCTGAGAGCATGTTTGAGTACACAGTAGAAGGAGTGAGGTTTGTGGCTCAGGCTGTGGCGCTGAAGTCAGGCTCCCCAGCGCTGTGCTATCACCCTAAATCACCCTAAATCACCAGTTTTCACCTTTTCTGGCTACTGCTGTCCCTTCCATGGAGCACATCACTGATTTTGCTGAAATACGTGCCCATTTTCTGCCGAAGCTGCCTATGATTATGCTATGCTTAGCTCAGAACAGGTGTCCGAAAAGTGTTCAGAATGGCTGGCCCCGTGGCCGAGTGGTTAAGTTCACACACTCCCTGTTGGCAGCCCGGGGTTTCTATGGTTTGGATCCTAGGCGCGGACATGGCAGCATTCATCAGGCCATGTTGAGGCGGCGTCCCACATGACACAAGTAGAAGGACTCACAACTAAAATATACAACTATGTGCTGGGGGGATTTGGAGAGTAAAAGCAGGGAAATAAAAAAAAGATTGGCAAGAGTTGTTAGCTTAGGTGCCAATCTTTAAAAAAAACAAAAAAAGCATTTAGATGAAGAATGAATCTAGACATGTCCAGACACGATGGGACAGTTGGAAAGATAGGATGTCCATGGGTCAAATGACATGAAAAATGGCAGATGTCAATGGAAATAGAAAGCAATTAGACACTATGGGAGAGGACAGGCCATTCCTTGGTTAAAGCTCTAGCCACAGGTAAACAAAGGCTGTTAACCTTCTCTAGAATTGTGCCTTTTGGGGAAGGAGCCAGTGCAGGTGGGAGGGATTATCTGGGTATACAAAGTTAGTGCAAGGATGCTTCTCTGGGTGGAAGAAAAGGGGATATTAGGCTTGGGTTTGAAAACCTTCAGGTCCTTTGAAGTTCTCACCCTGGAGGACAGCAGTGATCTTCCACATGAAGAGAGACCAAGAAAAGTCTATCCAGCCAGAGACACTTGGCACCCGGTAGACAAACTGATGTTTATGAGAAAATTCCTTTTTTTTTTTTCTCCTGAGACTTTTCTACCTCGATCAACTGATATTCTTGGGAAAGATAGTTTCTGTTATCTGAGGGTCAGAGTTAACCCTAAGAGTAATTTCCAAGGCCTTTTCCCCCCCCAGATTTATTGAGATATAATTGCACATAACATTATGTAAGTTTAGGGTGTACAATGTGTTGATTTGATACACTTATACATTATAAAATGATTACCACCATAACAGTAGCTGACATCTCCATCTTGTCCCATAACTACCATTTCTTTTTTGTGATGAGAACGTTTAAGATCTACTCTCTTAACAACTTTCAAGTATATAAGACAGTATTGTTAACTATCATCATCATTCTGTACGTTAGATTCCCAGAACTTATTCATCTAAAAGTGGAAGTTTGTGCCCTTTGACCAACATCTCCCCATTTCCTCCTAGGCCTTTCAACTGTATGTAAATTTCTCTCCCTATTCAACTGCCTTGTGCAAATATTTACAGGAATTGGTACGTATCTCAAATATATATCTGTAAAAAGAGAACTGTGTGCTCGTGAATCATCCTTACTTCTCTTAATGCTTTCTTAACCCCGATCGTTGTTGCATCTTGCTGGTTTCCCAGCTGTCTACCCACTCTTGGAGATCTGTCTTACACTGAACTTCTTTGTAGGAGATTTTTGTTCTTCCTTGGAAGTCCCATTGCTCTTCTGTTGGTGTAATGGAGCGTCATGGAGTGACACTAATCAAGGGACTTGTTATCAGAGAGATGTGCTTTCAAATCCCAATTTCTCTTGCGTGGCATTGGGCAATTCACTATTTAATTTCCTGGGAATGATGGCAGTTCAGGAGAGAATTTTTATTGACAAAAGAGGAAAATGGGTGCCAAGCTTGATGAGAGGATATTTTTTGACACAAGGGAGGAAATAATTGAGTGCATGTTCAACACCTTTATTATCACAGGGGCTTTAATGCCTTTTTTTCTGTGTCAAAACCCAATCCCCTGATCCTTACTCAAGATAAGAAAAATGCAAATTAAATACATACTGAGATAACATCTCTCATCTATTATGTTGGTGCAAATCAAAAGTTTGAAAACACACTGGGTTGGTCATGCTGGGGTGAAATAGAATGACATCTTATACAATGTTGGCTGGAATACAAAACAGTTACAACAGCAATGGAGGAGAGTTTGGCAATATCTAGCAAATTTACATATTCATCTACCCACTGATAGAATCATCTTAGTTCCATTTTGTAATAAATAATTCAAGCAAAGCTAGTCAATGGGTAAAAACTTTAGGCAAATGTTTGATAATGGTCTTTACAAAGGAAAGATCAAGCTGTCACCACCTAAACCCAATGATCAATCTTAGCAAGTTTAATGGTAGGACACCAGACATTGAATGCCTACCAATTTGATGGGGCAGGAAACACACAGCACCACTGTGGAATGTACTTTCAAAAAAAGTTGAACTTGAAAAAGTTATAACTAACTTCCACATATGGGACCCTCATGAGGAAGCAGACAGACAAATCCAGTATGTGGGACATTCAATAGGACAACAAATGTGGTTTCTTCATACATCAGTGTCATGAAAAACTGAGTCAGATAGTAGGGCGAGGACTGCTTGAGGTTAAGAGAGATTTATGAGGCATAAAACCAATACAACATGGGGATCTTGTGTGGATTCTGGTTTGAAAAAAATCAAATACAAAAGTTTCCTGCCACTGGGGAAATTTAAATGTTGACTGGATATTAGATGATACCAAGGAATTATTGTTGATTTTGTTAGGTGTGGTCACGGCATTGTGCTTACGTGAGTAAATATCCATAGCTGGGTGATGGTGTATGGGGTTCATTATATTAATGTCTCTATTTTTGTATGTCTTGAACATTTTTCATAATAAAAAATCCTTCCATTGTCATGTTATTCTGATCCCATGTCACCTCTGAGAATAGCTGCACAATACACAGCAACATTCTTAATTTCTCACATGGATCCCCTTTCTCTCATCCATAGAAATCAAAGCCTGCTGCCATTGTTGTAGAACATGACCCTATCCCTCTAGCCATGGTTAATTGGACCAAAGGTAGGCCCCTGACTCAAGATGGGCTAATCACAGACCCTCACGGAGGAATTTGGAGGGAATGAGGAAAGGAAGAAACAGAGAGGTGCAGGGGATTGGGGAGAGGAAGGAAATAAGAATGGAAATGAATTTTCTAGGGATGGCTGTACAATGGGTACATTGTTGTACTGTGAACTGGTGGCCTTATACCACCCAGTGACCAGGAGAAGGGAGAGAACTGGTCCACAAAATGAAGAATGAAGTAGACTCATAGAGAAAAGCAGAGTCAAGAGATAGTCCTACTAAAGCAACCCACTGAATGGGAGAAAACATTTGCAAATCATATCTCTGATAAGGAGTTAATATCCAATATATAAAGACTTCACACAACTCAATAGCCAAAAAGCAAATAATCCAATTTAAAAATGGGGAAAGGACTTGACTAGACATTTTTCCAAAGAAGATATACAAATGGCCAACAGGTACATGAAAAGATGCTCAACATCACTAATCATTAGGGAAATGCAAATCAAAACCACAATGAGATATCACCTCACACCTGTTCGAATGGCTATCATCAAAAAGACAAAAGATAAGTGCTGGCAAGGATGTGGAGAAAAGGGAATCCCTGTGCACTGTTGCTGGGATTATAAATTGGTGCAGCCACTATGGAAAACAATATGGAGGTAATTTAGAAAATTAAAAAGTGAACTACCATATGATCCAGCAATTCCACTTCTGAGTATATATCTCCAGAAAATGAAATCACTATGTTGAAGAGATATCTCCACCCCCATATTCATTGCAGCATAATTTACAATAGCCAAGACATGGAAACAATCTAAGTGTCCATCAACAGATGAATGGATAAAGAAATGGAATCCTATTCAGCCATAAAAAAGAAGGAAATCTTGCCATATGTGACAACATGGATGGACCCTGAAGGCATTTTGCTAAGTGAAATAAGTCAGGCGAAGAAAGACAAATACTGTATGATCTCACTTACATGTGGAATCTAAAAAAAACCCTCATATGAAAAGAGATCAGATTGGTTACCAGAGGTGGGAAGTGGGGGAATTGGATGAAGGTGGTCAAAAATTTCAAATTGCTAGTTATAAGATAAGGAAGTACTGGAGATAAAATGCACATGATGACTGTGTTAACACTGCTGTGTGCTATATTTGAAAGTTGCTCAGAGAGTAGATCCTAAAAGTTCTCATCACAAGGAAAAAACCATTTTTTTTCTTCTTTTTCTTATTACACATGAGATGATGGATGTTAACTAAATTTATTGTGATAATCATTTTACAATATATGTAAGTCAAGTCATTATGCTGTACACCTTAAAGTTATATAGTGCTATGTGTCAATTACATCTCACTAAAACAGGAAGAAAGAAAAAAGAGGGACAATCCTACTTAGGTTCCTCATGGATTTTCATTTCCTGGATCCAGTGATTTCTGAGGTCTGGCTACACTCTTACGCTTTGCTATTTTGTCATTTTAATACATTTCCCTTTTGTCATAAGCTAGCTGCCATTTGTTTTTATTTTCTATTAAAGATGGCAAATAAATCCAGCCTTACAGGCAAAATTCTGTTGTCAAGTCCAAGGGAGCATGAAGCTAAATATGAGTTACATGGTTACATGAATGAGAAGTCATATAGAAACTGGATAGAGTGGGACCGGCCCCCGGGGCCGAGTGGTTAAGCTCGCGCGCTCCACTTCGGCAGCTCAGGGTTTTACAGGTTCGGATCCTGGGCGCAGACATGGCACCGCTCATCAAGCCATGCTAAGGCGGCACCCCACATGCCACAGCTAGTAGGACCCACAGCTAAAAATACACAACTATGTACCAGGGGGCTTTGGGGAGAAAAGGGGAAAAAAGGAAAAATCTTTAAAAGAAAAAAAGAAACTGGATAGAGCGGAAGTCAACGCTGGAAGATGCAGGGTCACCACTGACCACAGCAGCATGGTGAGGGCTTGTGTTACGCTTTTTAAAAGATGTCTTACTGTCTAGTGGAGGGCCTCCCACTTTACCGCGACTGTCTTCCTTTAGAAGATAGCACTCTGTGTCCTCAAACAGCTAACTCAGCACACCAGCATCATTCACTGAACATGTTCTAAGGTGGAACCCCAATGTTTCTGGACTCTCCATGACTTTAAGGGCAGAACTGGCTGTGTGAGGGGCAGGGTGGTGTAGTGGTTCAGCACCAAGCTCTGCAGTCTGGATTTGAATTCTACTTCCTCCACTCGGTAAGTAGTGCAGGGTGGTTAACTTTCTGTGCCTCCATTTTCCAGAAAATGGGGATGATAATCATGATGTTTATCATATAAGGTCATTGATAGGGTTAAATGAGAATATATACCTAGTGTGCCTGGCACAGTGAGGGCTTAGTTTACTATTATTGTTCGTGTATAGGAAGTCCCAGATGAAAACGTCCCTTTGCTTGTCTGGATGATGTTATGTCTGGATGGGATGTCTGGACCTTTGCCAGTCATCCTGGGACCACAAGAGCCAGGCTGCCTGCTGAGAAGGGCCAAGTGGAGAGAGACAATCTGGGCCCTTGACAATGGCATTGAGCTGCTTTACCAACCAACCTAGTATCCCATCCCTCCTGTGGACTTCCTGTCGAGTGGGAGAATAAATTTCCTCCCTGTTTAAGCGATTCGAGTTGGAGCTCATTGTTGCAGCAAGATCCTAATAGATATGCTGACTATGGCATTGCTTTTTTTTAAATTAGTTTGAATACCATCTTTATTGATTTTTTTAATGTAATTACTTATCTACTAATAATGTGTAGAAGTTTCCACAACCATGTCAAAATTCCACTCCTTTTTTGCTTTCCCCATAACTTGAACTATCAGCTTTGCTAAAGTCCTTCTACCACAGATTGATTATCTCTCATTTTATCTCTCATCATTCCTCAAATAAATTTTTAAAAGCCGTGTTATGACTATATTGATTATTGAAAATAATAGCTTGATGTTAAATTAATATGAGCATACCTATGACATGCAGATAAAGCTCTGAGCTATTTAAGAGGTGAATAGAGATACTGTATCCATCTCATTGCCTTAATTATTTTATATATTGGAAAATAGTTTTCATATGCATCACTTTATTTAAAAACGCAAAAACTTAGAAGTAAACAAAATAAAAACGAAAACCCTGAAGAGTGCAAACAAAAAGTTCAAAGGGGCTGAGGCACTCCAACCAAGTATGAAAGGTAAACTTGGTGAGTACAAATTTTAGGAGAATTGAGATTAGCAAATTTGTTCCTTCGACAAATAAACATTAGCCAGCTTTTTTTAAATGCAGTTTGTTTTAGGTGGACAGGTTTGAGTCTTCTTGGAAAAATAACGAGAGGAACTGAGGATAAAATGCTGTTTCTGCAGCAAGGCTTGGACGCTGGGCTAATTCATAGGGGAGAGGACCATACTCTCCAGAGTAAAGACACAGATGAGTGGGGAGAGAAAAGTCAAGGGGACATACCTCATCCTCCACAGGAAAAACCTGGATTTACTTCCTGAAGGAACCAGGTTTATTAGGTACATTAATTTCTTATGGCTGCTGTAACATATTACCACAAACTTAGCAGCTTAAATCAACACAAATTCATTATCTCAGTTTCCTTAGGTCAGAAGTCTGGCAGCCTTGCTTGGGTCTCTGCTCAGAATCTTACAAGGCCAAAATCAAGATGTCGGTGGGCCAGGCTTACTCTTTGGAGGCTGTAGGGGAGAATCCATAATCTTGCTCATTCAAGTTGTTGGTGGAATTCAGTTTCATGCAGTGGAGGACTGAAGACCCATTTTCTTGTTGGCTGTCAGTTGAGGGACCTTCCCAGCTTCTAGAGGCTTCCTACATATCTTGGTTTACGGCCTCTTTCCTCCCTTTTCAGAGTGAACAATGGTGAGTCGAGTCTCTCTAATACTTCAATTCTCTCCTCTGCCTCCCTCTTTCACTGCATATTTCTAACCACCATTCCGCTTTCTGCTTTCAGTCTTAAGAACCCATGAGATTACACTGGACGCATCCAGACAATCCAGGATAATCTCCTTATTTTAAGGTCAACTGATTAGCAATCTTCATTCCACCTGCAAAGTCCCTTTTGTCAAGCAACTAACATATTCATAGGGTCCAGGGCTTCGGGGGTCATTATTCAGCCTACCATGTTAAGGACATGATCAAAGAAAGAAATAGAATTAAATGAAAATATTGCTGCAAATGTCAGAGGCAATCAGAAGAAAAAACAAAACAGAAGTGGTTAAGCGGTCAGCCTGAGGAAATGACATATGTCTGCCTTGCTGCCCCCGCTGTGCGACAGGATCTTGTCTTCTCTAGCACATTTTTAACTGTGTTTCATGGCCCTCAATGGAAGCCCAGCCCCTGAGATGGGGAACAGCGATGCTCCCCCTGCAAGATCTCAGCAGGAAGAAGATCATAATTATTGGTTACTTCCAGGTCCAACCACAGCACTACTGTGAATACCTGTTTATGCCCGACATCTCTGAGGGCTCCAGTGTGAGAACACTCTGACCTACAGGCAGTAGGCTAGGGGCTGTGGTGGCGGTGGTATGTGGAAGCAACAGACGGTTTTGTGGAAGGGTTTTTCTGGGCTTACAGGAAATGGAATTTCACACATGGAACCCCTCTTATGGTGATCAGGGGTCTGGAGGAGTTGGTGTCTCTCCCCTAAAGGCTCCTGCAGGAGAGCAGGAGAATACCATTACCTAGTTTCCTGGTTTTCCGTCTCTTGCCCTCATCATACCAAAAGGAGGAAGGCCAGAAAATGTCAGAGTGAGTGATGCCGAGTGTCTGACCTTCACCCAGTTCTACTCCCTTAGCATTCTGATCCTGCCACAGGGCCCAGATCATTTTAAAGGCCTCTAGAAAGTTCTCTCATTTCACTCTAAGGGTCTTCAGTGCATCGGGACCGGCACTGATGGCAAGCCTGGGAATTTCCCCCCAAGGCCTTGGGGACTGGATGACTCTTATTAAGGGTGTTCCCTCAGTTTCACTGACATTGTCAGTGGGTCAAGAATACTTCCTGTGTAGACATCTAATTTCCCCCCCAAATTAGTTTCCTAGGGCTGCCATCATAAAGTACCCAAAATTGGGTGGCTAAAAACAACAGGAGTTTATGTTCTCACAGAGGCTAGAGGTCTGAAACCAAGATATTGGCAGGGCCATGCTCCTTCTGAAACCTGTAGGAAGAATCCTTCCATGCTTCATCTAGCTTCTGGTATTTGCCAGAAATCCTTGTCATCCCCCAGCTTGTAGGTACATCCCTCCAATCTCTGCCTCCATCCTCCTATGATGTTCTCCCTGTGTGTTTTCACATGGTGTCCTCTCTGTGTCTCTTCTCATCTTCTTATAAGGACACCAGTCATATTGGATTAAGGACCCATCCTACTCCAATGTGACCTCAGGTTAATCAATTACATCTGCCACGACCTTATTTCTATATAAAGTCACATTCTAAGGTCCCAGAAAGGAAATGAATTTTTAGAGACACTCTCCAACCCATCAGACTCCCCTACTCCCCTCTTCCTCCACCTCATTCTTCCGCTTCTAAACCTCTGCTTTATGAGCTGAGCTCCATCTAAATAAGAACCCCAGAAATGAACTCCAGGGCCCTCAGGGAAGCTCCGGATCAGAGAAAGGATTCACCTCAGAGACCAAAACCCACCCACAGATCCTGGCGGATGGTTAAGCAGCCTCAGATGATCTGCTGCTTTTTCCATGTAGACGCTCAGAGGCTGGGATCGGGAGTCTCCAGGACTGTGTGGAATCTTTGCTGTTTTCTGTCCTTCATCGCTAAGTCCTCTTCTCCTGGGATGGCCTGGAGAGCCCCCTCTTTGCCCTGGTTATTTATTTATTATTTATTTTTTTATTAAGGTTATGAAAGTTAACATTCTTGTGAAATTACAGTTGTACATCACTATTAGTCATGTTGTAGGTACACCACTTCACCCCTAGTGCCCTCCCCCCACCCCCCTTTCCCCTGGCAACTACCAATCAGTTCTCTTTGTCCATATGTTAACTACCACCTATGAGTGGAGTCATACAGAGTTCGTCTTTCTCTGTCTGGCTTGTTTCACTCAACATAATACCCTCAAGGTCTATCCATGTTGTTGTGAATGGGACGACTTTGTCCTTTTTTATGGTTGAGTAGTATTCCATTGTGTATATATATATATACCACATCTTCTTTATCCAATCATCAGTTGCTGGGCACTTAGGTTGAGTCCATGACTTGGCTATTGTGAATAATGCTGCGATGAACATAGGGGTGCATGGAACTTTTGGAAATGCTGATTTCAGGTTCTTAGGATAGATACCCAGTAGTGGGATGGCTGGGTCATAAGGTATTTCTATTCTTAACTTTTTGAGGAATCTCCATACTGTTTTCCACAGTGGCTGCACCAGTTTGCACTCCCACCAACAGTGTATGAGGGTTCCCTTTTCTCCACAGCCTCTCCAGCATTTGTCACTCTTGGTTTTGGATATTTTTTGCCATTCTAACAGGTGTAAGGTGATATCTTAGTGTAGTTTTGATTTGCTTCCCTGATGATTAGTGATGATGAGCATCTTTTCATGTGTCTATTGGCCATCTGTATATCTTCTTTGGAGAAATGTCTGTTCATGTCCCCTGCCCATTTTGTAATTGGGTTGTTTGATTTTTTATTGTTGAGTTGTGTGAGTTCTTTGTATATTATGGAGATTAACCCTTTGTCAGATAAATAACTTGTGAATATTTTTTCCCAATTAGTGGGCTGTTTTTTTGTTTCAATCCTGTTTTCCTTTGCCTTGAAGAAGCTCTTTAGTCTGATGAAGTCCCATTTGTTTATTCTTTCTATTGTTTCTCTCATGTGAGGGGTTATGGTGTCCGAAAAGATTCTTTTGAAGCTGATGTCAAAGAGTGTACTGCCGATATTCTCTTCTAGAAAACTCATTGTTTCAGGCCTAATCTTTAGGTCTTTGATCCATTTTGAGTTTATTTTAGTAAATGGTGAAAAAGAATGGTTGATTTTCATTCTTTTACATGTGGCTGCCTAGTTTCCCCAGCACCATTTGTTGAAGAGACTTTCTTTCCTCCATTGTAGGTCCTCAGCTCCTTTGTCAAAGATTAGCTGTCCATAGATGTGTGGTTTTATTTCTGGGCTTTCAATTCTGTTCCATTGATCTGTGCATCTGTTTTTGTACCAGTACCATGCTGTTTTGATTACTGTAGCTTTGTAGTATGTTTTGAAGTCAGGGATTGTGATGCCTCCAGCTTTGTTCTTCTTTCTCAGGATTGCTCTAGAAATTCGGGGTCTTTTGTTGCCCCACATGAATTTTAGGATTCTTTGTTCAATTTCTGTAAAGAATGACATTGCAATTCTGATTGGGATAGCGTTGAATCTGTAGATTGCTTTAGGTAGTATGGACATTTTAACTATGTTTATTCTTCCAATCCATGTGCATGGAATGTCTTTCCATTTCTTTATGTTGTCGTCGATTTCTTTCAAGAAGGTCTTGTAGTTTTCGTTGTATAGATCTTTCACTTCCTTGGTTAAATTTATCCCAAGGTATTTTATTCTTTTTGTTGTGATCGTGAATGGGATTGAGTTCTTGAGATCTTTTTCTGTTAGTTCATTGTTAGGATATAGAAATGCTACTGATTTATGTATGTTGATTTTATACCCTGAAACTTTGCTGTAGTTGTTGATTGTTTCTAATAGTTTTTCTATGGATTCTTTGGGGTTTTCTATATATAAGATCATGTCGTCTGCAAACAGTGAGAGTTTCAATTCTTTGTTGCCTATTTGGATTCCTTTTATTTCTTTGTCCTGCCAAATTGCTCTGGCCAAAACCTCCAGTACTATGTTGAATAAGAGTGGTGAAAGTGGGCACCCTTGTCTTGTTCCTGTTCTGAGAGGGATCGGTTTCAGTTTTTGTCCGTTGAGTATGATGTTGGCTGTGGGTTTGTCATATATGGCCTTTATTATGTTGAGGTACTTTCCTTCTATACCTATTTTATTGAGGGTTTTTATCATAAATGGATGTTGGATCTTGTCGAATGCTTTCTCTGCATCTATTGAGATGATCAGGTGGTTTTTGTTTCTCATTTTGTTAATGTAGTGAATCATGTTGATTGACTTGCGGATGTTGAACCATCCCTGCATCCCTGGTATAAATCCCACTTGATCATGGTGTATAATCTTTTTGATGTATTGCTGTATTCGGTTTGCCAAAATTTTGTTGAGGATTTTTGCATCTATGTTCATCAGTGATATTGGCCTGTAGTTTTCCTTCTTTGTGTTGTCCTTGTCAGGTTTGGGGATCAGGGTAATGTTGGCTTCATAGAATGTATTAGGGAGTGTTCCATCTTCCTCTATTTTCTGGAATAGTTTGAGAAGGATAGGTATTAAATCTTCTTTGAATGTTTGGTAGAATTCTCCAGAGAAGCCGTCTGGTCCTGGACTCTTATTTTTGGGGAGGTTTTTGATTACTGTTTCTATCTCTTTACTTGTGATTGGTCTATTAAGATTCTCTATTTCTTCCTGATTCAGTTTGGGTAGGTTGTATGAGTCTAGGAATTTATCCATTTCTTCTAAGTTGTTCAATTTGTTGGCATATAGTTTTTCATAGTATTCTCTTATGATCCTTTGTATTTCTTCGGTATCTGTTGTGATTTCTCCTCTCTTGTTTCTAATTTTATTTATTTGAGACTTCTCTCTTTATTTTTTTAGTGAGTCTGGCTAAGGGTTTGTCAATTTTGTTAATTTTTTTGAAGAACCAACTCTTTGTTTCATTGATCCTTTCTACTGTCTTTTTTGATTCAATATCATTTATTTCTGCTCTAATTTTTATTATTTCCCTCCTTCTACTGACTTTGGGCTTTGTTTGTTCTTCTTTTTCTAATTCCATTAGGTGTCGTTTGAGGTTGTTTATGTAAGATTTTTCTTGCTTATTGAGGTGAGCCTGTATTGCAATGAATTTCCCTCTTAGGACTGTCTTTGCTGTGTCCCAAATCATTTGGTACGGTGTGTTTTCATTTTCATTTGTCTCCAGATAATGTTTGATTTCTTCCTTAATTTCTTCAATAATCCATTGTTTGTTCAGTAGCACGTTGTTTAGTCTCCACATTTTTGGACCTTTCCCAGCTTTATTCTTGTAGTTGATTTCTAGTTTCATAGCATTATGATCAGAAAAGATGCTTGACATTATTTCAACCCTCTTGAACTTATTGATGCTTGCTTTGTTTCCCAAGATATGGTCTATCCTTGAGAATGTTCCATGCGCACTTGAGAAGAATGTGTAACCTGCTGTTTTTGGATGAAGTGTCCTCTACATATCTATTAGGTCCATCTGATCTAATTTTTCATTTAATTCTATCATTTCCTTGTTGATTTTCTGTCTGGATGATCTGTCCATTGGTGTTAATGGGGTGTTGAGGTCCCCCACTATTATTGTATTGCTGTTGATGTCTCCTTTTAGTTTTGTTAATAGTTTCTTTATGAATTTTGGTGCTCCTGTGTTAGGTGCATATATATTTATAAGTGTTATGTCATCTTGGTGGAGCGTCTGTTTTATCATTATATACTGCCCCTCTTTGTCTTTCTTTATCTGTTTTGCTTTGAAGTCTACTTTGTCTGATATAAGTATGGCAACACCTGCTTTCTTTTGTTCATTATTAGCTTGGAGTATTGTTCTCCATCCCTTCACTCTGAGTCTGTGTTTGTCTTTGGGGCTGAGGTGTGTTTCCTGGAGGCAGCATATTGTTGGATCTTGTTCTTTGATCCATCCTGCCACTCTGTGCCTTTTGATTGGAGAGTTCAATCCATTCACGTGTAGAGTGATTATTGAAACGTGGGGGCCCACTGTTGCCATTTTATCACTTGTTTTCCAGTTGTTTTGCATTTTGTCCTGATGGAGAGCTGTTACTTTGTGTTATTGTCCTTCTGCTTATCTTCTTTGTTCTGGATTTTGTAACCCATTTCCTTTTTTTGATTTTTCAGGAATGAGGTTCTTCCTGAGAATTTCTTGAAGAGGAGGTTTTGTGGTGATGAACTCCCTTAACTTTTATCTGGGAAAGTTTTATTTCTCCATCGTATTTGAAGGATATTTTCACTGGGTAGAGTATTCTTGGCTGCAGGTTTTTGTCCTTCAGAGTTTTGAATATTTCATTCCAATCTCTTCTAGCCTGTAAGGTCTCTCCTGAGAAATCTGCTGATAGCCTTATGGGGTTTCCTTTGTAAGTTATTTTCTTCTGCCTGGCTGCCCTTAGTATTTTCTCTTTGTTGTTGACTTTTGCTAGTTTCACTACTATATGCCTTGGGGTTGGTCTTCTTGCGTTAATAAAGTTTGGAGATCTATTGGCTTCTGTCACATGAAGTTCCATCTCTCTTCCCAAGTTTGGAAAGTTCTCAGCTATCATTTCTTTGAACAGGCCTTCTGCCCCCTTCTCCTTCTCTTCTCCCTCTGGTATACCTATAATCCTTATGTTGCATCTCCTAATTGAGTCGGATAATTCTCGGAGAGTTTCTTCATTTCTTTTTAGTCTTAGTTCCCTCTCCTCCTCTGTCTACAGCATTTCTATATTCCTATCCTCCAAATTGCTAATTCTGTCCTCCATATTATTGACCCTACTGTTCAGAGAGTCCAGATTTTTCTTAATCTCCTCCATTCTGTTCTTCATCTCCAGTATTTCTAATTAGTTCTTCTTTATAGTGTCAAGCTCTTTTGTGACATAGCTCCTGAACTCATTGAGTTGTCTATCTGAATTCTCTTTTAACTCATTGAGTTTTTTAATAATGGCAGTTTTGAAATCATCATCATTTAGGTTATAGATTTCATTGTCTTTGGGGTTGTTTTCTGGGTGCTTATCATTTTCCTTCTGTTCTGGAGATTTAATATATTTTTTCATACTGCTTGATGGCATGGATTTGTGCCTCTGCATAGAGATAGCGTTTAGTCGCTGCTTCCACTTGTTGCGACTGGTGTGTGTGTGTGGGGGGGGCAGCTGTTTAGACTGCACCAACCAGGAACCCTTTCAGCTGTTACTGACAGGACCTGGACCCCTCCTCGTAGTCACAGTGGTCCTGTGGGGTCCCTTGTCAGTTGTGGGGGCAATAGCAAGGGGGCCTCAGGCTGCTGATGCCTACTGTTGCAGCCCACTTAGACGTGCTCCCTCCTTGTGGTCTGCAGTGGTGTTGTGCACTTTTCCAGCAGCCAGGAGCAGGATCACCTATAATCACCACTTTGTCCCTAACAGAGCCCACAAGATCACACTTGTCCACTATAGGTCCCAGCAGAGCTATGGGTATCTTCTGCAGTCTGTTGTTAGCTCACCTAGCTGTGCTACTTTTGCCCCAGGGCCTTCCTGCCTTGCGATTGCCCGTTGGGACCTCTCCACTAGTGCTTTGCAGAGGCTTTTGCTGAGGCTGCTGTAGGAACTTGGAGTTCCCCCCTGGGCTACGTAGCTTTTTCACCAGAGCTCCACTCTGCCCCACTCCACTCTCACGGGATCTCTGGGAGCCCCTTGCCTCGTCTGGGACACGGCCAGAGTCCATGGGCCTGGCGGTGGCTTGTAAGCTGCTGCCTTGTGGGGAATTCTGCTCTAGGGAGCTTCCTGGTGTTCCGAATGCTGGGCAGGGCTTCCCTGCCAATGGCGAGCAGAGGCCCTCCCTGCTGGGGGGGGTGCGGAACCCTGGAGCGTCCTCCTGGGCTGCAGAGCTGGGTGTTGGAGCTCCACCCAGTCCCCAAGCAAGTCCACGGGAAGTCCGGGCACCCCCTGCACTGACCCGTGCGCCAGAGACCGTGGGCCCAGGAGCAGCTGGTGGTCTGGTGCAGTGCCAGGGAATCCACCCACCAGCAGCTTCCCTTTGTTCTGGATTCTGGGCGGAGCCTCCCTTCTAATGGCGAGGGGAGGCCTTCCCTGCCTGGGGGGTGCGGGACCCTGGGGATTCCCCCTGGGCTTAGGTGTAATCGTGGGGGGCTTGAGTAGGGCTGTTGTCACCTGTTTCCACCGTCGCTCCGCTGGTAAGTGCACACTCCTGCCTTCGGTGTGTGGCGATGCTATGGGGTAGTCCGCTGGAAGAGAGCCTCCTGCAGGAACTAGGCTGTCCGGGGGTCGGGGGTCAGGGGTCGGAGAGTTTTCACCTATTTCCACCTCCTCCCGGGGGGAAGTCCGTCCACCTTCTGGTGTATAGTAGTACGAAACTCTTAGGCGTCTTGAGATGCTATCTGGATATCCTTAGGTTGGCTCCCGCCTGGCCAGCTGAGAAGCTGTGCTGCTCCCAAAGGTGGCTTTTTTCCTCTCTGGCCAGAGTTACTGCCTCTTCTGCTTTCGTCAGGACTGTCCCTTGTTGTGGGGGTTCTTTTTATCCAGTTTTCAGTTTTCAATCCAGGGTGATTCTTCCTAAAATTGTTGTAACCTGGTTGTGTTTGTGGGAGGAGGCGAGTTCAACGTCTGCTCACAGCGCCATCTTGACAAGAACCTCTTCTCTTTTTATTTTTAAAAAACTATTGCTTCCAACACGGTGGCTAAGGAGGCCTCAAGTTACATTGGAGTCCACTGTCTTTGAGAACAAGGCCTGTGATGCTATCCTAAAGTGTTCCTTGAAGGGCAGAGGAGAGATCATATGTACAGGTGGACACTAGTGGGACCAGAGGATGCTGTGTCTCAGGAAGGGTCTGTCCTCAGTGACTCCGCAGGCTCTGCCACCCGGCCCAGTCCAACGCCTGCACAGACTTAAACCCTGTGACTGATAGCATCTCCTGCCATCCCTGCCTGGCAACCTTGTGCAGGTAACTCACCCTTTTGGCATCTCCAGGGCCCCTGGGAAATGCTCTGAGAAGGTCTGGGGAGTGCTGAGAAAAGGACACACGCACTTCCAGCACGTGTGCAAGTGCGCGCATGCACACACACAGACACAAGCACACACGCCCCACCTTCCTCATAGGTGCTCTTCCACATAGGGTCACTTTCCTTTCTGTTTTTTTTCAGGTTCCAAGGCAGTTGAGGGTACCTACTGCCCAGTGATGTGGATTCTTCTGGGAAAAGTGCTTCTACTCCTTGTGATCCTGGACATCTTAGGAATTTGGTACATCCAGGCATGGTGTTGTTTGAAAATACAGTGTATTAATTGAAAATTTGAGGATCAGTAAGGCCCACAGGTCAGGAGACGATTGCCATTGAAATAACAGTTTATTACTCACAGTTCCCAAGAGGGGGAGGCACCGAGGTAGCGGGTTGCAGGCACAAGAGCAGAGAGAGCGGACAACTGCAGGTGGGAGCCTGAATTGTGGTTCCTCCAGAAAGGAACAGGTGAGGCAGGGTAAGCAGGTTAGAACTGGCTGGTCTGAATAGTTTCAGTGGGCTCTGGGGCGTGGGGCAGTCCCTAGTTTTCTGGTGCCTGGCCCTGGATGATTAGGGCTGGTGGATAGTGGCCCAGAGGGTGTGAGACAACACAGGTGTTAGGAGTATGGGCTCTGGATTGATTAGTTTGCATTTGAAAAGTAGGGCGAAGGTTTAGTCTCTCTAATTGTCTAGCCCTGGCAGGGGCAGTCCCTCCAGGGTCAGCAAGGTCCCAGATGTCAAAGCATCAGTATGCAGAAAATAAAAAGATATGGGGGCTGATCCCGTGCCCTAGTGGTTAAGTTCGGGCACTCCACTTTGGCGGCCCGGGGGTTGCAGGTTCAGATCTCGGGCATGGACCTAGCACTGCTCCATCAAGCCACGCTGTGGCACATCCCACTTGAAATAGAGGAAGGTTGGCAACAGATGTTAGCTCAGGGCCAATCTTCCTCACACAAAAAAAAATTAAAAAAATAAAAATATATGGTTAATACAGGTGCTCAGCAAACCCATTTGACTAACCTGGGGCAGTGAGTGGTTAGCATGGTTAGTCTTAAGAGGTTTTCTGGACATGAGGCTGCTGCTTTAATTAACTAATTAAATTAATTAATATCCACCCAACTGTCCTAATGGCAGAGATCTCAGGAGTTTCTCCCTGGTATAGAATGTTGTTTTACTTGGGGACTTCAGGGACAAAGCAGCTGATTGGTCAACATAGGAGTAAATCCAGTGGCATATAACACAGCTTGCAGAGGACTCCTCCCCAGCACTTGAAATTTAGGTAGAATTCCCTCAATGCCCCAAGTCCATGAACTGGGGAAACTTCTGCAACGTTTCTGTAAATTCTTAGGGACTTACTTTTTTGTGATCTCCTCTGCCTCCAAGTCCCTGTGCACCATGTGCTCTCCAGCCTTGCCCCATGTGAACCCAGAAAGCAATACTACAACACATCTTCTAAGGCCCTTCACTACCCAAATCAAAATTCACCTATAAGAAAAGACTGATGGTGGGGGGAGGCTGGTGCTGTGGCTGAGTGGTTAAGTTTGCCTGCTCCGCATCGGCAGCCCAGGGTTTCCCTGGGCATGGTCATGGCACCACCTGTCAGGCCACACTGAGGCAGCGTCCCACATGCCACAACTAGAAGGACTTACAACTAAAATATACAACTATGTATTGGGGGGATTTGGGGAGAAAAAGCAGAAAAAAAAGGAAGATTGGCAACAGTTGTTAGCTCAGGTGCCAATCTTTAAAAAAGTAAAAGAAAAGATTGGGGAGCAAAATAGAATTTACTGAAGATTTTGCAGAGGTGGAGGAGAGGTTTGCATTGCATGCTCCACAACAAATAACTTAGAAATATATTGGTCTTCCAATTCCCCAGAGTGCCTTTTCAGCCAACCAATCTCCCAGGAATTCTCTTTGACCAACTCCCCTTCCCCACAAGCAGAGTCTTGTCATAGCCCCTTTTTCTATACACAGTAATATGCAAATTAATCAAGCAAACAGAAGCACAAGATGAAATGAGCAAGAAAACGCAAAAAAGACTACATTGTTGAATTGTATATCAAATGTACTGAGGTTACTTTTAATAAGATTTTGGGGGCCACCCCCATGGTCCAGTGGTTGGGTTTACGCACTGCACTTTGGCAGCCCAGGGTTTCACCGGTTCGGATCCTGGGCACAGACATGGCACCACTCGTCAGGCCACGTTGAGGTGGCGTCCCACATGCCACAACTAGAAGGACCCACAACTAAAAAACTACACAACTATATACTGGGGGGATTTGGGGAGGAAAAAGCAGGGGAAAAAAAAGATTGGCAACAGTTGTTAGCTCAGATGCCAATCTTAAAAAAAATTTAAAAAAGATTTTGAATAGTGCAAATTAAAACGAGTGTGACATGAATGACTAAATATTCTCTAAAACTTTTATCAGTGCAAATTCCCCTAAATTGGAAAGATTCATCAAGAGTCAAACAGCTACAAAGCTGGTGAATGATATAAATCATAAGCTCAAATATATTAGTAATTATGTTAAGTGTAAATGGGCTAATAGCTCCAGTTAAAACATAAAAATTGATGGATAGGATTAAAATAAAATCTAACTTTGCAATGTTTACTAAAGAAACATATAAGACATATGAATACAGAAAGTTTGAATGTAAAAGCATAGAAAAAGAAGCTAGTATGTAAATATGAACCAAAAGAAAATTGGAGTAGGTATATTAATATCAGACAAAATAGAGTTTATGACAAAAGCCTTAATGAAGAGGGTTATCGTGTAATGATAACAGGTTTAATATCTGAGTAATATATACAGTTTAAATTTGCATGCACCTAGAAAGATTATCTTAAAATATATAATAGAAAATTGATAGATCCACAAGGAGAAATAGACAAATCTACAATCAAAGTGAGATATTTTGATATACCTCTCTCCATAATGTTCTCTTATGATAATGAAATTAAGCTATGAATAATTACCAGAAGCTTTTTAAAGATCTTATAATGTTTTGAAACAAAAAATCCCACTTTTAAATAATCTATGTATCAAAGAAGAAATACCGGAAAAAGGAAAATATTCAACACTCTGCTAGAGGTCCTGGTCAGAATAACAAGACAGAAAAAATATTGCAAAGGTAGAAATAACACCGTCACTATTCACAAACAATATAATTGGACAATCGAGTCCAAAGAATCTACTAATAACTTATTAAAATCAGTAAGTGAGTTTGGAAAGGCATAGGATACAAAGTCGATGTAAAAATCAATCGTATTTGCATATAACAATAACAGAAAATAAAACTTGAAAAAAATTATTGTGCCATTTACAATATGAGAGCATTGCAAGCACCTAGGAATAAATCTAGGAAAAGATGTGCAAAATCTCTAGAATCAAACTATGAAGCATTATTTGGAGAAATGAAGGAAGAATGAGTGGATATGTACACAATTTGGAAAAATCAATATTGTAAAGATGTAAATTGTTCCAGATTGATATATAAAGACAACCCCAAACAAAATCACATAAACCTTTTTTTTTTGTGAGGAAGATTAACCCTGAGCTAACATCGGCGCCAATCTTCCTCTACTTTGCATGTGGGATGCCTCCACAGCATGGCTCGTAAATGGAGTAGGTCCACACCCAGGATCCAAACCCACAAATGTGGGCCACGGAAGAGGAGCATGCAGAACTTTAACCACTCAACCGTAGGGCCAGCCCCCACAGCTTTTTTTTTTTGTTAGTGTAAAAAGTGACAAACTGATTCTAAAATTTATACAAAAATGAAAAGAATCACTATTAGCCAAGACACTCTTGAAGAAGAGGACAAGGGGCAGAAGAAATTCTACCAGATATCAAAAACTATTGTAAAGCTACTCCAATTAAGACAGTGTGACGGAAGCAAAAGAAAGGTCAGATAGACCAATGGAACAGAATAAAAGTTCCAGAGAGACACCTTGTTGTATATAGACACTTATATATGACAAAGAAGGAATTGCAGAGGTATGGAGAAATGGCAGTTTTTCAACAAATGGTGCTGGATCAATTGGCTGTCCACATGGGGAAAAAACGAAACTTGCACCCTACCTCACACCACACACAAAAAATTCCAAGTGTACTGTAGACTCTCTGTGAAACGTAAAAGAAAAATCTAAAAGATATTGTATTTACAGATGAAGATCTGTATTCTGTAGGACTTTGTGGTAGGGAAAACATTTTTAAACAGAAGCTAAAAGAAATGGTGATAAATCGTACTAAATTAAAATTTAGAAATTCCACTCACAAAAACACCACTAACAGAGTAGAAAGACAAAGCACAGAACAGAAGAGAGTATTTGCAAAACACATAACAAAAAGCTCTTATCCAGAACAAAGAATTCATACAAATCAAAAGGAAATGACAGACAATTCAAGAGAGGAATGAGCAAAAGACTCGAAAAATATCTAACAAAATAATAAACATTTGTGAAAGCGTCTGATTTTATTGGTAATCAGGGAAATAAAAACTAAAATAAGATACCAATATACACCCACAAGGCATAATTAAAATAAAAAGACGAATAACACTGCGTGTTATCAGATGAGCAATGATGTGGGGAGCGTTGGGAACCCACACATACCGCAGATGGACTGGTCGATAGGTGCAGCCTCTTTGAAACACGGTTTTTCATTATCAAAGTTTAAATATAGACAAACTCTATGAACCAGTAATATTCTACTCCTAGGTATATACCTTAAAGAAATGGGAGCATGTCAGTGCAAATGAACAAACAAATGATCTACTTATAGAAGCATTATTTACGATAGACTCAGGCTGAGAAACAAATGCTCATTGATAAAAGAATGTGTTAATAAACTGTGGTTTTTGCATACACTACGCTACTACATAGCAGTGAAGATGAAGGAAATACAGCTAGCCTCCACAACGTGGATGACTCTTACAAATTTAATGTTAACTAAAAGAAGCCAGATGGAAAAAGACATATGCTATGTGATCCCATTTATATCAAGCTCAGATACAGCCAAAACTAACTTATGGTGTTAGAGGTCAGGATATCTGGTTACTTTTGGGGAGAGAATGCGTGTTGATATTGGGAGAGGGCAAGAGATGGGGCTTCAGGACTGATGGGAATCTTTAGTTTCTTGGCTTGAGTGGTGGTAATACTCATGGATTCACTTTCTGGTAGTTTATTGATATCTTTATTTGCCATATGCATACTTTTCCATATGTTACAGAAATGAACATTAATTAGAAAAATAATTCCCACTAAGAAAACTTCAAACCCAAATGGCTTCCTTGGAGAGTTCTACATTTTTTAAAATGAAAAAAATTTTTTTTATTGAGATATAGTTGTCATATAACATTATATTAGTTTCAGGTGTACCACATAATGATTTGATATTTGTGTATATTGCAAAATGATCACTACAATAAGTCTAGTTAACACCTATCACCATACATAGTTACAGATTTCTTTTCTTATGATGAGAAGTTTTAAGATTTACTTTCAGCAATTTTCAAATATGCAATACAGTACTATTAACTGTAGATGCCAAGCTGTACATTACATCCTCAGGACTTATTTATTTTATAACTGGAAGTTTGTACCTTTTGACCACCTTCACCCATTTCACCCAGCCCCCAACTCCCTGCCTTTGGCAACCACCAATCTGTTCTCTATTTATGAGCTTGATTTTTTTTTTTTTTTTTAGATTTCGCATGTAAGTGAGATCACATGATATTTGTCTTTCTCTCTCTGACTTATTTCACTTAGCATAATGCCCTCAAGGTCCATCCATGTTGTTGCAAAAGGCAAGATTTCATTCTTTTTTATGGCTGAATAATGTTCCATTATATATACATACCACATTTTCTTTATCTATCTATCCATTGATGGACACTTAGGTTGTTTCCATATCTTGGCTATTGTGAATAATGCTGCAACGAGCATGGGATGCCTGGCACAAAGTAAGTGTTCAATAAATATTACATATTATTGTTTAATATTGTTATTTTTAAAATCAATGAGGCAGGCCTTGTGGTTATCTTCAGTGGCCTGGGTTCAGTTCCCAGGTATGGACCTATACCACAGTGGCCGTGCTATGGTGGCGACATACATACAGAAAAATGGAGGAAGACTGGCAGCAGATATTAGCTCAGGGGAAATCTTCTTCAGGAAAAAAAAATTAGTTATAAATTTATATATCTTGTGCTTAATATTAAAACTATGAATGAAACATTTAAAGTATTTTATTATACTATAAACCAAGTTAGGCTGATTTTACATATGTAGATCTTGATGTTTTCTTGGTGGGTATTTGACCCCATGTAGAAAAAAGATTCCCTATATTTGCTATAGGTCTTCAGTAAATAGAGGTTGGCTGGACCTCAGGGGATGACAGCTCTGGATATGACAACAAGGATGAAACTCCTCGATCCTCTCTAAGATTTGCGAGCCTTCGGCTATTGCAGCGCCTGCATTATCAGTTCTCCAGTGGGAATCTGTATCCTCCTTGAACAGGTGAGAACTCCATAGATCTTACACAGCCCATCTGTCAATCTTTGGTTTGAGGTTTTCTGTTGGGGTTTAAAGGTAGACTGTAGGCCTTCTGCATCTCCACTCATCACTAAACTGCTAAACTCTTTCTGACAAAGTTTTGGTCTTGGAAGTGTGCAATAAGAATCTGACCTGAGATTTTTGATGGTTGACTGCTGACAGCTTTTAAACCTCACTCCACCACTTTCCCTTCTACCCCACATCTGGGCGAGCTGAGTATGCTAATAAGAAAGCCCAGGTAATCCCTCCTTTGTACCAGCAAGAAGTTCAAAACACAGAAGGCCCTAGCCGAGCTCGGGAAGACTCACGGCAGCCTCCCTCCTAGCACCACAAAAACCCCACGCTAGTGTCCTTTGACGGCTCCCTCTGCTCGTTTTCAGATCAACTTGAGAAGACTGTCTTGCTCTACCCAGAAAGTCTCATTACGTAAGTAACAAACCTTTCAGATCCTCTTCGTATGTGCGTGTGGCATCATTGATCTGACATTCGAACCAAATTTGAGATGGAGGGACTTTCTGCTTCTGTAAAGTGAGCGTAGATGCTGTGCCTACGCCTATGCAGGTGTCTCTGAGCCTACGCTCCACCCCTCAACAGCCACAGATGACAGCATGTCAGGGGAATTTCGCTCACATTCTGTTCTGATGTTCACGCTTGAGTTTTTATTTTTGTTTTATACAAACTTTAAAGATCACTCAAAGGAAATAGTATTGAATGTGTATGTGTGATGTTATTTATGTGGCCTTCATTTTCCATGACATGACACAAGCAGGGGAATCCAAGTGAATCAAGAATACTTTAAGAATTTTCCATCTGGTAAATTGGTGCAATATTTGGGGAGCAGGACAATTTTGTAAATGCATATCAAAAATTTAAATGTACAGGTCTTTGACCAAACAATACTATTTCTAGGAATTTAACCTATAGAGAGAGCTGGGTAAATTTTCAAAAATGTAAGTGTGAAATCTTTTGCTGTCACGTTGTTGAGAAAAACTTACTGTATTGTTTTCTGTAAATTGATATATACCCTCAATAGCACACTAAGCCATCATAAAAGGATTATGAATATCTGATTTCATGGATGTAGAAAGATGCCCATGATATATTTTTTGAGTTATAAAAGGTTACAGATCAGCGAGTCAGATGATTCCATATATGCACATGTTGTGTGTGGTTATGTGTGTGTGTGTGTGTATGCATGCTTACGTGTATATGTATATGCACAGAGAGACGTCCAGAAAGAATTTTGCCAAAATATTAGCAAGAATCATTTATGAATGGTAAGATTTTAGAGGATTTCTGCTTTCTTCTGCATGCCTTTGTATTTTGTTTGATTTTTCTGCAATGAACTTGCATAAAATATGTCTTCTTTTCTAGAATCCAGAGACTTTCCAAAGACCTCTTAAGGTCTCTTCTCATCGATTTCTTCAATTGCTATTATCCTCCTCAGTGAAGACATGCAGTAAGTGAGGGCTCGGGTTCTTACCTGCAGCCTTCCTATGGCTATAGAAAGTCTCTCCTTTACCTTCATGCCAGCAGAGGAATCCGTTCATCTCCTAATATCTACTTGATTTTGACTGTACTGATTATAAAGGCAGACCCAGCTCCAAATTCTGACACTAAAAAGTCACACTACACAGCATTTTGCACATTGGTGTTTTTTGGAAGCTCTATCATGCTGTAAAATCAGAAAACATTTCCTGTCCATGGTTACCACATCTATTTATGGTCAGTTCCGTATACTGTTAGGAAAGTCTCTTTGTGACTTCCTTCTTTTATTTCTAACATTGCCCTATGCCCTTGTCTGTGAAAGCACGGAAGATGGCATACTGCCATTCAGCAAAGAACAAGGGGTGGCTCTTCTCTAGGAAAAATGACAAGATTCCACATATCAGGATCCACTGCCAAGCCCTCAAGTCTCCTGCTTGGGCACTTTATCACACAGTTCCAAGGTGACCACACTGAACATATTTAAGTGGAACAGGGAACATTGGTAAGATAAGGAGTGTAACAGCATGTTAACAGTTTGATCTTGGACAAGTTATTTAGTAAGAAGCTATAGTTTCTTTCCCCACAAAATAGGGATATGTCATCTACTGCAAATGGCTTTGCAAAGGGTAAATGAGATGATGCGTGTAATTTGCCTGGATGTCACATAGGTACTATAGAATCAATGTACTCCAAACAGAATTCATTATCTTTTCTCTCTGTCTGTCTGTTCCTTCTCTCACCAAAACCTGCTGTTCTTTTTTTTTGGTTCTCACTACTGGTTTATAGCACCACTATCATCTGATTTCCCAAGTCAAAAACTTTGGAGTCATTTGAAACTTCTTCCTCTCCCTCACCTCCCACAAATAACCTTCAACTAAGTTCAGTCACTTCTACAGCCGATCATTTAATCCATCCCATCTTCTTCATCTTCTTCACTGCCATCACCTTCACTCACGTCCTTGCCTCTTTCCTACGTGGTTCGGATTAACTCCTCAGAGGTCTCTCCATGTTCCTCTCAAGCCATTCTCCACCCACTGTCTAAATAGATGATTTAAACAGTTTAATCAGGTTCTTTCCAGTTTACAGCCATTCAGGATGCCTTATGCAAAGTCCTTTATGATATGGCCTTTTCTCTCCCTTTAGATTGCTATCTCCTGCTGCTTCTAAATACACATACTCTATTTCCCAGGCTTGCCCAGACACATTGGGACACCCTAAATCTGGGATCTTTGTGCATGCCATGCCCCAAAGCTGCTGCTGTGCCCTCCCTTCTTTGTCTGTCTGATACCTCCTACTCTTCATTCAGGAATATTCAAGAGGTCACCTCCTCTCTGAGTCCTTTTTTTTCCTGCTCTTAGGCAGCTTGTGCTACCTCCTCTATGCTTCTATAATACTTGAACAGGTCTATATTATGGTATTCATTCATTCATTCATCCATCCGTTTATAAAGTGAGTCATTCACACAGCAAATATTCATTGATTCAGCGATCTTGCTAGTTTTGAGAATTTAGGTAAGTAAGAAACAATCTCTGCTCTCAAGGAATCCACTGCCCAGTTAAAAAAAGAAAACATATACACATATGATTATAACACTATATGCTAAATGCAATGATAAAAATATGCATAGAATATTACGGAAACACTTAACCCTGTTTGGTGGGTGGGAGCCTCCTGAGAAAGTGATCCCAGTGCTCTCAAAGCCTCACTTCCCTCATCCAGAAAGTGGGAATAATAACAGAACCTACCACGCATGGGTGCTGAAGGGATTAAAGGAGAGCATTCAGGGGTTCAGCATTTAGTAATTGCTCAACAAATGGTAGCTGTTATTTTTATTATTTTTGGCTGATTCCTAAGGAATGATTAAGAGTTACCTCATGCAGGGGAAGGAGAAATAAGGGATGAGAGAAAGAGCATTCCAGACAGATAGCATAGCAGGAGCCAAGAATGTAGGTGAGAGACCACACCATAGGGAAGGATAGAAGCATTTTAAGGTTGTTGAGGTGTAAGCTACAAGACAGACACGGGTAGGAATGAGACTGAAGATAATGGCAGGTCCTCATAAGGCTTGCTAAGGATCTTAGATTACTCAATATACTATGGGATACCCCAGAAGCCGATTAAAATGGTGTTGATAGCCAGCCTGATTTCCGTTATGGACAATTAATAAAGGGAGCGTTCTGCAATTAGATGAAAGCTATATGGGACTTTGTTTACTTTGTAATAAAGGACCCAGAAGGCTCAGTTGAAAGTTATATAAGAATAGGGAACAGGAACTGGGTCACAGAAGACAGACAAAGGACAGAAAGGATATCCTAGTAATAAAATTGCCTCATGCAGAACCAGGTTGAGACACCAGGTAATAATAGAAGCAGAGGCTTGGTGGAGGTGGTAATTCCTGGCCTGGCCGGGTGTATGTGTGGAGGCCCAGGTAAGAAAAGGTTCCAGAAGGCTCAAGTTTTCAAGTGTAGATGACAATGTCGGCACAGGAAGACTGCCAAGAGTTGGAAACGCTGAGTCTGTAATAAGATATAATATTGTAATAAGTATTTGCTTAAACCTCACTCTCCTCCATTAGACCCAGAGCACCTTAGGGCTACCTGTCTCATCTCTGTATCTCCAGAGAGAAATATGTATCTTCTTTTCATGATTGACACACTTGATTTTAACTTTGGTAAGAGGTAAAGGTGAAAATTTTCAGTTTTTTACATTTTATTGGGAAGCTAAAGTGATATTTACTCAGCCTCACTCTCTCCACTAGGCTCAAAGTGGTCACCTCAGCAGGCTAGTTCTGATATTCTGTCCTGATAGCAGAGGCATTTTAACGAGAGGAAGTCGTTTAAGGAATTTGAGTTTTGCTTATTCATCTAAATAATAACGATTATTTAAGCTAATTTTAGTGGACCCTGAGAAAGACAAGAGCAAATGACTTATGTTAAAGCCTTTTATAAATCTAAGTAAAATGTGAAATATTATTAGTACTTCGAATATTGCAAGCAGAAGTGGCAGAATGCATGTAAAAACTTGGTCTTTCAGATTAAAAGTTCAAAAGGGCCTGTCTACCTTCTGTGCATTCCCCCTCAGCTGCCATGCTTCCTGCAGCCCTTCCATTCACCACCCCTACTTCGGCTGCTCCAGAGAGTCTCCTCGTGTGGCATTTGTACCAGGGCAAGAAGACTAGGTGCAGGAACATAGACAGACACGTTCCTTCCATCCTCTCCTCGCAGCGTCTAGCTATTTCTCTCTCTGTTCATTTGGACAGCAAGGTCAGAGTGAAATACAATTCCTTTTCCATTTGGTTGTCATCACAACATTCAGGATAAGGTTTCCAATGTGTAGAAGAGGGGGTTACTCACAAGACACAGAGGCACAGAACTCCTGGCACAGACTCGCTGTCTCTTAACAGAAAGTTGCCATCCATCCTTTTCCTGAGCTGCAAGGTCTCACAGTCTCGCTTGGACAGAGGACCGTGGTAATAAGGTAGATCACGGAGAGCCTCTCATAGCCCACACTGATTTGACGGCAGGAAAAGCAGCCTCAATATTTTCATTGTACATTCTGAGTGGAAGATATTCTAAGGATGAATGGACCTGCAAAGAAATCTTAAAACTCACTCAATGTTTATTGTTGTTATTAATAATTCTGATATTATTTTAAAACTATGTATATTTTTTCAGGATAAAACAAACACATTTTTACACTAGTGCTATTAGAAATGAAGACTTTCTCTTGAAAGAGGGAGAAATATATATAAAATCAAAGAATTTAAATAAAAATGGAAAGAATGCATGGACATTTTTGTTCTATTTTTTCTTTTAAAAGTATGTATTTTCTAATTCTGTCCACTGAAAAGGTCTGTAACCAATGACAACCCAACATCAATGAGTATGCGTAGAGGCAAAATTGTGGTGTCTAAATGTTGTTCCCTCATTAAAGGAATCAGGGATCTTTTGAGGAATGGCTGATTTTATGTCTGTGGCAGATTATGAACAAGATGAGCCTGGACACCTTCTTGTGCAAGCATTCAAAGAAATTATCAAAGACTATTGCAGCCATGTCAAAGGAACACAGAAGCCAACATGCAGTGTCTCACATTGGCCAAAGATGAGAGAATTTAAACTCAAAATAATAATTGCCGTTGATTGAAACACATTGAATATACAAAAATTCATGAGTTCATAATGATACTTAAAAAGAAAAGAGAAAGAGAGCAAAGGTGAAATAGAGAAAGAGAAACCTGTCTCAAAAAGGGAGGAGGTGAGGGGACCGACTTCTCTAGATTAGAATATATTTATGACATTCAATAATGAAATGAGGCATAAGGATCTTGTTTTCATCCTGATTAAAACAAAACTGAATATAAAAATTTTCATGCCATTGGGAAACTTTGAATATGGATCAGTCATTACATAATATCGATGAATTATTTTTCTCTTTTTTAGCTGTGATAATGGCATTGAGATTATGTAAGAAAAGGTCTATATATATTTTAAAACATACTGAAATATGTCAGGATAATGGCATTATATCTAGAATTTTCTTTAAATAGTTGAACTAGGAAAATATGGACTAAACAAGACTAGCAAAATAGTGATAATTATTGAATCTGGGTGGAGGTACCTTGGGAGTTCATGTACCATTATCTCAACTTCAGTGTTTGGTTGAAAATTTCTAAAAACAGTCTTAAGTTAGACTGATTCTCTTCTATCGTCAGCCATGGAGGATGGTTGTCCACTTTATGGTAACACCCCTAATTTCTTATGTTTTGGGAAGTAGGAATAAGGCAGGCAAATTTGCAGCACACGACCTTACTTTCTTAACTAGAATCTCCTCCCTGCTCCCCTTCACCACCTCCAACAAGGAATTGGAAATTGGGAGAAAAAGAGAAATCGAAGAAAGAGAGAGAGAAATAGAGAATGATGATGAGTCAGTCTCTCCATGTGGCTAGCCCTGTAGCAGCTGTGTGCTGGTGACCATATTCTACCGGTAGGGAAGAGGGAGGGAGGTGATCCCAAAAAAGAATAAACTATACACATAGAGTGCAGATTCAAGAAACAGAGTCCTACTTGGTTTCTCCTAGTGTTCATTTCCTGTATCCAGTACTTTCTGAGCCCTGGCTACATTCTTACACTTGGGCTCTTTATTCTTATAACCCCTCTCCTCTGTATCACAAGTTAGTTTGCATTGGGTTTTTGTTACATGATGCCAGTGATATATCACGAATATAGCCTATGTAACAAAGTCTACTGTCAAGTCTAGAGAAGTACTGGGCCAGACGTGAATCACATAGGAAAATGGGTTAGAAATCATATAGACACTGGACAGTGTGGGGTCAAAGCCAGAAGACGCAAGTTCATCAGTGCCAATAGTGCTGGGGGATTTGTGTTGCTGAGGACTTTGCTGCACTTTTTAAAGAGCGCATTATTAGGACAGACCAAGTAGAACCTTCCACTTAATTCTTAACACTTATATGCAGGTGGAAGCACTTGGTGGTTTTATTCTTTTCATTTAACTTTGCAAACTATTCAGGGTATGGGGTAAGAGGAATATTAAACTTTAAAAAAATAGCCAACCAATCATATCGAAACCATTGGTTAAAGCATATTAGGTTCTTTAAAGTGGGATCTTCATATTTCTCTACTCTTTATGACCTCAAGGACAGAATCAGAAGCGGGCATCAGGGCCAGTCAAAAGAAAACAACAAGGGAAGTGGTCAGCAAAATGATGAGCATGGGAACTAACAGAAGTTCATCTTGCTGTTCGTGCTGCAGAACAGGACTTCTGCTGTCTTCTGCCTTCCTCTTTTTTCCTTGGGATCTTCAGGGCAAACTCGATCAGTCCTGCCAGCATGGGACCTCCTGCTCAGCTTCTCCTCCTCCTCCTGCTTCTCTAGTCTCCAGGTGAGTGGGTCAGAGGCTCCTCCCCTGTAGCTAGACCTTCTGAAGGGCAGAGGGTCCACATGGGCACTGCCCAGCAAGGCCTTTCCCAGAACTTAGGACACTGCATTGGAGAGATTGGGGGACCAGGCAGACAGAAGAGGGTGAGTGACTCCAGGACATGAAAGAAAAAGATTGATTAGAGAGTAGATAAGAGAAACTAGGAGGAGAAGAAAAGAGTCTAGGGCACATAGTATTATGACATTGTGAATGTCAGGGCTGGAAGGAATCTGAAAGTCTTTACGTTTTGTTTTTTTTTTCTTTTGCTGGGAAAGATTCGCCCTGAGCTAACATCTGTTGCCAGTCTTATTCTCTCTTTTTTTCCTCCCAAAAGCCCCAGTACATAGTTGTATATTCTAGTTGTAGGTCCTTCTAGTTGTATGTGAGCCACCACAACAGCATGGCTATTGATAGATGGGTGGCATGGTTCTGTGACTGGGAACTGAACCCGGGCAGCCAAAGCAGAGCACACTGAACTTTAACCACTAGGCCATCAGGGCTGGTTCTGAAAGGCTGTACATTTATCTCCATTGTTTTATAAAGCAAAAGAACAGGTCTTGAGAAATCAATGTTTCCCCAAAACTTTACATCTAAATAGAGACAGGATCAGGACTACCATCTAGGGATCCTTGTTCCACACACCATTGAGACACCAGAATTGCAATGAAATTGAAACCCCAGCTCCGAAAAGGGGAAGCATTTCATAAAACAGGAAGTCATGATTAGGGCTAAGGAAAAAGAGTCATGGGCAGGGCAAGGCTGGGCTCTGACTCCCTCCGTGGTCTCACTTCTAGTCTTGCAGGGCCAATAACCCTCAGTAGGAACACAGCCGTTGGGGTGGGGAGTGGTGACCCCAGCAGGAAGGAGAGTTTAAGCATTGCCTACTTCCAGCTCCAGCCACAGCACCACTGCCAACTGCTGTTTATGTCCACCATTCTTGTGGGCCCCAACTTGGGAGAGTTATGACTGACTGGGAGATTTAGGGGTAGGGGAGGGTGTCAGGGCCAGGTTTTATAACCACTTCCTTCTATGTTTATAGAGAACACAGTTTCACAGACCAGCTCAGCCCCGTTGATAGTGAATGGGTTTCTGGGGGAGTCGGTAACTCTTCCCCTGAAGCTTCCTGCAGGAGGGAACATCTATTCCATCACCTGGCTTCACAATGGAACATCTATCATCTTCATAGACCCAAATGACGCACGAATCCTAGTGATTGCTCCCAAACGGAAAGATGCACTGAACGTCGCCCAGTCCTACTCCTTGCAGCTCAGTAACCTGACTATGGCAGACATAGGATCTTACAGAGCCATGATAGCCACAGAGACATCTTCAGTGTTTTCCAGTTACACTCTGAGGATCTTCAGTGAGTGAGGGCATAGAGGACAAGTTCCCCACTGCTAAGAGTGAATAGGGCCATCCACTAAGCCTGGGGGTGGGGGCTGGATGACCCTTGGTAAAGGTTGTCTCTTAGTTTCGCTCTTGTGACCAGTCTAGAACCTCTCTTAGGTAGATCTTTCCTTTCCTTTTCTTATTATTTTTTGTTCTCTTCAGTTACCAGCAGATTCCGGCTGATGGCTGTGGTTGTGGCTGGTTGAAAACCATCACACAACTTGCTCCTTCCTCCATTCAGCCCCTAAGAGGCTGGAAATCTAAGAATTAGGGATCTTTCCTCCAAAGGACTTCTGGATTCCTTGATATGTTGTCTCCCCTTTATCTTCCGAGTCCTTTCCTCCTGGGATGGCCTAATAAGGTTCGTTATTGCTGTTTATAACTCTTAACTATTAAAACCATTGCTTCAAGCAGAGCGACTGCCCAGGCCTTACATTAGAGTGGATTCTGTCATCTCTGAGAATGGGATGTGTCATGCCACCTTGAGGTGCTCTGTGGAGGAAGGAGGAGAGAACGTCACATATGAGTGGACATCAATGGGACAAGGGGCTGTTGTGTCTAAGAAAGGATCCATCCTCAATGACTCCTGGAGCCTCGGTGATCTGGATTGGACCTACACCTGCACAGCTATGAACACTGTTAGCAATAGCATCTCCAACCTCATCCATGCTGGGCAGCTTTGTGCAGGTAACTGGCCCCTTCTACCCTCTCCAGGACTCCTGGGAAATGTTTTGAGAAGCCTTGGAAGGAGCTAGAGAGAGTAGACTCCAGCTCTCAGCACTTGCCAACAACCCTGTTCACTTATATACACACGCTCTGTCCTCTCTACTTTGTCTTTCAGTTTCCAAAGCAGCTACAGGCACTTACTGCCCAGTGACATGGATTCTCCTGGTAAAGGTGCTTCTTCTCCTTGTTTTCCTGGGGATTCTAGGAGCTTGGCATATCCAGACACATGTACTCAGCAAACACCTTATGTCTAACTCAGGTCCATGAAGGCCACCAGTGCCCCAGGAAAGTCTGGATGAGGCCATCACTTCTCTGTGGCTCAGTTAAATTATATTACTTCCCTGTACTCTTTTCACAGTGTAGTACTATGGCTTGTCAAAGACCAATGGGATAAGATTTCATATCTTGCATGTGTGAGCCCATGTGTGTGCACAATGCAAGAGAATGAGGAATTTGGGGCAAAAATAAATAAAATAATTGTATCAATATCATATGTTATCTATTCTAAGAAGAAATTTCCCCCATAATTTAAGGTTTCTGAAATCAAGATGAGTCATAACATTAATGTGTAGAGCTAAAAGGGTAGCGTATTTTTCTCCTGAAATACTGTTATTAAAATAATACTGCTTTTAAAAATCAATGGTGTCTTAGAATTCTTGAAATACCATAGCTGTAATACAAGGCAGAGTTCCATATAGCTGCTTGAATAGAGAGGCACATCCAGATTAGTGGACTGAAATTTCCAAAGTATGGAGCATTTTAAGTGTACTTTGAAGGATGTTGGTAATTAGAGGTGGGAGAACAGGGATTGTGGGGGCCATTCTAGCCCATTGAAGTAAAATCATAATCATCAATAAGCTCCTACTGTGGGCTAAGTGTATAATATGTTGCCCTCCTTACTTATGACCACAACTCCACGAAACAAACTCTCTTATACCCATGTGACCAATGAAGAAGCTGAACGTAAGAGGATCTAAGTCACTTGCCCCAGCTCACACCACTGTGAATGATGAGGTCAGGTAAGTTAAGTGACTTACGTAGGTGGATTAGTAAAGCAGGTTCAAATACAGTAGCAAGTAGACTCCCAAAGTTTCAGTGACACACACAATAGAATTTCTGTCTTGCTCACGTAAAAGTCCTGGATGGAAGTTCATGTCAACAGGTCAACTCATTTCCATACAGTCTTTCAGGGACCTCTGCTGACATTGGTCCTTGGCTCAACACGTGGCCCCGCATGTCACCTGGGGCATCAACATTGCAGTCTGGGGAAAATGCTCATTAAGACCACACAGGGGAGATTTCTAGGGCCAAATGTAGAAGTGGCACTTGTTAGTTTGGACCACATTTCATCAGTGAGAGCTTAGGTATATAGCCGTACCTAAGCGAAAGGGAGTTTGCTAAGTGGTCTAGCTGTGTTCCCAGAGGAAATCAATTTTGGTGGCTACAAACGCATTAAGACAGATGTTTGTCTCCAAAGGCTTAACTGCAACATTGGATGGTGACCAATTAAACAGTAATTGCAATGGAGGGTGATAAGGAATACGTTGGAGGCACTGCAGTGCAGTATAAAGTTGCATGATGAAGGCCCTAACCTACTGTAGGGGGCTAGGGAAGGTCTTTCAGGGGAAACTCTCGTTGTTTTATTGTCCTTGATACTTTTTCTATTGTGGCAAAATACGTATAACATAGAGTCATTCTTAAGTGGACAGTCGGGGGCGTTAAACGCATTTATATTGTTGTGTCACCATCACCACCACCCGTCCACAGAACTCTTTTTATTTTATTTTGTTTTTAAAATGTATTTATTTTTTTGTAAGGAAGGTTGTCACTGAGCTAACATCTGTGCTGTGTGGGACACTGCCACAGCATGGCTTGAGGAGCGGTGCTAGGTCTGCGCGTGGGATCCAAACTTGCGAACCCTGGGCCACGGAAGCAGAGCGTGGGAACTTAACCACTACACCATCGGGCTGGAGCCAGAACTCTTTTTATTTTGCAAAACTGAAATTGTGTACCAATTAAAAAATAACTCTCCATTCTTCTCTCCTTCTAGCGCCTGGTAACCGCCATTCTACTTTCTGTCTCTATGAATTTGACTACTCTAGGTATCTCAAATAAGTGAAATTATACAGTATTTGTTCTTTTGTGACTGTCTTATTTCATTTAGCATAAAGTCCTCAATTTCATCCAAGTTGTAGAATTTGCTTCTTTTTAAGGCTGAATCACGTTCCATCGTGTGTATGTATGTGTGTGTGTGTGTGTCTATAGAAACAGTGAGTAGAATGGTGGTCGCCAGGGCCTGGGGGGAGAGGGAAATGAGGAGGTATTGGCCAAAGGGTATGAAGTTTCAGTTATGCAAAATAAGTAAGTTCTAGAGTTCTACTGTATAACATAGGGTGTATGATTAACAATACTATATTGTATACTTAAAAAGTTGCTAAGAGGGTAGAGCTTATATGCTCTTATCACAAAGGGAGGTGGGAGGAAAATTTGGAGGTGATGGATAAGTTTATGGCATTGCTATGATGTCTATACAGCTTTTTGTATGTTGTTCACACCTCATTGAAGCAGTTAAAAAGGAAAAAGAAAGAGAAAACACATAACAACTTCCTCAAAATAGCCTAAGTAGGGTGTACCTCAAGGAAACACACAACAGTTAATACTATCATTGCTGTTATTGTTTTAAAGTACAACTTATGAAGAAATTATAGAGCATCTAAGCACAATACTTCGCATTAATTCCAGCAGTATGTAGTCACTCTATCGTGTGCTTGATTAAAACAAATAAAAAACTCACTTCTCTTCTACACTCAAAAAGAAAAGCATTCACTTCTGTTTCATGCCACTCCTGTACATATTTCATACCACAACTATTGTATTTTTTTTGCTATTTTCAAATTAATCTCTTTTTTGTCTCTTTCCCTTCCTAAACTTTGAGTGCCTCAAGCCTAAATGATCTTTGTATCCCCCAGTGCCCAGTTAGCATGGTCCATCTGCACAGTAGGTGCTTAGTGAAGTTTGTCATCAGCAAGCCCTCTTTTTCCTTTCCTTTCCTGGGTTCTCTTGGTGCACCCGCCTCAGGCAACTCCTTAACCTCACAGCTCACCACTGTACTATTCCTCTGCTTCACCAGCCTGTCCTCTGAATTCATGTCCCACAGCTCCCCTGATGAATTAAAGTACTTCAATTCACATTAACAACGGGGGACAGCGAACCCTCTCCCAAGTAAAATATGGCATCTCCCAAGCATAAAACACTTTTTTCCTGGGGCCTCAGGGATGATTCAGCTGCCTCCTTGGCTAACCCAGGAGTAACTCCAGGTTGCACTGAAGCCCTCTCCAGCTCTTGAAGTTTAGATGGAATTTCCTAATTCCATGACCTGGAGAAGCGTCCCCAAGATTTCTACAAATTCCCAAGAACTAACTTTCTCCTGGAAAGCAGAGGAATCAGGAGCTTCCCAAGAAGCTGGCCCCTGTGTATCATATGTTTCAAGTGCTGCTTTTGTGGCTGCAGCAGGTAGGAAGATAAGAGAGCATGGTTGACTGAGATGTCTAGTGAATGTGATGGGGGCAAGGCTGGGGTCGCGGGGGGCACACAGATACAAAATACTACATCTAATTGGAGGAGCAGAAAATGTGCTGCAAGGGAGGTGGCATTTGAGATCTTCATCGTGCAATATGGAAAGACTTTTCTTTTTTCACAGGAAGAGACAAAGGAGGTCAGAAGAGGATTACAGGTAATGAGATGACATTATTGTTATTTATTGAGCATCTCCTGTGTTCTAGGTACTTTGTATGTTATCTCAATGAATATCCCCAAGGACAGCAGAAGGTAGGCACAGTTACCCCCATTATTCAGATTAAGAGCAAGCCATTAATATTATTTTGCCTTGATCTTATCCTCTCTCTCAATGTTACCACTGTCCAACATCTCCCAAAATAGAAAACTAGACATTATTCAAAATTCCTTCTCATTTATTAATACATCCAATGATTAATCATGTCCTTTCTACCACTTAAAAAGTCTTGTGTCTATAGCTTCCCACCCATGCCCAGAGCATAGCTTAAATTTACACTCTTGTTGTCTTTCCTGACTAATTCAATTATATTTTAAGCCATACCTCTAGTTTTACCCCTTTCAATTCACCAGCATTATCTTTCTGAAATGACAAATGATATTTATTTCCCTACTGGGATGTATGAGTTAGATAGGTTTATGTTGCATATAATAGAAAACGTTTCTCAAATTGATTCAATAAGGAAATTCAGTAGAGAAACTTCTTGCCTCATGTAATGTGAAGCTTGGGAAGAAGGTAAACCTTCATGTCGTCAATCTACTGGCTCTTAGCACCATTTCCCTGCAATTCTCTCAGGTCTGCCTTTCCCACTATCAGTTTCATTCTTCAGGAGGTCGCAAGGTGTCTGCAGCAGTTTCAGTGTTCACGTTTACATAGGATGTCCGCTGAGCGAGAAAAACTGCCTCTTCTTGTGGTAAGGAGTGAGAAAACTTTACCCAGAAGCCCCCAGCAAACCTCTCAAATTTCGTAAGCTCGTATTTCATCCTGAGTACAATTTCTGAACCTATCTCTCTGGTTAAGGGAATGTCATCCATGGATTGGTTTAGAGATCCTGAACCAACCACTAGCAAGGGTCTGGGGTCATTAAAATAGCTTAGACTATTCATGACCCATTCCCAGAGCCAAGGGGTCAATCTTTCATACTACTTGGATGCTGCACAATGGAGATGGGGCAAAGTGGACACTGAGTAGAAGATCATGAGGTCAGCACATGGATGAGATCCAAACTCCTTTGCCCTTTGAGGACTCATTTCCTTCTACTCTTCTTTGCACGCATAAGATCCAGCCATATAGAACTACCCGAACATCCCACGAGAACATGCTCCTTCAGATGACTACACTTTTTATATATCTATATTTACATTTACATCTATGTCTATATTTATGTACACTTCCCACTTCCTGGAATGCCAGCCCCCTTTGACTAGCGATACACATCTTTCAAGATCAAACCTAAGTATCCTCTCCCATATGAAACCTTCCTTGATCTCTTGGACAAGTTTGACCAATGACTCTTTTGTGTCATAACTGTACCTAGTTCACACCTGAGATGTTGCTCACTGTTTTACAATGATTTTTTTTCTTCTTGGTCTCCTCAACCAGGTTGTGAGCTCCTTGAGGGCAGGGACTATGTCTTCTATGTTTCTCTCTCTACTGCCTCATACAGTTCCTAGCACATACTGATACTTATTAAATACCTCTTGAATCAGTGAAGCCTCCCCTTAGCACCACTGTTTCCCCTCCACTTGTAGGCTTCCCTTGCTTCATCTTCCTAGCCCGGGTGAGCCTCCACAATGCTGCCTTGCTGGTGCTCAGATCTTGCATTATCAAGCTCAGGTACAAGACCTGTACTGGGTCTTACACCTAGGAAGAGTTACCTCTCTAGCATGGTAACTCACCTGGTAAACTAATCTACTTCTACGCGCTAATGGTAAAGGCCCCCTCCTAGATTTGTGCTTGTTCTTTCTTTCACCACGTCCTTCAGTGTAATGCCTCTGCTTTGCAGCCCTCTGAGTGTTTCCAGTGGGCACTGGGATCGGGCTGGAGGAAAGATTTTGTTCCATCGCTGGATTATTGGAATAACCTCCTGCTGTCTGCTTCTGGTTTTGCCCGTTTTCAGTCTACTCTCAATACATCCATCAAAGTAAAAGTTTAGTCAGATCACGTCTTTCCTTTGTTCAAAATCTTGCAAGTGGTTTCCCCTTTCACTCACAGTAAAAGCAAAAGTCCCTAAAGGGCTATGAAGTCCTGCACAATCTGTTTCCCTGAACCTCCCTTTCCGGCCTCATCTCCTACTCTGTTCTTGCTCACTCTGCACCAGCCACACTGGTCTCATTAGTCACTCCTGCCTCTGAATCAAAGTCTCTGCACTGGCTGCTCTCGTTGCTGGATTGTTCCTCCCTCAGATTCATGTGACTAATTCTCTCACCTCCTCCAAGTCTTTGTTCAAATGTCATCTTCTCCATGAGGCCTACCCTGACCTTTAAAATTGCAGCTTCCTGCACCCCACTTCCGTGAACTCTTGGCTCTCCTTACTCTGCATTTTTTTTTCATTTTTACGATTGCACTTACAACTTTCACACATACTATGTAATTTACTAACTTGTTAAGTTTATTGTTATTGTCTGCCTACTCTGTAAAATATAAGCTGAACAAAAAGTCAGGGATCTTTATTTTGTTCACTAATTGTCCTAAGTGCCTGGAACAGTGTCTGTTCTATGGGCATACCGTAAATACCTGTGGCATGAATGAATGAATGAATAAGCCTGACACATTTATCAAGTGGTCCTCCTGAGAACAAATACGGAGATACGGAGTGGCAGAATGCAAGGGTAGAGTACATTTTGGATAGTTACTGTGGGGAATTATGTTCCCAGAAAAAGCTCAAAAAACAAGCCATTCTTACATCTTATTACCCAAACACACCCAAACTTAAGAAATGTAGCCTTTGAGCAATACTAGAAATAAACATGTGTTGTAATCACAGCTGTTAATTACAAAATTCCCTGAAGTGAGGAAGAACATTCTGCCAAACTGCTCACACATATTCTATACCTGCTGCTTTCATTTCTTCCTCTCTGTAACATTTTACAATTAGCTTCTATTTCTTTAACTCTTTTTAACAACTATATGGTGTCTTTATACTCAGTCTGTATCCATGATTTTTTTTTATTCACCAAAGCATCTGATGAGAGCCTCTAGTTGAAGAATCACTTCTTAAAGGCAAGAACTCTATCTTGCTACGTTTGAAAAAAAAGAAATCCCTAGCGCCTAAAACAGGATATTGCACAGAGCAAATATTCAATAGAAGTTCACTGAATGCATGAGTGGGGTCTCACCCTCTTCCAGTATATTTTCTGTATTTTAACACAAGAGTGATTCCACAACATGCTCGAGGTGAATGGCTTCAGCATTCTTGAATGACCTCAACTCCAAATAACACACCTGTGAAATCCAAATCCTTATCAAGATATAGAACTTTATTGTCATCTCTAAAGTTTGCTTGTGTCCCATCCAGTGAATTCTGGCCCCTAGACCCAACAGAGGCAACCAATGTTCTGATTTTTTTCACCATAGATTAGTTTTGACTGTTCAACAATTTCATGTAAATGGAGTCATAAGGTAAGCACTCTTTTGTGTAAGGCTTCTTGCACTCAGTATAATCTTGCCAATAGCTTAAGATATTTGCAATTATGTTCATGAGTGAGACAGGATCTAAATTTCATTTCTCAAACTATCTTCTGGTTTTAATATCAAGGTTATTCCTTCTCCCCCCATGCTAGTCTCTTCCTTTTGCCTAATAGCTAATACAATGACTTTCACATAGTAGGTATGAAAATACACATGAATAAATGGAGCTATAAGAATTTCATAGTGGCTTTGACCTAGCAAGCTCATAGTCTTTATCAAACTCTAGGGCTCTTCAGATAAGAGTAGAAATATCATCAAATTTAATGCTGGAAAGTTAGTCTTGACCAGATCCCAGTGTTGAATTTGTTAATTGTAATAGAATAATAATAACAATAAACCACTTTTATTACTTATTGTGCCTCATACTACTAGTCGCCACCCAATATCCATCCATTGTTAACACATTTAAAGCAATGTCTACTATGAAGTACATTTTAACCACTGCAAAACAGATATATATTCACGTGAAAAATCGTCTCCCTCACAAGGAAGAAATAAAAAATTTTGTAACCATGTATAGTGACGGATGTTAACTAGACTTATTGTGGTGATCATTTCACAATATATGCCAATATTGAATTGTTATGCTGTACACCCAAAAATAATATAATGTTATGTGTCAATTATACCTTAGGGGAAAAAAAGAGCTCTTACACAGCCCCATCCCTGGTCTCTGCCTGGTAACTCCCGAGACTATAAATCACTGCACACGGAAAACATCAGGCAAAAGGAATCACAGGTGGATTCTTATTCCGGTCAATAATCTTGTTCTATGAACTTATTGCAAACATCTGTTTGGTATCCCAACCCTTCCTGACATCTGTCTTAGGCAATTTGAGCTGCTGTAACAAGGTACCATAAACGAGGTGGCTTATAAACAACAGAAACTTATTTCTCAGAGTTCTGAAGGCTGGAAGTCCAGGATCAGGGTGCCAGCAGAGTCTGGTTTGGTGAGAACCCTCTTCTGGGTTGCAGGCCGCCAGCTTCTCATTGTGTCCTCACATGGTGGAGAGTAGAACACAAGAAGCAAGCTCTTGTGACTCCTATAACGGCACTAATCTCATTCATGGGGGCTCCACCTTTATAACCTCATCTAATCCTAATTACCTTCTAAAGGCCCCACCTCCTAATACCATCACATTGGGGGTTGGGGTTCTGACACATGAATTTTGGGGGGACACAAACATGCAACCCATAATACCACTCATTCCCCAGCTGCATATCCAAAGTAAAAGGGGTGGTGAATATGTAGTGGACAAGACCACAAGTATTTCTTGAGTGTCGGTTATCAGCTATAAGAAACATTTCCTTCCCCAGCAACACACGTGAGCACAGACAGAAAAAGCAACATAGGATGAATAGCAATGGAATAGTACCGGCAAGAGTCCTGAAAAAGAGAAAAGAGGGGAGACACTGGCAGGATGACATCATCAAAGACAGAAACTTTCAGGGTGGAGGAGAACTCGGAGCTAAGCCTTTAGAAAAATGTTTAAGCTTTTGTGGTACTGAACATACAGATTACAAAGTGCTTTCACAGACAGACGTGTGAGGACGTTTCATTATTATACCAGTGGCTTCTACCTTGGCTGTCTAACTCATGGACCAGAAAAAATGAATGACCTAGACTCTGTCCTGGATGCTGGGAATGAAAGAAGATAAGTGACTGCTGAATAAACTGAATTTGAAAATATTTTCTGGATCTGGGTGCCACTTACCTAGGTGTGCTCACTTCATGAAAATTCATTCGGCTATATACCCATAACTTGGACATATTTCTGTATATATTATACTTCAGTTTATAATTTTACTGAAAAATACACCCCCACTTAATTTACTTAGAAAATCATAGTTACATCTCTGGAAGGGTTAAGCGGGTTGGTCATTCACAATTTGGAATAAATTAGTTTATCGCTAGTTCAAGTAACATGTAGAGGAGAGGAGAGTCACATTGAACAACAGAAGATTTGATGCAAAGTTGTAAATTTGGAATGAGGACACAGAACTATTGGTATGTGACATAAGACACTGTATTGGTTAGGGTCCTCACAGGAAGCAAAATTCACCCCCAAAGAGTCAAATGATCAGGCTTTAATGAAAAGACCACTTATAGAGGTGTGGGCAGGACTGAGAAACAAAGGAATATGAGGTCTCCAGAGTCTAGCAACAGCGGGAAACTCTTACCATTCCAGGGGTGAAGAGTCAACAGTGTCACAAGAGCTGTGTGTAAGCTAGCTGTGTAACCTTGAGTAAGTGACCTAGCTTCTTAGTGCCTCAGTTTCCTCATTTGTAAAATGGAGATAATAATAGTATAGCCACCTTGTCAGGTGGTTGTGAAGATTAAGTTAGTTAACGTATATAAAGTAGGTAGAGCAGTGTCTGGCACATGTAAGGATTGTAAAGAAGGAAAAACTAAAAAGCAGGTGTTCTTGGCTTACTTCACTCTTATAGTCATGAAGATCTAAATTAGGGTTTATAACCAAGGTTCCACGGAACCCTAACATTGCACATTGAGCAACAAATCAAGATTGAAAACAAGACCCATCATCTTCGTATGTTGTGTGCTGCCCAGTGCCAGCGCTCACAGTGAGGGACGGTGACCCAACAGCACTGTTAGCAGTTTCATTAGGAGGTGTCTTGGTCCCGTAAGATGGCGCACAGTGGGACCATATTCATTTAGTTGTCTCATTCTCAGTTTCAATGTGACAACTGGTGAGTGCCGTATTGCACAGAAGGGAGAATGGTAGACTGATGACGTCAGTCTCTCCTCTCCAAATTGCATCCACAACCAAGCCTTATAAGTCACCAAGCCACTAGCTGCCTTAACAGGAGTGAACAAACTCTACTGGTGTAATAGAAAATCAGAGGGATGTTTCATTCTAAAGAAGGAACTTTGTGTGTCATAACGCAGTTTCTCCCTGAAGCTTTGCTGTTGTTATAAACATTGCAAAACATGGATTATTTAGGTTGGAAGTAAATTGTATTGTGAAGTTTTCATAGCCTTGCAACTTTCTCATTTAGTTATTTTTCATGCCCTTCCATTTTAGATTATATTAGCAATCATGTTTACCATCACTGCTGATGATCACATGTGGAAATTTTTGAAGACGAGGTATGAGAAGAAACAGGAATATTTTAGGCCTAAGCCTGTGGAAAGTTCTGCTAAAGTTACCACTAAAAATTATGGTCACCTCAGTCATTTCACTGCACTAATGCAATAACGGGCAAAAAAGAAATCCATCTTTACAGTGAAGGCTGATTATCAATGGGTTTTACAAGGGCTGTAAACCAAGTGTTTCCAGTGCTTTGTGGTATGCTGATAAAGGCTCCCAAAGATATGTCCACGTTCTATTCTCCAGAACCTGTGAATCTTACTTTATTTGAAAAAAGAGTTTTTGTAGATGTGGCTAAGTTAAGGATTTTGAGATGGGGAGACTATCTTGTATTATATAGATGGGCCTTAAATGCAGTCACCAATCCTTCTAAGAGGCAGGCAGAAGAAGAGTTGACACAGAGGAGAAGGTGATGTGAAAACAGGGCAGAGTTAACATGCACGGTTTCCAGGGATATCTTTGAGGGCCGTTATTCAGCCTACCACATGTAGCATGAGAAATTGAGAAGGTTCCATTCTCAAACAATACGATAAAGCAACAGATTGATGACAAGTCACATGATACTGGAGATTTTGTGAAAAACACTGAAGAACAAGAATTTCTTTCTCCAGGTTGATGAGTCAACAGATTTCAGAAATAAATTTTTAATGATGATAATATTCAATAGTAAGATTTTTAACAATGATAAAATTTAAGAAAGCCCTTTCTTCTGCAAAGGACAGATGGAAACAAGAAAAGGCCAGGAAATATTGTATCTTTGTGTGTAGAAAAGAGAGTTTATCTTGGAGTCACTCTATTGGCAAGTATAACTAATGGTGCCCCATCAAGAGCTGGCTCTGTGAGAGGTTTCATCTTTGTTGTAAAAAAAAATTAAGAGAAAATCCTGATGTTGTCACAGCAGACTGCCTTCTTCAAGGAGAGATGCTGTTGAAAACCTCTTGGATTTGAAAGGAAAAACTTATGGATGATGTTACAAAAACGCTTAACTTTATTAAACAAAGACCTGTTCACTCAAAAATATTTAAAAATCTGGACAAAGAACACTCAAATCTCTTGGTACACACAGATATCTGGTGGTTGGCAGAGGAGGAGTTCTCAATAGGGCGTACAGCTGAAAGGTGAATTGCAGGATACTTTTCAAGAAAATAGGAGGCCAGCTTTTGCCGATGCTTTGAACATGAAGAACGATGGCAGAAATTCACCTTCTTAGCAGACATTTTTGAGTCTATGGGGCTGTTGAAAAAGTCTCTGTAACGCCCTGAAGAAAATGCATGAACTTAAGTGACAAGATTCTTGTATTTAAAAGGAAACTGAGTCTTTGGAAAAATCATATTTTAAAAGGAAATTTCAAACAGTTTTCACTGCTGCTTAGGATGAGAAGTCAGTGAGTTTCAAGTCTGATTACAAATAAGCTAGAAGAACTGCAGAACAAAGTTGAACAGCACTTTTTCTTCCTTCCAATCAATATGTATAACTGGGCGAGGGATCTTTTTTCTGAATCTTCTGCTCTTGGCTTTGAGAAAAGAGAAAGAACTTTGTGAGCCACAGTCTGATCATACACAAGAATGAGATTTACTGATTTTCCCCCAGAGAATTTGTGGATTGGTAATAAGGGTATCCTTTCATTAAAAGACAATAAACATTTTGCAGCAGTTTTCAATTACTTACACGGGTGAGAATGTTTTTTCTCGTACAATAGTTCCCCCTTATCCACGGTTTTGCTTTCTGTGGTTTCAGTTATCTGCGATCAACCATGATCAGAGAACATTAAATGGAAAATTCCAGAAACAAACAACTCATAAGTTTTAAATTGTGTGCCATTCTGAGTAGCAGGATGAAATCTACTGTCCTGCTCTATCCCACCCAGGACATGAATTATCCCTTTGTCGGATCTCCAACCATAGACACGGTCTGCTCCTGACATCCAACCATCGACAACACGATGGCTCAATGTTCTTCCTTTTGATGCACTGATGAAGGCCAACAGCAGGCTACCATTATGTCACAATGCCTACATCATTCACCTCACTTCATCTCATCACGTAAGCATTGTACTAGCTCACATCACCACAAGGAAAAGGGTGAGTGCAATACAATAAGGTATTTTGAGAGAGAGAGAGACCACATTCACATAACTTTTATTACAGTATATTCTTATAATTGTTCTATTTTATTATTAGTTGTTGTTGTTAAACTTTTAGTGTGCCTAGTTCATAAGTTAAACTTTATCATAGGTATGTATATATAGGAAAAAACATTATATATAGATAGATCTATATATATATCTATGTATATATATATATATAGGGCCTGGTACTATTTGTGGTTTCAGGCATCCACTGGGGGTCTTGGAACATATCCCCTGTGGATAAGCAGGGACTATTGTATAGCAAGCATCAAGAGCAAGGACAAAAACTATCTTATTTCATTTAAAAATGAAATCCATACATGCTTATCTCAAGTTTGACTCCGAATTAAAATTTTTTGCAGCAAAAAAAGCAGATTTCATATTAGAGAAATTTTTTTCTGCATTTTTTCAAAAATAACACTTTCATGCAAAAAGAAAACCCCAATCATATATACAATAATTTTGTAACTGCTGTTTGTGTTTGAGACTGATCACGTCGCTCAGTAAGAACATATTTTTTTAAGTGTTCTATAAATTTGTATCTCAAACTAGATCTTTACTCAAAATTTTTCAGGTTGTGATTTGATTAGCTTAACTATTCAATAAGTCTTACTAAAACGCCATGTTATGAGTAACATTAATTAAAATAAATGTACAGCTTTTATTTAAATTAAATCAACCAAGCCTACCTTTCAGAAAATTAAATCTCATTTTGACTTAAGTCAGTTATTTAATAAAAATTTGTCTGCCTTATGAATTTTAAAAATGTATGAAAACAAAACAAAGGTTCACTTCAAAAGGTAAACTAAGCTTTACCACCTATTTTTTCAAGAAAGTTTGGCTAAAAAGCAATTTTTAGTTTGAAATAGGAGAAAACTACTCTTGCCCATGAAATATTCCACATAGTATACCTCATTAGCATCTTACACAGTAGGAATTTATTGTAAGACTTTTAGGCCTATTTGAATAAGGTAAAAAAAGTCAAAGACAGTAAAACAAAGGAAAAACTGAAGTTTTCTCTATCTACACTAATGACTTGCATCACAGTTGTGATCCTTTGTGGGGGGAGAGAACAATACAAAAAGTACACTAATAACTGGGCCAAAATAAGTAGATCTGTCACTGGACCAAAGTGAGTCCTCTCTTTGGCAAGTTCATCAAACTACTCCAGAAGTAATTTCACACAAAGGATAAATTTTATTTACAGCATGCAGCAAACAAAATGGTGCCATAGGGAATACTTTCACAAAGCTATGGCTCCCCAAACAAAGAAAACAGGTGCCTTTGATTTGGGGTAAAGGATGAATATGCAAGAAGGAAGTTTTGTCCTCCTATGTAGAGGCAGGCATAGTCTCCTCTTCCTCAACCACCTTTGCCTCTCCATCTCCCTTCCCATAGTTCACCCCACAGTGTCCTTCAATCCTATATAAAGAATCTCTGCCCAGGATTGAGGATTAGAAAAAGCCAGCAGAAAGCTTCCCCGCCCAGGAGGAGGCTACAGTCCCAGGGTTCTGCAGGGGGCGGGAGTGGGGGCGGGCCTGGGTCCTCCCTTCAGATGTTACAGATGCTTCTGCTTGATCTGCTTAACAGCAATGTGGCAAACCCGTAACATGGAGCCACAAAGAAAAAAGAAGGATTACCTAAGAGAAAGCAAATATTAAAAAGCACTTCATCTTCTTGCTACATCAGGGAAGACTTCACACTGCAGAAACAGTCCCACTCTTGAGACTTCCTTGAATAAAGGAAAGGACAAACGAGGGTTCCAGAGGGCTTCTCTTGGAGCCGAGGCTCCAGGTGGCGACTGGCTCTCCACTGCCACCCAACCATCCAGCTACAATGTCTGTGTCGTGTGTCTCATTTGTGAGGAAATTCTCATCTCAATCAAAGGGGAGTGGGAAGAGATGAAATAAATAAAGCCCCAAATCTTATGATTCTGACCCATAAGCAGACTTTCCTCGGGCTCTTACTTGTTCTCATGCGACCCCAGCAGTCGGCCAAGCCCTTCTACTGTTGGAGGGCAGGTGGATTTTGCTCATCTCAACTGCTCTGCTCTTTTCCCTCCTCAAGGACTTTCTCCTCTAGTTCTTTTTCGAATTTTCTTTCCTTTTTAGGACATAATGCCTTCGGGTAAAGCCCACCTTCTTCTTTCTCCATTTTCCCCTCTTGGTTGTCATCTCCTCTCTATTGACTGGCCTCAGTTGCTGCCTCTGCAGAAAAAGTAGACGATCATTTAACAAATATATTTAAAAAGTGCCTAATATGAGCCAGACACTGTTTCAGCACTGGAAATGCAGTGATGAACAAGAATTAAACTTGTCTTTGCCAAACTTAGATTTTAGACACGGGAATCTAGTAATAAGAAGAAAAGAAAATATATACTATGCCAAATAAAAGTGCTATGGAGGAAGATGAAAGCAAAGTATAGAGTAACAGGGAATGCCTGGAAAGTAGGGAATTACTAATTTATATTAGGGTGGTCAGGAAAGGCCTCACCAGTGCAGCGACATTTGGGTAGAAACCTGAAAGAAATGAAAAGTGAGCCATGTAGATATCTGAGAATATCAGATATCTAGGCAGAGATCAGCACGTTCCCTTCCTGGGGAAAGCAGATGCTTGATGTGTTTGAAGAACAATCAAGAGGCCAGTGTGTTGGGACCAGAGTGGACAAGGGGGACAATGGGAGGAGATGAGGTCGGAGAGGTTGAAGAGTCTAAATTATGTAAAGCTTTCTGGTCCATTTTATGGATTTTTTACTTTAACTCTGAGTGACATGAGAGCCATTGGAGGCTTTGGGGCAAGGGCAGTGACCTGACGTGACTTCTGCTTAACTGGATCACTCTGGATACAGTGTTGAGAGGAGACTGTAGGAGTAAAAGAAAGGAAGTAAGGAGACCAGTTTGGAGGTTATTTCAACAATCTAGGCAAGAGGTGATAGAGCCTTGGACCAGGCTAGTAGCTGCGAGATGGTAAAAAAAAAAAAAAAAAAAAAGCAGTTGGAATCTGAGTATATTTTGAAGATGGGAGAAAGAAAAGAGGCAAGGATGACTCCAGGGTTTTTGGCCTGAGCATCTGGAAGGACAGAGTTTCCATTAACCGAACTGGAGATAGCTGTGGATAAGACAACTTGGGGAGAAAGAGCAGGAGGGTAGTTTTACATATATTAAGTTTGCGATACTAATAAAATAGTAAGTTGACACTCCCCAGTCAAAATTTCCAGGACAAATAGTTCCTGGGGGCAGTTTACAAGAGGGACATTGAGATATATCCCCTCCCCCTAGCATTTTCCCCAATACCATATCCAGTGCAGAGCTGCCTGCTAAATATTATCTAAAAGAAGATATCAAATCAATCTTCAAGATAGATATATGCTGTTCGATTTAAACCCACCCTCCTCTCCAACACACTTCTCACGGAAATTATTCTCTCTTCCAACTCTCACTTCTTCTTCCTCCCCTCTTCCAATGATGATATCATGCCACCTCAATGGAAAAGCTTGGGGTCATCAGCATTTTTCCATTCATCGGATGGGTTTCCCCACAATCATTATCTCATGACTCTCTCCAATCTCGAATGATGAGCTTTTTCTTATGCTCTAGACATAACCCTTCACCCGTGATTTGTTTTTCCTCTTTAATCTTATCTATCTCCTCCACCAGACTATGAGTTCTTTGCCCAGGAAATTCTAGTGGTTTTTTATAAATATTTATTGAAATCATGAATAAATGAATGAATGGTTACAAGCTACCAGGCTTTTCCACTTTTCTGGATTTGGGCTCCACAGTCCTCTCTCTAGAATATTCAATCTCTCTTGGTCTAAAAGTCAAGACCAGATTGATTTTAATTAATGACTTGAGGGATAAGTATTTCTACTATTTAGACTCACTAATGTGATTAAGCACCTACTTTTCACACGAGAGCTAGTTGGAGACTTACATGATGTCTTCAATTTGTGACATCTCCACTTTTGCTGCCTTCATCTCTATAAGAAAATAATAATACCATGTTTTATAGCTTTCAAACTCTTTTCATGCATATTACCTTGTTTAGTCCTGACAAATGAGAGTTGGAAAGGCATAACTAACCACAGGCATATCTGACTTGCTTTCTTTTCTTTTCCATCTCTCAATTTATTCTTTTGGGATTTGATCCCAAAGTAGTTTGAAGAAAAAGGTTTCTCTGTTAAGTTTTGCCATAATTCTTTCAGGAAGATAACTACAAAGGGTAATATAGGCTTGTGGATAGGAAATAATAATTTTGTACAGTTTTTATAAAGAGCTATTGTTTATCAAAGGGACTTCACTATGTAACAGCTCACAAAGTGCTCTATAAACTGAATTTTCATCTTTTCTCAAAGAAATGTCTTCTTTTTGATCACAGATTAGCCTCTTTCTCCCTAAGTCACTCTACCGTTCCTTGCACTCTGATGGTACAGCTCCAGCATCAATGAATCCAGCCAGCTCTCTTGTGCCATTGGGCCAAGGAAAATGATTCTGGGATTAGACCAAGCGGGTAAGTCAATTGTCCCTCTCAGCCACCTCCTTTACAATCTGGACAAAAAAATCCTCTCTCTCCCTGTTTTACTCTGATTTTGGAGACTATTTCCGCAGTGCTTGATGACTTGCCTCTATGCCCTCAGCTACTGTAATTCCTCCATTATAACAACAGAGGGAACCAACGCACTCTCTAAACTAAATTCTAAACTCCTCCCAGATCTCGAGTCACCAGTAGCCTCCAGTCCATTAAGAGATCAAATTCAAACATCCGGAGGTGACAGAATTCCCTGTCATAGCTGGCCCGTACTGACTTTCCAAAAAGGGCTTGCAAGATGAATCTCCTGCACCATGTTATCTTCCTCCATCCGAAGGCCAGTAAACTTGGACAGGGGAAGGAATTGTGATTCCGGTCCCTCAGATACCACAAGGAGACAGAATAGCTGGAGGAAATATTTAGAAGAGGTGTCAAGGAACAAATTAGTTACCTGTAGCATCTTTGCAGTCCACTGAGGAAAAGTCACGATGAGAAATATCTGTTTTGTTTTAATGGGCTCTCTAAGTCCAAGCATAGAATTACAGAAATAAGTGAAAGGAGCAAATCTTACTAAGAACCCACCATATGTCAGGTACTTCATGAGATAATCATGAAATAATTTACATTTATTTAATTATGACAAAAGTAGATATTTCATCCCATCTTAAAATTAGCCAAAGAAACTAGGGCCAAGACAGTTTTGGGTAATTTACTTAGGGTCACATAGACAGTAAGTGGTAGATTGAAATCAGGTCTGACTCTGAAGCCAGGGCTTGGTCTCTAGACCTACAGGGAAGTCCCAAAGGACCAGGCTCAGGCTCTTTCTAAAGCTGCTTCTGACATTGAAGGGGATGTGGGAATTGAAATGGTGGGAAATGTTGTGACAGACTACGTATGGATTGGTCAACCTATCTGAGGATGTAGAAGAAAGTAACCAGAACAAAGTCTCTTGAAATAGATATTTATAATGCCAGGAAGAAACGGATCCTATTATAGGAACCCTCAGATGGCCAAAGTTTATGATAACCACTGTGTTTTAGTCAGTTTAAGCTGCTATAATAAATTACCATAGACTGAGATGCTTAAAAAACAAACATTTATTTCTCATGATTCTGGGGGCTAGAAGTCCAAGACCAGAGTGCCAGCATAGTCGGGTTCTTAGTGAAGGCTCTCTTCTTGGTTTACAGACAGCTGTCTTCTCATTACATCTTCACATGGTAGACAGCAGAAAGAGGAAGCAAGATTTCTTGCATCTTTTCTTATAAGGGCACTAATCCCATCATAAGGGTTCCACCCTCATGACATAATTATCTCCCAAAGTCCCTATTTTCAAACACTATCACATTTGGGATTAGGGTTTCAACATACGAATGGGGGGGGGGGCACACAAACATTCAATCCACAGCATATTGCAAAGAGATATCATTCAGGAGAGAAGAAAGAATGGGTTAGAGAGGGGCAGTAGATTCTTGCTAGTTAGAGACTGGAATTCCAAGTGAATATATAGCATTTATTCCCTGGTCTGTACTAGCCAGGAGGAAAGGAGAGAATCTAAGGAGAAAGACCACAGGAGTGAAGGAAACGAAAAGGAAAAAGGAATTCTACAAGGTGATCATGTAAGAAAATTTACAGAAGAGAAAATAAAAATATCTAATAAAAGCATGAAAAAAGTAGACTAATAACAAGATAAAAACTCTATCAAAATATTTTTGATTATAAAATTAAAAAGAAAAATTTTAATAGTAATGGTTTATATTGATATGGATATGGTAAGTCATGCACTCTTTGACAGCTAATTAGAGCGTAAATGTATAAAACTGGTCTACAAAGTAACTTTGTAATAATGTTAAGTTTTACAGACATTAATTACTTATTCCTTTCTAGTTTGTATTTTTCTATTGCTACATAACAAATACTCCAAAAACTACTTAGCAACTGAAAACAACAATAAACATACATTAATGCATATACTTTTTGTAGGACTGAATTTAGAAGTGGCTTAGACGGGTACTTCTAGCTTAGGGGTCTCTCATAAATTTGCAGTCAAGATTTATGCAGCCAGAACTGCAGTCATCTGAAGGCTTAACTGGAACTGGAAAATCTACTTCCAAGATGATTCACTCAAATGGCTGTTGGCAGGAGGCTTCAGTTCCTCAGCATGTAGACGTCTCCATAGGAGGAGACGTCTACATAGGAGAAGTCTTTACATAGGTCCTCACCATTGTAGACTTTTCCATAGGAGAAGTCTTGAGGGTCTTCATTACAAGGCAGCTAGCTTCCCCCAAAACAAGTGCAACGTAGAAGCTGCAATGACTTTTATGATCTAGGAAGTCATTCACAACCATTTCTACAATATCCTATCAGTTACACAGGTCAGCCACATTCACTGCAAGAGGGAAGTATAAGAGAATGTGAATACTAGGAGACAAGGATCATTGGGGGCCATTTTGGATATTGGTTACCATAGAGTCATTACTTTCGTGCTTGAAGGATTTGGATCTTCAAGAGTTCAACACTAAAATATGGGCCAGCCCTTCTTTAAAGGGATTCCAAGGAATATCTGTTTTGGGTTATTCTTGGCACCACTTTCAAATGTGGCTCAATTATATAATTTAGTTCCTTTATAACTTGTTTGTTAACAAGGGAGCAATGAGAAGACATCATAGTATAAGAGAAGTTGGAAATGCAGAAAGAAATAAAGCTTTACTGGAGAATATATTCAGACTAATAACACCTGCTTCTAGCACTCAGGTAAAGGGCTTACATGTAACCAAGATATGGATTATAAAAATAGATACTTTTCACAAGGAGGACCTAGTCAACTTGTAAAAGTTCAGCATTTATGCTCTCTCTGATTACAATACATTCTATTACAACAACATAGACTGGAATGAAATGCTTCTTTTAACTCATACTTTTCTAACATGTGAGTTGATCAGAGTTCCTCTAAGAAGTCCTAGTGATTTACCTCCACTTCCTTTGGAGCATTTTTACCTTTATACCTTGGATCATAATGATACACATATCTAACTCATTCTACCAACTCCAAGTTCCTTGAAATCAGAGTTCATTTCTATTTCGTCTCTTCCCTCTATTCAGGACTTAACTTCCCTCCCCACTCCCCACTTTCCCCACTTTGCCCTCCTTTTACACAAGCAGATAAACGGCTGTGCTTATTGCCCTTAGAGGAACCTGTGAGCATCATCTGATTTTAGTATTCCAAAAACTCAAGCTCTCAAGTGATTGGTATGGCCTTTAGACATAGAGAAAATGCTTGTTAGAAATAGCAGGAGAGTGCACAGAGCTCTCCCTACTCTAGACCCTGAAAGAGCTATGTAGACATTGAAATAAGGCCCATCTCAGTGGCAACCAGACAAGATGATGACCAACGAAACTAAAAAGCAGATGGCCCCTTCACCTCTCCACCTTGCAGTACATAAGTCACTCCACGCACCTAGAAACTTAGATAAAACATGAGGAAAAGGAGATGGGGGCAAATTGGGACGAAGTTTCTACCACCCCATCTGAAAGGAGCTTGAAACAGAAAAAGTTGAATTACAGAAAAATAAGGAAGCCTACATTTATTACACATGCTAGTTTGTGGATTGAGACTCCCATTTGCTACATATGTTGCTCAGTAAACGTTTGTTGAATGAGTAAAAGAATTGAATGAATACATGAAAAATAAAAATTTGTAAAGGATCCACGTTTGCCCAGGGTGGAATGCTTTTTGACAAGGCAGCCATAGGCAAGGTGGACCAAGAGGAGCACAAGAGCCTGGGCATCCAGAATTCTGCATCCTAGCGACCATGGCCGTGGAGCTGGTAGTAAACCCTCAGCTTTAGTAACCGGGGTATTTCCCTTGGGATACCATCGAGGAGAAATGTAGGCACGGTTTTATTTTCCTAGGTTCCCAGTGGTGAGGTGAGGTGCCTCAACAAGAAAAAGAACCCGTTTTAGTTTCACGTGACGTATTTGAAAGCGGTTAGCAGTCGGCCTGGAATAGTAAGTACTCACTATTAAGTTTACCATTTCGCACCCTCAGTTCTTTCTCTACATGAAATTCACTAATCAACTGTAGCCCCCGCCCCTTCTGGGCCCGCCTCCTTCAGCCTGGAGGATTGGCTCTGGCCCTATTTCCGGCTTCTGGGACCCGGGTGCATACCGTTTCCGGTGTCATGGCGGCCTGAGGTCCCGGCAGTCGGTGAGGCGGCTGCAGGCCCCTCCCTGCGGAGCCGCTGGTCCGGCGGGCGGGGATGTGACCTCAGGTCCTGCCGGCCTGTCCCGGGCGTCGCGTCAGCTCCCGTGTCAGCGCCCGCAGTCCACACCGATGGCGGGATCCGGCTGCGCGTGGGGCGCGGAGCCGCCGCGGTTTCTGGAAGCCTTCGGGCGGCTGTGGCAGGTACAGAGCCGCCTGGGGAGCGGCTCCTCGGCCTCGGTGTACCGGGTGCGCTGCTGCGGCACACCCGGCTCGCCCCCCGGCGCCCTCAAGCAGTTCTTACCGCCGGGAACCACCGGGGCTGCAGCGTCTGCCGCCGAGTATGGTTTCCGCAAAGAGAGGGCGGCGCTGGAGCAGTTGCAGGGTCACAGGAACATCGGTAATAGCAGCCGGCTCGTCTCTCCTCGCCCAGGTCCCAGCCCCAGCGTACACTCCCTCTCAGCCTGGCGTTCCTTCTTCCGTCCTTTAGCGGGAGAAGTGGCTCTGGCCTTCTCGTTGTCACCCTGTCTGGGCCCCCTTCCCATCCCTCTTTCACCCTTTTACTGTTTGCAATACGGTGGAGGGGGTGGTCTGCTTTGCCCGGTGTCACATAGTAGATGCTCAGTAAGTTCCTTTTGCTTCAGGTCTGCATTGGACACCCGTTAGCATCGAGAATTATCTTCTCTAGTGAAAGGAGGCATATCGTTGCTAGATTGTCTTGTATGGAAATTTTTGAATCCTCGCATAGGAGTGAAAAATGGGAAATATTTCTAGGGCTTGTGACATCAGTGCTAAAAACTCATATAGATTATTACCTGGTACATATTTAGTATGGATTTGGGAGAAATGACTCAGTATTACATAGAAGTCCTTATGGAAGTGTGAAAATTAGGAACACTTTATAATTTTCCCTGGGAGGACTATGTTTCATGATTCAGGTATTCAGACTGTAAGTTATGTAATGATTACTGATGATTGATCTCGGAAAACAGTGTCCATTGTCATTACACCAACAGAGACTTTATAATTAGTTATAGCTTTGGCTAATAAAGAAATGTCTTGGTTCCAGGCAAGCATAATCCATGTTTAATTTGAAGTGACCTTTTTTATATCACCATTTGGGAGAATTTCTTAACACTAGTGTTGCGTTTTTTGTTTTTTTTTTTTAAGCTTGCTAAATGGTGTATATAACCGTGGTATTTAAGAGAGAAATTTTTTGCAGGCCTGAGGACTTGTTGAATCTCTGCAAGATTGGGTTAAAAAGTCATCTTGAAAGTATAAATCTCTTCTTTTAATATTTAGATTATAGAGTGCTATTTGGGGTCAAGAACCAATGTTCAATTTTCTTTTTGCATGTTGTGACATTCATCTTAAAGAATACTTAATATTTAGATTTTTACTTTTGATTATTTTTGCTTGGCACCCAAAGTGCAGATTCACCCACCACTGAGTGCTTGGCAAAACACATTTGAATTATTGTGCCGTATTTAATAACTTTGAGTAGTAATCAGCTGTTGAAGCTTGCCTCATTTTATTTTATTAAAATAACCCAGTTGCCCAGAAATCTTATTCATGGGAAAAATAAATCACTGTGGAAACTTGCTTGCTCATCAAAGTTATCCTTCTCTAGACCATTCCAAATTTGTACTGCAGTTACCCTACTTTAGTAATAACTTACTCTGAGACTGATTTTTAAAGTATTATAATTCGTTTCTTTTTCTAGTGACTTTATATGGAGTCTTCACAATCCACTTCTCTCCAAATGTGCCATCACGCTGTCTGTTGCTTGAACTCCTGGATGTCAGTGTTTCGGAATTGCTTTTATATTCCAGTCACCAGGGTTGTTCCATGTGGATGATACAGCATTGTGCCAGAGATGTTCTGGAGGCCCTTGCTTTTCTTCATCATGAGGGTTATGTCCATGCAGACCTCAAACCACGTAACATATTGTGGAGTGCAGAGAATGAATGTTTTAAACTCATTGACTTTGGACTCAGCTTCAAAGAAGGCAATCAGGTAAGAAGTACTTTAATAACAGGGGTGCTTTTGTAGAGACATTTCTGTCTAGAATACTGAAATGCCTGGGGACGAAGCAAATAAAATGACTGTCATTGCCGCCATGTAAAAAAAGGTTTATGTTTGGGTCAGGTACAGGGTAGGCATAGGGGGAGCTAGTGACGTACAAGAGAGCTTTGGAAGTATTAAGAATACTTCGCCGACGTAAAATGCTCTTTTATTCTTGAGCAGTTAGTTAACTGCTGAATTACTGTTCCTGGTGTCTTGAGTGTTGGGGCACTATCTCATGTGACAGTTCGGGCAAACCTTCCGTTCTCCGTGGTTTGTCAGCTCTTCGCCGGAGAGTGTCCTTATTTTTAAGTAGTGTCTAGCAGGCAAGAAGCTATGTAAAAAACCAAGCAGCTGTATGGAAAGTCTACAGCTTGTCTATGAAAACTGCCCAGTTAATGAACCAAAGAATTATGGTAGCCAAGGACTAAAAATTTGTTGGCATTCTGTTTGACAGTGGTTTACTGCACTCTTAGAGAAGCAAATACACTGTAGAGATGGAAGGAGAGTGGGCAATTTTTTATTGGTTGTAATATTTACTCTTCTTCTTTAGGATGTAAAGTATATTCAGACAGACGGGTATCGGGCTCCGGAAGCAGAACTGCAGAATTGCTTGGCCCAGGCTGGCCTGCAGAGTGATACAGAATGTACCTCAGCCGTTGATCTGTGGAGCCTAGGAATCATTTTACTGGAAATGTTCTCAGGAATGAAACTGAAACATACAGTCAGATCTCAGGAATGGAAGGTAAACTGCACCAGTGCTTTGCTGCGGGGTCCTTAATTCCAGGTTAAGGGTACTCAATTTATAATGATTCTCGTTGAGGACTCTGATTGCTTCATCTCCTCTACGCTCCTCTTTCTGCATTTTTGGGACCTTAAATGCCGCTGCTCACTCCCGTAGCTACAAATGTGCTAGTGAGCATTGCATGCTCATTGTTCCTAGCCTGGGGCCTGGTATGTAGTGAGTACTTGATAAAATGTTTGAATGAATGCATTTTCCCAAAGAAGAAAAAGTGATTTCTTTTGTCTAGTAATTTAGTTATATTACATTCTAAAATATTACTGATACAACAATACATTGTAAGTTAAATGATAATTTTACATAATGCTTTACAGTTCCTCCTTTATAGTTGAAAAAGTATTTTAATGCACAATCTCTGAATTCTCTTAACAATTCTGTGAGGATCTTTGAAGTGGATATTGGTTATTCTTTTACAAATGAAAAACTAGAGGCACTGATCCGTAAAGCCACTTGCTCCAGATCGTACCACTGGATGTTCCAGACCTGGGACCCAAATTCTGTTCCTCCTTCTGTCTACAGTTCTACACTTCCCCATATTTATTTGTGTTACATATGTGAACTCTGCTGATAAAGTGACTGCTACTTATAATGTTGTTTCTGTGGGAACATGAGTTCTAAATCCAACTCTCTGACATAGGAATCAACTTTTTGTTTGTTCGCAAGTTAGAAGTAACTACGTTATGTTTTCAAACATATCGTGGGCCTTCAGTGTTGTGAGGATATCAGTATCCTTTAGGCCAAAGGTTTGAGAAATAATAGAATGTATAGGAATTATTATTGGATTTTATATTAAACAAATTTTTTTTTAAGCATCTAATATATAGTTAGTGTATGGCTATTTACCATGTAGAGTTTTATTTCTTTTAAACCCCTAGTCATCTATTTCTGGAAGTATTTCTGGAAGGAATACTTTATTAGCCTGGTGGGTGTACCTAATGCTTACCTTTGGCAAAAAAATGCTACCATGCAAGTAAAACCAGTATCATCCTTGTCACGGGTACTCCCAAACAGTCAGGAGGCTGAGTATTCCTTCTCTAGCGTTCATCCAAATAGAGATCAGTTACTTGCATTAGCTTTGACTATCTTTGAGCCCTTTGGACTGTTTCTGCTTGGGCCAGAGCCGATCAGAACTAGGTCACATTCAGGCATTTTGTGTGAAATTTGGAAGTGTAATGTGTCTAATGGAAACCTCAATACTCAGCCCTCTAGGTAAAAACATCATTATTCTATATTTTATCTCTTTCTTTGAAGGCAAAATTGCCAAGTGAGTATGAACATAGGCTCTGAAGTCAAACTACTAGGGTTCATATCTTGCCTCCACCTCTTACTAATGTATTTATTTAGGTTTGCTAAACCATGGGTTTACTTTGTAGAATGAGGGTAATAAGAGCATATATCTCATAAGAGTACTGAGGTTAAAAAAGAAATGATACCTAGTTCTTTGCATAGCGTGTGGCCTCAAGTAAGTATTCAGTAAATTTTAGTGATAGTGGAGATAACAGGTGTTTTTACTCATGTATGTACACACTTCCAAATTCTCAGATAGTATAGTACTCAGAGAGAAAAATGTTGTATTCCATAGGATTAGAGTATGAATAATGTGTCAAATGCAATTTTTAAATACTGCCTTTCTTTGCCTTTGGTAGTTTATTTTATTTCCATCTGAAAACCGATTGAAGACTCATCGCTAAGACACTCTGATTCAACTATCACACCGTTTTCTCGCTTTGCGATAAACTGCATTTTTATGTGGTTGCTTTGGTATTTGTTTCTTCATTCATTCATCTTGTAATTGTTCATTGGGTCCCAGGTACTGTGCTAGCTGCTGAGAATAGAGAAAAACTGTTCCTCCTCTCTAGGAGCTTATAATTAGGCACATAATCTCCTCCATTAAGAGTATAAGCTCTAAGAAGAGAGTGTTTTCTGTTGCATTTTACTTAGCAAACAGTACAGTGCTGTGTGCCTAGTACTCAGTAAATGCTTACTGAATTGAATAACCAAAGGAAGACTTTTCTCCCTTTTTTTAGGCAAACAGTTCTGCTATTATTGATCACATATTTGCCAGTAAAGCAGTGGTGAATGCCGCAATTCCAGCCTATCACCTAAGAGACCTTATCAAAAGGTACATTAATGTACTTTAAACTTGCTCTGTGTACATTCACTATATAAAGCAATTTTTTTATTTTATTAAGGTCATAATAGTTTATAACATTGTGAAATTTCAGTTGTACATAATTATTTGTCAGTCAACGTGTATATCTGCCTCTTTACCCCTTATGCCCACCCCCAACCCCCTTCCCCTCTGGTACCCACTAATCTGTTCTCTTTGTCCACATGTTTATCTTCCACATATGAGTGAAATCATGCAGTGTTTATCTTTCTCTGGCTTATTTTGCTAACATAATACCCTCAAGGTCGATCCATGTTATTGCAAATGGGGTGATTTTGTCTTTTTTATGACTGAGTAGTATGCCACTGTGTATATGTATGTGTGTGTATATATATATATATATATATATATATACACCACATCTTCTTTATCCATTCATCAGTTGATGGGCACTTGGGTTGCTTCCATGTCTTGGCTATTGTGAATAATGCTGCAGTGAATATAGAGGTGCATAAGTCTCTTTGAATGGTTGATTTCAAGTTCTTTGGATAAATCCCCAGTAGTGGGATAGCTAGGTCATATGGTATTTCTATTTTTAACTTTTTGAAAAATCTTCATAATGTTTTCCTTAGTGGCTGCACCAGTTTGCATTCCCATCAGCAATGTATGAGGGTTCCTTTTTCTCCACATCCTCTCCAACATTTGTTATTTTTTGTCTTGGTAATTATAGTCACCCTAACAGGTGTAAGGTGATATCTGATTATAGTTTTGATTTGCATTTCCATGGTAATTAGTGATGTTGAACATCTTTTCATTTGCCTGTTGGCCATCTGCATATCTTGTTTGGAAAAATGTGTGTTCATATCCTCTGCCCATTTTTTGATTGGGTTGTTGGGTTTTTGTTGTTGAGTTGTATGAGTTCTTTATATATTTTGGAGATGAACCCTTTGTTGTATATGTGATTTCCAAATATTTTCTCCCAGTTGGTGAGTTTTCTTTTTGTTTTGCTCCTGGTTTCCTTTGCCTTGCAGAAGCTCTTTAGTCTGATGAAGTCCCATTTGTTATTTTCTCTTTTATTTCTCTTGCCTGAGTAGACATGGTATTCCAAAAAATGCTTCTCAGACTGATGTCAGAGTATACTACCTATATTTTCTTCTAGGAGTTTTATGGTATCACATCTTACCTTCAAGTCTGTAATCCATTTTCAGTTAATTTTTGTGTATGGTGTGAGATAATGGTCTACTTTTATTCTTTTGCATGTGGCTGTCCAGTTTTCCCAACACCATTTATTGAAGAGACTTTCCTTTCTCCATTGTATGTTCTTGGCTCCTTTGTCTAATATTAGCTGTCCATAGATGTGTAGTTTTATTTCTGGGCTTTCAGTTCTGTCCCGTTGATTAGTGTGTGTTTTTGTACCAGTACCATGCTATTTTGATTGCTATGGCTTTGTAGCATATTTTGAAATCAGAGATTGTGATGCCTCCAACTTTGTTCTTTTTCTCAGGATTGCTAAAGCAATTTTTTTAAATGGATTTCTATTATTATTTCTGGTTTGCTTGATCATGTACAGGTTTTGCTCCCTTAGAAATAAAAAATCTTACTTTAGATATTCTATACAGGCTAGCTTCCTATAAGAAACATAAATGATCAAGTCATTTTACTAAATTTATTTTCAAAGAAATGTTCATTTGTTCATGGTGAGTACCAGGTATTAGGCTCTTCTTGACAGCTATTTTATTTACTGGAAGATAAATGATGGGCCGCTGTATCTTTGGCTTCTTGTAGCTCTGACATTTCTATAGACTTGATGGGAAATAGGTTTTTAAAAAGAGTATTAACCAAGGACTGAGTTTGCTTTTGGACCACGAAAGAAAATGGTTCAAATTAGGTAGTTATGTATTATAGTTTAAATAATTACTGTTGAAAGTTCTGGGGACAGATATAGTGTTTCTGATTTTTTGGTAGATCCAAAAACAATAAATATTTTAAAATAAGAAATAATGTATATTATCAAATAGTTGACTTTTCACATTTCTAGCATTACAGGCCAGAAATGAATAAAATAATTAGTATGCTGCAAAAGGGTAGATCTCTTGATCAAGTCAGAGTATTATTTCTATTGACTCTGTAAACCTTCCAATTAGTTTTTTTTTTAACTTTTTATTTTGAAGTAATTATAGATTTGCAGGAAGTTGCAAAAATGTTACAGAGAGATCTGTGTACCCTTCACCCAGTTTCCCCTGATAACATCTTATGTAACTGTGGTACAATACCAAAACCAGGAAATTGACGTTACAATCCACAGAACTTACTGAGATCTCACTAATTTTACTTGCACTGATTCGTGTGTGTATGTTTTCAAAATAATGGATTCTCTCTTGGAAGTCAAATCATCTAAGTTCTAGTATTGACTTTGTTATTTGGGCTTTTTTTCTTCTTGATTATACAACTAATACTAAATTTAGAAGCTACAGAAAATTGTGATGAGGAAAATAAAAATATAAACTCACTTTCCTAGTGTTACTTGGTGCTATTTCTTTTCAGTATCTTTCTGCTTATTTTGTTGTGAATGCATGTAAAACTGTTTGAACCTTTTTTTTAATTGTAGAATAAAACAGATACTGAGAACAAATGCATAGCTTAGTGAATCCTTAGGAGTACCGTTGTATTCACTATTCAGGTCAAGAAATAGAACTTCCCCAGCTACCCTTGAAGTCCTCCGTGTGCTCCATCCGAGTCCCAACCCCTTCTTTCCTTCCCTATAAGTAACCGCTACCCTGACTTTTATGGTGATTACTTCCTTGTTTTCATTATAGTTTTAGTACCTAAGTGTGCATCCTCAAACACTATGGTTTAGTGTTACTCTTCTTAAAACAAAATCTTTTTAAGTCTCTTTACTCTAAAAGGTCCCTTTCCATCTCCTACCCTGCTTTTCCCTTGTTTATTTGTTGAACAACCTGGGTTCTTGGCTCAGTATAGTTGTCCACAGTCTGAGTTTTGCTGATTGTGTTATCGTGGTGTAGTTTAACATACTTTTGTTTATTTCTTGTAAATTTGTTAGTTGTATATAGAGGTTTTGTTCATTTGTTTGTTTTTCTGTAGACTGTAGATTATACTGTATTCTTTTATAGGGAGGCACATAGTGTAGCCATCTCTATTTTGTGTGTTAGCAACTGTTAATACTCAATGCCTAGATCCATTCCTTTGTTAGGGGTTGTAGAATGATGATGTTCTTATTCTGTCATTGGTTCTTCATTTGGTTAATCAAAGACAAAGTAAATGCTTAATTTTCCCTTTATTTACTAGTTTTTGTCATGAGTTGGTTCCTGTCATCCTCCAAAGGGAATGATCCCATTTTTGAAAGTTTAAAGTATCATTATTAACTAATGGATTGAAATATGTCGAGCAGTTTTTTTCCTAATTGAAGCTGAATTTGTCTCATCTTTGATGAATGTGAACTTCTGCAAGTTGGTTTTGGTGTCCTTATTATCTTTGGTAGCTTGCTTGGTATCTGGTGTGACAAGATCTTCCCAGTTCATCTTATACATTGCCTGCCCCACACCAGGAAGTAGCCATTTCTCCAAGAAGCCAGGTTTCTCTTAGTAGGAAATGGTATTTTAAAACCACAATCTGGGTATTAGGAATATTCATTGCTACTGAGGTGGTGATTGTTTCTGAGGCCTTATAAGTGGACAGAGTTCATACTAACATTTCCAATTAAAATGTAAAACCACAGAATTTTTACTTTTCTTCTTCTGTTTTACATCTGTATCTCCTTTCTTCTGTGTCAAGAATTCTGGTTCTAAAGGACAAAAGGAATGCCAGAATGAGAATATTTCATAATTACTCATTTGCTTTATTCCACATTACACTACAGTGTCAGAATAATAGTAATCTAGTAAGATTACTGAAAACAGTTACTTTTGCATATGCTTTTTCCATTCTTCCCCATTTGAAAAATAGCTGTATCTGCATCATCAGATTATATAACCATTACATACTATATACTCTCTGTTTTAACACTATTATTTAATCTTAGTTCTCCATGTAACTATATGTTTAATTTTACCACTGGTCCTTGTGTTGATGTCTCTCTAATCATTTGTTTGCTGAAGCTTGTTCTCTAGGAGAGCATAGGATTAATATTCTCTTGAGTTCTTTCCTGTTAATAATGGTTAAACTGTGCTTATTATACTTGAAAATCTCTTTATCTGGATATAAAATTCCTTGGTATGCATTCTTTTCTCACATGTCTTAAACCTATTTCTCTGTTTTCTTCTAGCATATGGTGTTGCTGTTGAAAAGTCTGATGATACTCGATTGTCTTTATATTAAAAGTCACTTGCCCTTGTTGTCTAGATGCCCACGTGGTTTCATCTTTTTCTTAAAAATCTAGTGATTTTACCAGAATATGTTTTGATGTTGATTGTTCTGGGTTGATATTCTCAGGAAAATATGTAGTTTCAGATCTTCTTGTTTGTTTTAAAAAGTGTTTTTAAATTACAGTTTTTAGTATTCATTCTGTTTCCTGCTTTGGTTCACTCCTATTCTACACATATTGGATTTTCTTTGACTTTATTTAGTTTTATCATTTCCTCTTGAATCTTTTTTATCTCTTTCATTATTTCTTTTTGATTTTTAAAAAATTTCCTCCTTTCTGCCTTCTGTTTATCTTTAAGACATTGTCTCGTGTTTATTCATTCTTGTATCTCTTCTAGCTTAATCTTATTTTATGAAATGATTCTTTTCTTTTATTTCCAATTCTTTCCTGAGTTCTATTACCTAATTTTTGAGATTTTCTAATTTTGATTTATGTTGCTCTTTATATCTTATATTTCTTAAAAGTGTCTTTAGCTTATTTTGAAATGGTAGGTTATAATGTTCATCTGTGTTGTGGTCATGTCTTTCTGGCATGCATTCATTGTCTGAGGGACATTATTTTGCATTTCTCTTTTTTTTGTATAACTTTATTAAAATATAAAGCTCATTTTTATATGGAATTCATTTTCCTAAACTTATAGAAGGTGTAGTTGGGATAACTTTTCTCATTATACAGGGCTCTTTCTTCTGTTGTTTTTGTGTAACGTCTAAACAAAAAAAGATGTTTTTTCCCCTGAGATCTGCTGGTTCTTCTCCTCCTCACTTTTTTCTTGGTGTCTCTGTCTCTGTCTTCCTGTCTCTCTCAATTTTTATTTCCCCCATCCTCCATCGTACTAATTTGGATTCTAGTCCCAAGATTTCTTTTTTCTGCAGGACTTTGCCCTGGAAGGGAATTTCAGCTGGTTAGTTTTGAGAAGTCATGGTGTCTAGATTACTCCAATCCCTTCAGATTTTACAGAGGATCCCTTGCATTCACTAGGAATTAGAATGTATAACCCCTTGCAGTTTCAGCTGCTTCTCTCATATTGGCTTACTATGCTTCCTAGTGAGTACCTGTTGGCTATTTTGGGTTATTCTTTTCTCTGGTTCATCAGATCAACTGTTGCTTTTCTCTGCTTCCTTCCACATAGATGCTGATATGGTGCAAGGCTTCCTACTGTTGATGGTTTGTCCTTAGACTCTTGTATTTGGCATTTATTGGGGTTACCTACTTTTGTTGTAAATGTTGTCTGTGAGTTTTTGATTTTGCTATCAAGTTGCTCTATTATTAGGGGGATTTGACAAGACTCAAAAATCATCTCACCATCTTTTTTTTTTTTTAATTGGATTACCCTAAATCTCTGTCTAGCTTTTTTTTCACTTAATGTTATAGAGTATGGATCACTTTCCCATGTTGTATTTATTGATCAGAAACATTTTAAATTAAAATATATTACGTCATAGTATGTATCGTGATTTATTGAACCATTTACTCATAAATAGCTTTTATATTTTTTGTAAGTAAATGATTCAGTAAGTCATGCTAATATAATTAATGCTGTGATGAAGATTTAGACATTTTTATTTTCTCTAATGGTTGCATTTTCAAAAGGTTTGATAATAATTGTAAAGATACCCATTTTTGTGTTTTAGCATGCTTCATGATGATCCAAGCAGAAGAATTCCTGCTGAAATGGCATTGTGCAGCCCATTCTTTAGCATTCCTTTTGGTAAGTTGTATATATCTCTGTTTTTTTCTTGGTCATTTTTCTTGGTAATCAAATAAGACAGCAGAACTAATTTGTATTCCCAAGCTCCTTTGCCTGATGTTCCTCAGTTTATTTAGGGAAGTTTACATTTAACCATGTTGTAATGAACTTTAACAGCCCCTCATATTGAAGATCTGGTGATGCTTCCAACTCCAGTGCTAAGACTGCTGAACGTGCTGGATGATGATTATCTTGAGAATGAAGAGGAATATGAAGGTCAGTGCTTCCTAAATTAATGTTTTTGTTTTTGTTTTTGCTTGAGGGAGATTCACCCTGAGCTAACATCTGGGCCAGTCTTCCTCTGTTTTGTATGTGGGTCGCCACCAAAGAATGGCCACCTCCAAGTGGTGTAGGTCCATGGCCGGGAACTGAACCCAGGCTGCTGAAGCAGAGCATGCTGAACTTAACCACTAGGCCATGGGGCCAGCCCCCGTAAATTATGTTTTAATGTATCTTTCTTAACTACATCTGGAATTGACATATCGATTCATAAGACTGTCATATTTTCCTAATTTATATAATGAAGTTATTGAACTATATGATCTCTAAAATACTCTTAACTTTTTGATTCTTGCTGTAGATTGAATGTGTCCCCTCAGTATTCATATGGCAAAGCCCTAATCCCCAGTGTGACAGTATTTGGAGTTGGAGAGTTAGGAGGTTTAGATTAGGTCACGAGGGTGGGGCCCTCGTAATGATGTTAATGCCCTTATAAGAAGAAGAAGAGACAGAGCTCTCTTCTTTCACCATGTGAGGATACAGCAAGAAGGCAACTGTCTACAGCAGACACCAAGTCTGCCTGCACCTTGATGTTGAAGTTCTGGCTTCAGAACTGTGAGAAATAAATGTCTGTTGTTCAGTCCACTCCATCTATGTCATTTTGTTATAACAGTTCAGGAAGGCTAAGACCTTTCAAGTCTTTTACATCTCATAAGCCTTTACCAAATTAATAAAAAAGATGAATTTTCCCAGCAACTTCTTTCTGTCTCTCTACTCCAGTCCTGCCCTGTGCTTCCACTTGCTTTTGGCTCTCTTTTTTGCTTTTAACAGCTCATTCACTCAAGACATATTTACTGAGTTCTGGCTATGTACTTACCACTGTGGGATTACTTCCTGTCTTTAGTGTAGTGGGGGAGACAGTTATATAACAAACAATTACAGTTTTGATAAATCTAAAAGTAGAGTAATATGCAGGCAGGCAGAGAGGAGGGGTACTTAACCCAGTCTGAGTGATCCATGAGGGCATCTGAGCTCCTTAGTAATCAGAGTGGCTTGGCTAAAAGCTGAGGGGTTGGGTGGGAAGTAGCAGAAAGACATAGAGATGAGAGAAAGCGTTGCATGTTCAGAGAACAGCAAATTGTTTGGTATGGTTGTATCTTAGGACATTTCTTGGGGAGCAGTCAGTATTTAAGTACTCAGTAAGTATTTATTCTTTGTTAAATGCGATAAGGGGCCATTAAAAATTTAAAATAGGAGAATGATATAGTTAGATTTCTGTTTTAGTAAGAGCATTCTGCAAACAGTGTTGAATGGACTAAAGCAGAACCAAACTTAAAAATGTCAGTTGCTTAATATTAAATATTTTCCTTGTGGAAAATTAAACCATTAAAGATGAGGCTAGGAAGAAAGAAGAAAGAAGGGTAGGTGGAAAGGAGAGAAGAAAGGAAGAAAAACTTTTTACCTTAAAAAGTCATGGGAGATTAAAAAAAATATATTCCTGGAGTGGGAAAGGCCTTTTACAAGTATGCACAAAACTCAGCGGTAAAATAATAATTCAACAAATTTTGCCTTGACAAAAATCACCATAAGAAAGATTAAAAGACAAATAGCAGTCTAGGAAAAAATATTTACAGCTCTTATCACAGACAGAGCCTCTATAAATCAACCCAGTAGCTACTGGGTAAAGGATATAAATAGATAGTTTATAGGAAAGTATGTACAAGTGTATCTCACAGATATGTTTCATTCTCATTTATTGAAATGCTAATTAAAATCATGCTATGATGTCTTTGTTACCCTTCATATTGACAGTGGAGAAGATATTTAATAACCTTCTTGTGGGAAGGGTACAGGAAGACATGTTCTTATATATCCCTGGAGAGAGTTTAAATAGTAAACCTTTATGAAAGGCAAATTGGTAATTCCAGCAATTGCAAATTCAAATCAATTTTGACCTAGTAATTCCATGTCTAGAGAGTCAGTTTAGAAATATGCAAGTAGAGTGAGATATGTACAAGTTTATCTATTATAAGTTATCTGTAATGGCAGAAAGTTTGGAAATAGTTTAATTATTCAGCAGTAGGGGACATATGAGAGAATGTATTGATCATTCGTGGAGTGAAATACTGGATAGCCATAAAAACAAATGAGAAAATTTCATGTAGTCATATTGAAAGATCTTAAAGCTATAATGTTAATAAAGCAAAGCAAGATTGGAATTTTGTATTTGTTTTTATTTATTTTTTTTTTGGAGATTGACACCTGAGCTAACATCTGTTACCAGTCTTTTTTTTACTTCTTCTTCTTCTTCTTCTCCCCAAAGCCCCACAGTACATAGCTGTATATACTAGTTGCAGATCCTTCTAGTTGTGCTGTGTGGGACGCCACCTCAGCATGGCCTGATGAACAGTGCTAGGTCCGTGCCCAGGATCCGCACTGGCAAAACCCTGGGCCTCTGAAGTGAAGGGCACGAACTTAACCACTTGGCCACAAGGCCAGCCCCAAGATTGGGATTTTTTACTTAAAAAAAAGCATATGCAATCATCATATTGCTGGTGTATGCTTATAATATTTATGGAAGGATAAAGAAGAAACTGATAATGTTTGTTGCCTTCAGGGAGGGGAATGGAATGGCAGTTGGGAAATTGGGAAGAAGACTCTGTTTTTTGGATTTTGAATCATTTTAATATATTAACTGTTCAAAATGTTAAATTGAAGGTATAAGAAGAAAATTACTAAATGAATTGAATTTATATTATTCTTAAGTTAAGCCTAATTTTAGGTGGTATGGAAAATGACCTCATTACTTAGATCTGAATTCTTTGATGATTTAAAATTTTAAAATAATGCTTTGATCACATCAAAGTGGTTACTGTTGTATGTTTTAATAACCAGATGTTGTAGAAGATGTAAAAGAGGAGTGTCAAAAATATGGACCAGTGGTGTCTCTGCTTGTTCCCAAGGAAAATCCTGGCAGAGGACAAGTAAGTGAATGTTTTTGTAATTCCAGAATGATTCAGAGGTTGTTAAAATCCTGTACAGAATGTTTTAGTTCTGTAGAAAGATGTACACAAAATGTTGCTAGGGATTATAAATTTTGCATTATGGATGTTTTATTTTCTTATATTTTTCACTTTTTCCAAAAGTTCTATAATATGCATGCATTTCTTTATCAGTTAAAATTTATTTTTAGAAAAGTATTATAATCTACTTTTAAGCCATTCTGAACAGTGACACCAACTGAATTATAGCTAATTTAGGTCAGGGTCAGCTACAGAAATGTTTTGGCCCAATTTTGTTCTAATTAAGTAGAATTAGAAAACCATTTAGGTTAAGTTCTGATTGTAATAGAACTGAGAATCCTGAAATCTGAGCTCCAGTCTCAACATGACTAGCTTTGTGATCAACCTTAATTTTTTCATCAGTAAAACAAAAGGGGTAAAACTGTGATCATGGAGGTTTCTTTAGAAATTCTGCAATTCTAAATTAAATTATATGGCAAAGAATATAAAAGAAATCTTTTATCTGTAGTATTTTTGTTTTTTAGGAAACAATGTTGTTTTACTGTCTCAGGATTTTTCAACCTCAACATAATTGATATTTGAGCTGGGTAATTCTTTGTTGGTGGAGCTGTCGTGTACATTATAAGATGTTCAGCAGCATCCCTGCCTTCTACTCACTAGATGCCTTCCCTCCACCCTCCTCAGTTGTGACAACCAAAAATGTCCCTAGACACTGCCACATATCCCCTGGAGGGGAAATCACCTCTGGTGGTGGATTATTATTTTATCTTATGGTTCAATATTATGAAAATTCTTGGCAACTGAGAAAAAAAGAAACTTCTTTGTTGTCTTAGTAAAAAGTTATTGCCAATCTAGTAGTAGTGGCCTTTACCTCATTTACTGTCAGGTACATACTAAATGCATCATTGCTGTTTATTTATTCAACCCCTATTTATTGAGTGTTCATGTTCTAGGCACTGGGATATAACAGTCATCATAACAGACAAAGGAATATATAGGGATAAGCACTATGGAGAAACAGATTGAAGAAGACTATTGTGGTGGGGTGAATTGCAGTTTTAAATCAGAAAGTAGGGAAGTAAGTATTGAGGTTACATTTGAGTTGAAATTTGAAGGAGGTTAAGGAAGAGAATTCCAGGCAAGAGCACAGCAAGTCCCAAGGCCTTGAGTATGCCTGGCAGGTTTGAGGAGGTCATTGTGGCTATAGCAGAGTAGAGTTGGGGAATAGTAGTATCAAAGAGGTAAGGGAGTATAGGGGCAGGTCAGGTAGGGTGAGCCTCGTGGGCCATTGAAACAACATTGGCTTTTACTCTGAATGAGAAGGGAACGTATTGGAAGATTTTGAATTAAGGACTAATGTGATCTGACTCAATATTAAACCCAGTGGTCAAAATGAAGTGGGAGACACAGAATAGGAAAATAGGAGGAATATTTTCGAGGGAGAAGTATCCAGCTTTAAAATAATACGAAGAAAATCAGTCTCCATCCGTGAGAAGTTTGCTCTCTTAAGCCTCCACTGACGTTTAAAGGAGAGGGAAAGCAACTTTCGATAAACTCTTGGAATCACAGATTTAACTTCAGCGTATTGAAAAAGTCCATTACCTAGTGGGCAAAGCCAGTCTTTGTTTGAATTTTTCAGTTCAAATTAACATATTATGACTTTTTAAGGAATATTGTAAAAAACACTGGAAAATAAATTATGGAATACATCTTACAAAAGTAGTCAAGATTAAAATAATATAGCTTTAATATAATTTAATTTCATAATAAGTTATCAAATTAAGATGCTTTTTCTCTTTATTTAGTTTGGAGTAATACAATGTATAAAATTATAGGTTATCTGTGAAGCAAAGAGTATGATAGAAAGCTTGGTATTCCTTCTCTAAGTGCGTGTATATTCATTTATTGAACTTTGGTGTATGGATTTGGGGGTAATTAAGAATCAGGTTAAAAAAATCAGGAAGAGCTTCATTATTTTCATTGAACATCATCTTCTAACTTTCCTTTTGTATTTAATGAAAAAGCATATATTGCTAGAAACTAGCTGGTCTTAGAGCTAACATTCTTTTATTTTGTTAAAAAACCCGGAAATATTAAGTATTTCTAAGATAAATAAAATGAGCATTAACTGATTAGATTCTATATTTGGCAATATAATTTGGTAATATAGGTCTTAACTACCTTGTTATATGAAGTACACCTTCTCTGAAAGAAATCACATAAAATCTTATCAATAGTGTTTTTCCCATGCAGTTAGATTTAAAATAAACAGCCTGACTACCCTGCTGCGGCCATTTAGAAGTGCTTTTATTTCCAGTTAATGACACAGTTTAGGGATGGGTTTTAAGAATAGCTGAAAAGCACCACTTACCTTTATATATGTAAAAAAGGTAAGTTCAAGAGTAATGCGTGGCTTAAAAATAGTCATAGAATGAGAGAGGCAAAATCCGTTCCACTTTTCTGTTTTATAGTATATGTGAATTCAGAAAATCCCATCACAGACCAAAATACCCTGGGTCTGACGTCATATGTCATCCTTAATAGAAATATTTGCTTAAGATAAGAAATGACCAGTCATAGGCAGGGCTTGGTGGTTTGTTTACCAGTGAAGGAAGATTCCACTTAAAAAAAGTACTGTATTTGAAATTGCCTCTTCCTCTCATGCTCTGGAGGTTTTTATACCCTGTGGAAATACCTTTGCTTTGTCCAGTGGGAGAATGGCTCATATGAAAGGGTAAATGAAAAAGGATAACCTGCCTGAACTTCCAGGGAGATCCAGTTTTAGGGAAAGGTACAGATACAAGTTGAGTATCTGAAAATTGATTTCCTTAAAACTATCTATTCTTGCTTCTCCTTTTGAAAGTCTCTGAGTGTCCTGTGATGCTGGAGCCCAGGCTGAAGACTATTGACGTAACGAGTGAGGCGTACAACTTGGGGGGGCGGGGGGGGGGGTGCAGTTCTTTTCCTGGTTCACAAATTTACAGGTAACTGAGGATGTCATTTCACCTCCCTGTAACTTTTGCTTTAGATCATCAAAAAGAACTAATAAATTATTATGCTATTTCCTCTGCCTATCTCAGGTAGGAATTCAGATGCTCTGGAAAAGGAAATTACCTAGTTTTAAACTTCTTCCTTACTATAGTTATGGCTTCCACAAATATTCTAATAAGTATAATTTCCAGTAGCTTTTTTCCTCCTTTCACTTCTGAAAGTGTAGATTATCTCTGAGGCACGCACTGTTGAAATGCAATTGCTTTCTGGGCTGTTCGGCCATGTCTTTAGCAAATGTCTAGTGCTATTCAACACTCCTGTCAGGTTGTACATTTTTCCCCAGCTTGTCTTCAATAGATTTTTCAGAATTGAACTTAGTTCTAAAGAAGTATTCCAAACCTTGCTGCTCAAAAATGTGGTTCATGGACCAGCAGCTTTGGCATCATCTGGGAGTTTGTTTAGAAATGCAGATACTCAGGCTCCACCTTAGACCTACTTAAGCGGAATCTGCAATGTAACAAGGTCCCCAAGTGGTATTTATACATTAAAGTTGAAGAGGTGCTGTTCTAACACAATCTTGATGGAAATGAAGTTACTTTGTTTTCTCTATCCTTTTACAGGTCTTTGTTGAATATGCAAATGCTGGTGATTCCAAAGCTGCTCAGAAATTACTAACTGGAAGGATGTTTGATGGGAAGTTTGTTGTGGCTACATTCTACCCGCTGAGTGCCTACAAGAGGGGATATCTGTATCAAACTTTGCTTTAATCAGTAACCTGAGGACTATTTCCTGTTTCTCCTCTTCCATTTCCTGGGTTATTGTATTCTACATCTGAATGCAGAAGTACCCCCTTACCATTTTAAGGGAATACTTTGTACATTTATTTAATCCTACTAATGTGCAGCCATTGCTCAAGCAGTGACTGCATTGCAAACATTTGGCACTGAGTAGGACAAGACCTCTCAGCTATACATTGAGGGGTTTTAGAGCATCCATGTGGGCAACCTTTTTTGTGCAGTAGGGCAAGTGCTGCTCTTCAGTATGTAATCTAAAAGATACTAACTATTTCATGTGATCATGAAGCAAGGATGAATAATATCATATCGTAGTGAATATTATTAACAAATTTGTTAGAGTTGGTGACATCACCTACAGGTTATTCCTTTACGTCGTCAGGTGGTTCTTCCTTATTGTTGATATCCATAGCTGGCACTGGATGCTCTCAGTAATGTTACATAATTGTCAAGCAGCAGTTACCTACTGTGATCTTAACACTGAGTTATGAATTCTTTTAAAGGAGTACTGTAGTACTGAACATCCCTTTAAAGAAACTGCAGTGAGCCTCTCGACGTTTTTTTTAATTAAGGCTTTTAAAATAGAAAGCTGATGCTTGATCTTGCACAATTTTTATGTCTAGTATGTATGTTCGAGTGAGTGTGCAGGTGTGAAAGATGAGAGAAAATTTGAGTCAGCGTACTTTATAGTGTGAATCTTGTGAGCTAATACAGTCTATACCCATCTCTTCCCTACCTGTTTCATATCTAAGATTTAGCATATAAGTTTTTTGAGAGTTGGTCTGTCTGATAGAATGCCAATGAGAAAATAGTTCATTCCTGAGAGGCTCAGAACAGACAAGTCTAGACTAAGTTACATTGAAACTCTCTTAAAGGGATTGGATCAAAGAAGATTGCTACATGTAAATTGCCCCATCCTTCAGTCTACTTTAGACTCTTTATTAGCTCATCTTTTTTGTACTGAATCTCATGTGATCATTGTAAGATTTCTCAAGATATAGTTCTACCTACTATGATGGAAAATTGAAGTGAGTCAAAAAGAAAGAATTAGATGTTCAGTGAAGGGAAAAGAAAAAACAATAGGCAAAAAGGCTCGGTAATCAAAGATTTTTTTTCCCTTCTTTTCTCTCTCTCTCATCCCCCTCCCTCCCCTTCTCCCCTTCCCGTATTCTCTGCCTCTACCCTTAGCTAAAGAGACGCTAGAGGAACAATATCCCAGGTGGTCTGGCTTTTGACTGCAAGGAAGTTAAGAAAGGTGTAGCTGTAATAAGGTGGAAGTAGAAAGGAAGAAAAACGCAAAGAAGTCTTAAAAGGATTCATAGCAATCTAATGTGTCCCTGAGTAGAGGATACTAGTATGTATGAGTTCACTGACAGATTGATTATATGGTTTTAGGAATTATGATTATGAATTCCTCCCCTGTATGGTAGATTGTCCTTAAAGGTTAAAATCTTAGGAAACCTTTATAAAGCACTGATTTTACACACACACAAAAAGTTATATACAGGTTATGAATTTTTCTTGTTTCCTTACCTAAATGAAATTTTTATTTATTTATTTTTTTCCTAAGGAAAAAGCCTTTTATATCTTTTCCTGCTGGAGGTCTCCTCATATAGTCTTTCCTTGTGTGTGCCATGCAGGTTATTGAGAGCCCAGCTAAGAATTTCTATTTTAGAGGATGAGTTATTTTACCCTATTAAAAAAATTACTATTTGACATTTTAGTTATTTACAGTTATCAAATTATTCAAGACTATCTCAATATTTATTATGAAGCCACATTTGATATAAGGGGGCTGATTTATGAATTGCCAAAAGGCCTTGTGGCAGGTTCCCAAGGGAAAATTATACAGTAAGCTTCTAATATGTGCCCTGTGTTATTTTTCATTTTGGTCCTTTCAAAGGTTGGTTAGCTGATTTGTTTCCAAATAAAAATTCAAAGGAGTATAACCAGTATTGTGGAGATCTAAGCTTTCCTAAAACACGAATATTTTTATGGGTAGCAGCTTCCATGGTGATTAAAAACACCAGGTCCTTCCACACTTACTGGTGAACACAGAATACAAATGAATTCTTTTTAAGGGCAAGTATTTTAGGTTAGCATGTGTACCTTTCTCATTCCCCTCCCCCCAGCACCAAAAAGAAAAATCCTTAAAGATAAACTGCAGGTAGGCTTCTAAGCTTAGCGATGCAGTATGCTGCTAACATCTTGATGCTGAATTTTGCAGCATTTTTTGATCATCTTCTTATTGCTGATGTATGCATTCATATATGTAGTGTTTGACACTGTAGAATTTTATTACAGAAGATGCTAACTAGATTTTAAGGAGCTGAGGGAATAATTGATGAGCCTAAGTAACCAGGCATTGAGTTAAATATTTTATATTAAAGCCACAGAATTGAAAAAAGATGCCTCCAGTTATTTAAATTGTTATTCTATAGCTCTTAACCCATTACTACCAAAGATGACATTTGCAGATTCTCCCTCCCTCCTCTGATATTGTAAGAAGTTTAATCTTAGTATCTTTCTTAAACCTGAACCAAATATTATCAAAAGATGCAATTTTCAAGATTCTTTTAGAATGAAATTTATACGCAGAGATTTTGATTCCTTGAAATTATTAAAAACCTAGAATTTTCTTCTTGAGAGGTAGGGTAAAGAGGTGAGAATTCATGTCACTTAACCCTTACCCTTTTGGGAAAATTTTATCTCAGGTAGTTTTTCTTTGCCTAAACTAATATCTGTGCTTCCTTTATCTGTTGCCTTCCTAATTTCTCCTTTATTGTTACATGGTATTGTCTTGGTACATTTTTGTCCCAGAAAAGGCATATAAATTGATTATCCGATAGGAAATCTTTGGTTCTTTGGAAACATATTTGGAGGAGGTGGCGAGAGAGCCACTTCCAAAACTTGAACGCTTTGTTCAAAGGAGAATAACAAGTGGAGTTGGACACCTCAGTGAAAGATAGCATTGGCTCAAAAACTGTTGGCTGCACTTTAAAGGAATAATTTTAAATTTTTCTCTTGGAGTAAGTGATTGCATTTATTACCACTGGTTGTCTTCCTTGTCTTGTGGCCATCAATACAGCAACTCTTAAGGGAAATTCCCTCTCTGCTATGCCTTTAGCCAAAACTATGGCTGTTTTTAGAACAAAATCATAAATATAATTTTGCTCTTCCTTCTCTGTGTTTTCATTGAGACAAGTATTGCCTTCTTTTTAGGACTCCAGCTGCTAAAGAGTGCTGAGGTATGTTAAATTAACCTTTAAAAAAAATACCTATGCCTTCTAGATTCATGTTACTTGTACTTAGATTTTAACCTTTGAGCAAGTTTATTATAAGGAATGCTGCCAGAAACAGTGCTGTCATGTAGAGGAAGTTGAAGAGAAACTATGGGCGTAAAGTTTGTTTCTATCTTATTACACTGGACTTTCACCCTGGTAAGGGCATCAGTGACCTTTCTGTAATAAATTAAAGTCAGAGTTACAGCACTCAGATGCTGTTTCATGGCTCATTTGAATTTATTCATCAAATGGAAGTAACTGACATTTTGGCATCATTTTCTTCTTAGGTCTTATGTTCTGACTTTATTAAATTAGGCCTATCTTACATAATTTTACATAATTCTATCAGTTATACTTGGCAGCATGACTTTTTATTTTTTGTAATTTAATAAAAATCAGCATCATAGTTTCTGATGGTATTTATAATAACATAGTTACTGGGTGAGGGAGTGGGGAGACACTCAGTAACCATGTGTTTTACCTAGACTTTTATGCAAGGGTCCATACCAGGTGGCTTTATTCAAAGTAGGGTACTGATGGAATCGCATCATGACATTTAGTCTGGTGGATGTGTAGATAGTCAAAGATTTAAGCAAGTGCCTTGTGTTTCCTGGAAAATACTAAAACTCATTTGGGTGAGAGCTTCCCAGATGATAATACTTTTTTGCACCTCTGCCTTTTCCTTGGAATAACTTTTGGATTGAGTCACATAGTATAAAAGTCCAAAATTTCTTGGGTTTACCTTTTTTTGTTTGTGCAAATCTATTCATATTTGATTTCTTCCAATAAATCTATATTCTTCATTGTATCTGGTTCCATTTTTAATATTAGATTCCTTCAAATCTTATTACTCTCTCTCTCATGTAATTTATTTCTTATCAAGTATGGTTACATTCAGACCAGCCTTTGGTCATAATTAGCTCAAAAGAGTTTCCATTTCTTCTTAAGGTGCTCAGTAAATCACCTTTACTTTGAGATGGTGGTCTTTTCAAGTTAGTATTACTTTCTTGCTTTCTCAATGAATATAAAAATGTTCAATCTCTGTAATACAGAACTCATCTGAGCCTCTTCGGTATATTTGGATAAGTTACACTTTCTTAGTTATAGAAGAACATGGATATTTTAGTTTTTAAAGTGCCCAGAATTTTAAAGATTTTGTTTTGTTTCTTTTAGGTTAGCTTCTGCTCTGCCTGATACCCCAGGCTATGTCATATTTGTAATCTTAGCCACCCCCCCGCCCAAATATTTTTTGCTATTTTTAAAATTGTATTATGACCAGTATATTCACACAGTGGCATGCAATTGACAAGTACTATGGATATTTAAGAAGAAGGTAAACAATTTTAACTATTTTTGCTGCAATTTTATAGGAAAAATGGGCTGTAAGAGAAGTATCTATAAACCAGAGAGCATTTAGGAAATTTTATATTTATAGGTGGTCATTAAGGTGATTTTCAGGATATAAGGATAGATAGTTTCCACAGCCTTTGTTCTCCCGACAGGAAGTTTTTATTCATTTTCCTGCAGCTCAGCACTTTTATTGTTCTTTATACTGCTTATGAGGATTAATGTTTTAAATTTGCTTTACTTTTGCTTTTCAGAGAGATGTCATAATCATGGCAGTTATGTTTGTGGCACCATAAATGCTGGAATTCATGGAAAATTTATGAAATGATTGTCTGAGTGTTATTTCCCATTACATAGAGTAGCTGTCACAGTATCTTAAAGAAAACTGATGGCTTTTTGAAGGCCATGTATGTTTTATGACCTAGGTTCATAGTATTTTAATTTAAAGGCAAAGAGAAGTATTCTGTTTTATTTGCCTTATATGACCATTAATCCTTGTGCAGAAAAGATTCATTTTGTTATACTACTTTGTATGATGAAATAGGTCACATTCTGAAAAAGAAAACAAAACCCAAACTGGAATTCTTAATTTGTTTGTTTATTTTTGGGAAACCCTTATGTAAACATCAGAGCTATTTATCATAAACTCTTGATTGTCAGCAAGAGAATTATTGTAGTCGCTTTTTTATCCCAGGTTGGAATTGCCTGCTCCTTCTAGGTTGTCTCTCCTTAACAGTATTCATGATGTCAGGACAATGAGTGTGTAAAAGCAAATGTAGTGAGATGTTCTAAATCATGCATCTAAAATCATACATCTACGGACTGAAAATCTCTTCAGTTATTTGAATTACCCGTAGCTGTATTATTTCATTAGCATGGGTTGTCAGAAGTTTGCCAAACTTAAGAGTAAAGAAGGGAAAGATAAGTAATAAAAATAGACGAGAGGAAGAAAATGGCTTCCTTACTGGTAGTAGTAATCTGCCATATATTTTATGATCTAAAAATGGAATTTATTTTTCAAAATCCAGGTTTGGTATCTATAGCATAGAAACATTGCCTTTCCTACACATTCCTCATTATTGTCTCCTCAGAAAATTATTTTAAGAGTGTATGAAACCAGATTAAATATCCATATTCAGTTTAGTCTAGTTTTAAAAATAAACATTTGAACTCCCTATTTTGTGTATTTGGTGTACGTCAACACTCATGCAAATCAAGGATCGGAAAGAAACTGGGGATTAGCCATCTCCGTATTTCCCTTTGCACATTGGGTATAGTGGGTGGCGTTAGTATGCACTAGCTGCAAAGTCATAGCACCTTATGGAAGTAAGTAGTGTTTATTTATTATAATAAGAAAAAAAAGTTAAGCTGGACCTCTGTGGAATATTTACTTTGCAGAGTATAAAGCTCTCATATCTTTTCCAGTAGGATTTACTCCTTCAAGCTTAATTCTTTTTTTGAAAAAAATCTTAAATAATTTAACATTCCTTTATATCCTCTTAACAGTGTCAAATCTGGGTACAAGGGATTTTTTCCCAAAAAGGGCTCCGTCTTTGTTATCTTTTGGTCGCTCTTAGAAATCGGTAATGATCAATAGATTTTAACAGTTTATGGCTTCCTGTATCAGCACTGGAGTGGTTGGTTGTGAATATTAAAACCTACTAATATTTTCCCTCAGTAACATGTAATTGCTATGTTTTTGATAAGAAGGTATAGTTAGAAAAAATGTGAAAGATCACTTAAACCAAAGCCAGTTATAAGGAGTATTCTCTCCTGTTGGTTTACCTTCACCTCAGAACTACAAGAGAATTACAGGACGTAGTGAATAGATGTCTATAACATTTCTACCAGTTGTTTCAATAGCTTCTTGGTCTTGGCATTTCTTGGCACTATGGTTCTCTGTTCTTGGTGGTCTTATTGTTTGTGAGGTTTTCTGTTTTTTCTTTGAATAACTAAGTGGGACTATAAATGTAGATGTGTATCAGTACCAAGAAGTTCTTTCCTCAAATCCCTAAATTTCTGATTTCTATTCAAGTCTTTTAAAGTTGTTTTTTCTTGCTGAATAGCAGAGAACTTTTATTTTCCATTTTCCTATATACCTAAAAAGTATGGACACTGCGTTGCAATTGACTGTATTGCGTATAGTTTTTTGCTGAAAACTTTTTCTGTAAACACAACTGCCTTGTTCAGTTTTGTTGTAAACTGACTTTCCATAAGATGCACTGTTGATATGCTTTCTGATGTGTGTTTGATAAGAGTGGTTAAATAAAGCTTAAAAATAAAGGCATTGCTTTTTAATTTTAACTGTTTCTGTATTTAAAATGTATGAGTATTCAAGGCTAGATAACAGGTAAGTATACTTATTTTATGATTTAGTTTTTACTAAAAGCTACTATTGAAAAATTTCTGTATAGTTTGAACCATCCATTTCTAAAGAATATGATTTTTCATTTTTGGAAGTATATCAAACCGACAGTACTGAAATGTAACTTTTTTTTTTGAATACGTGTTCTTGATACTGTAGAAACAGCCTTGTCTAATGAAAAGAACCAGAATTCATGGTTGGGAGATTTATGTTGTAATCTTGGCTCTTTTATCAAGTTGGATAACTTTAGTCAAGTGACTTAATTTTGGACAACAGTAGTATTTTTATGTTGTAAGAGCCAAATGAGATTGTAGGTTCAATAGTAATGATAAACGACCATCAATTATGGAGCATCTCCTAGATGATGGTACTATTTTAGATAGTTTATGACACGTTTAATGTTCCCTTTTGCTTATGGAAACTGAGCCCCAAGTAGGTTACATAAACTTGCCCAACGTTTCATAAGACTTTAGAGGTGGTAGTCATATACTGGTCTGTCTGGGAGTGGATGTTTTGTAGGAAGCCTGTGACTGATCTGGATGATGAATTCAAGGTAAAGATCATGTTGGAAGGGACACCCTCAGAGACTGTTTCAAGAGCTCAGACTAAAAAAATAAATGTTTAAATCAGCAATTCTCACACTTCAGAATATAACAGAATCACCTGGGAGGGCTTGTTAAAATACAGATTGCTGGACCCCACCCTTCGAGTTTATGAGTTTAGAGTTTAGAGTTCTTGTGGAGTCTGGGAATTTGCATTTTTAACAAGTCCTCAGGTGATGCTGCTGCTGCTGGTCTAAAGACCACACACTCTGAGGAGCACTGGTCTAAACAAAGGGCACTGGTTGAGGGATTAAAAAGCAGAGGTAGGCGGGATTCGAGAGCTACCTGTGAGTCATTCTCAAGCCCTCCTCCCTGATAGTTGCAATAATAATAAATAGTTGAGCACTTCTTTTGTGCCAGGCACTGTGCTAAATGCTGTCTGTGCATTATCGGTTTCTTCCCCCCACACTTGATTCTCACAAGCCTGAGAGGAAGGTACTAGTATTCACTCCATTTTATGATGGGGGAGGCGGACACATAGATTATCTTACTTTCCAGGGTTGGTCTTAACACCACTGTGCTAGATTGCCTTCCAGTCAACCCAGTGATTCCTCTCAGATCCACATTCCCTTTTCTGTTCCTCTGATGCTGCTTCATTTAGTCCCTCACCTCTTCTCCTTCTGGCTTCTGACGGGACCCCATCTCTAGTCTCCTGTCCTCCAGACTCTCCTTCATAGTGCTGACAGTTCTCACTCTTAAAAATAAGCCTGATCATGCTACTCCCCTGCTTTAGAATTCTTCACTTTATTTCTGTCTTTTCTGCCCATTTTCTTTCAAAATAATATCTAATCCCCTTAGATTGGCGTATAAGACTTCACAGTCTGGCTCCACCTATGAGTTGTACTTCTCTTTCCCTGTTTATACTTTATGCTCCATTTGTACCAAATTACCCATATTTCTACAAATTTCATGCTTTTTCCTGTATCTGAGTCTCTTATCAAAATATCATTCAGTTCTCTCTCCCCAAACCTTATCTGTGTGAGGAATCCTGTTTATCATTTAGAGCAGCTGAATTTATCTTTTATAACAGCTTCTCTAGTTATCTTCCCAAACTCTGCCCCCAACCTTCCACCTCCCCAAAAATATCATTAGTACTTCTGTGCCAACACTGTACTTCATATACATGCATTTACTATGTGGTCAGATCTACCATTTTGTTTTGCTCCAAGTGCACTTCTTAAGGACAGTGGATCACCATATTCAGTTTTGTCCTTAGCACCTAGCACAATGCCTGGACTACAGTAATTGCTCAATAAAATATTTGTTGCGTTGAAAATGAATTTATAGAGTCTGGCAGCCAATTGGTTGTGGAATACAGGTGGAAATTACTAAAGGGAAACCTTATTTAAAATAGAGTCAGGAGGCTAGAAGGGGGACTCCAGTGCAGTACCACAGGAGGTAAATTACAAGAAAGATAGTCACTTACAGACCCCAACAGAAAGAAGTCCTCAACAGGAAGATGATCCCTTACAGACCCCAACAGAAGTCTTCAACAGGAAAGAATTGTCAATTACAGGAAGAAGTGTACATTGCATCCCAAACAGGTATGAACTACCCCAGCAACTCAGCCAATGAGAAGCAATCACTACCCTGAGCTCTGCTTTTCTCCAGTGGACTTTCATTCAAAATAACCCCTCCCTACTTCCTCCTTTTCCTGTATAAAATAAAGTCTCATTTGTTGGATCTGCCGGTGGTCAGCCAAAGCATGCACATCCCAAATTGCAGTTCTTTGTTCCTTTTATTTTTAAGGTTGACAACTCCAATATTTCAAAGACTGACAATTTAGTAGTTTCTACTTTAATTATAAAGCAAAAGGAAACAGTTAAAAAATGTAACCTATTGACACATAAGTAATAACACTGGCAACAAAGGAATTTGGGAAGGGAGACTTTCTTTGGCCTTCAAAGATACAGCAAATTATTTTTGTGAAAAAGTATATGTGATCTTAAGGAATTGGGGTTTTTCATTTCCTTCTACTGCACAAAATTGTGTATGTGGACAACCAAAATCCTTGAGTCCCTTCTTAGCATGAGTGTATTGAACTTGCTAAGCAAATTTCCAATTTAAAAACATAAGATATTTTATTGTTCTTTGTAGCTCCCTCCACTATTCTGCAATTTTTAATAAGAATTCTTGACATAAAATAGGTTGGATTGTGAGGGAGTTTGTGACAAGTGAGTACTAAACCATTTCCAAAAGCCTGCTTCCCATGTGGTGTACATATTATGCTTATTAATAAGTTATATATCTGAGTACGTATTTTATAAATTATATATAGTGTGTAAATGTATGCTGCAATATCTCCGTTTACATATGAAATTTAAATAATGCTCAGATCCATTCAAAGGAAAGTTGGTGATTGAAGCTGCATATTTAAATACCAGCTAAATTAAATGTCTCCTAGAGTTGTGAAGATCTGGCAAGAGATTATGATAAGGACCTCTGAACAAACCTGTTCAGTTGAGATTTAATTTGTGAAGCATATTGTTGATGCTTCTGTTGGAAAATATTCATAAGACCAGAAGCAAAAGATTACTGCTATATAATTGGAACATCTACGTTTTTAAGAGCACAGTCTTTTAAAGAGAGATCAGTAATAGCTTAAGGAAAATAAAGTTGAGATTTTGCAACAACCTTTTGAAGATGAAGCTCACAAAGAAGAGAACTGCATTGTCGGTGAAAATGAGCAGTTCACAAAGGTAGCAAACACATTGGTCACCTGAGCGGTATGGCCTGCATTGTCTCAGGTTTTTTTTTTTTTTTTTTGAGGAAGATCAGCCCTGAGCTAACATCTGCCACCAATCCTCCTCTTTTTGCTGAGGAAGGCTGGCCCTGAGCTAACATCCATGCCCATCTTCCTCTCCTTTATATGTGGGATGCCTACCACAGCATGGCTTGCCAAGCAGTGCCATGTCCACACCCGGGATCCAAACTGGCGAACCCCAGGCCACCGAAGCAGAACGTGCGAACTTAACCGCTGCGCCACCGGGCTGGCCCCTTGTCTCAGTTTTTCACAGTTGGCAGTAGAAAGCCTCTTGGGAGACTAATATGCCATTATCCTTTTTTTGTTAAAAAGGCAAACCGTATGTTTAACTGCATTTTAGAACATGTTGAAATAAAATGTCCTGAGAAAAAAGATCAAGCTTGTAAGGGCTCATCTTTAAGAGTGGAAGCCAAAGTTCAGTTCACAGGGACTGAACAAGTTGAAATGAGAAAGTGTTTATTCGTGTTCAGTTCAGCATTTCCAAGACCGTGTCCTTGGAACAGTAGCACGCTGTATGATATTAAGAGAAGCTTTTGGAGCAGGTAGGGTGAAAATATCCCAGGGTTAAATAAGTTGGACAAACTGCATACTTTCCCCCAACTTTCTCAGAGAAGTCTTCAACACAAGCCTTTTTAGAGGAAGAGGATAGTACGAGTTGATGCTGATACACCCTTCACCTATTGTTGACATTTTGCTGCATATGTTTTATCTCTTGCTCTTCCCTCCTGATACACATAAATAAATGTAACTATTTTTTTCTGAACCATTTGAAAGTTGCAGATATCCTGACACTTGACCCCCAAGTACTTCAACATGACTCTCCTAAGAATAAAGACCCTGTCCTCTATAACCGTGATACCTTTATCACACCCTTGGGGTTTAGCATTGATACAGAAATATCCAATTACAGTCCATATCCAATTTTTCTCAATTGTCTCAATGTCTTTTGTAACCTTTTTCTCCCCCTACCCAGGACCCAATCAAGACTCTTATATTTAAAATATCTATTAAGAATTTGTGAGAAGTTAGTGTTCTGCAGAACACAGTTTGGGAAAAACTAGCTTAGATTGTATATTTACATCAGTCCCCTTTCTTGTAATTTAATAAATGCTGATACTTCTTTAAAAATGTGTTTTCTTAGGGGAAACAATATTGACTGGACTGTTTATATTATCCTTTGCATCTCTCAGTTATGATCGCAGGGGAAAGCAGAAGTATAATTACTATCTAAATATGCTTGACAAAATAGTAGATATCATGCAAAAAATTAACCAACTGTCTTTAAGAGTATGCCTTGAAAATTTAATATGTATTAATTGCTAACAATGTTCAGACCCACGATAGTTTTTTAAAAAAATTCTGTTTCTAATTACGTTTTTTCTTGTAAATTCCATACTCAGAAAATTTGGAAAAAAACAGAGTATGTTTCCTTCCTATCTCTTTTCTATGTCACTAAGTATGGATTTTGGGGCAAAGGAATAGCATGCTGAAAATGGCATGTTTAGGGCCTAAACTTGAAAAAGTATTTTACTGGAATGTGTGACTTTAAGAGGAAAAGGAAGGAGCAAGTAGGATCCAAAGAACCATCATAATTGACAAATGTCCTAGTGATCATTCAATAAAAAAATAAACTTTTATTACACAAAGTTCCATGACAAATAACGCATAACACATGTTTGGAAATCATCCCAGACAAAAATCCCAGGGCCACTGCTGATTTATGAGGGGTGGTAAAGTTTTTGCCTCAATGAGGCGTTCTGGTCCTCATTTGTAGCTAAACTAAGAAATCATTCCCAGTTTCCTCAGTAAAATCAGTTGTGTTACATCCTGACGTTCTGCGTTCTATGAAGTAGGTGATACAGTCATGAAAGTTACCCACTAGTAGTTGGTTTTTCCTGAAAGGAAATGGAAGACACAGGATGAATATTCTTGCTCATCTGGAATAAATGTTATGATGTTAAATTGGCATGTGGAAGTTTCTTTCTAATGTCTGTTGTTATTCATTACTTATAGTATTATTAGATTAATTATTATGTTTATAGACCTTAATCATACTTAATAATTCTAAAAGTTAGGGAAAATTCTGTTTTTAGCCACAACAACTAAAGGATCATTTCTACTCCCTCAGAAATAACAAGTCTTGGGGCTGGCCACGTGGCATCATGGTAAAGTTCAATGCTCTCTCCTTTGGTGGGTCAGGTTCACAGGTTCTGATCCCGGGCACAGACCTACACCACTCGTCAACCATGCGGTGGTGGTGACCCACATTCAAAGTGGAGGAAGATTGGCACAGATGTTAGCTCACGGCTAATCTTCCTCAAGCAAATAAAGAGGAAAATTGGCAACAGATGTTAGCCCAGGGGCGAATCTTCCCCAGCAAAATAAGGGGAAAAAAAGAAATAACAAGTCTTTAACTTTCTTCCAAATCACTTTAGTGTCTAGGTAGCTTATATTTCTTGATCTCCTTTCCTCATGATCTATCTAAGTGACCAGAGCCATTCTCATTCAACTTCAACGTATATGCCAAACACAGGCAAATATTTATTTCATCCCAGCTATTCTCTTTATTTGAGCGCCAGACTAATATATCAAACATCCTACTAGATGCTCCACTTGGATATCCTGTGGATACCGCAAATCTCGGTATGTCCAAAACCCAATTTTCTGCTTTATCCCTGTATTGCAAATAACAGAAAGTAGTGCTAGCTGAACTGAATAGACCAAAAATAGTAACAGTAATTTATCATCAGGACACAGTTGAGTTTGTGGAATATAAGAGTAGCAATGCAGCCAGGCCTTACACAGGGATAGGAACCCAAAGTTGGGAAGCTGCCAGTACTCTCTCTGATCCTTTTCTTAGTCTCTGCTACTTTTGAGGTGTGCCTGTTTTTTAGCATCTCTCCTCCTCTTCCTGCTACTACTGGTATTACTATTGCTGTGTTCGCTCTGTTTCCCCAACCATTGATGGGATATGGCTGCCCACAGTGCAGACAGTTAAAATTCCAGCCACAGTTAAAAACTCTGGCTTTCCATAGTTCCAATCACAAATTACCAGAAGAGAATATCTGGCACGGTGTTTTTAAGTGTCCCTTCTAGATCAATATGATATGACCAGATATTGACCTACACTGTGCAAAGACTACTTGGGGACTCTTCCTTTAGAGAGGGGGCAGTGCTTACAGAAGGGACATTTGCTCATTAGCTAAGGAGGTGTCTCAAAACCTGCCTTGACTGTATTCTCTTTCCTGGTAATAGCCCATCCACCCAGTGACCTACATCAGAAACCTGGGAGCCATCCAGTTCATCTCCTCCCTCACTGTCAACATGCAATCAGTTAAATCCTGCTCATCCTACACCTTAAATATCTCTTAAATGTAGTCCTTGAACTTCCTACCCATTATCGGCAGTGTATTTGGGACCCTCATAGTGTCTTGCCTAAACTATTACAGTGATCTCCCTGCCTTCAAGCTCCACTCTGCCAACAGAGTTAAAAATTATGTTCTGATCAGATTCCTCCACTTCTTGAAGCTCTTCAGTGGCTCCCCACGTTTAGGCAGTGTTTCCCAAACTTTCCTGATCAAAAAATTACCTGGGGTGCTGATTAAAAGTACAGATTCCTAGGTTACTCCTCCCTCTGGATCAGTAAATTTGTGGTAGAGGCTGGTCATCTGTATTTTTAACAAGCATTCCAGTTGCTTCCAGTGTTTACCAAACTTTTCTCCATATGCACTGCCCTCTCCTCCCCAGTTCTACACTGGACTTTGGACCCAGTATTCCTGTATCTACCTAGAGTACTTCCTCCATTTCTGTGCGTCATTGCTTGGCAAACAACTATTCATTCTTTAAGAATCAGCCCATTGGGGCCCACCTGGTGGCATAGTGGTTAGGTTCACGTGCTCCACTTTGGCAGCCCAGGGTTCACAGGTTCGGATCCCAGGCATGGACCTACCACCTCTCATCAAGCCACACTGTGGCGGCATTCCACATAAAGTAGAGGAAGATTGGCACAGATGTTAGCTCATGGGCAATCTTCCTCACACACAAAAAAAAATCAGCCCATGTAGCACCATCTTTGTAAACCTGTGGTCCCTGGGCTGAATCAACTTCTCCTTCCTTGATGCCGCAAGTAATCTTGTGCTCCACCTCTATTAGAATGTCTTCACACTAAATAACATTTCTGTTTCTTCCCATTGCGTGTGCGAACTTCAAGAGCAGTGACTGCATCTTATTTATCTTACAGCTAAAAGGATATATGTTATCATATTATTTCTACATTACTTCTGCCAGGGAATGAGGGAGCTTAAGAAAAAAATTATGCTCCTCTGAACCAAGTCCTGAACTTGTTGAGATAAGGTGGTCAGGCAAATGTAGAGCCAATGGCTGCTGTTTTCTGATAGTGCAGCTGAGCGGTTTAGGTGCATGGCTACAACAAGCTTCCTAATATTGCACCATAGCATTATGTCACTTACCCAGTGACAGCCTCCCCCTGCAAATGCAGAGCATTTATTACTAAACTTACCAAGTGGCTGACATTTGCAGAAAGCATATGCTTTCTGCAGAACCGAAGAAAAGAAGAGTTATGTATGCCCAGATCCTATTCCCAGACTTACTCCTTTTCCTCTAGAAATAAGTGAGTAAGGGGGTTGAGTGATGACAAGGGTGAGACTCTAAAGGAGATCCTTCCACGTGGAACATCAGGAGTAGGGATGAAGTGTTCACCCTTAAAACTTTGAATCAGAGATAGCTCCCAGCTTGTGGTAAAGCACTCTCTTTTCATCATTGCTACGTATCCATCAAGGGCCTCAGCATCTGACTTTCAGATTATAGTCGAGAAAGAGGACTTGGAGGTAGGTGCTCTGATCCTAGGTAACATGGAGCTATAGCCCCTGCCCTAGGTTGCTTCAAAGTGGTGTTTTAAGGGTTACTTTTATGGTTTTGGCAAATTGGAATTCTGCCACTCAAAATGGCTTCCATCCACTTATTCATGCATCTGTTCAGGCACGTGACACAAGTATTTTCTTCTTCCTAGCCAAAGGAAGGGGCAGGAAAGTCAGCTAATTAACTAACCCTTAGGCAATAGGGAAAGGGCTGGTGATGTTACAACATTGGTTGGCATCACAAATGGACATAGATGGTCAAGGGTTAAGGAACAGAAGATTCTTTTTCTTTTTGATGCCTGTTCTTTTTAATGGTGTATTTCTCCCAATATCTTTTTGGACAGAGTATGAGGGCCACTTGCCTGCTTACAAAGGCCAAGTTAGTAGGGAAAAAACAGAGATGATCAGATGCCAAATTTGTGTGTGTGTGTGTGTGTGTGTGTGTGTGTGAGACAGATAGAGAGACAGAGAGAGACAGAGATAAAGAGAATTAGAAATCTGAGGACCAGGCAAAGGAAGTGACTTGGAATTGAAGATAGGTGAATTAAATGTAGTTATTAAGGCATTTTGTTTCTTTCTCCCAGCTATTACTGTTATTATCCTTTTCATTAAGTTCTTAAGCCTGTCAAGGAATGACTAAGTGTAAACTCTGCATTCTTACTTCTTGATGTTATGGGAAAAAAATAAATACTGCAACCATCAAATTTTCATTTCATATAAAAATTATATATTAAAGTCAACCTCATTAATACAATTTCACTGTCAGGTCTAAATGAAGATTTGGGTGAGATTTTTGTTTGGGATTTTAATAATATCTTTTCCTTCCAAAGATAATGAGCCTTTCGTTTTGCTTATAGCTCATAGCTGTCTGACTAGGTGAAACAGGATTATTACTTCAGAATGAAAAACTCAGTAAGTTGGCTGATGATTAATTCACAAAGAATATTCTACTGTTAATGTAGGTGTAGGCCTATGTGGGCTAATTGTTTCTTAAGCCGTTTGTTTAATATGTCAAGCGTAAAGTTTTGTGGCCTAATTCGAACAGTCTATCCCCAGTGTAGCCAGAATTTCAAGCCTTAAGCCTTTAATTATGCTCTTCACAATTGGCTTCAACAAAGCTGAATAATTTCATACAAGTGCCCCACATGCATATGCTCTACATAGATAGACTACATCGCTTGAATAAAATTCACAATTCATGGCTCATGATGTTTCTTTGAGTTCTGGGAATACGATCTGGGACATTAAACTTCTGGTGTTTTTCAAGGGAAAACAAAAAACACAGAGGCTAGTAATGACTGACCTCAGAGGATATGAGTGGAATCTGACTATGACATGTCTCAACCTTCCAGTTGCCTGAATTCATAGGCCTTTCATTATTCTTGCACCATTCCACATTCAGTCCTTCCGAACTTCCTTAGCAACTTGGAACCACAGTTTATGGAAAAACAAAGTTCTGAATCAACAGTAAGTGCAATAACTGTGATCTCTGTTAGAACCACCTGGCAAATGCGCAAAGCCCATCTATAGAAGAGGGCGGGTTTGCCTGACCACACTGAGTTAGCAGCCAAGTTACCAGTCCAGCCTGAGCCAGCCTTCTCTTTCTAGTCTGGGGAATTTGTATTTTATATATATGAAAATCGTATTTTTCCTATGCGAAGCTATTGTTCATAATAAAACGAGGACAACATTAAAAAAAATTCTGGATGGGATAATTAAAATCCTAGATATAAGCTCTGAATTAGAAACCAGGGAAACACCAATCATTTTAAAAGAGTTTTTGGGTGGCCATCTCCAATTGCAAAAATATTGCAATTTTACAAGCTGAATTTTATATCTCCAGATAAAATTCATCTTTTCTTTGGGGAAGCAACTTAATGGGTCTTTAGGCTGTGTAAAGATAGTATTCATAGACTAACGTGTGGAAATAAGAAGCCAGACTGCTCTATGTAGCCAAGATTGTATTCCTTGAGTGCAGAGAATGTCAAGTGGTTGCCTGATTTTCTGCTTGTGGGCAACCCAAAGACATGACATTGGGATGATTTTACTTGGATATGAAAATATGTTGATCTCAGGAGGCTACAAAACCACAATACAGTTAGGGTGCACATTGGATCCATTTGAGGTCGTTTTGAACTCTGGTGCAACACCTACATGCATCTTAGACTCGTCACTTCCCCTAGGACTGAGTCAAGAGCAGATCCTCACCACGGCTACCAAAAGGGTTTTCAGAGTCCACAATGACTAATCAATCAATCTCTTTGTCTACACCCTCCCCTCTTCTCTCAGTTCTCCTCTGTTTTCTTCCATCATCCACCTTCAAAGTCCCTCAATTGAGTGGCCTCACAGCTACTATTCTTTTGGGAAATTCCAGTCCCACCTACTGGAGAAGGAACTTTTTATTCTCAGTCTTTTCCACAGCATTTACGGGGAATGCCTCTGGCTTTGGCTAGATGGTCATAATGACTCTCTTTCACTCAGTCTGGGTCAGCTCCTGGGACAAGAGGACCAGCTCTTCTTTCTGGAGTGTGGGTGTTGGGGATGCTCCAGTTCTAATTCAGTTTCCCATCAGTGAGAGCAGCCAATGACTTCCTACTGACTTCACCTAAAAAATGAGCATACCTCAAACTAAGCAAGAACAGCATTTTATTTTTTTCTCTCCTTAGGAACATTATATCTAAAAGGTAAAAAACAAAACAAAATATTAAAGATTGTATTAATTTCACTGCTTCTTTCAAACAACATACCCTGGTTATTGAAGCATTTGCTTTTTCCTGGGCCTGGCTATAAACTACTTTTTGTTTCCTAGAAAAAATCGGAAGCACAAGCTTTAATTAAAATTCTTTTCTTATCTACTGCTGATGGCAGGCTATCCTACTGTCAACAATAATTTTTAAGAGCAAGGCAGTCTCAATCCATATTTATGTCTAGAAAAATTTTTTCAGGATAAAATATGCACCCACAAGGAGGACAAATTTTACATATAAAGAGCAATATAAGTTTTTGGAGCTAAACATCTGGTTCCTCCTTAAAGAACAGAATCTTAGCTTTATCTTTGTATAACGAAAATGTCAGTCTTAGGCAGTGCTCAAGCTCAAAGGCTATGGATTTCTCTTCTACTCTCAGCGGTTGGTATGAGAACAAAGATTTTTTTTACAAATCTTAGAACCTTGGAAGAGGGCTATGATCTTGAGAGGAGAGCAGTAGGAGATTTATTTCCCACCTTCTGCAGCTAAAATCAGAACAGACACACACACACACACACACACACACACACACACACACACACACACACTGAAATTGGGAGGGAGGGGGAGGAGAAAATAGACTGTGATGTTAAGTATGTCTCTCTCCAGGTGGTATTATAAAATATTTGTGGAGAAAGAAATCTTCTCTGTATTTTTCAGTTTTTGAAAAACAAGTATATAGTGCATAAAAACTTATAAAAAGCCTAAAATCATTATTTTAAAGAGAAATAGTGCATGTGAGAGTTTATCATGCCAGTAACCTGGTATATGCTCAGTAAATCTAAGTCTCCTATTATCTCTGATAAAAAGGAACTGGCTATACTTCCAGCATGAAAAAATAAAGTTAAAATAAAACACTCTAGATTAATAAGCTTCTGTCATAAGGTAGGAAAATCACCTCTATTGCCCCAAGCAGCCAAAATTACAAAAGGTTCTTAAATCAATGTCTGTTCTAAGAGTTAAATCCTTTGAGAATACCTAATCTATATAAGTAAGAGAGCAGCACTTCTAGCAGCAAATCCTCTCCCTGCAAAACAACCTAAAACTAGAAAAAATTTTCAAAACCAATCATTTCAGGGCTCTGGGAAAAGATCAGACACAAATGATAAATTAAGAAGCATTTATTCATGAGAAACTGCTGGACTTCTGTACAAGCAGTGGGAGTCTGTGGTGGTCTTGCCTGGGGATGCTTCAACATCCCCCAAACCACTAGCTTGGTAGTACTACCAAGGTGGAGCTGACTGTGAAAACCAGCAGCTTCACCACTGGTGGGGGCTGGTTTGATTTGGATGGAAAGCAAGAAACCCGCCTCCGTTGGTGGTGTCAGGAAAAATAGCAAATTTGATCAGAAATAAATGGGTGAACTTCATGTTCTGGAAAATCATGATTCAAAAGATGAAGGCAAATTAAAAATATTCCCAGATAAAAAAAAGTCTCAGCAAATTCTCTAGCAGACCTGCCTTTAAGAAATGCTAAAGGAAGTACTCAGGCTGAAAGGAGGTGACACCAGATGGCAGTTTGAATCCACAGGAAGAAATGAAGACCATCAGAAATGCTAAATATGTGTGTGATATATTATAATAAATATATTTTTATTTTTTCTTCTCTTTATTGCTTTAAAATACCTAAGATTGTACAAAGGAATAATTTTAACACTTTACTGTTGGGTTTAAAACATATAAATATCTAATATATGAGAAAATAAAGCTATATTGGACCAAAGCTGCTATACTTTACCAGAATGTTCATTATCAATCAGAAGTAGATTGTCATAACTTACAAGGCGTATTGTGTTTCTTAAAGGAACCACAAGAAAATAGCACCAAAAAATTATAGTTAAAAAGCAACAGAGGAATTAAAATGCTACACTAAAAATATTTTAATATAGGAAAAGCAAAAAAGGAGGAACAGAAGACCAAAAAAGACAAAAGACATAAAGAAAACAAATAGCAAAATGGCAGGGTTAAATCCAACCATATTAATATTACATTAAATGTAAATGGACTGAACACTAATAAAATGGCAGAGATTATCAGACTAGATAAAGGTCAAGATACAACTATAAGCTGTCTATAAGAGATACATTTCAGAATCAAAGACACAAATACACTGAAAATAAAAGGATGGAAAATAATATATAAATTCTGTTAAAAAATGGGCCAAAGACCTTAACAACCACCTCACCAAAGAAGATATACAAATAGCAAATAAGCATATGAAAAGATGCTCCACGTCATATGTCATCAGGGAAATGCAAATTTAAAAACTGAGATGTCACTATATACTAATTAGAATTGCCAAAATCTGGACCACTGACAACACCAAATGCTGGTGAGGATGTGGAGCAACAGGAACTCTCATTCATTGCTGGTGGGAATGCAAAATGATGCAGCCACTTTGGAAAACAGTTTGGTGGTTTCTTACAAAACTAAACATACTCTTACCATACAATCCAGCAATTGCACTCCTTGGTGCAAAGGAGCTGAAAACATATCCACACAGAAACCTGCACACAGATGTTTATAGCAGCTTTATTCATAACTGCCAAAACATGGAAGCAACCAAGATGCCCTTCAGTAAGTGAAGAGATAAATAAACTGTGGTAAATCCAGACAATGGAACAATATTCAGCATTAAAGGAGATGAGCTATTGAACCATGAAAAGACATGGAGGAAACTTAAATGCATGTTACTAAGTGAAAGAATCCACCCTGAAAAGGCTACACACTGTATGACTCCAACTATATGACATTCTGGAAAAGGTAAAACTATGGAGACAGTAAAAAGATGAGTGGTTACCAAGGTTGGGGGAGGGGAAGGATGAATAGGTGGAGCACAGAGAACTTTTAGAGCCGTGGAACTACTCTGTATGATACTATAATGGCGGATACATGTCATTATATATTTGTCCAAACCCATGAAATATGCAACATCCAGAGTGAACACTGAGGTAAACCATGGACTCAGGGTGATAATGACAATAATGACGTAGGTCCATCAGTTGTAACAAAATGTACCACTCTAGTGGGAGATGTTGATAATGGGGCAGGCTATGCATGCGTGGGGGTGGAGGATATATAGACATCTCTACCTTCCTCTCAATTTTGCTGCGAACCTAAAACTGTTCTAAAAAATAAAGTCTTAAAAAACAAAAACGACAGACTGCTAATACAGGCTACTTAAATTCTCTGGGATCATCCTGGGTGGGGGCAGTCTAATCCACATGAGCCCTTAAAAGCAGAGAACTTTCTCCAGCTGGAGTCAGAAAGATGCGGCAGAAGGTAAAACCAGGGAGATTCACAGTGTGCGAGGAACTTTCCCCGCCATTGTTGAAAGGAGCCACATAGAAAGCACGAGAAAACATGCCAGCAACCACTAGGAGCAGAGACTGCCCTGGGCTGAGAGCAGCAAGGAAACAGGACCCTCTGTCTTGTAAACACAAGGTCCTGAATATGGGCAACAATCTGAATGAGTTTGGAAGCAGATTCCTCCCTCCGGCTTTCAGTGAGGAGTGCAGCCCTGCCGACACCTTGATTTCAGCCATTTTGAACCCTAAGTAAGGGACTCAGCTGAGCCCACCTGGACTTCTGACCTACAGAAACTGTATTATAATAAATTTGTGTTGTTTGAAGCCATTAAGTTTGTGGTAATTTGTTACAGCAGCCATATAAAGTTAATACATCTATCCATATAGAAATTTTATAACATTCATAATTGACTGGCAGTAGCTAATTCATGATTTCATTAGCTCCCTGTCTGTGAGAGATGTTGAAGAAATGATTCATGCAATGGGTGGGAGGTAGGACTTGACAACTTGTAAAGTTCCCTTCAGGTTAAGATTCTGTCCTCCAAAAATGCATGTTTACTGTGAGTGATTTGAGCTAAATGATACAGATAAGTTCTAACAGTTGCTATGGTCTATAAACTATATCTTAAGTATTGATAAATAAACATGTTTATCTCATAAATTAGCTATTTTTGTTTTGAACCCTTTTAGAAATCCTGCAGAAGTCAGAAATGCATTTGTTTATCCCTGTCCTTAATGCCAACATCTGAGACCCAATCTCTCAAGTATATGAGCAAAGAAGTTCACAAAACTAAACATGATGTGAGCTCTAATGAAACAAAGAATGTTTTTGCAAAATAAAATACAAATTATATTACATTACTAACTTTGCTTATAGGCTTCTTCATTAGGTAATACGGATAGTTGATTTGTCACCATTGTCTTTTTGAGACATTTTACCATGCAATATTTCTCTAAATGGGTGATGAGGAGAGTATTTACTCTTTCAGAAATTAAATAGTGGGACATATGGATTCAGTAAGACAGTGATTAAGAGAATGAAATTTTTAGTCAGACAAATATGTGCTCAAATTCAATATCTGGCAGTGGTATGAGACCTTGCAGAAGTCATTTAAAGTTTCTAAGCCTCAGTTTATTGATCTATATGATGAAGATGATATTGAAATTAACCTAATAAATTATTAGGAAGATAAAATGAGACTATAAGAAAAAAATGCTTGTAAAATTTAATAAAAATCATTCAGCACATTTTAGTTGATTTTGAGAAGAGCTCAATGATTTAGAAATGCCTATGCTTTCTAAACCATAATTAATTTGATGTGATATTTCTTTCTTTTGTTGAGACTGTGAATTTCTGAGAGAAGTTATGACAGCATGGACTCACTTATGGGGCACTTTCACATTTTAAAAGAGCTATATATTAGAAATACTATTTCACAGTATGCACCTAAGAAATAATGGAAGTTTATCTATAGTTATAAATAACTTAAGGGGTTGTATACATTATTTAAGGAAATTTTGAACTAAATTTATCCAAAACGTATTTTTCTATGCATATCAAGTGATAAGTCAATATATTTAATAACGAAATTCTGGAAATCTGCCAGGTAACAATAAATCATGTTTAGGACACAGTTCATAGATACTTTTATTGGCTTAATTGTGAAGAGGATGGGTGATGAAAAAAATGACCAAAATAATTATTAGAAAATGTGCTTAATTTTTGTGGTCATAAAACTTTCAAGTACATAATTGGAAATATTTTACATTGTTTGTTAATTTAATGTATGCTTTCCTCATCCTAAAAATAATCTAAATCAGCTACAATAGGATGCTATATCAATTAGTCACCAACAGCCATTTGGAAAGTTCCATTTGTATTTTCATATTTCTAAATTACTTGTTATCAAATTACTATTTTTGTGTACTAAATTGTGGCCTAAAGCTATGTCTTTTATGACTAAAAATAAATAATCTTTAAACAGTTATTTTAACAAAAAGAATGACCTCCAAACAAAATATCACTTTTTTAAAAGTTTTTTATAGTTATCATAGAACCTAATAAAACCTAATACTAATAGATTAGTATAATTCAATGACAAATAGATAAATAAAAGGACACATCAATCTTTAAAAACACAAGCAGATACCAGTAGAAATCTATCACTATGCAACTTTTTTTTTTTTTTGGCTCAGGAAGATTAGCTCTGAGCTAATGTCTGTTGCTAATCTTCCTCCACTTTACAAGTGTGTTGCCACCATAGCATGGCCAACAAGTGGTGTAGATCTGAACCTGTGAACTCAGGCCGCCAAAGAGGAGCACATGGAACCTAACCACTATGCCTTAGGGCCGGCCCCTATCATGATGTAATTTAATGAGGGGTTCTGGTTAGTGGAAGAGGGTTTCTGTTTATTTCAATCAAAAGGATTTACTATATTCTTGCGTGGCCTGTTTATATTTTATCACTCATTTATTATAACTGCTGAAAATACAGTGCAACTAAATTTACTCTTTTCCTATCAAGAGAAGAATCCAGAATCTCTTTTAAAAACAGCCTTATGGCCAAGACAAACCTACTCAAGTTACTTAAGGGAAATGCCAGAAAGGTCATGGGTTCATAAGCAAACCCCGGGATGTCTTTTCTAAAACTTGTGGGTGAGAAGTGAACTCAGCTAGAGCAGGGAGTGGTGTGCTACATGAAGTCAGGATTTCAGAGAAGGAGGCAATGTTCCTCCCACTTCCCTGGGGAGGGGAGCAGTGGTGGTGGTTTAAAAAGTACTTAGAAAACATAATTTTTAATCAACACTGTTTCATGTGGCAGGCTCTTAGGGTGATTTTCTTTTCCTTTTCTCTCTCTTTCTTTCTTCTTTTCCTTCCTTCCTTCCTTCCTTTCTCTCTCTCTTCCCACCTCTCCTTTCTCCCCTCCCTCCCTTATTTCCTTTCTTCTCTCTTTTATACATTCCAAATTTTAATGTTATAGTATTTGTATAAGAAAAAAATTTTAAAAACACTGAAAGTTTCTAGTCTTTGAATTTTCTGCTTTTAATCTTTCTTTTGTCACAGAAAGGAAAATAAGAAAGGAATCTCAAGCAACATCAACTAGCAAAGAGATCCTTTGTGCCCTTGCTGGGGGAAGCAAGGCCCATCACAACAATTTTATAATAGTGCAGGTCTGTGATATTAGCTGTCTATCTTTTGTCCTACATTACAGGCAGGGAAGACAGAAAGATTGCTTATAAAACTCATCAGGGGCTTCCCACTACTCTCAGGACAAATTCTCAGCTCCCATGTGGCTGGAGTCTGGTGAACCAGGGCAGGATATGGAGAACATAAAGGGAAGAAGTTGGAAAGAGGAGGAATGTCGGGGAGATCTTGTAGGACCGTGTGGGTCATTTGATGATTTTGCATTTTACTCCAAGTGAGATAAGAAGCCCTTAGAGGTTTTTATGCAGAGGAATGATATAATTCCAGAGATCATTCTGGCTTCTATATTGAGAATGGCCTGAAGTGAGGCAAGGGTAGAAGCAAGGAGATGTGTTGGGAGGCTACTGATATAATCCAGGTAAGAGATAATGATGGATTAGACTAGGATGGGAGAAACTGAGGGTGAGAACCAGTAGGATTCTGGATATATTTTGAAGATAGAGCCCATGGGATTTACTGTAGACTGGATCTGGGATGAGGGAAGGTGCCAAGGATGACTCTAAGGGTTTTTGGCGTGAGAAATCAGGAGCGTGGAGTTACCAGAGATAGGGAAGACTGAGAGAAGTAGGGTTTTCTTTTGTGGGGTGGGCGGCGGTGGGGGGCGGGGACCAGGGTTAGGTGCGAGGAGAAATAATAGGAATAGATCAGGAGTTCAGTTAAAGACATGTTAATTTTGAGATACCTATTACGAATCCAAGTACTGGAAAGATATCCTTGAGTAGGCATAAGGGAATGGAATCTACCTCATAAGTAGAAGGATTGGACCAGGCACCAAGTGCTTATGCCAAGCACGTGAAGATAAAAATATGGGTACAGATATAGTAGATGGGTGGATGTGGTGGTGGCAGCTTGTGAAAGTTCTTTTCTGATTGTTTTTATTGTCTCAATGAAAGGAGAAGCAAGATTATCTCCCGAGGGGCCGGCCCTGTGGCTGAGTGGTTAAGTTCGCATGTTCTACTTTGGCAGCCCAGGGTTTCGCCGGTTCAGATCCTGGGTGCCGACATGGCACTGCTCATCAGGCCATGCTGAGGCAGCATCCCACATGCCACAACTAGAATGACCCACAACTAAAATGTGCAACTATGTACTGGGGGGATTTGGGGAGAAAAAGAAAAAGATTGGCAACAGTTGTTATCTCAGGTGCCAATCTTTAAAAAAATTTAAAAAAAGATTATCTGCTGAGAGTGAGCATGAGGGAGAAAGTTATTATAAAGGTCTGAGGAAGAAAAGATGTGAAATAGTTATCTAGAAGAATGGCAAAATGAGTGTACTAGAGAAATGTAGTATACAGTATATGTGTAGTAGTTATGAATTTAAAGTGAGACCAGTCAGAATGGTTGTATATTTTTCTCCAACCTGTTCAGCTACCTGGGCTTCTGGTTCAGGGTGTCTCAAAAGGCTGCTATCAAGATGTTGGCCAGGGCTTAGTGGGTTTTCTGCTTCAAGGTCTCAGTGGACTGCAATAAAGATGTCAGCTGGGCTGCATTCTCATCTGGAGGCTCGAGTGGAGTAGAATCCACTTCCAAGCTCACTCAGGTTGGCAGAATTTATTTCCTTGTGACTGTAGGACTGCTGACTTCAGGGCTTTTCGTTTGTGTGTTCATATTTTTGCTGGCTGGAGGCCACTGAACTCCTAGAAGATGCATGACATTCCCTGCCACATGGCCCTGTCCATAGGCAGTTCACAACATGGCAATTTGTTTCTTCGGGGCCAGCAGAAGAGTGAAAGTGAGTCTGCTAGCAAGAAGTCTTACCTAATGTAACCTAATCATGGGAGTGACGTGCCATCACCTCTATCATACAGCAAAATGTATTCAGGGAAAGTATCCCATCAGCTTTTCCATATTCTATTAGAAGCAAGTCACAGGTCCTGCCTACACTCAAGGGGATGGGATTGTACGATCCAGGGAGCAGGGATCATGGGAGTCACCTTAGAGTCTGTCTGCCATGCGATTCTATTCCTAATACCTGATACCCAATGAGCCAAACTTGGTAAATATTATTTTTTAAGTAAAAGTTTACACAGCTCTTACTCTGAGTCAGAAACGGCTCTAAACACTTTAAAAATATTAATCCCAACAGCAACCCTAGTAGGTAGGTCCTATTATTATCCCCATCTTACAAGTGGAAAGATGAGGGACAGAGACAACAATTAACTCATCCAAGGTCATTCAGCTAAGTGACTTCATAGCCAGGACTCAAATTCATGCTTTCTAGCCTTCCAGTCCATATTCTCACCCATTATGCTAAGCAGTCAAAAACAAAGTAAATGAGGGGCTGGCCCCGTGGCCGAGTGGTTAAGTTCGCGCGCTCCGCTGCAGGCGGCCCAGTGTTTCGTCGGTTCGAATCCTGGGCGCGGACATGGCACTGCTCGTCAAAAACCACACTGAGGCAGCGTCCCACATGCCACAACTAGAGGAACCCACAACGAAGAATACACAACTATGTACCAGGGGGCTTTGGGGAGAAAAAGGAAAAAATAAAATCTTTAAAAAAAAAAAAAAAAAAACAAAGTAAATGAACAAATGAATGCTGTTGAGGGACACAGGAAATAATTACCTAGCATCTCTGAGAACTCAAGTGAGTTTTGAGATAGAATTTTTGTAGTTCAATTTTGATGCCAAACCGGTTGGCACCGTCAGAGACGTTTATTGTGATTTGGGATCTTTCTTCTATTAGGTAACACAGACCAAGCGGAGATGTGGAGTCTGGGACAAAAATATTTTAGGAACTTTTTGTTGTGCTTGAGATTTCTTGGAGGTGACATCCCATTTTGATCTTTTCCTTATTTAAAGATATTATCTTGGGGCCAGCCCAGTGGCATAGTGGTTAAGCTTGCACTCTACCTTAGCAGCCCAGGGTTCACAGGTTCATATCCTGGGCATGGACCTAGCAATGCTCATCAAGCCACGCTGTGGCAGCATCTGACTTACAAAATAGAGGAAGATTGGCACAGATCTTAGCTCAGCGACAATCTTCCTCAAGTCAAAAGAGGAAGATTGGCAACAGATATTAGCTCAGGGCCAATCATCCTCACCAAAAAAAAATAAAGATATTACCTTTATGTTATATAAAATATAAAGCAAATTTCATCTGTTGTAGATTCATAAAGAAGGAATAAGTAACTAGGAGATGTCACCCAAATAATAACTTGTGATATACCTTGTGTGTGAGTTGAAAGTGTACGAGATAAAATGTGCAATAAATCCAAACATATTGTACTTACGGTAGGGCTGAGAAACCATATCAGAAGCAATCGTTCACATCTCAGAAAACTTTTCATGGATGGTCATCCAGCCAAGCAGAGGTGGGTGGCTGAATAATGACCAGACAGGTGGGGAGGCAGGTTTGGAACAAAATATGTTGCAGTTCTGGTTTCAGTGTATGTCAGATATCACTCTAGGCCAAGTTTCTGAAGAATTTGCCCTGGAGACAGCGCTGCTGTGCATTAGAAAGATCCAGCCAAGAGGGCTCCCAAGGGTAGATATTAAATATTTGACCCACGGCTCATAATGGTCTCATAATGGTGAGCTGTTTAGCTTTGAGACAAGAAAATATATTGGAAACGTTTATTATGGTGGTTGAAGTTTTTAGTGATTGGATTACTTTTACACTTGTAAATTCCAGAAAAACCCTCTTATATAGCAATAGGCTTCTACTCTTGCTTCTACTTCTTAATTGTGTCTTCTGTCCTTAGGTAAACCGCTTCATTTTTTAGGAGATGTTCCCTTATCTATGAATTAACGGAGGTGGACCAGATAACCTCTAGCCAACGGCACTGGAATGGAATTTAAAGTGCACTCCCCCACACCATAAAAACTGACTCAGTTGGCAGTCCTGAGGCTGTGTATCTCTTTAATTATTGTACACCAACACTCTCTTATCTACTTTCTCCCTGGTTCATTCCATTCTGTTATTTATGTACTTCCTAGATTACAGTCAGTTTTGAGGGGGTATACTTTGAGTAAAAAAAAAAGAAGTCATTTAACAGGGTATATTCATTATTTCACAACATTTCAAAATACACCCTGTGCTACAGAAAATTTAGAGTGTGGGAGGAGTGGTGAGCTGTTAAGTCAGGATGCTCTCCCAGGGGGAATGAAGTACTCATGTCCTAGGAAACTGTCAACAGGAAAGTCAGAGCCCTAATCCCTCCACCACCCATTTGTTTGTTTCTTGGAAACAGTGATCTCATGAATGCTCAAGCCTGGCCTCTGACCGAACCTTGAGCTAAGCCAGACTCTTCTGGTGATTGCATGTACTACCGGGAAAGAACCTGGGTCCTTTTGGAAGTTCAGTGGCCTACCTGAGGCCCTCGCCTTCAGGACAAGGGAAGGAGAACTCCTCCGGTGTAACCTCACTAATGCCAGCCCACTGCTTGATAAATCTTTGTGGATCATCACTGGTTGTACTGCACAAGAAAGTGTGGACAGACTGGCACATATCCAACACAGCTGCAGGGGAAAAACAAGCAAGCAAGCAGGCTCTTTTAGTTAAATAGCATACCTGCTTCTCCGAAATTAAGAAATACATATTCTCCTGGGGCTGGCCCAGTGGCATAGTGGTTAAGTTTGCATGCTCCACTTTGGTGGCCCAGAGTTTGCCAGTTTGGATTCCAGGTGCAGACCTATGCACTGCTCATCAAGCCATGCTGTGGTAAGCATTCCACATACAAAATACAGGAAGACGGTCACAGATGTTAGCTCAGGGCCAATCTTCCTCAGCAAAAAGAGGAGGATTGGCAGTGGATGTTAGCTCAGGTCTAATCTTCCTCAAGAAAAAAAGTATATATATATTCTCCTAATTATCAAATAATTTTCAGGGTCAGCCCCATGGTGTAGTGGTTGAGTTTGTGCACTCCACTTTGGCAGCCCAGGGTTCGCAGGTTTGGATCCCAGGTGCAGACACACACCACTCGTCAAACCATGCTGTGGCAGTGACCCACACACAAAGCAGAGGAAAATTGGCACAGATGTTAGCTCAGGGCACAGTCTTCCTCAAGCAAAAAGGGAAAGATTGGCAACAGATGTTAGCTCAGGGCCAATCTTCCTCACCAAAAATAAATAAATAAATAAATAAAAAATTTTTACTTTAGTAAATTTACAAAAGAAAAAGCCAAAAGAGTATAAAAATCACCATAATTCCGTTGTCCCTATAAAACAAAAGAGCTTGTGTTTTAAGTTCTTCTGCATGTTTAAATTTGTGTGTAATAATGGCCCATTTAAAACATCTCTCTTGGAATCCCAACACGATTCTGTGTTTTTAATGGAGACTATTCCATTTTCCTTTCTTTATTTTTTCCATCTTTCTTTCCTTCTTTCTTTCATTTTTTTTTTTTTTATTAAAGATTGGCGCCTGAGCTAACAACTGTTGCCAATTTTTTTTCTTTTTCTCCCCAAATCTCCCCAGTACATAGTTGTGTATTTGTAGTTGTGGGTCCTTGTTGTGCTATGTGGGATGCTGCGTCAGTGTGGCCTGATGAGCAGTGCCATTCCGCACCCAGGATCCGAACCCGTGAAACCCTGGGCCACCGAAGCGGAGCGCTCAAACTTAACCGCTGAGCCACAGGGCCAGCCCCTTTCCTTCATTCACCTAACATTTATTAAATAGCTACTGTGTACTAGGCCCTTTCTTTTTTAATTCTCTTTCCAACTTTGTCAGATATACTTTACTATCATCCCAATTTTGTAGACAAGGATACTGAAGTTCAGGGAATTAGAGTGATTTCTCCAAATCTTACAGCTTCTATCTGCCTATCACCTACCTCAACTATCTAATATATCTATCTAATAGACGAAAGTATTTTGTATTTTTTTTAAAGCCAAGCTGGGATCATACATACTATTAAAAATACATACCCTTTGGTAAATATTCCCTTTTCCGTGCTTCAGATTTCAGTTTGTTTAATACCAACCCCTAAGTAGGTCTCTCAGTCCTAAGTTCTGTACTGGAGTACAAATTCCTTGGTTTCTTTCATTAAGGACACAGCAGGAGCTAGAAAAGGTGATGGTGTTGCCAGTGGGAGAAGAAACAACGGGCTCAGAGAAGCCCCATTAGCAAGGCTGGGGATCCAGGGGTAGCCTCCTGTAGAGTGAGGCTGCCCCTTACCTCCTGACTCTTTCCCAAACCCAGCAGCCTATTCTGTTGGGAAATTGATTCATTTCTTTATTCTCTCCCTCCTCTGAGCTCTGAAATCCTATGCGCTCGCTGTGGCACTTAGGGCCATGTAGCTTGAGAAATGAACATCTCCTCTCTTTATTTTTGCACTATAAATTCCTTGAGGACACAGGCCTGATTGTCCCTGGTACCGATCACAAGCACTGGCACAGAATAACTCAATAACATATTTTGAACAAACATCTACTTGTTCTTAATTGCATTCTGAGAACGTGCCAGCTTGTTCTTAAGAGGAGAGTTCAACCCCAGAGACACCCAGATAAACATCAAGGGATTCCAGGCAATCCCCACTCTGCACAAAATCCTGTACTCCTCATCTAAACCTCCGTGTTTTCCACTGGGAGGTTGAGAATCAGAGAAAAACACTTCCCTATCATGATTCCTGTCTCCAAGGCCCGGCTGCCACCATTCAACAGCCTGCTTGTGGCATTTACAGCTTCCGGGATGATGTGGCATCCTGACAGGTGCTAGGGGGCATGCCACAAGGCACAGGCAAAGGACTCTGTAGCCTATCATACCTCCTTTCCTCCAGAGCTGTGTGCTCCATGGGTTAAAGATTTACTTTTGTGTTTGGACTGACAACAAAGAACTCCACCATTAGTTGTATTTTAATTTTTTGTACTTTTAAATTTTTATATAATTGTGACCTTACAGAGAAATTGCAGAGCAGTATAAAGAAGTTCTATATACCTTTTACCCGAATCTACCGATTGCTAGCATTTCCTCTCAAATATATGTTCCTATCACATATACACATATCTGTATCTATTTCTGTATTTAGATTAATAACCATGGGTTCTTACTGATAACTTCAATTCCAAACCACCAATAAAGAGGTAATTCTAGTCTCCTTTTCCCTATTTTTAATTTTCTTCTCCAATAGTAAATAACCTCTCTCATTATTTTTTTTTTTTAGCGAGGAAGATTGGCCCTGAGCTAACATCTGTGCCAACCTTCCTCTTTTTTTATATGTGGGATGCCACCACAGCTTGATGAGCCATGTGTAGGTCCAGGCCCAGGGTCTGAACCCATAAACCCCAGGCTGCTGAAGTGGAGGGCATGAACCTAGCCACTACGCCACCAGGTTGGCCCCTCTCATTATCTTCAATATATTTTAATCATTTGCTCACCTCCACTATGCACAAACTAGCTCCAGAGTTGCTACCCCATACCACTGCGAAAAGCCAAACTACTAACCAGAGTTTACTATTTGTTTACACTTCTTTTTGTCTTTAGATTGAGAGTATATAGTTAAAATATTATGCTTACAGAAATATTCGTATGTCAAAAATCATCAAATTGTGCACTTTAAATATCTGTAGTTTAAGTCAACCTCAATAAAGCTGTGAAAAAATACTGTGATCAAGTTACTTGGGTTGGTCCCCCAGGAACCTTTCCAGGCAAGTTATCTTAAGACCTACAGTTAGGTTGATTTGTTTCTGTTTGTTTTCTATTTCAGAGTTCAACTTCCCTCTTTGTTAATTTTATCACATTTTTTGAATATGTAAAGCATTAACATGGTTCTAAAAGTCAAAACTACACACAGAGTTTTATTCAGAGAAGTGCGACCCCCTCCTCCTCCACTTGATTCCTGCTCACCCCCTGTAGGTAACTAAGCTCACTGGTTTCTGGCTTATCCTTCTTTTTTGTTTTCCTTCCAGAAATAAGCAGATGTATGTACATTTTTCTTATTTCCCCTTCTTTCATTTATGTATACTTGCTTGTGTTTTGCTTTTTTTTCATTTAACAATACATCCTCAAAGTCACTCCATATCAGTCTCATTTTTTTTTTTGGCAGCTATATAATATTCGATGTTTTCTTGTAACTCTTGCATGATTTCATATTTTACACTTAGGTCTCTGATGTAGTCGGAGTTTTTTCTCATGAATGGTGTGAAGTATGGATCTAATTTTATCTTTTTCCAAGTGGCTACCAGGTTGCCCCATTTATTAAAAAGTCGATTTTTTTCCTCCTGTGGTTTGAGATGCCACCTTTGTTATACAGTAAATTTCCATAGGTACTTGGGCCACATTGTTTTAATTATAGAGGTTTCCTAGAATATTTTAACATCTGGTGGGTGATCTTATTGGGGCTTTTCCTCTTCAGTGTTTTCCTAGCTATTCTTTTATGTTTCTTTTTCCCTGAGAACTTGAGTTATCAACTTGTCTAATTATAAATTTATAATTAACAAGGAGTGTAATTATAAATTAACATGGGGCATTTTCCCATTCGATCTGGTGTCTTTGGTGGCTTTTGTGTAGGAGTGTTTTAGTTTTCCTCATATAGGTTTTGCACATTTTTGTGTTAGATTTATACCTAATTATTTAATTTTCTTTGTTGCTATTGTAAATGGGATTTTCTCTACCATCATCTTTTAACTAATTATTGTTTGTATAAATGAAACTATTAACTTTTGTCTGTTCATTTATCATCATTTTGTCTGTTCATACTCTCATGACATTTGAAAATCAATGTAGGTCTTACTCGTTTCTAACTCTTAAGCCTCTTATGATTTCTCTTGTCTAACTGCATTAGCTGGTATCTTCAGTGTAATGTTAAATAATCACGGATAGAATGAGCATCCTCGCCATGTTCTCTGCCACTAGCTCTTAAAAGACCATTTATATATAAAATATTTTAAAGGACAGAAATAACTCTCCAATGTAACAAGTGTCTGGATATTTATCTGGCAAGATGAGAGTAAGGGCCTTCTTATGTCTAGTAACCAGAAAAAAAATTTTAGCAAAAAGGGTAAAAGCAAAAATTTGATTTTATAATAGTTCATTGAAAACACTTGTGCTGGGCCCCAGTTCTACCTTTTTTCTTTAAAGGACTCTTTAATAATGATTTTGCTCTTTATTCATTCATTCATCTGAGATTTTAGAGAAGGCCTGTAATACTCCAGACACTATCTTAGATTCCTCATTTAATTTTTACTACACCCATGTGAAGTAGATAGTATCCTTATTTTATAAAGGAGGAAACTGGGGTTTAGAGGTTAAATGACACAATTTACAAGAGTTGAACTGTGATTTTGAATCTGGGTCTCCTAGTTTGACTTTTTCTAAACTCATATATTTCTTTCTCAGGGAGTAGAAATGTAGAAGAGTAACAATTAGTAAATGTTTAGAAAGCAACTGTCTTAAACTGTCTTCCCTTCATTAAAGGTCACAATGCTATCTATAGTCAGTTACATCATTGTGGGCAGGCGTCTATGTCTCTTTAAGAGGGACCTGGGCATCACTAAGGGCAGTGATTTTGTTCTTCTCAGTTGTCATGAAAGATTTGAGAGAAATGTGCCTTACGGTATCAGGGATCCAAACAACAAAAAGTTTTCCAGATGATGATAAATAGAGCAAGTTATCCAGGACCTAGAGAGCACCTGACATAGAGTAAGCAATCAAATAACAATAATTAAAATTTATGATTTACTCCTTTTACATTCTTTACTTGTATTGACTGGTTTAATCCTCACAACAACCCTAAGAGCATTTTTTAAAACTGTCTGTAGAGATTTGAAAACTATGCATGAGTTGATTAACTTGCCAAAGATCATAAGCAATAAAGAAGCTGGAATTCTGTCTTCAGATTGTCGATGAAAATAATCCATAACCAATCTATAAATGAAAATTTGGGTGAGTTTATTCTGAGCTGAAATCTGAGGACCATGGCCCGGGGCCTTTCTTCCCGAAGGAAGAAAGGGCACCAAAGAAGTGAAGTATACAGAGTGGTTATATACCTCCATACAGGACGTTTCACATATGATTGAAATGTCCCTCCCACAATAGTCACAAGATTGCCCTGTCATCACAACGCTTGATGGACACAGCGGATAGTGGGTCTGCTATCTCAGAGGGCATAGCAGGAGGCAAGTCTATTGTCTCGAGCTGGGGGTGTCACAGGTGAGCGCAGCAATCAGTTTCTAGCGTAAGGAAAGATGCTTAATCCTTAAGGAGATGCCAACGTTGGGAGGGGGAGGGAAGTTGCACCTTTATTTCAAGGGCCTTCGCTCTTGCCATAGGGAATCTCTAAAGCAGATATACAATGCATGCTCAACAGCCACGGTCAGGCCCTTTTGGAAAGACAAGGTCAGGCTGAATTAGGTTTACACCAAATGGCTTCCTCATATTCTCCGATATATCCTATTGCTTGCCATTTTTATTCGTCAAGATCCCATGCCCTTAATCGCTACACTATTAGGTTAACACCAAATGGCTTCCTCATATTCTCCGATATATCCTATTGCTTGCCATTTTTATTCGTCAAGATCCCATGCCCTTAATCGCTACACTATAAATCTTTCAAATAAATGAAGTTTTGGGATCCTGAAAGACGAGTATTCAACCTCTTGAATGTAAATCTACCAGTATTACTTACCAAGTGTAAAGTTTTCTGTTACTTGATGTGGTGGGTAATCTTGCAATTGATAAAGGAAATGAAGAGGTCCCTCCACTCAAGAAAGGTGCTATGTTAAATCTAGGTGTTTTTGGTATTTCAACACACTGGACTGCTTGCAAAGAACGGCAAAGCGCAACGCAACTTTAAATGGAAACAGCTTCTAAGGGCACAGCGCTGAGCATATAATCTGCATATGGAAATGCACACAGGGTTATAGAACAGGACTGACGGTATACGACAAGCGATTATAAACACCAGGCCTGCAATGGGTGTGGAGGTCATCCAGTCCAACCATTTTCGTGCTGGATACTGAGGTCCACGGAGCTCAAGGCCTCAGTCACACAAAGCTGACACTTGGCTCACACTCACTGGCGCGCTTTTCACTGCCTCACGTAGCTAACAGAACACCTGTTTACATCTCCTCTCTCCTTTCGTGCCTGTTTGTGCAAAAGTAAACGGGCCTGGATCGCTTCACGCGCTTCACCATGTAACAGACAGAGTATGGGGCCCTGCCAGGCACCCGGCCAGCTCGAGGCGAAGTAACTAGCCAAGGTCAGAGGGCGCGCCACGTCCGCCCTTCAGAGTTCAGCACAGAAATCGGCGGCTCTTTCGCAACCATCCGCGTGGGCGATCAGACACCCGCCACCCGGATGACACAGCTCCCCGCCCAGCTCCGCGGTCTGCTTCTGGACGCGGGGTGAGCCCCGAGCCGCTGGGCCAAAGGGGTTACTAAGAGTCGCCGGCCCGCACCTCGCGCTACGACCTGGTGACGTCGCGGCTCCAAGCACCCGGCCCACGGCACCGTAGCCAAACTCCGGCCCCGCCCCTCCCGACCGGCGCAATGGACACCCCGCCCCGCCCGCTGGCGAGCCGTAGGGCGGGGCCGTCTGCTGACAGGACTGCCGGCGCTGCCCCCATTGGGCCAGAGAATGAGTGACGCTCACAGGCCCCGCCCCCGCCTCGTCGCCGAGCCTGCCTGGTCGCCAGAGCTCGCGGCGCTGACGTGTCGGGGCGGGCGGTGTCGGCTCCTCCCCGCGCGGGCAGCCACTCGTCGCGGCTGGAGAGGGGCGGGGTGGCCGGGGCCGGCGCTCCCCCCGGCCCAGCTCGCGGCCCGCCCCGCCGCCCCGGCCCCCCGGATGAGGGTATATATTCGGAGCGGGCGAGGGACGCTGATGAGTGGCCGCGCCGAAGAAGCCGAAGCCGGGCGGAGCTGCCATCGCGTCGAGGGAGGTGAGGGGCCCCTAGCCGGCTCGCTGGCTCCTTCCCCCGCCACCGCGAGGGGTCGGCGGGGCCCTGACCCGGGACGGCCTGGGGGCCGGCCCGCCACGCACGCCGACGTGGACCGCGGCGCACGTACGCGCACAGCGCCAGCAGCCTGGCCCCCGCGAGGAAACCGCCTGCACGCCCCGCCCCGCCCCGCGCCCCTCGCGGGCGTTTCTCTTGTCGGCGACCCTCTGGGAGTGTCTGACCTGGGGGTGGGATGAGGACTCCCCAGATGGGCCGGTGGCCTTTGAGAGCGGAAGATTTGGGGTGGATTCTGGAATGGGGTTTGTCAAGCTGTTGGGAGTGGGCCCGCACCTGGATGGGGGTAGGGGCCTTGAGGTTCTCAGGCTTGGGCCTCATGCATAGTTATGCCACGCTTGGGGGGCTTCCAGTGGGGGCGAGTCGTCGTTGGAACTGTCCGGTGGGAGCGGGTTGGGGTGTCTTGAACCTATGAGGAAAAGAATTGAGAGCGTTGACAACAAGGATTGGAGATACTTGTGGGGAACATGAGAATGGGACAAAACCTACTTGCCACTTTTTGTTCGTTCGAATAGTGGTAGTGGGAGAGGGTTGAAATTTCTGGGTTTCCCCTGGCTTGGCCGAGCAGAAGGATGGGATTGGAGGGCTGAGAGCACACGTGTGCTGAACATATGGCTTCTTGAAGATTTGATTAGGTTTGGCCCGACGCTGTGCTGTATTCATCTGTCTGTGGTTTATGGAATTTGAAATCCAGTAGTAGTGATTATGATAATATGTATATGTCATCATGTAGTGCTTTTAGTTTAAGGACTTTTAGGTGAAAGTCACTAGGGGTGGACCGGAGGGTTTGCAGGAGGCTGAAGGCAGTTTCTATTCCTTCTGTTAGTGAGTTAGCTCCCTCAGCTGGGACTAAGAAAGACTTCATAGGCTGTGCTGTCAGGCGTTTATAGGATTCAGTGGTTACGGCTCAACCCCAAGAGTATTTTTCAAAAGCTCTAAGAGGTTTACTTATTAATTTTTGGGTCATAGTATAGCAGCAGAGATAGGGGCAGGAAAGAGGCCAGAAAAGGAGGGGGAAAATACTGCATTTCTTATAATAAAGGTATATTTGATAATGGTGGATTATTACCCGGCTTGTCATTGTTTTTGACGCAGATGTATTAGGCTGTGGGCATATATCAAGTTCTGTTGTAATGTCTAGAGCAGATCAACTTTTTCAGACTTTGGTTGTCAAAATAAAAATCCTAGTCTAACTTTCCTGTTTACTACTGCTTACCATTACACACACGTGCACACCTCTTATCAGAATTAATGGGGAAAATGGTACTGTTTTTTGTGGCATGGAAGTGGTTCTATTTGCCTCAAAAATAGTCATAGATAAATAATTCTTGTCCAAAACTAAAGTATAGTTGTTATATTAGAAACGTTTACATGTTATTTAAATGAGGACATGTGACCGGTGGTCTAGGCCCAGGTACCACAGTTTAACCTGAGTGTCTTATTTGCATGAATCCATTTTCTCAAGCATCTGAAGGTGGATAGGTATCTAATGATTTGATTTATATCTTAAAGTGTTATATGTTTGCATGTGTATTTTAGTAGGCAGAGCACTCTCCACTCTCGACTCTCATTTGAGGGTGTGTGAGAAAGCCTGGTTGTATTATCTTCATGAGGAAGTGTATGCACTGGGAGTGAAATGGTTTGCATAGGGTCAAATATTAGCGAGGGACCAAGAACCAAGACTTCCTACTTTTCAGTTACCTGGTTCCCTGCTGATCCTCTCACTCTAGAATGATCCCTTAAATCTGGGCAAAAGCAGTAGTATAGATGAAACCTTAGGAAAGACCCCATTCCTTGGAAAATAGTTTAATACAAACTTATGTCTCTCCACTGTCTTTTTTTATATGATGTATTTTTTTCTTTTTTAAAGATTGGCACCTGAGCTAACATCTGTTGCCAATGTTTTTTTATTATTATTTATTTTTCTTCTCCCCAAAGCACCCCCAGTACACAGTTATACATTCTAGTTGTAGGTCCTTCTGGTTGTGCTGTGTGGGATGCTGCCTCACCGTGGCTTGATGAGTGGTGCTAGGTCCGTGCCCAGGATCCGAACTGGCAAAACCCTGGACCACCAAAGCGGAGCGCACGAACTCAACCACTCAGCCTCAGGGCCAGCCCCAAGATGTATTTTTTTTTTAATTCAAAAGTAATGGCATCATATCTCTTGAAACGTGTATGAATCAATAGAAGTGACTTTTAATACCCTAATGAGTGTCCAAGGCTCAGTCTCTTGACCTCTTTGCTTTTTTGTGTATCTACACTGCCTAGGGGAACCTCATTGAGTCCATAACTTAATATAATGTATGCTGATGACCTTGAAAGTTTTACATTTAGCTCCAGTATCACCTCTGAGCTCTAGACTACTACATTTTGCTGTCTTATAAGCATTTCTATTTGGATATCTAATAGGCATCTCAAATATAACATAACCAAAAGTGAAGTATTGATTCCCCCCACTCTCCACATATATCCCTAAATCTACTTCTGTCCTAGGCTCTCCCCACGTCGGTAAATGGGACCACCACTTGTAGTCATCTTTGCTTGATTCCTATCTTTCTCTCTCCACATTCAATCCATTCCCAGAGCTTGTAGGTCCACCTCAAGAATCCACCTTCACCACTTCTCTAAGCCCCTGTTATCTCTCATTTAGACTACATTGCAGTAGTTCCCTAACTGGTCTGCTTGCTTCCAGTTTTGCCTTCATTACAGTCTTTTTTGCCCCACACGATAGTGGAGTGAGCCTTTTAAAGCCTAAATCAGACCATGATACTCCCCTGCTCCAAATTCTCTGCTGGCTTCCCAAACCCCAGAGTCCTTCCCTTGACCACAAGGCCTTACTTGATCTGGTCTCTGCTCACTTCTCCAGCCTTCCTTCCAACCACTCTTTGCTTTGGTCACTCTGTTCCAGTCACATCAGCCTTCTTGCTCTTCCTTGAACATGCCAAGCACAATTCTGTCTTGGAACTACTGCACTTGCACCTTCCTCTGCCTAGAATGCTCCTCCCTAAGATAGTAACTGGGCTTGCCTCTCTCTTCATTGAGATATATTCTCAAATGTCTCAGAGGCCCTGCCTGACCATCTCATCTAAAATCCCTACCATCACCCCTCTTCTCTTTAGCCCTTTGTCCCTCTTTATTTCCCTTCATAGCACTTGTCTCATAGCACTGCCTGACATTTTATGTAATTGTCTGTCTTATACTGCAGTGTGGGCATGCACATCGTCACTTGGTTCATTGCTGTGTCTCAATCACCTAAATAGAGACTTGGCAGACAGTAATTGCTCATTAAATATTTGTTGAATGAATTAATGGCACATGAAAGTTAAATAGTTTTCCTTCTCAAATTGTCTGTTAATGCATCCTTGCATATTAAAAGGAAACTTTAGCAGTAACCTATTCATATATGTGAGAAGAGTGGTTGTGGGCCCATCATCTTTCAATCAACAGAAATAGCAACATTGATAAAAATTCAGCCTTAGTTATAGCCATTTGCCACCCATATCTCAACACTATGCCTTGTTCCTCGAATACATTTATTTACTTGAATTAGTTTTCATACTGTTCCCACTGACTGCATTTTCTCTTACTTGTATCCTTGGCAAATGTCTTTTCATCCTCTACTGCCCACCTCAAGTCGTAGCTCTCCTCATGTTCAGGAGGCTATATCTTAGTAGTCTGGAGCACAATTTCACTTCTCTAATAGTAGCTAGAAGCATTTAGAGAGGGCTTTCTGTGTGCCAGCTACTATTTCAAATGCTTTTCGTTGTACTGACTCATTAATCCTCTTAACCTTAGAGGTAAGTGCTGTGTTTCTCCTCATTTTATAGATGAGAAAATTTGAGGTACAGAAAGGTTAAATAGCTTGCTCAAGGTCACAAAATTAGGAGACAGTGGAGCTGGGATATGAACCCAGCCGGTCTGACTGCAGACTCCAAAGCTGGTTACTACCAAGTGAACTGCGTCTCTTTTTTTTGGCACCTGGCCTAACAACTGTTGCCAATCTTTTTTTTCCTGCTTTATCTCCCCAAACCACCCCCGTACACAGTTGTATGTCTTAGTTGCAGGTCCTTCTAATTGTGGGATGTGGGACGCCGCTTCACCGTGGCCTGACGAGCGGTGCCATGTCCGTGCCCGGGATCCGAACCCTGGGCCACCGCAGCGGGGCGCGCGAACTTAACCACTCGGCCACGGAGCCGGCCCCTGCGTCTCTTTTTAAGTGAGACCTCGGGTTGAATTGGGTTGAATTCTTAGTATTTCCTCTGCTTTTATGAGAGATGTTGTATAGTTGAAAGATCATAGGCATTAGAGTTAGGTTTATCTGGGTTAAAATTCCTGTTTTCCTACCTACTAGGTATGTAGTCTTGGGCAAGTCACGTATCCTCTTTTAGCCTCATTTTCTCATTGGTTGTAAGAATTACTTAATTTATGCCTCTGAACCTTGAGAGGAAAATTTTTTTATTCCCATTTTACAGATGAAGATACCAAAGTTCAAAGTGTCTGCTACTTGGGCCAAGCGATAGAGCCAGGAATAAAAGTCAGTTCTGTTTGATTCCCAAGCCCATAAAGATTCACTTCGAGCTAGTGTATGTGAGGTGGGCCTTTAAAGATGGGTGCGATTTCAGCAGATAGAAAGACTGAAGAAAGTACGGGGAGGTAGGGATGAAGGTCTCAGGTGACAGCAAGCTAGAACTGCGTCCCACACTTAATGAGGTTTCATTTTCATTTCATATGGAAGCCTTTATTTGGTTATGAATCATTGCTAACTCATAAAGTGTATTTATAGGTAGTATCATTCATTTCACACTTGAAGTATTCTATCCCTGAAGTAAAGCTAAGTAACAAATCAAACTAAAAGTTGGGAATATGTTATACTCAATCTTATGTGCTAATCTAATTTAAATTGATTTTATAAGAAGAATCATGAAGCCAGTCTGTCAGTTCAATTTTAGGGGGCATCTAATTAAAAGAAAAAACATCTAGAAGTTATGTGACTGTCTCTGTTGGATGATAATATCTTTCTCGAATTTATTTTTGAATGGACAGTAGTTAAAATTATTTCTAAGCAATTTCTGATTTGGATCAACATACCCAATATAGAATAAAAAGTAATAATGCTTTTTGAAGGGAAGTATTTACTCATCCTGTAGAGTTTCTCTCTGTGCGTCCTGTGCATTTTCTTTCTCGATTCTGTTGCCTTGTGGACTCATTTCTGCCAAGTGAGTCAGATATAAGAACATCAGTTGTGTTTATATTTCTGAATAAATAAAGTATGAATAACGTTTCCCTTTCTCTCTCTCTCGCCACCTGTCTCTTTTACACACACGCACACACACACATAGAGTCGTCTTTCTCTTGGGAGGCAGTATAACTTAATGGTTAAGAGCATGAATTTAGGAGTCAGGCTGTCAGGATTTGAATCCCAGTTCTATTGCTTTACTAGTTTGGGAGTTCTCTCTGTAGCTGAGTTTCTTCCTCTGTAAAGTAAGCCCAGTAACAGTTTTGAGGATTAAACGAACCAGTATCTATAAAGCAGTAAGAATTGTACTGCCACACAGTAAGTGACATGTGTTAGGTGCTATTATTGCCACCTCAGGGAGTCCTAGATGTGAGTTCTCTTGACTTGAGTTGGTAAATAGTGTTTGATATTTAATGGTCCTGATGAAGTAGATATTGTTAACCCCTGTTATTTACAGGTAAGGAAACTGAGGCCTGAGGAAATTAAGTAACTCAGCTGAACTCCAGACTTTTGCTTTGAATAGCTGTGTGTATTACCTTTCGCTATTCTTATAGGAGGAGAAGACAGTAGGCTGTTTCAGTTATAATGTGGTGACGGTTCTTTACAGTGACCCTCAGATTTATCCCTTTCACTCTTATTTCCCCTGTAGATAATCTGGTTCAGGCCTTTGGATTTCATACCTGCAGTTGTCTTTTAACAACGCTTCTAGTTGTTCCTCTTACAATCTATTTTTTGCCATTGGTCTTTCTTCTTGTCTCTCTACAGCATGGTGACACTGCCCATTTAATAATCTACTGTTGACTCTTCCTTGTTCTGTTAAGCTAAATTCCTCTGCTTAGTTTTCAAGGCTCTTCATGGTTTAGCCCTACTCTACGTCATTTCCAAACATTCTACGTAAAACTTCACCTTTCTTCCTGCTCTCCATCCCGTACACGCTTACTCCTCATGGCCGTCTGGCTCTGCTTGTTCCTAATCTTATCTATAGAATCTGCTCAACCCTTGAGGCATGGCTAGATCATGCTTCCTTTGTGAACTCTTTCTAAACAACACCTGTCTTCTCTTGCATTTATCTGTATTAGATGAGTGGATGAAATATTTCTTCGTTCTCTTGTTTTTTTAGTACTATGCACTTTAAAATTTTACCATATTATCACAGAATGCTCTTAAAAAACACTGTCTTTTCCATTGATTGTTATGTGTATTGCTTGTCCCTTTAGGGCTTAATTCTTTGTAAAGATAATAGACATCTTTTTATTGCTTGTCTGCAGAAGTCGCTATTGCAATAAAATGTATTTTTCGTGACTATAAGTGGTCCTGTGTTCTTGAATTTTGTTGTATTCTGAATACAACAGCGTTGTTTCCATCATTAGAGATAAAAGGAGAGCAGTTGAAATATTAAGCAGTCAGGTGTTCTTTCATCGGTAGCTTAGTGGTCAGAGGAATAACACAGACGCGACTAAATGTGATGGTTAAATGGTGTGGGCCCTGGAGTTCACATTCCCAGCTCTACCAGTTGGCCAGGTTGCTTTGCCTCTCTATGCCTCAGTCTCCTCAACTGTAAAGTAGTGGTAATACTAGTATCTATATCATAGAGTTGTTGAAAATTAAATGAGACCATGTAGGTCAAGTACTCAGTGCAGCGCCTGGCATGTAATGCTAATCAGTATCATCTTACAAGTTTGATCCCTTACAGATATTGTGACGGACAAGCAGAAGTTCATCTCCTTAATATCAAGTTCTTTAAATGTACTTATTTTTAGTAGGAAAAACTCCTCGGGTTTAGAGGTTAGACCATGACCTACTATTGATTCCTTTTCTCTTTTAGGTTTACAGGTACGGAAATTACACGCCTATTTTCACAAAGCTTGGCTACCAGAGCATTATGAATGTTAATGACCTCAGACTCAGGTTGTCCAAAGCTGGGCAAGAACACCTGCTGCAGTTCTGGAATGAACTGGAAGAAGCCCAACAGGTAGAACTTTATGCAGAGCTCCAGGGCATGAACTTTGAGGAGCTGAACTTCTTTTTCCAAAAGGCCATTGAAGGATTTAACCAGTCCTCTCAGCAAGAGAAGGTGGATGCACGAATGGAACCTGTCCCTCGAGAGGTGTTGGGCAGTGCCACTAGGGATCAGGATCAGCTCCAGGCCTGGGAAAGTGAAGGTACTCTCATGTGAATATTTGTTCTAAAGTTTGTTATGAGATAGACTAAAATTGTTGAAGTAACTGAATCATGTAATTGATGTTTGTCTCTCATACTACCTTACACATGGTGACCAATCAGAAAGTGACAGGTTGTGTAGCCAAGACCTCTGCTCTGTCTCTGGTTGCTGGTCCCTTCATTCTCTCTTCATTTCTGGCGCCTGATTCAAGGCTCTTCTCATTCAAGTCTTAATTTGCCTCTAGTCACTTTCCCTCCTCAATTTCTGTGCTTCTACTAGATTTCTCTTCCTGAAGCACAAGTTCAGTCTTTCAGTTTCTGTTGGCTTAATCTAAAAACCTTCCCTAACCTGGCCTATCCTTTGTTTCAAATCTTGTCTCCTATATTACTTTCCATTCCACCGCCCCACACATTTTAACTGGACCCAATAATTCACCTTCCTCTGAACACTGGATTGTGCCTTTCCTGCCTTTGCTCATGTTTATCCCTAGCTTGGTCTGGCCTTTGCCCCTTCTCTCTCAGGTGGCTCACCTTGTAAGGCTGTCTCCTGGGGTTGTGCAGTGCAGTGACTCTGCCACTTGGGGAACTTAGACTCATTCTTTAAGGTTCACCACACATACTGTTTGATCCACGCCTTTTGCTTCAGTGTTCTAAGCTGGAGTTATTTGTCCATGGTTTTCTTTAATAAAAGTTGTTTATGTTTGTCATCATCATAACATTGTAAACTCTTAAAGAACAGCCCACGTCCTAGTCCCAGTTGTCTGTGTTTGTCACAAAGCGTTTAGAACAGGGTTTTACAAGTTATAAGTTGGTCGATAAATGTTTGTTGAATTGCCCCAATGCTTTTTCTTCTGAAATGTATCCTAAAATCTGTCCCCAGTAACTAGTACTAATTAGTGCTTTTGAGAATGGCAGAGTAGCTCAATTGTAGCTTTTTTGCTGGAGTTTAGAGTTGTGGTTTTTATAATCTACTCATCTGTAAGTAAAAGGGACTAAACAGTTCAGCTTAGGTCCTTGAGTGTTGGTACATGCTCTTTGTCAAATCTGGACTGCATTTCTTCAACTGTAGAATCCACAGATGGGACTAATGCTTTTCTTTTCTTTTTAAAAGACAGCATTTCAAAAATAATATCAAAATAACAAATACTATGGAGAGATTGCCTGTAACCCCATCAAATCTGTTTTTATTTGCTTACATTGCCACCTAGCACTTGGTTACATACATACTTACTTTTATAGATGTGCAATAATATTTTACATATAACCTTATAGTCTCCCACACCATGGCTGTTTTTATTTTGTCTTCCACTCTTTGGCACTCCCTGCCCCCCCACAAAAAATGAAAGATGACCGCCATTATCAGTCTTCTGTATACCTCCCCATATCCTTCTCTGGGCTTACAGCTTTACTGATTTTCAGACTCCTTCCAAAGAGCCCTAGGGGTTCCACTGCTGGGGAAACTGTCTCCTGTAGGGAGGAGGGAACGGATACTGAACAGCTAGCTCTCCAGTCCCTTCCTCTCCCCACTGCAGGAGCAGTTGTCCCTGACCTCTTTTATGTATTTGATCTTCACATGCAGTTTTATTTAAAAGGAGTTGGTGATTAAGAAACTTTGAAAATAATTGGATGATCTTCAAGGAGGGCCCTTTCAGATCTAAAATGCTTGTTCGTGGCTAACCTAGCTTCATACTCAGAATAGGGCTCTGCCACGAAGCTGAGAGAGAGTGACTTCCAGGTGGATCCTTCTGAATGGAGAGCTTTAGTAACAGTGAGGCCTCTGCTAACTTGAGATTCAGTAATCCCCTCCTTCCCTGGGTTTCCAAACCAAAGCCGCACAGGCCTCTGCTTACTCTCTTGTATCCCAGATGCCTGTTTTTTCCCTTGAGATCCTATGGGAATGAAGCCTTAGAATTGACTCTTATGGAAAGCCAAAGATTTGACCTGGTATAATGGGGACCATGAGTAACAATCCACATTTCTTATAATTTGAGTCTTCTTTTTGACCTTTTTGTTGGAGTCTGTGGAACTTTAGTCTATTTATGACTTTTCATTTAAACTAAAATCCAGAACTATAATAAGCAAGTCTAGTATAAGAAAGTGCAATGCAAACTTCCTTTTGGCTTACTGTCAAGGGAACAATATTTATTTGTGGCTTAAACAGTAGGGGTGGAGAAGGAGACTTTGTAACTGACATTATATCCTTTCACTTAGCCAGAAACTGCCACGTGTGTGCAAAATTCTTAACAAAGTGAAGTTTCTGCAGTAGGTTATCAGAGGGAAGAGATTGCCATTGTGAAGATTATGATGCAGTTTCAGATAGTAGGAAGATCCTGATAATTATATCAAAGACAGTTCACCCCCCCACCCCCCAGGATGGGGGAAGTAAAAGCATGGTATGGTCATTTCTAAGTGTCTGGTGGGTACTGACATTATAATAGACGTTTGAGCACCTAGGGTGGTAAATTATTTCATAAGAATAAATACAAAAGTGACCACTGTGCTCCTTATTGAGGAGCGATCTGGTTTTAACTCTCCAAGTGTTCTGGCCAGGTGTAGAAAATGGAACGTAGAGGAGCAACTGAAAAATCTCTCTTATGAAACCAAGATCTTGAGGGAAGTAATTAGAAGCTTTGAGGAGAATATCATGTTAGTGAAGATACACGGGGAAAATATATTTTATATTTGCTCAATAAACCCCCTCGTTCTTTATTAAAAGAAATGTATGCTTATACTGAACATGAAACAGTCTTGCAGATTTATATTATAATAACAAATAAATATTCAGTATTAGTCTTTTTTGCCTATGAGAGATTTTTAAAATTGATCTTAATCTACCATATGGCACTGTGGTAGAAAAGTAAATGGATTGTTTAGGGGAAAATGTATTCATAACACTATCTCTGCCACATTTTCTGAAATTTAGTGCAGTGGTACTTATAAGAGATTTATTTTAAAGATTTTATTTTTTTCCTTTTTCTCCCCAAAGCCCCCTGGTACATAGTTGTATATTCTTTGTTGTGGGTCCTTCTAGTTGTGGCATGTGGGACGCTGCCTCAGTGTGGTTTTTGATGAGCAGTGCCATGTCCGCGCCCAGGATTCGAACCAATGAAACACTGGGCCGCCTGCATCGGAGCACGCAAACTCAACTCCTCGGCCACGGGGCCAGCCCCTAGATTTATTTTAAAAGTAACACATGCTTATCTTAGGGAAATTGGAGAATACTTAAAATTACAGACGAAAAAATACAAATCTCTACCATCCTACAGTCCAGAGATAATACTCACTAGTAATATTTTATAGTATTTTCTTACGTATTCACACACACTGGGATTATGTATAATTTTGAAGCCTGTGTAAGAATTTGTTATTATGAAAGATTTCAAGCATATTTTGAAACAGATATTTGGAGACAAAATACTATGATAAACTCTGACATATGCATTACCTTGATTAAATAATTATCAAAGTTTTGCTACTTTTGCTTCATCCATTCCCCCTTTTCTTTGCTATAGTGGTTTTTTTTGTTGGTTGTTTTTGCTGAGGAAGATTGGCCCTGAGCTAATATCTGTTGTCAGTCTTCTTCTTTTTGTATGTGAGTCACCACCACAGCATGGCCGCTGACAGACAAGTGGTGTAGGTGTGTGCCCGGGAACTAAACCCGGGCTACTGAGGCAGAGCATGATGAACTTGACCACTAGACCACTGGGGCTGGGCCTGTTGTAGTATTTTAAGGCAAATCTCGAATATCATTTGTTTTTACCCTCATATAGTTCAGGATGCATCTCTAAATATATGGACATTTTCTTACTACTCACAATACTATTATTATACCTAAAGAAATTCACAATAGTCCCCCAGTATCTATAGCTGGTTCAAATTGCGATTTCTCTTACTAGTCTGTTTTTGTGCTTAAAATTTTAGGGAAATAGTTAATCTATAAAATAATAGTTTCAGTTGTAAAATGTGATTAAATATTAAAGACTTAAAATATCTCCTCCGACTAACTTTCTTGGTCAGTCTTCCTTTATTTCCACCGGTTGAATAGGCTCTTTACCCCACTGTCACCTAGAGTGTTGGCAATTTAAATGGAAAGTTCTGGCAATACTTACTTCAAAAGCACCTGTGCTGTCTTCCTTGTTTCAGACACCTGCCCAAATCAAAGTGTACGAGAGGAACTAGTCCAAGCAGGAAGTCATTCAGGAAGTATTTGATCCGTGACACGTCACTGTAAACGCCTCTTTCTTACGTAAATATTATCAGGAAAAGTGCTCAGATCTGTAGGGCCTGCGGTGCAAGACTCTCCAAGGAGAGAGATATTCTCCAGCTCTGGAAACGGCTTGCTCTGGCTTGATTCTTTTTTTTTAACCTCTGCTTTGGCCTGTGTTAGGTGCCCTCTCTAGGAAAGTTATTAATTCTTGTGTCCTATAATGAAAAGATGGAAAGGATGATACAGTGATGTACTTTTCATGTTTTTTTCATATTTCTTCAGAAGTTGTTTTGGGATAGGAGAAGTTCCTAATTTCCTAAGTGTCACACGCATTAGGTACATTTATAATCTGTTACTGTTTTTCAGATAGGTGCCGTGCTGCCAATATAAAACTTATGTTATGCCAAATACAGTTTGAAATCATGTATTAATGCCATATAACTAAAAGGCTTACTGCATTTTATTGGCCCACTTAATTTCAAGCAGTATTTTATCAGTTATTATAAGACAGATACTAATTTATGCGTTACATACTTTGGATAAACCTTGCAGGTTTATTGTGGTAACACAGATGAAGTGGATGAGTTCTTCAGCCAGTGTACACACAATCTGATGCTGTTAACAACAGCTGTAGCCGCATTTAGTTCTTGAATTGCAGCTGGCCTAGAGTTGCAGCTTGGCATCTGGGGAGTGCTTTCTTTCCTCTTGTTTGTCTCTGCCCCTAAGTGAGATGCATAAGCAGGAAGAATTTAATGCAGAAACCTTTTACTGAAAATATATATGGGTGGTGTTATGGCTCATTGAAATAGTTGTGGCTAGATGGAGATGAGATGTAAATGGAGACTTGCCTGGAAATGTACACGTGGCAGGCATAATCTCAATGCTGCTCTTCAGACGTAGTGATCAGATGGGTTCTCAGCTCCATGGATGGAAGGAATTGAAGACAGTATGGCAGACAGGGACTTAGGAAACAAACATGTGCCACTTATTTGAATGAAGAATGAGGCCACTGAGCTGCTGGTTAGCAAGGCTTAAAAAGTGGAAAATTTGGAAAACGAATGAAGCAGTAGTGTGGGGAATAGATCCAAGGAAGAGAGAAGTTTATACAATGATATCTGGGTAACTGGTTAGAACCTCTGGACACACTATTTGATGTTGGATGGCCATCAGGTCAGCAGCTGAGACACAGTTGACTGGGAGTTTTACAGGTAACGTAGCTGAGGGAAATAACTTACCTTTGGGTCAAAGGTGAAAAGTAAGATGTCTTAAAGGGGCCAGCCTAGTGGCACAGTGGTTAAATGTGCACGTTACGCTTCAGCGGCCCAGGGTTTGATGTGTTGGATCCCGGGTGTGGACATGGTACCACTTGACAAGCCATGCTGTGGCAGGCGTCCCACATATGAGGTAGAGGAAGATGGGCACGGATGTTAGCTCAGGGCCAGTCTTCCTCAAAAAAAAAAAAAAATAGCTGTCTGGAAGGATGACTAGAGCCACATTAAAAGTAAAACAACTTAAAACACATGACCTATGAAGAAAGTAAATAGTACAAACAGAACAAAGGCCTCTGTGTCCAGATATTTATCAGGGACTTTTTTTCCCACTGAGAAAGATTCGCCCTGAGCTAACATCTGTTGCCAATCTTCCTCTTTTTTTTACTTTTTTTTTTGGTTGAGGAAGACCAGCCCTGAGCTAAGATCTGTGCCAGTCTTCTCTGTTTTGTATGTGGGACACCTCCGTGGCATGGCTAGTGAGTGGAGTAGGTCCGCATCCAGGATCTGAACCCATGGAACTTTAACCACTCGGCTGGGCCCTTTCTCGGGGACTTTTCTGAAGATATTTAGAAATATTTCTGATTCTAACACCTTTAGTGGTAGGTGAGGGTCCAGACAGGACGAAGCTATTTATCTGCAGTTCTAAAAGGGTACAAAACCTGTTTTGTAGCAAAAACTGACCTGAATTTATCCCTTGTAATGTGATTACAGGCTGCTGTCTCAGATCTGCTGGGGATATAACATAACATATGTGTATTATATTCTTTTTCTGAACTTCAAAGAGTTCTGCATTCTAAAACAAAGCTGACTTACAGGGTTAGGTAAGGGATTGTGGACCTATATTTTAAAATAATGCTTTTTGGGTGAATGACAGCAGAATTAAATGTATTCCCTAGAAACCATAGTTTCTTTGATAATGCAGGGAGTAATAAAATGTAAAACAGTTTTCAAAACTGCCTTCTAGTCTCTGCTCCCTCCAGATTACTTCATCTCAGTCTCTCTTTGTTGCATGGTGGTCATGGGGCTTGCTTAAGGCGGATACAGATCTGGAGTGCTGTTAGAAATGTCAGTGTTTGGCAAGTTTTGGAGAAGGTGGGCACTTTTCCATTCGTGTAGGGCGGGGGTAAGATAGGTTTCAAAAAGGCAGCACAACCTCTCATGAATTCACTGGAAAGGAGAAGAAGGGGCAAGAAAGAAATATGAAGGGAAGTGTACACCTCTCAAAATTATGATGCTGTAATGTGTCTGTGAAATGTTTGAGTGTGATAGGAGACTGCTGGGGGCCGTGGAGTGCCTGGTGAGTAGGCCCTGGAGTCAGGTTCTAATCCTTGTTCACCTTTACTAGCCATGTGACCTTGGGCAAGACCCTTAATTTCTCTGAGCCTATTATCTCTAAAATGGGGAAAATTATACCTACCTCTTAGATTACTTTGAGGTGTAATGTTCTCCCTGATTTTATTTTTTTTTAAACTCTGATAAGGTACAGTGAAATGCTTTGGAGAAAATAACAACATTCTGGTTTCGGGAAAAGGAGAAAGAGAGAAAATTAAGTCTCAGGTAGTTAAGGTCAGCTTCATATCAAAGGGGAAGATTATGGAAATATCTAATGTGCTTTTAAATTTTTTGATTGAAAACATAGCCACTGAATAATGTCCTTGGGCTGTGCATGTTTACTAATGAAGACAGGTGGTAGAGTCAGGACTGGGGACAGTTCTCACTTTATGATGGGTTTATTTAGAATATTTCTTTAAGTTCTTGACATACTAGTATCTTAGCTTTAGGAAAGCCTAATCTATCAAAAACACATGGAGCACAAAGTTAGTAAACTAGACAAACCCACATTACCTAAGGATATGAAAAAAATAGTAATAATTGATACTGGCCACCACTGCCCCCTCTGGGTTGGCTTGCAAATGTGAACAGTGGCCAGGTTTGTTCATAGAATTTCTGAGAATTTTAACGAAAGTATGAAATTCAGAAAACAGGAACAAAACCCATCAAGCATTGCCTTAGCCCATCTGACATTTTACAGCTTTTCCAGCTTCCCAGAGACCCAGTGTCCATGTTGCCTTTTCCCGCAAGCTGCTCTGCCTTGTGGTGCTGAGACTGTCTACCTTAGAGTGATGAGGTGGCCCTTAAAAATGCGATATGGCAAGATTTTGTTTTGTTTTTTTAAATCCAAACTGAGAGCCTCTGTCTTTTAATAGTATTTACAGTTTCATTTATTTGCATTTGGATCTTAAATCCATCTTGAATTTATTTTGATTCAAAGAATAGTATTTTTATTCAAGCATTATGTTTGGTTATTACTGCTGAATATTCAACTGGTGAAAACTGACTGGCTTCCAGACAGAAGTAAATCAGTAACGAAAAGACTGAGTTTTATGTCCTTCTGAACTGTTATAGATGGCCCATTAAAAAAAAAAGGCATTTAGTGGCTGGCCCCGTGGCCGAGTGGTTAAGTTTGCGTGCTCCACTGCCGGCGGCCCAGTGTTTCATTGGTTCGAATCCTGGGTGCGGACATGGCACTGCTCATCAAACCACGCTGAGGCAGCGTCCCACATGCCACAACTAGAAGGACCCACAACGAAGAATGTACAACTATGTACCAGGGGGCTTTGGGGAGAAAAAGGAAAAAATAAAAAATCTTAAAAAAAAAAAAAAAGGCATTTAATCAGTTTTATTGAAGTATAATTAAGTGCAATAAAATGCAGTGGTTTTTATGAGTTTTTAACAATTTATGCACCCATGTAACTACCACCACTGTCAAGATATAGAGCGTTTCCATCACCCCACAAAGTCTCCTGATGCCCTTTTGCAGGTAAATCCCTTAAGCTCATTCAGTTGAGTTGGTTTCCTGACGTCAGAACCTGGCTTCTTAACCATTACTGTTTTTCTAACTGAGGGTGTCTTTTATTTATGTTTGCTGGATGGTAGCTTGCCTGGTATGTTTTCATGCTCATTAATTAGTTATTTATTATTGATTTATGGGCTGGAGATGATTTAATAGCATCATCCTTCATCCTGAAGCCTAGGTCTTCTTTTATCCTGTCTTTTTCTTGACTTGGCACATCTAATAAGCAGTCAAGAACTTGTAAAACATTTGTAGCATCTCTTGTCTTTGCCTTCCAATGTTAGCGGGAAAAAATTTTTAGTTCATTAAAGTATATTAGTCATTGTTTGGTGTTTGATTGGGTTATATAAATTTAATTTTTTAATAATAAAAATGTTTTTGTGGGGCCAGCTCCGTGGCCGAATGGTTAAGTTTGCGCGCTCTGTTTTGGTGGCCCAGGGTTTCACCGGTTTGGATCCTGGGCGTGGACATGGCACCACTCATTAGGCTACGATGAGGTGGTGTCCCGCATAGCACAACCAGAGGCACTCATAACTAGAATGTACAACTATGTACTGGGGGGCTTTGGGGAGGAGGAGAAGAAGAAGAAAAAAAAAGACTGGCAACAGATGTTAGCTGAGGTTCCAATCTTAAGGAAAAAAAAATGTTTTTGTTAGCAAGATAGTCAAACATGATTCCATGTGGATTTCTTGTTCTTTACGCCTTATGCAGATAGGGTGACTCTTTGCTGCTACCTTTGAATATATAATCCTAAGTGTTGAATTATAGAGGTTTTATGATACAAGTGTTTTCTTTTCTAGGACTTTTCCAGATTTCTCAGAACAAAGTAGCAGTTCTTCTTCTAGCTGGTGGGCAGGGAACAAGACTCGGTGTTGCATATCCCAAGGGCATGTATGATGTTGGTTTGCCATCGCATAAGACACTTTTTCAGATTCAAGCAGAGCGTATCCTGAAGCTTCAACAGTTGGCTGAAAAATATCACGGCAACAAATGCATCATTCCATGGTAAGATATGTCTCGTTATGGGAGAGTGTCTGAACATATATTGGTTTATAACATTCAAAATCCATATATACTTTATTCATAAGCAGACATATTTCCTGTTATTACTGATTTTCTTGGGAGCTGTAATTTACTATATATGCTAAAAGTAATATGTATTATAGCTGGATAGACGATCGCCATAGCTTTAATGGGCAACATATACTCACCGCCAACTTTAACATCTCTACCTCAGTACCTTTGGATACTCAGTGGGTTCTCTCAGTCTAGAAACTTCACAGTGATTGGTAGTTTGTCTGTGTATAAAATTTCTGATTGAAAAGCAGTTTCCCTCTGAAATTTGAAGGCATTGTTCTATTGTTTCTGGCATGGCTGTTGAGAGGTCTGTTGCCATTCTGATTCCCAATCTTTTTTTTTTCCTCTCTCTCTCTCTCTGAAAGCATGTAGGGTGTCTTCTTATCTTTAGTATCTGAAATTTCATGACAGCATGGTCTGGGTCTATTTTCAGTCACTGCTCTGGGAACTCAGTGAGTTCTCTCATCTAGAAACTCATGTCCTTAAGTCCCAGGCAAGCCAGCCCTCCCGAAACCCCACCCTTCCCCCACACACAGCAGCTGAAAGCTCCTCTGCTTCTCTGCTGGGACCACACTTGGGTTCTCGGTCTCTGCTGGTATCCCATGTTCTCAGGGCCTGTCTCGGCCAGCATTTGTCTCCCAGGCACCAAGAGATTACGGGAAGTTCTGCTCTGCTTTGTAGAAGTTTTTGATTTAGCACTTTAATCTCTGGCCCAGAGCAGCTTTGAAAGTTAGCATGTTTTGAGGAGGAAACCAGCTGTGTGTTTGGGATCCCTCAGGTCCCTCATCTTGTTATTTCAGCCCCATGTGACAAACAAAAGCTCCGCTGGGTTTTCTGTCCTTCTGCCTGGTCCAAGCCCAGACTCCCCCAGATCAGCACATACCCTCAGGAAAAGGCAGCTGCATATCCTTAGCTCCCCTTTGAAAGATTCTCACTGTCTTGAATTTTAGTTCCAATTCATGTTGCTTCTCTTGCTTTCTGATGCCTTTAAAAATAGGCTTTTTGTAGTTTTCCCAGCTTTTCTAGCTCTTCTCAACAAGGATATTGGCCTGCTGTGAACAGTTTTTTTCATCTTGATTCCTTTGGGGATTTTTGAGGGGCATTTGTGTTCTAAGCAGCCACATTCTACTGACAGCCCTGGCTCCCACTATCATGTTGGATTTTTTTCTTTTTCTTTACAACTCAGAATTTCTGTTCTTTTCGTATGCAGAGTGATTTAGCCATCTCTGTTCCCATCTTCTAAATCATGCCCAAACCTTTTGTACCCAAAGTTCAAAATACCCAGGATAATTTGTTAAGCAGACAGATATCTACTTTAGTGGGAACTTATACCCTTTTCTTCATTTATTCATTCAACAGATATTAATTGACTGCCTGCTTCTAGGTGCTAGGGATATATCAGCAACCGAAACAGACAAAAATCCCTCCTTATATGTCATCTACGTTCTAGTTAGAGCAAAAGCTACTGCAGTCACTGAGTGTAGTTCTAGATAGAATTATTTTTCTCCTTTGCCCACTGGCATGGGTTAGATTTTTGTGACAACAGAGAGTATAATTATGATTTTTATTATTTATGATTTTTAAATCATCACTTTTATGATTTTAAAATCATCACTTTTATGCTTTTAAATAGAGGGTGAGCAAAACCCAGATTCCATTTCAAAATTGTAATGAAAAGAACCATAAGAGATCATTAGAATGTTACCCTTTCCTCCCTATTTATTTGGAGTAGGAGTTTTTGATTTAGAATATACTTTTCACAGAGTTTTAAAATGTTTACTTGAGCCAGTTATAGTCTCCCTGTTGCAGGAGGCATGTTTAATATTGATTGATTGATTGTTAATATTGTAATTGATTGTATAGATTTATTTGATACATAAGGATTGATGAAATGAAAGAAACTCTTCTTGGGGGCAGCTAATGCTACCTTCTCCAGAAGGACGAAGGAAGTCAAAACAAGAAGCCCGGCTCTCAAAGGTTGTCTTTAGCTTAGGAAATAGACCAGACTTTATTTTGCTCTAACTTACATAGCACTATGACTTAGAAGCTCTACTTTCTCTTGCAAGGTATATAATGACCAGTGGCAGAACAATGGAATCTACAAAGGAATTCTTCACAAAGCACAAGTACTTTGGTTTAAAAAAAGAGAATGTAATCTTTTTTCAGCAGGGAATGCTGCCTGCTATGAGTTTTGATGGGAAAATTATTTTAGAAGAGAAGAACAAGGTTTCTATGGCTCCAGGTTTGTAAGCATGCTTATTTAATGGTAACTAGAAATGGCAGTCACAAATCATTAAATTTTGGTTTTCTTTTTAATATGGTGATTCAGATGTTAAAAAATTAATATTTTTAATTTTTTTACAATTTAGTGGTTATTTAAAAAGTGAAAATTCCACGGGTATAATGGATATGCTTTTAGACTTTTTGTGGGTGTCTGCCCTTAAGAGCAATTTGAGCAGCAGAGTGTTCATTCTCTTTACCCAATATTTTATATACAGCAGTTTCACTAGTCTAAGATTGGAAACCATCTGCTGTTTAATAAATAAGAGGCTCAATTATAGTTTATCTGTACCTTAATTCTCAAACAGTATTAAAATAATTGTTTGGAGGTATTAAATGACAAAGAGAAATAGTTTCAGGGGGTTAAATAAAAGAATGAGAAATACAAAACTGCACACTGTGATCAGGGCCACCGCTCTGCAGTTCTGGGTGGCGCGTGCACATTGTAGCTTGTCAACGGCATTTGTAGAGTTGGCCAGCATGCCGCCTGTGTCCACCTGCATGGACCCTGAGTGAGATTGCCAGCTACAGAAATCAGCGTGTTGACGGATTCATATCTGTGTGAACCTGTCCTTGGAGGGGAGGCTGAAAGGAAATAAAGAGTGGTGCCCTCCACATGTGGGCTTTTATTTCATCTCAATTCCTTTTTTCTTACTTAATTCTTTTTAATTAATGGCAGAATCTACTGTTCTTAGCTCTGTTTTGGGAAGTTGTCTAATTTTTTTGTCATCATTTAAGCTGTGGCTGAGGTCGTTGATGGAAGACGTACATTAAGGCAGCACTAAAAATAAATAGGAGAAAGAAATGGCTCTTAACGTATATTTAGTTTAAATCACCATAGACCTTCATGTTAATCTGGTTTCTTAAATTATTAGTGTAAAATGCACATGTGTTTTTATTTTTGAGGTGGGTAAAATCCTCAGTGTTGGAGCCGTAAATATAGAGCTAACTTGAATCATATAAATGCTCATAAAACTTGAAATGTTGTGAAATAATCATTGCCTGATAAAGAATTTTGTGTTTCACAATGTATTATAGGCTATATTATTAAAAAACTGAGTTAAAAAGAAAAATATGGTCTTTGGGGTTGCCTGATCTTATATTAACAATGTTATCTACTGGATGCATAATGCTAAATTACCTTCAAAATCATGTCGTATAATTTTTTGACATCTAGCACTTTCCTTATGGATATTCAGTTTTCTTGGCCCTGTAATGTGAATCTATGGTTTTCAGAGACCTTCACCCCAGTTTGGAAACATTCAACAGTCTTTGGGTTATCTTCATAATGGATTTTGGTGTGCTGCTAATGGGCTATTTTATTTCCTAGATGGGAATGGTGGTCTCTATCGGGCTCTTGCAGCCCAGAGTATTGTGGAGGATATGGAGCAAAGAGGCATTTGGAGCATTCATGTCTATTGTGTTGACAACATATTAGTAAAAGTGGCAGACCCACGGTTCATTGGATTTTGCATTCAGAAAGGAGCAGATTGTGGAGCAAAGGTAATGCCTTTCTCAACCATGGTGAGGCTTTAAATGGCCTGTTCTCTGTCACTGTATGTTCCAGGAGTCGAACTAGATTTATTAAAATGATTTGAATATTTTAGAACCATTCATCTCTCTAAAGCAACTAAATTATTATCCTGCACACACTTTTTTTCTTAAATTGGCAACATTTGATTCTAGAAGTAGTGTTGTATGCTTGACCATCACAAGAGTTTAAGATATGTGAGGATGATTTGTGAGTACCTGGGGAAGTGAACGATCTTCACTAGCCCTGGGATGGATTCATTGTATCAAGTTCAATTTGATCAGATTAACCCAGTTTCTTCCTATGACAAAGATACTGGAGTAGTAGGTAAGGGAAGTATGATAGAAATAGCAGATTTAGATTCAGCAAGGCATTTGACAAGGTATCTCATCATGGTAGTCTTGTGGATGAGATGGAAATATGCAGATTGGGGATAAGGTCAATAAAAGCAATTAATAACTGCTCAGATGCCCACAAACATACTGATATTTAGATAGAGGGAGGTTTGTAATGCCATGTAACAAGACTGTCCTTGGCATAGTTCTTTTCAACATTTTGGGTTTTTTTGGTGAGGAAGATTGGCCCTGAGCTAACATCTGTTGCCAATCTTCCTCTATTTTTTTGTATGTGGGATACCACCACAGCATGCTTTGGTGAGCAGTGTGTAGGCCTGTGCCTGGGATCCAAACCTACAAACCACAGGCCGCTGAAGTGGAGTGCTCGAACTTAACACTACACCACCGGGCCAGCCCCATTTTCAACATTTTTTTTAATTGCATAGATGATGATGTGGGAGATGCCTTTATGGTAGCAAAGAAAACATATAGTGTATCTAGGAATAAAATAGATAGGAAACATGAAAGACCTAAGAAACACTTTGGAAAATTTAAAAATATTGATATAAATGTTACTTTCCTGGAAATGTGTGAAGGTATCAGTTCTCACCAAATTAAAGTGTGACACAATCCTGATCAAAGTCCCAATGAGGCTATTTTGGGACATCTGACAAAATGATCATAAAGCTTAGAGTAAACATGTAAAGTTGCCAGGAAAATGTTGAAAAAAGATGATGATGAGGGAAGAGGGTTGGAGACAGTCTATCAGATAGTAGTATGGGTTGTAAATAAAAAGTAGGAGTGTAGTACTGAAACCAGAATAGAATGACAGGTTAATGGAACAGAAGAGATTAGTCAGAAACAAATCCGTATATTTATAAGAATGTAAGATATAAAAATACGGCATTTTGAATCAGTGGGGGAAAAAATGAGATAACTGACTAAAAATATACTAAGATGTCTCCCTCAAAGCTCTTACCAAAATCAGTTTTAAATGGATTACAAAATTAAATATAAAAAAAAAAACCCATGAGGAGCTGGCCCGATGGCATGGCAGTTAAAAGTTCACATGTTCCCCTTCAGCAGCCCAGTGTTTGCCGGTTCAAATCCCAAGTGCACACCTAGCACTGCTTATCGAGCCACACCATGGCAGGCGTCCCACATATAAAGTAGAGGAAGATGGGCACAGATGTTAGCTGAAGGCCAGTTTTCCTGGGGGTGGGGGGAAGCAAAACAAGCCATAAAGATGTTAGAAGAAAATTTAGAATAATTTTATAATATTGATGTGAAGGAAAGACCTTTCTGCCAAAAGCAAAAACCCATATAGGCTTCTGACAAAAACCAATTAGACTACATATAAACTTGAAATATCTGGATTTAAAAAGAAGAGCTGCCGTAAGAGACATGCCCTATCCTTGGTTGGAGATTTTCTGTTATAAAGATGTCATTTCTCTTGAAATTAATCTGTATGTCTAATGCCAAGTCATAGACAGAGGCTGATGTCTTAAATTTACAAGTTTTAAGAGATTAAGCTAGTAGACCTAATAAGACTCCTTCTGACTCTGAAAATAGAGTTAGTTTAGTTCATTTAAGACCTTTGTCTGTCCTAGTATTCGCTGAGTGTACTGTGTGTAAATAGCTACTAAACTGTAACAGAAATAGTTCTTTGGATTGTAAATAGCTACTAAGCTTTAAAAAAACCAAACAGTGTATTTCTGACTTTGTTCCACTGGGTGTCACTCTTCTTTCTAAAACAGAAACTTAAAATTCACCGCTCTGAGCTTCAGAATCAATTTAAATTCTATAAAGTCAGAGAGTGTTGAACCTGGAAGGGACCTCAGAGATCTTCTGGTCAAGCTCTTTGATCTCAGAAATGAGCACTCTGAGTTCCAGTACTAAATAACTTCCAGGCTCAAGGTCCCTCATCATATCAACAAGGCGGGATTAGAATTCCTCTTTCCCAACTCCTAGTTTTAGTATTATATTGCGTTATAAAACTAAACTCGTTAGATTAATTATGTTTTTGCTGGCAGCTCAAAAACTTTAAATATGCGTGCTAACTTTCATGAGTGTGCTAATCACACAGAGAGGCAAGTGTAACCAGTCACTCTTTCCACTACCTTTGGGTCCTGTAGGACAAACCCCATCTCAGTCGTGCTCCTTAGTTCGTGTCTGGCACATAATGTAGTACTCAGTGAATGAATAAATAAATATTCAGGTGGAACTGAAATATGGCAAGACTGGTAGATGTTAAAAACTTTTAGAAATGTTAGGAATCATTTCTGTAATCTGTGCTCTCACCCTTTTTATTTTAATAAAAAAAAGATATTAAAATATATTTTTAAGAACACCCGAATGAGGGAATGATTCAGAATGTGGTAGTGGAACTCTTTGTAGGACTTCTTTAATAGGCTCCTGTCTTGGTGAATTAAGTATTTTTTCTGGTGTGAGAGCGTTGAGAAAAGAATTAAAGAGTGGAGTGATTTGCAAAAGTACAAAGCTAACAGGGTAGGAACCATGTTCATTAAAGATCGTTTTGTAAAGCAGATCAACTTCATGTTTAAGTGTTATTTTGAACTCAGTTTTTCAGGATTTAACTTGTAGAAAATCAAGCAAACCTTTTAATTTTATACCGTGTGTCTTTTCTGTATAATATAAACTGACTTCCAGCTTCATGCAGTTTACAAATACTTTCTTTTGTAATCCAGCCTTCTATAATATTTGAAGGTAAACAGTTGTCATAGAAGTAAACCTTTCACTGGTAGGTTAACCCTTGGGAAACGTAAAAGGTGAATGTGCTTGTTTTTGTTTCCATGGCTGGTCAGGAGGAGGGATATGTAGAGGTGATTGGAAAATAAACCTGTATGCATGCTTTTTTTTTTCCTGTGGGAACGAGAGGAATCTATTCCAAATTCTCTAGTAAGATACCACAGTGGCACATATGTAGTGAGAGGTGGTAATGGGATGGTAGACTAGAGTTGCAAATAGGCCCCTGATTGGTTTAAAGCATTTTGCTCTACGTTTCCCTCCAGTTTAACCCACTTCCTTGGTAGGAGGTTTCTTTTCATTGAATACTGTGCTCCTTTCAGGGTGGCAAACAGTGAAACTACACATAAGGCCACGTATCCACTAGCCCTGCCTGACTGAGCTAGGCTCAGTGCCTATATCTCTAATTGCTGTGAAAACAGTTCTCAATAGTGGCTTTAGTTGTCTGGAAGAGACTGCTGCTGGCTGTGTTTATTTTAAGAAATCAGCTGCTGAATAAAAGTTTTGACTTTATTGATACAATTTCGTGTATACTTAGGATAGACTTTTTAAATTGGGGACAGATATTTCAAAATACTCTGAAGCAGGCTGAATTGTTAAGTGAACAGGGCAAACAAAACAATATCTTGTGATATTTTTTATTGTTTGATTCTTCTGCTGAATGTTGATTTTATATAGTGCATTGCATACAGTTCTTTCGTAATTTTCTTCTAAACACTCAGTTTGTCAGTGATGTGTGGGATTAGGGTGGTGGGGTATCAGAATCACCTGTGAGGGTTTTTTTTTTTAATTACATACTCTTACATTTTCCCTCTGATTTTGATACACACCTTTCTCTCGGCTTCCCTACCAGGCTAGAGCCATTGACAGATTATCAAACCACTGGTTTTCAAACGTTTTTTAAAACATAGAATCTCTTCAGACAAAATCTAAGCATGCAAAACAGATAAAGATGGGTGGGCTTTTCCAATTGAAGTTGGAGTGAGAGCTCAGAGACCTGCCTGCTCCAATCCCTCTACCTCCTAGCCAAGTCTCTGAAAAGCGAGGAATACGCTGTATTCATGAATGAAAATGAAAGAAACACCCCTTTCAAATGAAATAATGATTTGGGCAATGTAAACAGAGAGGCAGGATGCCTTACTTTTTTTGTCTTGTTAATCCTGGAGAAATTTCATTTCACCTATTCTCCAAGTAGTTGAATGTTGTTAAGGATAAATTAAATAATAAAGTTAAAAGATATTTGGGGAGATGTAGACTCGCTGTTTAATTATTCTCAGTCCAATGTGATTTCCTCTGGGCTCTCTGTGAATTTCTACTCCGTGGTTTAGTTAGGTGATAAATAAGAAGGAGATAATTTACCTCATTTCTGGTTGGAAAGTAGTCTGTCACAAGAATATAAAGTTAGATAGGTGATTGTCTAAAGTTAGAGATTCCTCTTGACTTAATACCTTAGAGCCAATGTAAGCAAAATTGTAAACGTGGCCTTTGAAAGTGGCAAATCTCCAGGTAGTGTTTGATTAAATTCTCCCTCTGCTCTTGGCTTTCTTTGGTGGGCAGGTGGTAGAGAAAACGAACCCCACCGAACCCGTTGGAGTGGTGTGCCGAGTAGATGGAGTCTACCAGGTGGTGGAATATAGTGAGATTTCGCTGGCAACAGCTCAAAAACGAAGCTCGGATGGACGACTCCTGTTCAACGCAGGGAACATTGCTAACCATTTCTTCACCGTACCGTTTCTGAGAGATGTTGTCAAGTATGGGCAAGATGGGGGCTTTTAAAAATTTCATTTATTATTAGTCAGAAACTAAGTCACCCAAATCTATATTCTACAGAATTTTTCTTTCCTGAGGATCCCCTTTATCAAATGGAGATTTATCTCACATTGTAGTTGTTTTTAGAAAGATGTATCATAGGGTGTAATGCACCCATTCCCCAGTGCATTAACTGGAATCCAAAGCATTTCGCCCTTTTCTTCTCTTCCTCTCTCCCATCCACCTGCTCTAGGTTCTGGTGAAGCAAAGAATAAGAAGTGAAACACCCTCTCTCTACCACAACTGGAAACATTTAAAAATACAGATATCTGCCCTACGTCTACTAAATCAGAATTTCTGGAGGTAGATGCAGGGTGTCTGTATTTTTTTTTTTTTTCTGAGGAGGGTTAGCCTTGAGCTAACATCTGTGCCAGTCTTCCTCTACTTTATTTGTAGGTCACTGCCACAGCATGGCTGACTAGCGGTAGCAGTAGAGGTCCATGCCCGGGATCCGAACCTGGGAACCTGGGCCGCTGAAGCAGAGCACACAGAACTCAACCGCTACGCCACAGGGCTGGCCCCAGGGCGTCTGTATTTTTAAAAAGCTGCCCACATAATTTAAGTTAGCTGGTTCCCAGACTAGCATTTAGGAACTAGCGCGTTAGAGAGTAAAGAAAAAGAACTTGAGACCTGGATGGAAATCAGCATGGTAGTGCCACTAAGGATAAAATAAGAGCCGTTTTATCCTACCAGGCTTTTAAATGAAGGACGTTCTCATTATCTGATTCTTCACTTTGGTAGCTTTAGACATTCCAGATGACTGTCTACTTTTAAAAAAGTTACTCCGCTTTACTTTAGAATATCAACTCTAGTTCCAAAATATTTCCCATTCCACTATGCTGTTTATAGCTGTTGTTGATTAATCCATAGTAATCTTTCTGTCCCCTACTTGGAAGGGATCTCAGTTGGGAAAGTTGGGGCAAAGAGTAGAACATGTTACTAAAGACATGGAAGCTATGGGAGAGACATTGGTGTGAGCTATGTATTTTTTCACGTGGAGATCATTATTTGATTTTGTTAACTTGAAATGAATAGGGAAATCTATTTAATATTTAAATATGAACTGAAACTTAACAAATGCTCTTCATTTTGAAAATCTTAGTACTGACTGTTGGTGCATTTGCTCCTGACTATGATTATCAGATTTTCTGGCATTTTATATTTGGAAAGTGATTGTCTTTTTTTTCCCTACTTAGTGTTTATGAACCTCAGTTGCAGCACCACGTGGCTCAAAAGAAGATTCCGTATGTGGATTCCCAGGGACAGTTAATTAAGCCAGACAAACCAAATGGAATAAAGATGGAAAAATTTGTCTTTGACATCTTCCAATTTGCAAAGTATGTTTTGAACAGCACCAGTAAGATTAAATATATCTCTTGAAATGTAGCTTTTTACTCTCTTAGGCATGGCCCTATTTTCAGGAAACATTTGATAGCATATGTGTCAGATGTGGCCTTTTGATAGGGTGTATAGTCTAGATTCATCATCCTTCTCTAGGTTTAAACCACCAATCCAGGAGGATGGTTTGAGTTGCCCATGAGTACATTTTTCTTTATATCAATTAATTCGTTATCGGCTTTCCTGCAAAATTGTTAAAGCCACTTATTTTGGCTGAGAGCCAAAAAGGGTTGAGACAGAGAATTGGCTCATTTTGTGTTTGGGATGTCTTACTGACCTATGAGTAAATGTTTCAGTGAACATGTTTTTAAATTATATAACTTTCTGTAAAAGATCACATTTGATGTTGAGATGCATGTCTCAGAATTTGACCAGTATGAAAATACAGAAGAAAAATTAGCTATATATAAGATTAATCTTCCCATATACATTTCTAAATCATTCTCTTTGCCAGTTTGTTTTTTCCAGAACAGAGACCAATGTGATCTTTTTGCATTAAGATTTCTAATCTTTCTCACCTCAGATGAAGTGTTTTATATTTGGGGGTAGAAATAACTTCTCATTTGGCATCAGAGAAGAGAATCCAACTTTATTTAGTCCAGGGACCAGCATTATTTCTTTCAGCATTCATTTGAAATTGCATTAAGAGACCCTATTATTGATGACCAAAGGCTTAGCTATGTGGAGAGGTGTTGGAAGCTGTGTGTGCACTTTCATTTCATAATAAAGCAGTCTTTGTATGGTTCCACTCTAGGAAGTTTGTGGTGTATGAAGTATTACGGGAAGATGAGTTTTCCCCACTAAAGAATGCAGACAGTCAGAACGGGAAGGACAACCCCACTACTGCGCGGCATGCCTTGTTGTCCCTTCATCATTGCTGGGTCCTCAACGCAGGGGGCCACTTTATAGATGAAAATGGCTCTCGCCTTCCAGCAATTCCCCGGTCAGTATCTTTTCTCTTTTGTGTGAATGCTTCCTGGACTGTTCCTCTTGGACTTCTTTCTCCTCTCTGATGTATTCCTATATCTTTTTAAAAAAGCAAAGTATTGATGTGGGCAGTTCCTAAAGCGAAATAACGACAGCTTTGCCCATTACAAAGAGAATGATAACTCTACTTCCTCTTGAAGAGGAACCTTCTACATTTCTTGTTTCTTTGGATACATCTCCACCATGTCATTGGAATGGCTCCTCCTGAAAAATGGGCAGAAGGTGGTTCTTTTGGTGTGCCGTGTGGTTAAAGCCCAGGAGTGGCACACTGTAGCACAGGGCAGAGGATTGGTTGTTGCTGCCCATAAATTTGCGACCTCATGACAAGTGCCATCTATGAGACCCCCTCAAAAGACCTGCTGCCCACATAGGCCCACCCCAGTTCTCACCATGGCACTTTCAGGTCACTGAGGGAGGTGCCGGGAAGGGGAGTGAACGCCACCTACATTCACGGGTACGCAAGCTTTAGAAATGCTTTGGGATTTTAGAAGTTAAAAAAGAAAGTACTTGTAGCATTTCAGATCTGAGATAAAGCACTTTTAAGCTAAAGCTTATATTTTATAATAAAAACCTGCATTGGCACCTAGAATTCCCCCCTTCTAAATCATTTAGTGTTTCTGTACTTGTGTAAAAACCATTCTGCCATATAATTTATATTCATAAGGGATAAAATGGCTGGCTGCGTGCACACAAGGGCTAGAGTACTTTGATAAATGTTAGAAAATGGGGCATTGGAACTTACTGGTCCGTAACTGTGTTTTCACAAGAAAGAGCTGTAGTAAGCTGTCTCATAGTCCAAGGCCACTTTCAGGCTCTGTGTTGTCAACAGGCTTGCTCTGTGGCATGTCAGATTGTCCTCATGCTTCATCTTTGGCCATTGAGTTTGTTTTGTACCCTCTCGGATCTCCTTTGCCAAGTTTATAATTTACCGTAAATATATGCCTTTCTGTCAAGTATATTTTGCAATTCCACTTCATTGTTATTGTTTAATTTGTTTCCATTCCCATTAATGCTTATTTATTCCTACATAGCAGTGCTACAAATGGAAAGTCAGAGACCATCACAGCTGATGTCAATCACAAGTAAATATGCCACCCTGCCTGCAGCGCATGGTGATGGGGCTGTGCTTCCCTCCGTACTAACTGGCCTCGTAGTTTAGCGTGCTGCCTTTCGGTGGTCTGGGTGGATAGTTGAAGCTTTGGTTGGGGTATACTGCTTACTTGGTGGCAGGTATCTGTCTGGATGACACTAACTCAGAATCTCAGTGCATGCTGGAAGTGGGGAGCATGCTTTACTAAAGAATCTGACCATAGGTTTTTGAGCCTCTAGTGACAAATTTACAAGTGATAGATAAAATCTAGAGCAATAGGCCAGGGAGAACAAATTTAGATCCCAACTTCCCCTTTTTAGCATAAGCATAAGCTGGACAAAAATAACATTCCAAAGATGTGTCTTATTGAATTCGATATATGCTCTCAGTAGAAAGGCTAACTGTTCCTGACACATTTGGTGGCTCTTAATGTGGAGAAAATTGTTATTTTGATTTATTCTCATACTAACAGCTGCCCTCTTTGGTCTCTGCATGTTAATTTTCATCAGTTACTATCTTGCTCCTAGAGAGAGGATCTTTTTGTCTTAATGGTGGATAATTTTTAGATAGAAGTAACACAGCCTCTCATCTGGGTACTGACAGAGTTTGACAAAGCCATTATCTTTATAGCTAACGAGATAGCTTGATATTCTTGTTGCGTTTCACAGTTTATTAGGCTTAGTTGGAATTTGAAGATAATTGGGGAAATGGGTACAGGGCAAAGGACCTAGAGATGGGAGTTATTTCAGAAATAGAGTGGCAGTGATGTCAGTTTAATCCATGTGTTTTTTCCTGCCTGTGCCACTCATCTTTGTCCTGTGGAGACAAGTCCCTGTGAGTGTCAGTGTTTCTGGTATGTGGCCCTGTAGACAAGGAAGTAGATTCACAGATCTGACTGGTTTCTTATGGGAGCCATAGGTGATTATTGCCTCTTAGGCTATGCGAAGAGGGATGCAGAGCCCCTCGTCATTTTCTGTCCCATCCATCATTTTTAATATGTGGGAGCAAGCTGCTTTTATAATTTAAGAAATAAATTTTTGGCCCTAAATTTCCTTCTCATTGAACCACAGCTTTTAACCTAAAAAGTGAAATAGTTTCTTAATTATGTAAGGGAGAACAACCTCCAGCTATCTCAGTTAAGATACAAAAGTTGTAAACGTTATTTAGTTCTCATCTGAGTTCTCTTATTTAGCACCCCCCCATTACTTCATTTTAGCCATTTGTAGAATAATTAAACCGAAATAAAAGTTTGGCCCCAAATGAGATCATGGAGTTAGAACAGTTTTTGCTGAAATTCTTAGCACTAAAGGATGGTCTCACAGAGTAGGAAAAAGATTACTTAAAAGGGAGAAATGAAAAGGAAGTATTTTATGTAAAAGAGGGAAGAAACAGCTTGGAGACACTCTGAAAGAATGAAAGCAAGGATGCTAAGTTTTGACAAAACAATATTATTTATATGTTTTGCCTTAATGCCTACTGAACAGTGTCAGCTACCAGAAGGATGCTTGGCTAAAGAACTGGCGGACAATACTGTTACTGTGCTAATTTGAGAATCTCCTGCGATTTTGCATTCAGTGATGGTAGCTTCTGTCTTTCCGCCTCCCTGGCATCTGACTTTGTTTATTAAAGTTGACTTTCTTAGTTTCTTGGAGTATCTTTGTGGTACTAGAAAGGAAGTTATATTTAGGTCAGCTGTGTGTTCCTTGGATTCAAAACCAGCTTCTGATCCTGGCAGGCCAAATCCCTCAGAGGTTCAGATGAAACTGGGCTGTATACATCTTATCAGTGGAATGGGTCCTCATTTTTCCCATTTGGTTTAATATGACTCTGAGCTGCCCCAGAGGGTCTGGACCAGATCTCTTGAGCTCTTTTGATAGAATCTGGCACAAATCTGGAGATACGTGTGCCCCTTCTTTTCTCTTTTTTTTTTGGTGAGGAAGATTCACCCTAAGCTAACATCCATTGGCAATCCTCCTCTTTTTGCGCTTGAGGAAGATTAGCCCTGAGCTAACATCTGTGCCAGTCTTCCTCTATTTTTTGTATATGGGACACCTCCACAACATGGCTGGTGAGTGGAGTAGGTCCACAGCAGGGATCTGAACCCGTGAACCTGGGCCGCCTAAGTGGAGCAAGTGGAACTTTAACCACTCAGCCGTGGGACCGGCCCCCAGGGAGATATGAGTGCCGATTCTTTTAATTCATCTTTTTTCTAAATTACTCATCTGTCCACCCTCATCCTTCATTCAGCCGATGAGCATTTGTAGACCTGCTTACAGACCCTCATGTACTGTTAGAATCCCGGGTGCTGAAGTAGCTTACACAAGAGAAATAAGTCATTTCTTACAGCATACTGAGAGGTTCAAGATGCACATACGTAAAAATTAAGTAACATCATCAGGTGGTATGTGTTTATGTGTCAAATGTGTGGTGTAAATAATAATTACCCTAGAAGGCAGTGACTTAGCAGATATCTAATAAATTTATTATTTTTTTAAATAAATGAATGAGAGCGATCACTATGAAATGCAGTGGTCAAAGGAAGGTTGGGCTTGAGCTAGATCTTGGAGGGTGGGTATGATTTGTATCGTCAAAGGGACGGTAGTTGAGGATGAGTTGGAATACTCCAACTCAGCACAGTGTGTGCAGCTGGGCTGGTTCGAGTGGAAAGTAGCAGGGAAAAGTCAGTTGGAGTAGTGTAGAGAGGACCTTAAATGCTAGCTAGATAGTTCTAGTTAGAGAAAGATTGGGCACGGCTAACCTCAGAAGCCCTCTTGTTTTATTGACTCCACCAAAGTGTCAAACTACATATTTGGTAAAACAAAGGAGAGCTATGGTTTGAGGTTGCAAGAGACTGGAGTTTTGTGTGTCCTGTGTCCTATTGGTAAGATTCGTGAAATGGTGAAAAACTTAGAGGTCTAATGACTTTAAACATATTAAAAACACTATTTCTTGACTTTTGTGTTAGATCATTTAGAAAGTCAGGATTGCTTTTGCCTATAAATGTTAGAAATGTGATTTAGAGGAAGCAGATGGTGACTTTAGCCTTGCCTTCACTGGGGGCATTCTGCCTTCGCTCTTTAAAGAGGGACTTCAGTGAAAGTAACAGAGAAGCACTTTGAAACATCGAATAAATCAGCTCAGCTAATCTAGGAGATTTGGGCAGAAAAACATGTAGTGGGAAATAATTTACCTGACCTTTAGAACAGTACTGTCCAAGAGAACTTTCTGCAATGAAGGAAATGTTCTACATCTGTGCTGTCCTGTTTGATAGTCATTAGCCATTCATGGCTACTGAGCACTGGAAATGTGGTTATTATGACTGAGGAACTGAATTTTAAAATTTTAATTTTTAAAATTTTGAGTTTAAGTAACCACATGTGGCTAGTGGCCACTGTATGGGACAGTGCAGCTTTAGAATATTTGTCAGCATTAATACCAACTCTCAAGGTTGTGGCAAGTTTAAAATGAAATAGAAAGGATTCACTAGCAGTGGGCCTGGAACATAGTATATATCCTATAAATAGTCCCTTTATCAATTTAAAAGTTATAAATGATAAAAAATGAGATATACGTTAGGGGATAAGTGTGTCGATATTGGGGAAGTGCTTTGAATAGCTGCTAGTAATTATTGGCACTTGCCCCAAATAGTGTCTTTTGGACCATGACAATTTCATGTTAACTTCATCCTCAGGGAATTTAGTGATCGTCAGGGTAGAATCTTTTCTGTTTGTTTAACCAGCAGAACTTTATCTACAAGCTTCTTGGAGGAAAGTTACCCTCTGTGCTTTCACTCTGGCAAGTAACATGGGAAGCAAAATCTCTAACATGTGTGTTTTTTCCCTTAGCTTGAAGGATGCCAACGATGTACCAATCCAGTGTGAAATCTCTCCTCTTATCTCCTATGCTGGAGAAGTAAGTTTGCTTTGTTTTTTTCCTCTATCTTTTTAAAAGTAGGGTTCTGATGTTGTTATATGTTTAAGTAAAGGTGCCCTTAGAGAGGATGCAGCATTTTCCGACGGCCTGGCCCTGAGGAGCTCATCCTGGGAATGAGCCAAGAAGTTGCGTTGTTCTGAATCCTTCTCTTTGAGAATTCCTGTTACAGCTTTGCATCTATCCCATAAGTGGGTTAGTTGCCATGAACAGAATGTTTAATGTTTAGTCCATTTCACCTATACATTGAAATGCAGTGGGCTTTAAAAATAATTAGCCTAGGGGCTGGCCTGGTGGCATAGTGGTTAAGTTCGAATGTTCCACTTCAGTGGCCTGGGGTTTGCAGGTTTGGATCCCAGGTGCAGACCTACACAGCAGTCATCAAGCCATGCTGTGGTAGTGTCGCAAACACAAAATAGAGGAAGATGGGCACAGACGTTAGCTCAAGCAAAAAGAGGAAGATTGGCGACAATGTTAGCTCAGGGCAAATCATCCTCACCAAAAGAAAAAAAAAACAGCCTTCTTTTTAGACAGATCATCTGGCTCTTTATAATGCAGTGTAATTTTTCCTCTCAATGGGTCTACTTTGTTTATATACTCTCACTTTTTGTAACATCAGGGGATTTAGGGGTCCCTGCTATTTTAATATGTAGTATTTTTTTTGGAGATCCTTGTCAGATTGCTTAGTTCTAGCATCAGAGACAGCCACCTTGCTTAGAAGGTTATTAACTTTACTGGGTAATGATTATAGAAAGAATGACTATCATCTTATTAACTTTAGAAATTATAATATAATCAGAATAATTTTTCTTTTTTTGTCATTTGTTTTATGCTTCCATAAATAGGTCATTAAGCCCAGTTTAAAAAGTATACTAAAGAGATTTTTATTAACTTTTAAATTCTGTATCTCAACCCAGCTTTTGGCATTCATGCTTTAAATCATTATTGTAGATACTGAGTTCAGCATTGCATGACTACTGTACACCAATTTTCTGTTTCATTTCAACCCTTCTTTTAGGGATTAGAAAGTTATGTGGCAGATAAAGAATTCCATGCACCTTTAATCATTGATGAGAATGGAGTCCATGAGCTGGTGAAGAATGGTATATGAACCAGACACCAAGTTCCACCACACTAAGAATAGCTTTTATTTTTGATAGACCTACTGTGAACCTACCACACCTCTCCTGGAATAACTCAAGTTTGAATATCCACAGAGTTTCATTTGCTTGTTGAACTCTTACAACTATTACGTATTCCCCAAGATCCAGATGACTGAACTTCAGAAAGCAATTTTATGATTCTCAACTTATTGAAGGTCTTATTTATATTTTTCAATTGTATAATTTTTTTCCAAGTCAAGGAAAACATCGGCCATCTAGGAAATTTCCTACAGCTTGAGTATAGTTGGGATGTTCAACATCACTTTACTTGGAGCTGGAAGCATTTGTTTTCAAAGTTGTACATAGTAATAATATGTCATTGTACATGTTGAAAGATTTCTATGGTACTAAAAGTTTGTTTTATTTTATCAAAAATTAAATTTTTTAAAGAAAACAATTAGTAAAATAAACTTTTCTTCTTGTCTCTGGAGTGTCATTTGTACCTTGAGGAAATTATTCCATTGGGAAAATATGAAACCTGGGAAAAACCTTGAGATACTGCAAAAAGCCAAATGGATACTTCTGGGAGATTGCAGAGTCATAGTTTTTTAATGAATATCTAACTTTGGACTTTATCCTCCTATCACTTTATAATAGTGGCTTTTGAGGGGGCCAGCCCAGTGGTGCAGCGGTTAAGTTCGCACATTCTGCTTCAGCAGCCCAGGGTTCGCCAGTTCGGATCCTGGGTACAGACATGGCACCGCTTGGCAAGCCATGCTGTGGCAGGTGTCCCACGTGTAAAGTAGAGGAAGATGGGCACGGATGTTAGCTCAGGGCCAGTCTTCCTCAGCAAAAAGAGGAAGATTGGCAGCAGATGTCAGCTCAGGGGCTAATCTTCCTCAAAAAATAAATAAATAAAATAATAGTGGCTTTTACCCAAAGATGGTTTTGCTCTCAAAAAGGGCATTTGGCAATGTCTAGAGACATTTTCGGTTGTCACAATGGAGAGGGCAGTACTGTTGTAGTGGCATCTAATGAATAGAGACCAGGGATGTTGGTAAACATCCTACAATGCACAGGACAACTTCTTACAGCACAGAATTATCTGACCCAAAATAATGCTGTCAACATTGAGAAACCTTGTTTCATATCATTGGTTTATCCTCTTTTACCCAAATATTTGGTAGCACTTAGGAATTCAAAAGAATATAGTTCCTGCATTTCCCCAGGTAAGTTAATCACTACTGTTCCAGTTTTATTTCTTTACTTTTTGGTTTTTTTTTTCAGCTAGAGTATTATAAAAAGAGACAAAGGTGTTCTTTAAATATGGGCCATAGATCATTGGTCATTAGTAAGGGTTCTCTATGTCTAAAATGCAGTTTGCAAGAAAATATTTAGCTTTATAAATGCGTTTTCTATAGCATTTAAGTATTGACCAAAAGCATAAAAATTAGCATCTGGATAAATGAAAATTATGTTTAGAGAAGAGATTAGTAAATTTTATTTTCCACTGACAAGTTGTCACAAGGTGGAATGTCATGGGTGGGTCCTTTGTTCTCTAGAAGTACAGCATTTAAGAATTACTTTTTTAAAGAGTATATGATATATCTATTTAAATTTATTTTCTTGTGCTAAGGGTAAATAGTGTGTCTAGCATATTTTCTGTTTTATTTCAATAACAGCCCAATTTTGCTGTTGTTATCCATTCCATTTCTCAAAAAGATTTGTGAGGTTTGAATTTTCTATCAGAACAAGCTCCAAATGGATTGTGAGGACAAAACTGCAGTTTTTAGCACCTGAATGGTATGCTTTCCTTTTTTCTGAACCTCCATCTGCCATTTCCTCTCTCCCCATCGTTAAGATCATACTAATAATGCCAGGGAAGGGGGGACTGGCAGCATGGGATGGTAGTAGTGGTTTTTATTGGAGAGGAACAGAGGCTGGGAACAGTGGGTACATTAAGGGCAAAGAGTCTCAGAGCCTCTGAGCCATGGAATTATAACGTGGTAACATTATGTATCTTCTTAAGTCCTTGTTAAATAATTGTTCTAATTCTGAAAATACAGAGTTGGGTAAAATGTTTATGAAAATAGGAGTTAGAATCACTTGGCAACAGCATGGTAGAATTTATGTGAGAGTTAATAATGACTTTTGAGTTTGGTTGAAATCACCCTTGCTATGTGTTAATAACTCTACTGATAGTCACAAAGGAACATTAAATTAGCCCAATAGGTGTGTTCTTTGAATATTTGATTTTTGTTCCTCAGTGTCCCTCTTGCTTCTTGAAATTGACCCAGTTTTGATGTCTAAAAGGAATTATTAGTGACATCTGGAAGATGGACAAAAATAATTCCATTTTCAAATTCTGGTCCTTCTGTTCCTGAAAGTTTGGGCTGTTATTGGTAATAGGTGCTTTCATTTCTAACTCGAGCTTACTGTCTCCAGTGTTTTTTCTTGGTGATTCACCATGGTCCAGTCAGATCTCAGCTATCGAGGTAAAAAAAGGCAAAGGAAAAGGAAAATCATGCATGATCCAAGAGCATGACTCACTCACAAATCATTCAGTTAGCTTGGAAATCTGTTTTTCTACTGGCTGAGACTGATGCGTTTGCAATTCATGGCCTCTTTAGAGCCCTGGTTTAGGAAAAGCACATTGGGAAGTGATGAATGAATGAGTCAGCCAGTAAGGGCTGAGTACCTGTCTCATGTCCAGCATTTCAGGGGATAAAAAGTGTAGCATAGATTCTCTCCTTACCGAGCTTGCATTCTAGTTAAAGAGATAAAATTAACTCACTTAGAATGGAAAGATAATTTAGTGCTAAAATGTAGGGAATTAATTTCAGTACAGTTACAGGTCGTCATTATGAATTGGAGTTTGATGTGGCAGAACTCTTCAACGAAGAACCCCATCATTTTGAGAGGAGCACTGTTCCCTTCTCAAACTGGGTTCACAGGTTAATGTTCTAATGAGAAAATATACCTTAAATCTAATGTGTTATGAAAAATTAGTGAGGTTTTTAGTAATCAGAACCATGTTGTGCCCATAGTAAGCACTCAAATAATTTAACTCTGATTTATTCGATTTAATTGCCTTAAAATGAAAATTTGTATTCTGATTCAGAAATGGATTATTGAAGGGAGGTTGATTGATATTCTGGGGAGACGAAGGAGTCACTGAACTTCGTCAAATTGCCAGGGGATGCCCAATTTAGAGGGTTAATTAGAAGACCTGTAACAGTGATTTTCTAAATGTAGCCCCCTGACCAGCTTCATCACTATCATCTGGAAACTTGTTAGAAATGCAAATTCTTAGAGTTACTACATTACACATTTGTGGGTGATGCCCAGAAATTTGTGTTCGCACAAGCCCTCCAGGTGATTCTGATGCACACTAAAATTTGAGAACCACTGCCATAAGAGAATTCCAGGAGAGTAATCCAAAGTTCAGGGATGGCAGCAAAAAGGGAACTCAATGAACTAGAGGGAGAGACAGGCCCGCGTTCCTAGAGCAAGAACAGCTTAAACCGGGAACCAAATACATATGTCTTCTGTGAGCTTTATTCTTCAGAATACTAAGGGATATACTGATAGTGGTAAAAGAATTGAAGATGGAGCCAGCGACACCTGACCAGGACAAGTGTCATTGCTAGAACAATGGGTTCCAAACTCTTTGGGTCCTCTGAATCACTTGGCGAGACTTTAAAAAAAGATCCTCCAATCCCAGAGCTGGTGATTCCCAGTCTGGTGGAGGGCCTGGGCAGCTAAATTATAAAAAGCACTGCTGTACATGGTTCCAAAGGGCAGCTAGGAGTGAGACTCACTGGCTTGCAGGTATAGACTTAGTTTAGAAATCAACAGTCAGGGGTGAGAGGGAAAAAGGGGTTTGAATGTGATCTGGCTTTGAAAAATCAGACAAGGGGAGGCAGAGAGTGAAGAACACTTCAGCTGAGAAGAATGGCATAAACAGGATGGGCAGATGTGGCCAGGAAACAGGCACTCTGGGGATGATTCCGTTGTGCAAATATCTTAGGCTGCTAGAAAGAACCACCCCAGATAGGGCTCTTTCTAAGTGTTATTCCTCTCTGACTCACAGCATGTCCTAAAACAAGGGTGAGGGTGGTAGGGGAGAAGAGAATGTTAGTGAATAATTTGGTTTAAAAATACTATGAGTTTCAGGCTGAATGAGAAGTAAAAAAAAAACGAGTTAAGGCAATGGCGTCATGGGTGGGGTTTTTCTCTCATAAATTTTTGAATGATGCATTCTTAGTAATTTCATGATAAAAAGTTTTACCATTTATAAAGGCTTGAAGGATAACTAAACTAAGGGTATGCACAGTAACCAGTTAGGTACAGCTGTGAGAGAACTTGGAGGTAAAACTGACTGGTGAAGTTGGGGGAATGTGAACATACCTTCGGATGGAGTGTTGACAGTGCACCATTGTAGTGTGTAGTGTAAGGCAGAATGGTCTTCATATGCCGTTATCTCTGACTGTGGCATTACTTGGAGCTGCCTTATTTGTGAAATATTTGTCTTAATTCAGAAGGATGTATGAAGCAAATATATTGTATGAATTTGAGGTAATGCACTTTGAGATAAAGCCTTTCTGCAGGAGGCTTAATATGCACCCCCTGGTGTAATACGTGAATTCAGTATTATATTAGGCCCTCGTAAAGACAGGAGGCCCAAAAGGCTTGCCAGAAGCTCAATGAGTCAGTGGTGACACCAAATATGTTTATATAGACAGTGTTTTCAAAGTTCTGAGCAAAGAAGGATAACGTAAGAGCAAAAAGTCTGTCATTATATCTTCATGACTCATTGTTTCCACATCAGTTCTTTTATTTCTATCTCAGTGCTTCTCAGGAAATTTTTCTTCTCAGATTTTCTTCTAGTGGACAAAGTTTTCTTTTTTTTTTTACAAAATGATTTGTAGAACGCATAACATATATTTTATACAGTAAAATATATAACATAGGTGATACGAATAAGATTGAAATGAGACTTGATAGGTTTCCTTTAAGCTTAAAATTTCTCCTAGTTTATATACTTCTAAAAGGTCTAAAATTTGACAGAGGAGAGATTAAATCTCATGAACATACCCAGTGAGTATCAAGTAATGATATCTATGGCCAACAGCATCTTAGGGCACTTCACCCTGAGCCAGGCATTGCGTCAAGCACTGGACTGTCTCATTTAATCCTTATTACTTTCCTATGAAGTGAGAACTTTTATTGTCCATTCCATAAGGAAACAGCCTTAGAGGCTAAGTAAATTGTTTAAGATTATATAGCTGGTAAGGAGTAAAACTGAAAATTGAACCTAGAGTCTGAATCCAGAGACCTACTCTTTTTGTTTATTTTTTAATTTAAAATTTTCAAACATACACAATAGTAGTGAACAGAATAATGACCCTCTGTTACTTAGTTTCTAACAATTAGTGTTGGCTAATCTTGTTTCATTTAATTCCCACCCCCCTACACCTCCACTGAATTACTTTAAAATCAATTCTATATGTTGTATAATACTTGAGTATATATCTAAGAGAGAATTCTATTTTTTATATATATAGCCACACACCTTAAAAACCTTAAAAATTAATAATAATTCTTTAATATTATCTGCTATAGACTGAATGCTTGCATCTCCCCAAATTCATATGTTGAAAGCTAACCCTCAATGTGACGATGTTAGGAGATGGGACATTTGGGAGGTGATAAGGTCGTAAAGGTGAGCCCTCATGAATGGGATCAGTGCCCTTATAAAAGAGACCCCAGAGAGCTCCCTTGCCCCTTCCACATGTGATGACACAGCGAGAAGATGGCCATCCATCTATGAACCAGGAACTGGAAACTCACCAGACACCAAATCTGCTGGCACCTTGATCTTGGACTTCCCAGCCTCCAGAACTAGGAGAAATCAATTTCTGTTTCTAGTCACCCAGTCTATGGTATTTTTGTTGTAGCAGCCTGAACAGACTAAGACATCAGCTAATATACAGCCATTGTTCCGATTTCTCCAAGTGTCACATATATGCCTTTTTTTTTTTTTAAAGATTTTATTTTTTCCTTTTTCTCCCCAAAGCCCCCCGGTACATAGTTGTGTATTCTTCGTTGTGGGTTCTTCTAGTTGTGGCATGTGGGACGCTGCCTCAGCGTGGTCTGATGAGCAGTGCCATGTCCGCACCCAGGATTCGAACCAACGAAACACTGGGCCGCCTGCAGCGGAGCGCGCGAACTTAACCACTCGGCCACGGGGCCAGCCCCCGCATATCTGTCTTTTTAATATTGATTTATTTGAGTCAGGTTCTAAAGTCCATTTATTGCCTTTGACTGTTATATCTCTTAAGTTTTTTTAACCTATGCAGGTCCTCTCAATTTTTTTTTCTTGATATTTATTGGTTGGAAAACCTGGCTATTTTTCCAGTGTCATTTTGTAGATTTTGGATTTCATTTCCATGGTGTCTTTTAATATTTCCCTCTATCTTCCATATTTCTTGAAAATCGTAGTTGTATCTGAGGCTTCATCAGATTCAGGCTTTCTTTTTTTTTAAATAAAAAATACTTCATAGATGGTTCTGCATGCTTCCTACTGAATCTAATTATAAGGCACATAGTTGTCTTTCTTTTTGTGATGTAAGATTCATCAGTGTTTTTAATTTAGGTGTTTCATCCTGATCCAGCCCTTATAAAGTTCCATATCAACCTTTCATTTAATATCTTAACAGCAAGTGATCAGTGTTTCCTAGATCCATTATTTCATTAAGGGCTGAAAAATGGATATTTTCCTATCATTTCTTTTGTATTTATTAGCAAGATTTCTTTATTAAGAAAAACTTTTTTAAAAGATTGGTACCTGAGCTTACAACTGTTGCCAAACTTTTTTTTTTCTTCCCCAAGCCCCCCAGTACATAATTGTATATTCTAGTTGTGAGTGCCTCTGGTTGAGCTATGTGGGACGCCGCCTCAGCATGGCCTGATGAGCGGTACCATGTCCACACCCAGGATCCCAACCGGTGAAACCCTGGGCAGCCGAAGCAGAGCGTGCGAACTTAGCTGCTCGGCCACGGGGCCGGCCCCTATAAAGAAAAACTTTTATCCACTATTTGATTACTTAATACAACAAGGTCAGCATAAATGCTTGCTTCTTTCCCTTTCTCAGTTTCCAGAATAACGAGTTATATCCTAGCACTGTCCGCAGGTGATCAGTGGGGTCCTCCCCCATCGTGAATATCATTACGAACTCATGGATTTTTAAAAACATATTTGATATGTTTCCATCCATTACAGTCATTATTAGTTTTGGCCAGTGAGCCCCTTTGAACTGGCTCCCGTGTCCTTCTGACAGAACACCAGTATTCTTTTGTAGCTTCTTTGCTCTCTAGTATGACAAGATGCCTCAGGACCAACTTAAACATTTCCAGCCCTACCCTGGACAGAGTTTGTTTTGTTTTTAAATGAGTTTAGATTTTTTATAAAATATATTTATTAACTCAGTTATTAGGACATATTTACTTTTCTGACTTTATTTAGGGGATATCCTTGCAATGAAGATTTAGGTTTGTAAATCTAATTTACTTGTGGAATCAAGGTTGCACTCTTAGACCAAAGGGCTGAGACTACATTCTAGAAAGATCCAGTCCTCTCTGGGATGAGAGTGTAAATAATGACTGTAGTCAGGGGGTGTGCCAGGAGTCAGTTTCTAGGAACTGTGGCACCCACACTCCTCTCTGTATGCTCCCAGAGTCTGTGACTCACCCAGCGCAAGTTAAATCTGGATAATTCCTATAAATTTCAATGAGGTCACCTTCAAATGAAGTTGCGAGTCTTTTAAAGAGAGAGGTACCCAGTGGTGCCTAGCACTGGGATAGAAGTTCCACTTGCCAAAGAAAGCCACTTCTCCAAAAAGCCTTGTTTCCTTTTAGTAGGAAATGGTACTTAGGTACTACAATCTGGGCACTAGAAGTATTTATTGCTAGAGGTTCTACACTCTTAGAGGACTGAACTAGAAAATAAATTGTTTTGAAAAAGAAAAATATGACGTAAGTTTATACTGATAATTTCAATTTTTAAAAATCAGTTACTTCTTTGATTTTATATTTGTGTCTCTTTTTATCTTAAGCTAAAAATCTTGGTTTGTAACAATCAATGTAATGATTTATTTTCTTTACATTACTGTGATGGTTAATTTGCGTCAACTTGGCTGGAACATGGTGCTCAGATATTTGGTCAAACATTATTCTGGATATTTCTGTGAGAGTGTTTTGGGGTAACATTAACAATTAAATTGTTGGACCTTGAGTAAAGCAGATTGCCTTTCATAATGTAGGTGGGCCTTATCCAATCATTTGAAGGCCTTAATGGAACAAAGACTGACCTCTCCTGGGCAAGAAGGAATTCTGCCAGCAGACGACCTTTGAACTTTGTTGCCCGCAGCTGCAAAGGGCAAGGAATGACAGGTACCGCCAAGGCTACTTGGTTGTTTAAGCAATCAAAGTTTATTGATAAAGGGAAACAGAACGAGGAGCAGGGATAAAGGGGAACAACAAATCGGTACTTACAACATCCACACCACAATCAGCCGGGGAAGTCCCAATAGTTTGTATGGCGGGTAGGAGTGGCGATTGTCCGGGTCTGAGGCAAAGCGTCCTTTCCTCAGCAAGACTTCCAATTGTTCTATGCCTGTGACTCCCTTTTATCCTAAGGTTATCTGGGTTCTGACTCAGGGTTTCAGAAATTTGGATACTTTGAGTTATTTCTTCTGGTTCCCACGGATGGGATGTTTCTATAGTCCAGTCAGGTGCCTGTCGGGGTGGCCAGCCCAGACAAGGAACATGATGCAGGACATATTCTTTGTAACTTGTGCCTTAGAGTGAGGGCCGAAGTGTCCATCTTTGGCCCCAAGCCCAGACATATTCCTTCGTGTAGGGCCCAGGCCCAGTGTCCTTAGAAGGCAGGGAGGTCAATGAACTCTGTACAAACTTGAATTGCAACATTGGCTCTTCCCTGAGTCTCCAGCCTGCTGGCCTATGCTATGGATTTTGGACTTGCCAGTCTCCACAATTACATGAGCTAATTCCTTAAAATAAATCTCTATGTATACGTGCATACTATTGGTTTGTTTCTCTGGACCTTAAGAGAGACTTGTTGGAACTTCCACTTCTAATGAAGGTGTAATAAACAGAGACTAGATTTGCCCTCTCACCTGAATCAACTAAAAAACCAGGTAAAATAAATGAAACAATGGCACTGAAGACATTGGACATCAGGCAGTGAAGGTCAGTGCTCCCTGGGATATGGGCCACAAGTCAAGTTAGCCCTATGATTGTCCCAGCTTGCTGTCTAGAGAGAATCTTTAGTCCATAGCACAGGAAGGAGGTACCAAGAAAAATCTAATAGTCTCCTTGAGTTGAGATGGAGCTAGGAACTGGGGAAGCCAAGATGGCTAGAGTTCATAGGGCAGAGTACTGGAGAAGAGAGAGCTGCACAAAGAAAACTCTGGAGATCTGCCAAGGCAACCCCTTGTCTTTATTTGCCGATGACATGATCACCCACCTAGAAAATCCTATGGGAGCTATGTAAAAGTTATTAGAACTATTAAGTTGGTTTAGCAAGGTTGTAGGACACAAGATCAATATACAAAAATGAATTGTATTTCTATATCCTAGCAACAATCAGACACTGAAATGTAAAAAATCAATATCATTTATAACAACATCAAAATCCATGAAATGCTTATGGATAAATATGACCAATTTATGAAAGACCTGTATACTGAAAACTATAAAACATTGCTGAGTGAAATTACAGAAATCAGAAGATTCAGTGTTGTTAAGATGTCAATTCTCCACAAACTGATCTATAGATTCAACTTAATCTCAGCATCTCAGTAGCCTTTTTTGTAGAAATTAACAAGGAGATCCTAAAGTGGATATGGAAATGTAAAGCCACAACAACCTTGAAAAGGAAGAACAAAGTTGGAGAACTTATATCGTCCTTCAAGACTTCTCATAAAGCTGCAGTAATGAAGATAGTGTGGTAATGACGACAAGTAGACAGATAGATGAATGGAATAGAGTAGAAAGTCTAGAAACAACCCTCACATATATGATCAGTTGATTTTCAACAAAAGTACAAAGGCATTTCAGTGGAGAAAGAATAGTCTTTTAAACAAATGATCATGGAATAATTAGATATCTGTATGCAAAAAAGGGAACTTTTATCCATACCTTGCCCCATATGTAAAAATTAACTCAAAATGGATCCTAGACCTAAATGTAAAACCTAAAACCGTAAAACTTCTAGAAGAAAACGTAGGAGAAAATCTTTGTGACCTGAGTTTAGGCCAAGATTTCTTAGCTATAACACCAAAAGCACAATCCATAAAAGGAAAAAACGATAAATAGAAATTTATCAAAATTAAGAACTTCTGTTCTTTGACAGACACTGTTAAGAGAATGAAAAGATAAGCCATAGGTTGTTAGAGAATATTTGCAAATCATAGCTGATAAAGCACTTATAGGCAGAATACATAAAGAACTCTCAAAACTCAGTAAGAAAATGACTAATTTTTTTTTTTGAGGAAGATTAGCCCTGAGCTAACTACTGCCAATCCTCCTCTTTGTGCTGAGGAAGACTGGCCCTGAGCTGACATCTGTGCCCATCTTCCTCTACTTTATATGTGGAATGCCTACCACAGCATGGCTTGCCAAGTAGTGCCATGTCTGCACCCAGCATCTGAACCAGCGAACCCTGGGCCACTGAGAAGTGGAACGTGCGAACTTAACTGCTGCGCCACCAGGCTGGCCCCAGAAAACAACTAATTTTAAAAATAGACAAATGAATTGAACAGATACTTCACTAGAGAAGATATATTGATAGCAAATCAACACATGAAAAGATGCTGAACCTCATTTGTTATTAGTGAAATGGAAATTAAAACCATAATGATGAGGTACCATGACACATATATTGGAATTACAAGGACTGATCATACCAAAAGTTGACAAAGATGTGGAACTCTTATACGTTGTTGCTGGTAGCAATATAAAATGGTGCCGTCATGTTGGAAAATAGTTTGGCAGTTTCTTAAAAAGTTAAACCTAAACTAAGCATATTGCCTAGCAATAATGTTGGGAGAAAGAAGTCAGACACAAAAGAATACACACTATGCTAATGCATTTATATGATGATCAAGAATTAGCAAAACTAATCTATGGTGAAAAAAGTCGGAATAGTAATATCTATGGAAAGGGGAGCTACTGAGCGAGGAGCAGAAGGGAGCTTCCTGTGTGCTGGAAATATTCTGTAAATTGACCAGCAGTGGTTACAGATGTGTTTACATTTTTAGAAATTCATTAAGCTGAACATTTAAGATTTGTTCATTTTACTTTTGAAGATATACCTCAATTAAGAAGAAAAATAGATATCTTACTCCCATATGCTTTTGAAGTTTAAAATAATTCATTGGTCAAAGAGAAAATTTAAATAACTTACGTAACATTCTATAGTTTAGTAGGTGATACAGTGGGATTAAAACCCCAGTCCACGTGACTCTAAAACCCCTGATTTAATACTATACTATCTGCTTCCTGCCATGCCTTCTCCTAATCCCAACAGCTTTCTTGAAAAGCGCTCTATGCATGCACCAACTATAGCTTTTGAAGGAGAAAAGGAATGAAACGGTTGTGCATTTCAATTCTTAAGCTATCGAGTTCGAGCAGGAACAGAAAAAACGAATAACAAAAGGGAGAACAATTATTTTCAGTGAACTTCACAATTAGCAGTTCAAGTGAAAGGCCATTTGGGAAGAGACGGGTTCTGCCTGCACTGTCAAAGGAGGAAGGGTCATAAGCACAACAAGAGAGAAACCAGTTGATGATCAGGACCAGATGGCTGTCACCAGGGCCTCGTTCAAGTTAGTGTGAGAATAAGGGGAATCACGACAAGGTTATGCAACACCAGCCCCAAAGCCAGTTACGGTTCTTGAGCCTCTGCTACATTTCCTCTTTATTTACAGGAAAGTGTGTGTGTGTGCGCGCACGTGCATGTGTGTCTAGTTGCAGGGAATAGCAAAGACCAGTTCCGGGAATGTCTAATCGACTTTGAGAGTAGAATTGGGCTATATTTAGATAAGCGTAGTTGTTTCAGTGGAAAAGTTTTTCTCATACTCTTTCCCCTCCCTTTATTATAGTCTCAGCACACATCTGTCCGCTGCTCATAAAAGACACACTGAGGGGCAGTGCGTTTGGCAGGCTGAATTTGGCACTGGTCAGCCTGTCTTAGCAGAGAAAAGGGCCTGAGGACGCTAAATTCTATCCAATTCCACTTATTGAGCTGTTGGGAAATGGGATGGGAATCTCGATAACTTGCTTCTGGGGAGTGAGAAGGAAAAAACCACAATCTACAATCTATGCTTTGGGTTGCAGGCGGAAGTTGAAAACTCTACCCCGGCAGAGAACAAAATTGTATGACTAACTGCTCTGCTTATTAGCCTATTCTCAATCAGACAGATGAGAACATGCAAATGGTGATCAAATTAAAGGCCCACAGTACTCTTTAGACTAACATCTATTAGTAAAGAGCTGTTTTTGCCTCACCCTTCTATCTTTGTACCTATAGTTCACTGACCCTCCAACAATGACACCCAGGGGGCTTGTTTCTGGAGCCGTCTAGAGTGGCACCACTGCTTGTCCTACCTCAGTCTGCCCTGCTGTCCGGGGCCCTGGAGTAAGCAAAACTTGAGGATAATGAGGCGGTCATATCTGAAGCCCTGCAGCAGAATGTATTTGCTTAAGCAGATTTTTATGGCTTGATCTTTCACTTATTTTCTGGGTGCATCATAGGCTAGTTCCTGTGAGTCAGCTGCCTTCCTGGAGGCCTGGTCCTGGCTGCCTGTGGTTGCTGGAGGCCTTTGACGCCTTCCCGGTAGGGTTATTTCAGTGCAGTAGAGGGCAGCAGTTTCAAATTCTCAGGCATTAGGAGAAAACCGGGAACTAGAGGTTCCAGGATGTTGGGATATGTATGTTTATCCCAGAATGCCAGCGCTAATGCCCCATGAGCCCACTTCTCCCCCCAGATCAACATTTCAGGAGGGGTCCTACCACAACTCGGCCCATACAAATGTGTCTCTGTTGTCACCACTCCCCTCTGCACAAGGCCCAAGAGATCACTTCATCTGAGTAGTTCATTTTACAGCCCAGGCAATTGAGGGCCAACAAGAGGTGACTCCCTCAAATTTGCACGGCTGGTTAGTGAGAAAGTTCAGACTAGATTCTAGTCCTAGGTCCAGGCTAGAGTTAGAATGTCAGGATCATCAGTTTATGGAGAGTAATTGAAAGTCTAGTTGTGGATAAAATCGTAAACACTATGGAGTAAGATAAGAACGGGCAGGCTAGGCCGGGGCCCAGGACTGAGTCCCAGAAATAGTACCAAGAGTGTGGATTAAAGAAATTAGTGAAATTTTCTTGTTTTTTATATGCTCTCTCCAGATTTCACTCCAATAAAAGTCCTTTTGAACAAAGGGTCTGATAAATTCATTAACAATAAAATGTTACTTGACAGATTTTATTTGTTAACTCTTTTGATGTATTTTGGACATTAAACAATAGTAAAAGGATTATTAAATTAGTACCAATCCTCTGCCCCACCCCTACTCAACCTGCCCCAGTCCTGCTCCCTAGAAGTAACGCTTCAAATTCTTACAGAGTTTTCTTCTAGACTTCACTTCCATGTTTTTATATGTATTTGTGTATGTATATACTACAATTTATTAATGTATTGATTTTAGGTGGCGTATATTAACTTTCTGATATGGTAGATGATGGCTTAGCTTGCTAATACCTTCTCTTACTAATCAGCTCCCTTTCTTCCTCCTAATATCTTCCCAATATGATTATATCACAATATTTGGTCAAATCAATATTAGCATTTACAGTATTATGAGTCTATAAATATGTTCCACAATTGCTCCAAGTAGTATGCTATGATTATGCTTTCTTTTATGTACAACTTTTTGCTTTACCTAGAGTTAATCATTCTCTAATATTTTCCATTTGCTTTGTTTTCTATTTACCTACTGCTGTTTTGTCCAAGTGCTCCAAAAAATCTGTTAAATGAGAAAGCAATAGTATTTTCAAAATGCTCAAACACGTCAGACATCCCTTCCACTTCCCTCTACCCTCCCACCTGAACTGCTTATTCTCTAAGTCTGCTTCGTGGTGGAGATATATCTATATCTATATTATATATCTATATGTATATTATCTATATTATATATGATATATTCTATGTATCTTTTCAAGAATATCCCTGCCAGTTCTTCCTATTGCTTGGAATTTATTACATTTTTCTTCTTGAAGACACATCTGCGTCCTTCTGCCACATTCTTCTCGAAATCACACCTGTGTCTTTCTTGGTTTTCGTTTTCAATTTGCTCCAAGGGCGCTGAGGCAACATCCTCAGAAAGTATGAATGAGAACTAAACTTCCTGAGTTCTTGCAAACTTTCGTCTTGCATTTGATAGATATTTTAGCAGAGTAGAAAATTCTAAGTTAAAATGAATTTTCCTTCAGAACTTTGACAGTCTTGCTTCATTGTCTTCAAACATCCATTATTGTTCTTGAAAAGTCTGCTGCCAGTCTGATTCTTGTTTATTTATGGGCAAACTATTTTTTCTTTCTCTGCAAGATTTAAGAATCTTCTCTGAATCTTGGGAGATGTGAAATTCCACAGTGATGTGTCTAATAGAGGATATGTGTCCCCTTTTTTTCTGGTATACCATTTTAATTTAATTGATAAACTTTTTTATTACGGAAAAATCCAAACATATGTAAAAGTAGAAAAAAATCGTATAATGAACCTACATGTATTAGGTACCCCTCACCCAGCCTCGACAATGATCAGTTTACTGCCAATCTTGTATCATTTGAATCCTTTATTATCCCCCCAAGTGAATTATTTTGAAGAAAATTAAATACATCATATCATTTTATCCATAAATAATTCATTATTCATTTAAAAGATAAGGAATTAAGAAATTCATAAACCACAGTAATAAAAATTCCTTCACATCATCATATATCCAGTGTATGTTAAAAACTTCTGTGAAGGGCTGGCCCCGTGGCCGAGTGGTTAAGTTCGCGTGCTTCGCTGCAGGCAGCCCAGTGTTTCGTTGGTTCGAATCCCAGGCGCGGACATGGCACTGCTCGTCAAACCACGCTGAGGCAGTGTCCCACATGCCACAACTAGAAGGACCCACAGCAAAGAATATACAACTATGTACCAGGGGGCTTTGGGGAGAAAAAGGAAAAAAAAAACACTTCCATGATTGCTCATTTTGTGTGTGTGTGTGTGCATGTGTGTGTGGTTTTTCAAGATTGTCCTGATCAGGATTCAAGTAAAGTCTACATATTGCAATTAAATTATATGTCTCTTAAGTCTCATTTAAGCTAGTAATTTCCTCTCTCTCTCTCTCTCTTTACTCCCTATGTAATTTATTTTTTTAAGAACATGGGGAAGAGCCTCCCACAGTTTGGACCTTATTGATTGCAATGCTATGTAAAAAGCTCCTGTATTTTCTGTGAATTCGAGTGAGATGGAGAGGCTTGATTACATTCATATTTGATGTTTTGGGCCAGAATATGTCATAGGTGATATCTGCCAGAAGGTACATAATATCTGGTTGTCTCTTTTTTCTATTTTTTTAAACTTGATCATTTTCTTTCACGCTGCAGATATTTCTCACCTTCTGGTGGTCCTCAGATGTTGATTTATATTTAAGGGGAGGCAAAAGACAGCCGTCAGGGAGCTCTGTGATCATTTCTTTCTCCTGGTAGTCTTCATTTTAGTATGGATGGGCAAGGAGCAAGCTATTACAACTGTAATAATGTGAGGGCTATTTTGATTACTGTAGCTTTGTAGTAAGTTTTGAAATTGAGAAGTGCAAGGCTTCCAATTTTGTTCTTCTTTTTCAAGATTGTTTTGGCTATTCTGGTCTCTTGCTTTTTTTTCTCCCCCTGAAGAAGATTTGCCCCGAGCTAACATCTGTTGCCAATCTTCCTCTTTTTTCTTGAGGAACGTTGTCCCTGAGCTGACGCCTGTGCTTATCTTCCTCTATTTTGTATGTGGGTCGCCACCACAGCACGGCTGACTAGCAATGTAGGTCTGCAGCCAGGAACCCTGGTCTGCCGGAGTGGAATGTTCTGACCTTAACCATTAGGCCACAGGGCTGGCCACCTGGTCTCTTGCTTTTTATACAATACGTGGACTGTCTTTCATTAGGTCATTTTTTTTGAACAATGTTTTGCGGTTTGCTGTGTCCAAGGCTTGCACTTCTTTTGTTAAATTTATTCCTAAATATTTTATTCCTCTTGATATGATCATAAACAGAATTGTTTTCTTGACTTCATTTTCAGCATGTTGATAGCTAATGTTTAGAACTAAAATTGATTTTTGTGTATTGATCTTGTATTCTGCAACTTTGCTCAACTTGTTTCTTACTTCTAACAGTTTTCTTTTGTGTATGTGTGTGTGTATTCCTTACTATTTTCTATATACATGGTATGTCATATGAGAATAGACATACTTTTTCTTCTTCAATACCAAGCTAGATTCCTTTTATTTCTCTTTCTTTTCTAATTGCTCTGGAGCTCCCAGTGTGATTAAGAATTGAAACAGAAAGAGTGAACATCCTTGTCTTGCTCCTGATCTTAAGGGGTACACTTTCAGTTTTTCACCATTGAGTATGATGTTAGCTGTGAATTTTCATAAATTCCTTTAGTCAGATTAAGGAAATTTCCTTTTATTCCTAGATTGTTGAATGTTTTCATCATGAGAGAGTGTTGGATTTTGTCAAGTGCTTTTTCTTCATCAATTTAGATGATCATGTTTTTCCCCTTCATTCTATCAATATGGTGTATTACATTGAGTGATTTTTACATGTTGAATCACTTTTTCATTTTTGGTAAAAATGCCACTTGGTCATGTGTTAAATCCTTTTAATGTACTGCTTTCGTTTTAGTATTTTATTGAGGATTTTTGTGTCTGTATTCATAATGTGTACTTTTCTGTAGTTTTCTTTTCCATGATGTTTTTGTCTAGCTTTAGTATCAGGGTAATGCTGGCCCCATCAAATGAGTTATGAAGTGGTCCCTTCTCTTCTATATTTTGCAAGAATTGACGTAAATTCTTTTTTAAATGTTTGGTAGAATTCACCAGTGAAGCCATATAGGCCTAGGCTTTTCTTTGTGGGTAGTTTTTTTTTTTCCTGAAGAAAATTTGCACTGAGCTAACATCTGTTGCCATTCTGTATTTTATTTTTTTCCTTCTTCTCCTGAAAGCCCCCCAGCACATAGTTGTAGGTCCTTCTGGCTATGCCATGTGGGAGGCTGCTTCAGCATGGCCCGATGAGCAGTGCTAGGTCCACGCCCAGGACCCAAACTGGCAAAACCCTGGGCCACCAAAGTGGAACACACAAACCTAACCACTCAACCATGGGCCTGGCCCCCAATCTTCCTCTTTTTGCTTGAAGAAAATTGGCCTTGAGCTAACATCCTTGACAATATTCCTCTATTTTGTATGTGGGTCACTGCCACAGCATGGCCACCATTAAGCGGTGTAGGTCCGTGGCTGGGACCCAAACCCAGGCCACCAAAGGGGAGCACGATGAACTTAATCACCAGGCCAGGGGGCTGGCCCTGTGGATAGTTTTTTGATTATTAATTCAGCATCTTTTATTATTATAGGTCTATTCAGATTTTCTATTTCTTCTTCAGTCAGTTCTTGTACTTTGTCTTTTTCTAGAACAAGTCAATTTCATCTAGACTATTCATTTTGTCAGCATACAATTGTTTATAGTATTCTCTTATAGTCTTTCTGAAAATTATTTTTGTAAGGTTGATAATAATGTCTCTTCTTTCATTTCTGATTTTAGTAATGTGAGTCACCTCTCTTTCTTCTTGGTTAGTCTAGCTAAAGTTTCGTCAACTTTGTTGATCTTTTCAAAGACCAACTCTTGGTTTTGTTGATTTTCTCTATTATTTTTCTATTCTCTATTTATATTTTCCCTAATCTTTATTATTTAATTACTTTTGTTTGTTTCAGGTTTAATTTTCTCTTATTTTTGTAATTTGTTAAGCTGGAAGTTAGGTTATTTATTTGCAATATTTCTTTTTAACTCTACACATCTATAGCTACAAATTTCCCTTGAATCACTGCCTTGGCTGAATCACCTAAGTTTTTGGCATATTATGTTTTCATTTTGTTAATCACTTTGTATTTTGCCTTTTCTTGTGATTTCTTGTTTGACCCATGGATTGCTTAGGAATGTGGTGTTTAATTTTCACACTATATGACCTTCCCCAAATTTCCTCCTGCTATTGATTTCTAATATAATTCCACTGTGGCCAGATAATATATTTTGAGTTATTTCAAACTTTTTAAATTTAGTAAAGCTTGTTTTATAGCCTAACATACAGTCTACCTTGGAGAATGTTCTATGCGCACTTGAGAAGAATGTACATCCTGCTGTTGTTGGGTGTAGTGCTCTATAGATATCTGTTAGATCTACTTAGTTTAGGTCATTGTTCAAGTCTTCTCTTTCCTTGGTGATCTTCTGCCTAGTTTTTCTACCCATTGTTAAAAGTGGAAAACTGAAGTCTCCAACTATTATTATTTATTGCCTATCTCTCCTTTCAATTCTGTCAGTTTTTGCTTCATGTATTTTGAGGCTCTATTGTTAGGTGTATATTTGTTTATAATTGTATGTCTTCCTGATGGATTGATCTTTTTATCATTATAAAATGGACTTCATCTTTGGCAACATTTTTTGTTTCAAATTCTATTTTGTCTGATATTAGTATAGCCACTCCAGCTCTGTTTTTGTTACTGTTTGCAAGGTAGATCATTTCATGTTGTTTACCTTTAATCTATTTGTGTGTGTATCTAAAGTGGGTCTCTTGTAGATAGCACATAGTTTATATATATTATATATATACACACACACACACATACAAATATACATATATTTTTCAGTCTGTTCTTCCAATCTCAGCTTTTGATCGGATGATTAATCCATTTACATTTAATGTAATTACTAATAATGTAAGATTTACACCTGCCATTTTGTCATTGTTTTCTATTTGCCTTATGTCTTTTTCCCCTCTATTCCTACATTAATATCTTCTTTTGTGTTTTAAATAGATATTTTCTAGTGTACCACTTTAATTCCTTTGCTTTTTCTTTTGCTATATTTTTTTTTTTGTTTTTTCTTTAAGTACTTTCCCTAGGGGTTACAATTAACATGTTAACGTTATTTATTTATTTTTTTTAAAGATTTTATTTTTTCCTTTTTCTCCCCAAAGCCCCCCGGTATATAGTTGTATATTCTTTGTTGTGGGTCCTTCTAGTTGTGGCATGTGGGACGCTGCCTCAGCATGGTTTGATGAGCAGTGTCATGTCTGCGCCCAGGATTCGAACCAACGAAACACTGGGCTGCCTGCAGCGGAGCGCGCGAACTTAACCGCTCGGCCACGGGGCCAGCCCCTAACATGTTAACTTTAAACAACCTAGTTTGAATTAATACTTACTTAATTTTAATAGTACAAAAAAATTAGTATCCAATATAGCTCTCCTCTTGGCCTACTCCTTTCTGCTATTATTATCTAAACAAATTATATCTTTATACATTATAAGCCCATCAACACAATTTTATAATTTTTGTTTTATCTAGTTGCCTTCAAGTCAATTAGGAGAAAAGTGTTAAAAACAAAACCACATTTATACTGTTTTCACATGTACTTATGTAGTTACTTTACCAGTGTTTTTTATTTCTTCATACAGATGCGAGTTTCTATCTAGAGTCCTTTCATTTGAGCCTGAAGGACTCTCTTTAGTATTTCTTGCAGGAAGTTCTGGCAAAGAATTCTTTCAGGTTTCTAGTGATATTTTAATTTCTCCTTCAGTTTTGAAGGATAGCTTTGCAGGACCTAAAATTCTTGGTTGGCATTCTTTTTGTTTCAGCACTTTAGATATGTTATCCCTCTGCCTTCTGACCTCCATGGTCTCTATTGAGAAGTCAGTGTTTAATCTTAATTTGGACCTCATGTTATGCTGAGTCATTTTTCTCTTGGTGCTTTCAAGATTCTGTTTTAGTCTTCGGCATTCAATAGTTTGACTATAATGGGTCTAGGTATAGATCTTTTACATTTATTCTTTTTTGAATTCATTGATCTTGGGCATATAAATTAATGTTTGTCATCAAATTTGGTATGTTCTTTGGCATTATTTGTTCATATATTCTTCTTGCCCCTTGCTCCCTCCTTTTCTTCCAGGACTCCCATTATGAATGTGTTGGTAGCTTGACATCATCTCACAACTCTCTGAGGCTTGGTTCCTTTTTCTTTATTATTTTTATTTATATATTTCTCAGACTGGGTTACCACAATTGATCTAGCTTCATGTTTTCTGATTCTTACTTCTGCCAGGTCAAATCTTCTGTTGAGTCCCTCTAGTGAATTTTTGGTTTTGGTTATGGTACTTTTCAACTCCCAAATTTCTACTTAGATGTTTCTTATAACTTCTTTCTCTTTATTTATATTATCTATTTGGTAAGACATTGTTCTCATACTTTTAATTCTTTGGGTCTGTTTTTCTTTAGTTCTTAGAAAATATTTATAGTAGTTGATTTCAGGTCTTTGAGCAGTAAGTTTAACATCTGGTATTCCTCAGGGATAGTTTTTATAGACTGCTTTTTTGCCTTGTGTGGGCCATACTTTCCTGGTTGTGTGCATGTGTCTTTTTTTTTTTTAATTGGACAATTCAAGTAAAATAATGTGGCAACTTAGAAATCAGGTTCCCTTCACTTCCCATTGCTTGTCATTGTTGTTGCTGTTTATTTACTGACTTTTCTTGACTAATTCTGCAGTCTTCATTCTTTGCATGTATGGCCACTGGAATCTCCACTATGATAACTTTGAGGTCAGTTATTGATTGGACAAAGATTTCCTTAAATGCTTTGAACCAAAAAGTCTCCCGTTCCTTGCTGAGGCTCTCTGTCTTGAGACACACCTTCAATGCATTGGCCAGCAGTTGACAGTTCTTCCTTAGTCTTCACTTCCTACTTGCATAGAGCCTCAAGGCTGGCCAGAGGAGAGAGCTTAGGTCTTTCTCAGATCTTTCCTGGGCACGCCTATAGACTTATATGTTTGTGTGGCCTTCCAGGAATACGTTGGGGCTTTTCAAACTCCCCTATGGACATAGCATATCTGGATCTTTCCTTTTAAGTTTTTTGGCCAGCCTCTTGTTTGCCCTAACTGGTACTGCTGCTTCACATCACTGCAATGTTAAACCATTGTCACTGATTGTTTTTGACAAATGTCCTGGGGATACAGTGTTTTGCTGAATGAGATCTGAGTCAGATCAAGCCCCTTGAATGTAGCTTTTCCAGAGAGTTACCAGATAGGCAAAATAGCAAAAATTTTCTGGGGGTATTGCTTTTCGGGGAGCTCCAAACCCCTCTCTCTTCTAGTGGCTACCAGGCTGCTCTTTTTTACAGCTACCATGGTTTTGAGGCTGCTGGTTTTAAAGGCTACCACAGAGTTGGGCAGAAGGAGATGAGAATAGAGCAAGTTAAAGCACCACAAAGCTCACTATTCTTACCTAGTTTCAGCCAGTTTTCCTCAACAAGTGCTCCCTGGATTGTTGAAAACCTTTGGTTAATTTCCAGAGTTTTGAAAAAGTTGATTTTTTCAATTTTTCCAGTGTTTTTGTTGCTTTTATGGAGGAGTAGATTCTTGGAGGTGCTCACTACACCATTCTGGAGGTGCTTCTCCTTTTGCTAACATTTGGATGCAAACTGAGGTGGAAGGAGGTATTAATGCATGTAAATATGTCATCTTGAAATGGCTAAATTGACTTTTTTAAAAACTGAATCTCTCTGTTACTATTCCTTCTGTGAGATATTGACCACAACACATCTCACACAGGCAAATTATTCTATAATCATGTCTCAAAGTTTGTGGACATAACCTCAAAACTTGGAGTTTTAACTTGAAAAAGAACACATCTCATGATTGATCCAGTGACTCTGACAGTTGGAGAGAATACAAACTGTGGATGATGATGCATCCATATGCCTTATTTTTAAAGCATACCATTTAGAGGATACAAATAATTTTCTCCCTTGACAGTTCCCTTAAATATATATATAAGCATTGTCCTTAGAGGGTTTTATTTTTATTGGTGGACAAACTGAAGCATCAAATTTCATGCTTCAGACACGAATAATTTATAACCAATGGTTAACTAAGGACCATGATCTTTTGAACGTTTGTTCATCTTATTTGATTAAGGTGAATGAACCAAAGAGGATTTAATGAGCAGTAAACCTGGACTCAGAACTTTGCCACACCCTTATAGGAATGCAAGAGAGGAGACTCAGAGGCCCATGTCTCTGCCGTCATTTAAAAAATCTCCTAGTATATTCTTTTTTTTACTTCCCATACTCTCCAGAAGATTCTTTATAGGAAAAAGCTGTTTAACTTATGGAGCAAAACTCTACCTAGTATTTACAAATCAGCCCTTGACTGAAAGCATAATTAAAATATCAATTTTCAGTTGGCAGGCCAAATAAAAGTTCTATTTTAGACATTTTTTCCTTATTTTTTTCAAGTATGCAACTGAAATTATGATGATAGTTTCACATTTCTGTAATCTCTTTCTTTCTTTTTTTATGTTGGGACTGTTTAGGTCCCCAAACCCAGAATGCCAATTTATTTTCATTTGATTCTCATTTTCTCTGAAAACTACAAATTAAGTCCCTTTATATTATTCCAAAAACAAGCTTCCATTCTTTTCTCCTTCCCTGGTTTCTCAAATAATTGCTCCTTTGTGAAGAACCGAACAATAGAAAACCACTGGTAGTCTGTTGCTGGTTTAAGTCCTATATTTAACCAGCAAGTTGTTTAATCAGAAACATAATCTGGCCAATTGGGTAACCAAATTTTGTTTAATATATCTGAGAATAATATATCTCCATCTCTGACTGAGACATTATCATCCAGCTTTCCACAGACAACAGAAACTTTTTAGTGCAAAACAAGGCACACTAAAATTATATCATTTGATAAAATTTGAAAATGGAAGAATAAAAGTTTAACCAATATTTTATTTTTATTTTTATCATTCCACAGAAAGTTTTTTCGGTGGTTGCTTTTCCTACTTTTTTCGTTTTCTTTGAGACATTATTATCAAATGTATATTTGGGGATATGATTATGATTATATAATACTATGTTTCAGATTTGGATATTTTGTGGGTTGTTGCTAGAGAAACTGTCTTTTAAACTAATTTCAAATAGTAATAAAAATGCTGGAGAATTGAGATTTAGAGATAGGAAGCCAGTTCAGTGCAGTTGGTACTCAATAACCTCCACCCCTTAACTTCTCTGGGTCTCCCTCTTATTCTTTTGGTAAATCACTTCAGATTTTGATCATCTGGGTCACCTTCATAGCGTTTTCTATGGGATGGTTGCTCTACACTGGATTGGGAATCAAGATACGTGGGCCCTCATCCTACCTTGTTATTAACCAGAGTGACCTGGGACTGTGTTACTTATTCTTTCTGAGCCTCAAGTTTCCTCATTTATAGAATAGATCAGAGTGTGTGTGGGGAAAGGAGTTGGGCTCAATGAGCTTCAAGTATATTTTTCTGACTCAAAAGAGAAATATTTCTTGTTATGCAATATAAGCCTTAATTTTACAGTGCTTTTGACTTTTCCTAATTTCCTTGATAGTCATCTTCTTTCTATATATTTCCATATATACACATTTTCTGTCTTCTATATTCTAAATAACATTTATTGAGTGGTTGCTAGGAGGCAGATACTGTTGTAACTGTTTTACATTTATTAGCTCATTTATTCCTCACAGCAAACATCCAAGCCATATATCAGGGAAATAGGGCACAGAGAGTTTAAATAAGTTGTTCAAGATCACTCTGATAGCAAAATCTGAACTAAGATTTAAGCTTAAGTAGCCAGGTGTTAGAATCATGTTCTTAACCACACTGTACCACTTTTTGTGTAAGAATCCTGTTTCACCTTAATATAGCTTTAAGCTACTATCTTTTTATTCTTTGCTTTCACTATAAAATTGTATAAAATATTATTGCTCATTCGCTGTTCTTCCTTTCCTTCACATACTCATTCCTCAACACCTTGCAAGCTGACTCTTCATTCCCATCTTTAAGGATTGTAGCACCTAGTTTAGTATCTCTCTCTTCCACATTCTGCTGTTATCTTCTCTGACAACAGGTAGATACCCGGTTCTTACTTTTGCTCTACTTTATCAACCATAAATGCCTTCCTCTCTTCTCTACTTCAGATGCACACAGCTGCCAACATTTGGGACTTTGTCACCATTTTGTTTTTTTTTTTTTTTGCCTCTAGAATGTGATCTGTACTTTCTGGCCTTAATATCTTTGCTGGCTTGGTTCTATCTGCCTGGAATTGCAAAATGTATTTGTTCTCCATGCTATTTTCTCCTTGTGAAGACTTTGTGATCCATCCAACAAGAAGTCCTCTCTTCTAAAATCTTATTCCATTTGACCTAGAACTCACTAATGACATTTATTTTCTACCACATGTTATAATTCTGCTGGCATGGATTGAATTCCTACTATGAACTGGAGATACTTGGGATACACAGATGACTAAGGCATAATATCAACTTTCAAGAGGTTTTGAGGCTGATGGAAGAGACATTCACTTGAATATTCAGCATGGAGATGTGAGAGGAGAGGGAGAAGGAACTATGCCAGTTAAGGGTACTGAAACTGAAGCTTCACTGCAAATGTGCAGTGGGAGACTAATGGATCCCAGTTAATCATCATGCTCTGTAACTGTGTAGAGGACGCTTCTTTTCTTTCTTTGGGAAAATTTCTGGCAGAGATACTCAAAGCTTATAATCATTTAGGAAAGTAACTTAATAGTTTCCAAGTTGGAACACTTAACACATGAGAGGGAATTAGGATACTCTAATGAACTTAGATCTGGATAGGATTGAAGGAAATGGTAGAAGGGAGCCAGGAGTGAGAAGACCATTAAGGGAATTAGTCAGGCTTGAATTTAAGAATAATAATTATGAAGAATATATGATGGTATAATTATAACGGTAATAAGGGCTAATACTAACTGAGGAATGTCAGTGCCATTATAAATACTTGAAGTGTACTGACTCATTTATACCCATTAACATTTCCACAGGATAGATACTATTAACATCTTGATGTTACAGATGAGAAAACTGAGGCACAGAAAGTTTAGGTCAGGAGTGGAATGGCTTCCTCTTAAATTATGTCGCATGAGATCCTAGAATGAAAACTTGCCTTGCTCATTATGAGAATTTTGGTAAAAATCTTGCCCAAATTCTCATGGTTAATAAGTGGCAGAGTTGGGAGGAGGAAATGGGTCAAGGGGAGCAAAGTTTTAGTTGCACAAGTTGTATAAGTTCTGGAGAGCTAAGTACAGCAATGTAAATATAGTTAACAATACTGTATTGTATACTTGAAATTTGCTATGTCTTATGTGTTCTTACCAAAAACACAAAAAGTACTTATTGAGGTAATAGATATGTTAATTAGCTTGATGGTGGTGACTATTTCACAATGTATACAGTTGGCCCTCCATATCTGCAGGTTTTACATCTGCAGATTCAACCAACTGCAGACCAATTCCTGGTTGGTTGAATCTATGTTTCCAAAACCTATGGATACAGAGAACCAACTGTATTCACTGTACTATGCCATTTTATATGAAGGATTTGAGTATCTGTGGATTTTGGTATCTGCAGGGGTTCCTGGAACCAATCTCCCATGGATACCGAGGAATGATTGTATGTATAGCACAATATCAAATCATATGCCTTAAATATATAGATTTTTATTTGCCAATTATACCTCAATAAAGATGGGGGAAAAGTGGCAGAACTTGTATTTAAACCTGTGACTCTCAGGGACCAGCCCAGCCACCTGATGGGAGCATGCTCAGGGACCTGGAGGGAGCCACACCCAACTGCACTCCTGGTAAAAGGCCTGCCAACCTCAGACCTGACTGCAGTCCAAACAACAGCCATGGGACTTTGCTCTAACCCTGATGACCATAATTCTGGGGACAGTCCCATCAGTCCCAGGACCCAGCAGGCAAATATCTGCCAAAACCAGTTGGTAAAGCTGGAAGAGGTGTTTGTTCTTTCAAATGCACAGACACCAATGCATGACTACATGGATCATGAAGAATTAGGCAAACAAGACACCATCAAAGGAGACTAATAAAGCTCCAGTAATCAAACCTAAAGAAATGGAGAGCCATGGACTGCTAACAAAGAATTCAAAATATTCATCTGAAAGAAGGTCAATGAGCTACAAGAGAAGACAGACAACTAGACAAAATCAGAAAAATGATGCATGAATAAAATGAGAAGTTTAACAAAAAAATGGAAACCATAAAAAAGAACCAAACAGAAATCCTGGAGCTGAAGAATGCAATGACTGAATCAAAAAATTCAACAGAGAGCTTCATCAACAGACTTGATCATGCAGAAGAAAGAATCAGCAAACTTGAAGACAAATAGTTTGAAATTATCCAGTTAGAGGAACAAAAAGAAAAAAGAATGAAAAAGAGAAGAGAAAGCCTACATGACTTATGGGATACCAGCAAAAGAACTAATATACGCATTCTGGGATTCCCAGAAGGGGTAGAGAATGAGAAAGGGGCAGAAATCTTATTTAAATAAATAATGTCAGAAAACTTCCTTAATTTGCAGAGGAAAATGAACATCCAGATTCATGATGCCCAAAGGACCTCAAATAGACTGGACATCAAGAGGTTTTCATTGAGACATATTATAATTAAATTGTCAAAAGTTAAAGACAAGCAGAAGATTTTGACAGTGGCAAGAGAAAAATGACTCATCACATAGAAGGGAACCCCCATAAGACTACCAAAAGATTTCTCAGCAGAAACTTTGCAGGCCAGGAGAGAGTAGATGATATATTCAAAGTGCTGAAAGGAAAAAAACTCCCACCAAGAATATTAAACCTGGCAAAGCTGTCTTTCAGAAATGAAGGAGAAATAAAGACTTTCCCAGACAAACAAAAGCTAGGGAAGTTCATCACCTCTAGACTTGCCTTACAAGAAATGCTAACGGGAGTTCTTAAAGTAGGAATGAAAGGAAATTAATTAGCAACATGAAAACATACGAAAGTATAAAACTCACTGGTAAAAGTAAGTATATAGTCAAATTCAGAGTACTGTAACGGTGGTGCATAAATCATTTTTTAACTCTCTTATAAAGGTTAAAAGACAAAAGTTTTAAAATAATTATAGCTACATAATTTGTTAATGGATATACAATATAAAAAGATGTAAGTTGTGACATAAATAACACAAAATATGGAGGTGGAAGAAGCAAAAGTATAGAGTTTTTGTATGCTGTTGAAATTAAGTTGGTATCACCTTAAAATAGACTGTTATAAATATAAGGTGTTTTGTGTAAGCCTCATGGTAATCACAAAGAAAAAAAACCTGTAGTAGATACACAAAAGATAAACAGAAAGGAATCAAAGTATATCACTACAAAATATCACCAAATCACAAAGGAAGATATCAAGAGAGGAAGAAAGAAACAAAGAAATTACAAAAGAGTCAAAATACAATGAACGAAATACAATAGTAACTCCTTACCTATTAGTAATGACTTTAATTGTAAATGAATTAAATTCTCAAATCAAAAGACATAGAGTGATTGATGGATTAAAAAAAACAAGACCCAACTATATGTTGCCTACAAGAGACTCACTTTAGATTTCAGGACACAGAGGCTGAAAGTGAAGGAATGGATATTTCATGCAAATGGTAACCAAAAGAACCTGGGTGTCTATACTTATATCAGACAAAGCAGACTTTAAATAAAAAACTGTCACAAGAGATGAAGATGATCAAAGAAAAATAATAGGGTCAATACATCCAGAAGATATAACAATCATAAATATATATGCACTCAACATCAGAGTACCTAATTACATTAAGCAAATATTAACAGAACTGAAGGGAGAAATAGATAAGAATGCAATAATAGTAGGAGACTTCAATACTCCACTTTTAACAATGGGTCAATCATCCAGGCAGCAAATCAATTAGGAAAGAGAACGTTTGAACAACAGCATAGATAAAATGGACCTAATAGATGTATACAGGACATTCCATACAACAGCAGCAGAATACACATTCTTCTCAAACTCACACAAATCATTCTCCAGGATAGATCATATGTTCGGCCACAATGCATATCTTAACAAATTTAAGAAGAATTGAACTCATATCAAGTATCTTTTCTGACAGTAATACAAGAAACTGGAAGTCAATAACAGAAGAAAAATTGTAAAATTCACAGACATGTGGAAATTAACACATTCTTGAAAAACAAATCAAAAAGGAAATAAAAATATATCTTGAGACAAACAAAAAGGGAAATACAACACACCAAAATTTATGGGATGTAGCAAAAGCAGTTCTAAAAGGAAAGTTTATAGCAAAAATGTCTATATTGAGAAAAAAGAAAGATCTCAAATAAACAACCTAACTTTACACTTCAAATAATTAGAGAAAGAAGAACAAAGTAAGCCTAAAGTTAGCAAAAAGAATGAGATAACAGAGATCAGAACAGAAATAAATCAAATTGAGAATAGGAAAACAATAAAGAAGTTCAACAAAACTGAGTTGATTTCTTAAACAGAGAAAAAAAATTGACAAACCTTTAGCTAGATTAAGAAAAGACTCAAATAAAATTGTAAATCAAAGAGCTGACGTTACAACTGATACCACAGAAATATAAAGACGGAAGTAAGAGACTACTGTGAACAATTATATGCCAACAAATTGTATAACCTGGAAGAAATGGATAAATTCCTAGAAAAATGCAACCTACAAAGACTGAATCATGAAGAAATAGAAAATTTGAATAGATCAGTAATGAGTAAGGAGATTGAATTAGTAATCAAGAACCTGCCAACAGAGAAAAGCTCAGGACCAGGTGGCTTCACTGATGAAGTCTACCAAACATTTAAAGAAGAATTAACACCAATCCCTCCCAAATTCTTCCAAAAAATACAAGAGGAAGGAAAACTTCCAAATGCATTTCATGAGGCCAGCATTACCCTGATATCAAAGCCAAACAAGGACCCTACAAGAAAAGAAAATTACAGGACAGTAGCCCTGATGAACACAGTGCAAAAATCCTCAACAAAATACTAGCAAACCAATTCAATAGCACATTAAAATAATTATACACAATGGTCAAGTGGAATTTATCCCTGGGATGCAAGGATGGTTCAACATCTGCGAATCAATAAATGTGAGGCATCACATTAACAGAGTGAAGGATAAAAGCCATATAATCATCTCAATAGATGCAGAAAAAACATTTGATAAAATTTGACATCCTCTCATGATAAAAACTCTCAAAACATTAGGTATAGAAGGAATGTATCTCAACATAAATAAGGTCATTTAAGACAAACCCACACCTCACATCACACTCAACAGTGAAAAGCTGAAAATTTTTCCTTTGAGACCAGGAATAAGATAAGGATGCCCAGTCTTACCACTTCTATTCAGTATAGTACTGGAAGTTCTAGCAAGAGCAATTTGGCAAGAAAAAGGAATAAGAGACATCCAAATTGGAAAAAAAGAAGTAAAATTGTCAGTGTTTGCAGATAACATGATCCTGTATAGAGAAAACCCTGGTGCTGGCCCCATGGCTTTGTGGTTAAGTTTGCATGCTCTGCTTTGGCCGCCCAGGATTTCACTGGTTCAGATCCTGGGTGTGGACCTAGCACCGCTCATCAAGCAATGCTGAGGCAGCGTCCCGCATAGCTCAACTAGAAGAACCTACAACTAGAAGATAAAATTGTGTACTGGGGGCTTTGGGGAGAAGAAAAAAAAAAGAGGAAGATTGGCAACCCATGTTAGCTCAGGACCAATCTCTAAAAAAACTCCAAAAAAACCCTAAAGACTCCACCAAAAAACTATTAGAACTAATAAGCAAATTCAGTGAAGTTGCAGGATACACAACATACAAAAATCAGTTGTATTTCTATATACTAACAGCAAACTATGCAAAAAAGAAATTAAGAAAACAATCCCTTTTACAACAGCATCAAAAAGAATAGAATACTTAGGAATATATTTAACCAAGGAAGTGAAAGATCTGTATACTGAAAACTACAAAACATTGATGAAAAAAATGGAAAAAACCAGAAATAAATGGAAAGAGATTCCATGTTCATCGATTGGAAGAATTAATATTTTTAAAATGTCCATACAATGCAAAGCAATCTACAGATTCAATGCAATCCATGTCAAAATTTCAATGGCATATTTCACAGAAATAGAAAAGACAATTTTAAAATTTATATGGAACCACAAAAGACCCTGAATAGCCAAAGCAATCTTGAGCAGGAAGAACAAAGCTGGAGGCATCACAATTCCTGATTTCAAACTATATTTCTAAGCTATAATAATCAAAATAGTATGGTATTGGCATAAGAACAGATACATAGATCAATGGAACAGAATAGAGAGCCCAGAAATAAACTCATGACATGTGGTCAATTAATTTTTGACAAAGGAGCCAAGAATATACAATGAGGAAACGATACTCTCTTCAACAAAAGGTGCTGGGAAAACTGGACAGCCATATACAAAACAATAAAACTGGATCCCTATCCATATATATGTATACCATATACAAAAATCAACTCAAAATCGATTAAAGACTTAAACATAAGATTTGAGACATAAAATCAATGAAAGAAAACATAGGGAAAAAGCTATTTGGCATTGGTATGGACAGTGATTTTTTTTGGATATAATCCTAAAAGCATGGGCAACAAAAGCAAAAATAGATGAGTGGGATTGTATCACTCCAAAAACCTTCTGCACAGTAGAGGGAACAATCAGTGGAGTGAAGGGACAGCCTATGGAATGGGAGAAAATATTTGCAACACATTCATTTGACAAGGGATTAATATTCAATATATATAAGAAACTCGAACAATTCAATAGCGAAAAACGAAACAACCTGATTAAAAAATGAATAAGGGATCTGAATAGACATTTCTCAAAAGAAGACATATTAATGGCCAATAGTTATATTAAACGGTGCTCAATGTCACTAATAATAAGGGAAACATTCAAATCAAAACAATGATGAGATGTCAGCTCACACCTGTTAGAATGGCTTTTAACAAAAAGCCAAGAGGTAACAAATGTCAGCCAGGATGTGGAGAAAAGGAAACCCTTAAATACTGTTGGTGGTACAACATACAACAGTATGGTAAAGTGGTACAACCATAATTGAAAACAGTATGTAGGTTCCTCAAAAAATTAAAAATAGAGCTAACATAGGATCCAGCAATCCCACTTCTGGCTTTATATCCAAAGGAAATGAAAACAGTATCTCAAAGAGATATCTGCACTCCCATGTTCATCATGGCATTATTCACAATAGCCAAGATACAGAAACTAACCTAAGTGACCATTGACTGATAAATGAATGAAGAAAATATGATATATATATGTGAATGAATATATGAATCAATAAAGAAATGTGAGATATATAAATGTGATATACACACACACATATCCACATAGTGAGATATTATTCAGCATTTAAGGAGAAGGAAATTCTGCTATTTGCAAAAACATGGATGAACCTGGAGGACATTATGATAAGTGAAATAAACCCAGACAGAGAAACACAAATATTTCATGATCTCACTTATATGCGGAATTCAAAAAGTTGAACTCATAGAAGCAGAGAGTAGAATGGTGGTTTCCAGAGACTAGAATGTGGGACGGACGGGGAGATATTGTTCAAAAGCTGAAAAGTTTCAGTTACACAGGATGAGCAGCTTCTGGGGATCTAATTACAGCATGGCGACTATAGTTAATAATACTGTATTATACACTTGAAATTTGCTAAGAGAGTAGATCTTAGGTGTTCTCACACACACAAAAGGTAACTGTAAAAAGGTAAGGTGAAGTAAGTGTTAATTAGATTCATTGTGGTGATGTATATGTATTTCAAAACGTCATGTTGTATATCTTAAATATACATGATTTTTATTTGTCAATTATATTTCAATAAAGCTGGAAAAAATAAGCCCTATAATTCTCACCCTAGAGCCCCTGCTCCTTACCGTACTGCCATACTGCTCACTTCATAGTGTTTTGGATTTTTCCTGCTGCTGGTGAAGTATGGGGACTTTCCAGTGCCACATAGACACCAGCTTTTATTCCTCCCTGGTCAGAATGCATGAGCAGGTGGGAGAGAGAGGTGGAGTTTTGGGAGGCAGAGAAAGGAGAAACAGGGTTCAGGGAGAGCCCCCTTAGGCAAGTATTAGGATCAGCCTGGCCCCTAGTTTGGGTTTCTCCATCACCAGGAGTCTCAGTTACTGGCATAAGGAGGGCACTGCCAGGATTTCAGGACCCATTAGCCCCATGTTTTTCCTCAAGCCATCATGACTCAGCCTCCTGTGCTGGAGGCGTAGCAGGGTGAATGAGGGGGAATTCTTCATTTCTCAATGTGAAAGTCATAGTGTCTCCATTGATGCAAGCACAACTTGTTTTGAGGGCAAGGATCAAAGCTCATTGCTAGCCTGGGCCCGGATTGGGATTTTTTGAAGGGATGAATGGCCCTGTTGCCTGCCAAACCCCAAAGTCTCCGTCCTATCCACCTCCTGATGTCCACTGTTCCCATCCTGCCACATACATGCCCTTGCTTCATCTTTATCTTTCAACAGTTTGCCTTTCTCCACTATGAGGTTTAGACACCTCATGCTGCACTAGCTACAGCTCCTTTGGCTTATTAGAGTAAGAGCTGCTGAAGGAGCCGGAAGCTCTTGACCCCTGCATTTTTTACCACCTTGTGCTTTTTAGTTCTCATTCCAGAATGGCCCTGATGGGTCTAGGAGCTTTGGTGTTCATTTCTCCCCGGCTGACTTCCAGAGGAGACTTCTAAGACACGCAAGGGATAGTCTCTCTTGTCTCTTTCTGTCTTCTTTGTTTAGGAAACACGCATTTCCGGCTCCTCAGCTCTTATTGCAGGCATTCATTCATTCGTTCATTCAACATTCAACAAATATTTTATGTGTTCCTACCATACGCCAACAACAGTGATAGACATTTGGAAATATGGTAGTAAACAACATAAATAGTGCTTGTGTTCTAGTGGGTATAAAGAAGTAAATATACAGAGTGTTAATCAGCTCTAAAATGAAAAAGAAATAGGAAAGGCAGATAGGAAGTGGTAGTGAGGTTAAAATATTAGAAAAGGTGGTCAGAGTTCACTGAAAAGTGGCATTTGAGTAAAGCCCTTTAGGAAGTTAGGGAGAAATCCAGGTTAATATGTGGGGAAGAGTATTCCATGCAAAGGGAATAACAAGTGCAAAGGGCCTGGGGTTGGTTATCTGATGTGAGGAGGCATATTGGCATATTGGATTAGTTGGAGCAAGTTGGAGAAAGACCATGGTGTAGGATTAGAAACACCCTGTGGAGGGGAATGGTGCCTGGTACACTGCACCATGTGCTGCAATTGAAAGAAGGTTTAGATGGCACAGCAAAGACTGGCATCTAAGGAAGGAAGACATATGTGGATGGGCAACCAGACAAGAGATTGGTAATGGGTGGAAAGAATGTGTCCAAGAAGTGGATAGAAATAGTCATGGTGATTTGCCTATTGTCTCTCAGCTCTAAATTCATTTTTCTATGCTCTGTTCTGTGATGCTGGAACTGGGTCTCTGCAAACTACATTCAGAGATTCCTTTGCCAACAGACCTCTTAGATTCTGCCGATAGGAGGCAGGAGATGAGGATTGAATGACAGGAGGAGAGAAGAGAGTCATTTCCTGTTTCTTGATATCAGTGTTGTTGCTCCAGTAGTGGCACTTAGTCCCAGCAATGGCATTTTTATACCACCATGGCAGTTTGTTCCAGCTTCCAGCTTCTTCCACACTCCCAGAACCAGCATCAACATGTCTCCTCAATGGTACCAGTAGAAACCATGTTTTTAGCACCTTAGAGATCTGATCTGTGGTTTCGTAGTACCCTCTCCTTGCAGCTCCTAAGTTTTCATAGTCCTGACCCCTCTCCTTTTATTCCCCCAGCCTTAGGGTGGTACCTGCTTTCTACAGTTCTTATTTCTGATCAGTCAGTCCTCCAACACATTTGTGGCCAATTCCTTATATTGGATCCCTTCTGTTGAAGTAGCTAGTGTGGTGTCTGTTTTCCTCACTGGATCCTGACTCATATAGGAGTTGAGCTCAGAGCACAGGACTCAAGAGGCGGGTATTACTCAGGAATCCAGGAAAGTAAGTACGTAGTTGGTCAATAGGTAGCCAAAGAGTTACTGGGAATGCCTATGTGAGTCTCTGAATGGGTTTCTTTGTCTGTTGTAATTAGAATACGGGTACCCACCTTCTATTCTTGTTGAAGTATCAGTTAATTTACCAGAAGAGATGCCTACAGAGACCTGAAAGAAGTGTGATTGAAAGCTACAGAAGCTCACTTGACACAGTCTAAGCAACACAGGTGAATGTTGTATAAGGATACAGAGTGTCTTATGGGATCAAAGAGCAGGAAATGCATTTGACTGTGGGAAGAGCCTGGCACGGGGAACTAGAAAACTGCCAGGATTCTCACTTGCCTTTGAGTTTTTCTGCATGTTGACTTCAATGTTTTCTCTCTGCAGGCAAGCTTTCTCTGCTTTCACAGTCCATGCGATGCAGAGAATATTACCACCTCTGGTTTCAGAGTCGATATCTCCTCTTTCCAAGAAACTAGTCCAGACTGGACGTGCAACTCCTTGATCCATTTTCAAATTTTCTGAAAGAGTTTCTTGCATTCTATGAAATAGAATTAAAAAAATAGCTTGGATCAACTGTCTATTACTGATCCCTTCAATTACGGACAAGGAAGTGGAGGTTATGTAATACAAGCATGGATTCTGGTAATCCACCCCTACAGGGGAGAGGGCAGTACTGAGGTCACTGTGGATTGAGCAGATCTACAAATATTTACTATCCTGGGCCTCAGGAATGTTGATAAAACTTGCAATGGGAACCATGACCAGATGTCATTTTTTAATCCAAGACAGACTAGTCATAACTGCGCAGATCCCCCCATGTCAGGCTCAGATTGACGCTGACAAGATAGGGGAGAGTGGACGAGGCTGAGTCTGCAGGTGAGGATCCAGGCGCCTCCTTTGTAGGTAGTGGGAGGGGTACAGACTCGGGACCCATCTCTCCATTCCACCTCTGCCAGATCTCTGTGAAGTATATACCAGATTTCTCATGAAAAAAATAATTTTACCTCTAACCTTCACACTTTTCAAGAAATTGGGGCTGCCCCTAGGCAGAGCAAAGGACAAGAGATGGCAGGACTTCCTCTGTGTTCTCAGAGACTGCTGACATCCCATGGGGTGATCTTCTTCAGACTCCGTTCCCGTCTGGCCACTCCTTTAACCCTCAATTTGTCTACGGATGCTTTACCTATTTTTTCCTATTTACTTTGTTGGTCTCAAACCCCTTAAATGGTTAAAGTAAAAGCATTTTGTGCAATTGCATGATGTTTTGGAAAGAGTAATGGATGAGGACTCAAGAGATGTGGGTTTGACGCTGTGCTTTCCCCTCCTCTATTGTGTGACCTCAGACAAGTCGCTCAACTGTGCTGAGACTCAGCTGTAAAACAAGAGGGCTAGGCTGGTGGTGGACCTCTGAGGCTCCTTCCAGCTTACACTGCACCCGAGGTCTGGGGAGAAGAACTTGCCCTTGCTTTATGTTGTACAGAACAGAAACTTGCCTTGCTGGTTATGAGAACTCTGGCGAAAGGCCCCCACGGAATTCGAATGGAGCCCGGCTTGGTATAAATGGTTCCTCTCTGGGACATGAAGGCCCTGGAGAATGCAGATTCCATCCATAAGACTAACATCTGAGCCTTCCCAGAAGCACACAAGGATTACATAGAATCAGAATCTGGTCTTTATCTTGAAAGGCAATTTGAGTGCTGCTGGACATTCCAAACTGGAATTGTACATGGAAAAATAACATTGGCGCTATAAATTCCTTTCTGCTTTGAAATATGTTGTGTATTAGAAACAGAGAGGTGGTGTTTATGATGTAACTCAGGGCGAGTGGGATGGAGTTATGCATTGAGAGCTGAATGATAGGGCATTAAGCAAACAAAGTCTCTCAAGTGAGCTGTTTTAGAGGATAAAATAATATTTAATTATTACGTAGAGGCTCCCTCCCAAGAGAAACTCATAGATAATAATCCCTCAGACTTCTCAATGCTCCCCAGAGGTACATGAGGAAAGGAGGATGAACCCCTAAAAGCAGGACTCAAATAGCTAAAAGTCCTTTGATTTTTCCAAGCTTCTTGGATCCCTAACAGGACAGTCAGTGGGGATTATGTTGTTTCTCTCCCAGACGCCGGAAAAACCCCAGCCCGGAAGTGAGGCAGCTGAGGGTCCTCAAATTTCATAAGGAGGGTTATCATTATGTATAAGATGATTGCTCCAAACTGGGCCTAAAAGCATGGAAAAATAATACTGCTGCTTGCACTCCACTCTGCTCTGAAATATGTGTTTAAGGAGCTGGGAGAGAGTTTAACTAGCTGACGGTTGTTTTCACTGAGTGCAGACAAGGATAAGGTACGAATGGTAGCAGGGAGATTCAGGGTAGATATAAAGCAGAACTTCTGACACAGTGTTGATAAACACTCAGGCTGCTGAGAGATCCTGTTCCTTGGAGATCTTTAAAAGTAGGTTGCTTTCTTATCTGACAAGAACGGTTCATGTTTCCAGACTTCAGCCCGGAGAAGAATTACATTTCTAAGCTGATGATGTGAAATAAATTGTTTAAAAAATTCTTTTTTGTAGCCCTCACTCTCCTCAGGGAATCTAACACTGAGCTACACTTCTGAGTTTTCTGGGCCTGTTTTTTCACCCCATCTCAGAATTTCTGCCGAGGTGAGGATTTGTTATTCTTGCTTCACGGCGAAAAAGGAAATGGAAGGCCAGCGATGCAGGCAGGGAAACCAGATAACCTAGTTCTCTAGAACTGGGTGTAAATCGAGAGTCTAGAGGCTCTGAGAAAGTTTGTTGTTGATGCCAAATGGGCAGAAAGAGCACCGAGAATCAGAAGTGGATTCAAACTCAGGTTCTGCCATTTGCCAGCGAAAGCCCTCATGTAAGTTACTACTTGCCCAAGCTTCGTTTTCCTTATTTGTAAAATGAGGATATTAATATCCACACTGAGTACATATTGGGGCTGTCTGAGGATCAGATGAAGTCATGTCTGTGGAAGCACTTCTTACCCTGTGAAATATTATATGTGGCATTGTTAAAAACACACGCCAATAGGAACCTTATTTGGGCCATTAACCTCAACTTTCTCTTTACTCGACTTTTCAGCTCATCCATGAAAGAGTCAAAGACAGAATGATTTTAATTTTTTTTTAAATTTCTCATTTCTTTCTCTGGTGGAAGTGCTAAGAAGCAGTGACACAAAGACAGACTTCAGAGGAAAAAGGATGAGAAGGAAAATGACATATACGATTCTCCACATGGATAACAAGACTTCAATCCCTGTAAAACTAAGATTCGACTTTTCCCCCTACGCTGCATCTTTTCTGTTCACCACATAAGCATACACTTTCTCGTTAACAAAGCACATATACACATACATGTATTCTAGCTCCAGTGGGTACGAACTTGGGCAAGTTAACTTTTTTGTGCCTTAGTTTCCTCCTATGGACATTGGGGAAATAATAGCACCCACCCAATAAAGGCTCTGTGAGAAATGAAACAATAAACGTAAAATTCTTAGAAGAGTGCCTGGCATACAGTAAGCCCTCCATAAATTATTCTTTCCTGATCTGATTTTTTCCTCACAACTCTGTGAGTTATCAGTTCACATCACCCCCCATTTTATAGATAAAAAAGTTAATGACTTGTTCAAGGAGATTCTGCTCACTAGGGGTTTGAACTTGGATCATCTTCATCTAAAGTCCATCAGAGAAGAACAGCATCCAGTAGCATGTAGGGTTAGGACCCAGCCCAGAAAGGGAAAAATCTCTTAGGATTAAGATTATCTTTGAGAGACCTTTAAATCACTCATAAAGATAGTATTCATGCTTTTGCGGGTACAACTCCATGGGATAATTCTTAAGCACACTGAGGTTCCTGAATCATGAACTAACTGCAGAACGAAACCAAGGGAAAGCCAAATGCAGCTGTTTGGACATTCAGACCATTCTGCTTCAGGAAAACCAAAGTATTTCTATTGCCTAGAAGATTTTCTCCACATTGACTTTAAAAAAATATTAGGCCTTTGTGACTTAAAATGTTATAAATAGATTAACCAGTAACAAGGCATCTTATTTGAAGCATTAGGTTCTCAAATTGGTACTTAGGTTAAATATCTGCACAGTATGACTCCACCATATACAGTGTTCTCTATTTTTGTTTGGTGAGGTGTAATTTCTTTAAAATCCAGGGATTGTCAAGCTTCGTTAATTATTGATGTAGCAGATGATTTTGACCTGTCTTTCAATGTATGACACCCCTTTTCTGAGAATTGACTTACCTGTGAGCATAATGGAGCCATATTTATATTACACGACCCATTGTCCTCCATAGTTTAGAGACAGAGGATAAATACAGGAAACACACCTGATCAATCAATATTTAATCTCAGGATGCTGGCAGTGGGCTTCAATAGATCTAGTCATTCTCTCCTGTTCTCTTGAAGGGAGGGAATATCCATTTGAGAGCTAAGGCATTATTTTAGGGTAAACACCTTCAACAATGTGTGAAAAGAAGCAGAGAAGGCTGGTTTGATGAAAAAGAATGAGTTAAAGCAAGATGTGTAGAGATAAGCAAAGGAGAGAAACAGATAAGAAATGAATGAATCAATGAGAGAGAGAGAAAGAGAGAGAGAGGACAGTTAACCAAGCACGAGGTTACTGGTGGCTAATTTCTGGTTTTAATTCCTTGTGAAGCTTAAATGTAACAGCTAGGTTTGGTTTCTGTAAATACCTACATAGCCTTTTAAGATGTGTGTGTGCCTAGTTCTTAAACTAAGTTAGTTACATTTCTTTTACTTCCATTTTTTATTTTACTTTCTAAGGCATCAGAAAGGTGTCCAACCCCTGGCCATTTGGAGACAGAAATACTATAGTTATTTCAGTTCTTAACACTTGTATTTACTTGAACTTTGGTTTACAGACTAGAAAAGATCTTGAAAAGTAATCTTGCACGTTTCCTTATTTCTAATTAATACCATATCTTAACCATTCCAGATCGATCTCTCCTATTTTCAGTAAAGTCCAGGTAATGGAATTCTATACTGTCAGTAATTCATTTTTAGTGTAAAACAGTCCTCATAACTAGGATGTATTACCTCCATGGAACATAAATAATTCTGATTTCGGTGACTCATGTTTTCCAAGCCAAACCAGGGGGCCAAATCTGTTTGCAAAAGAGTAACAAAATGGTGTTTCTGCACATCTGTTCCCACAATTTCAGGAATTCCAGTCTTACTCAAAACTGTCAAATAGTTATGAGAGTCTCCAGGAAATTTTTCCTGTGTATTCCATGAATTACTTCTCTCAGCTTTGAAGCGGCATTTGCCATTTTCTTTCTTTTCAGCTGTGGCTTCCTGCAGCAATGGCTGTTGACAAGGCTGAAGGAGCACACCCCCTCCCCCAACCAGAGCTGCCTTCCAAAATGGAGGCTCAAAGCTGATGATTCCTCCTAAAGCTTTAAATATCCCTCATATATTTCAGTACAATACCGCTTTGCTTGCTCTTTTTTGGTGACATCTTCCTCTTAGAGTTCAAGTTTAGACCCCAAATTTGGCTGAGAATAACCTGAGTGATAGACCTGGTATTTTTCTTAGAGCTTCTTCTTACCTTTGACACACCTCAGGTGCATTTGGGGCCATCTTTAGTCGCTTGGTTCTCTCTTCACTCAACAAGTTCTTCCCAGGAGTCTCTTCGGTCTGCATACCAATAGATTCTTGACAGGTCTGCCCATACTTCCTCAGACAGACCCTGGTGTGCCTGAGTTTTGGAGGCAACATCACTGGCTCAAGCTGGAATCCGAGTTACACACGCGCACAAACAAACAATCCTGCCCACGGAGTAGAACCACTTCAATACTGGTGTTTGAGGACACATACTTATACTTATAGGTACCTGTTCTTTATTAGATTCTGGCCTTATGAAGTTATTACACTTTTTTTCCACAGTGTAGTCTTTTTTTTTAAATAGTCTTTTGACCTGTAGTCTCACCAAATCTGTGAAATTACAGGTCATACTATTAGTGCATTCTTTTTTTTTTTTTTTTTTGATGAGGAAGATTCCCTCTGAGCTAACATCTGTGCCAATCTTCCTCTATTTTGTATGTGGGTCACGGCCTCAGCCCAGCTGATGAGTAGTGTAGGTCTGTGCTTAAGATCCGAACCCATGAACCCAAGATGCTGAAGTGGAGCACAGAACTCAACCACTACGCCACAGGGCCAGCCCCTTTAGTACATTCTTTATGGTAATGCCAACGAGGTAAAATCCTGCAGACCTGGACATTTGGGGAGGATTCTAGGACTCTCTCTATAACCAGATGTCCGTAGTTGTCTCAGGCAAGCATCCAGTAAAATGCCTGACAAATGCTCGATATATATTTATTGAGTTGGGCTGAGTGTTCTAGCCTTAGTCAGCCTCAGACCTGACTTCAGAGATTCTGAGTTATTTAAAGAGTCTTGTTAATAGGTTTATCTCTGTACTGTCTCTTCTCTTTGCAAAATAACCCTGGTTCTAGTTTTTTCTCTTAGGTCTTATTTTCTACCTTTAATCATCTCCACGGCTGCCCTCTGGACAGTCTCCAAGTTCTCTGTGTCCACTTTGAGGTGTGAAGCACAGATTCCAAAGGCCACTTTCTGACTGAGCTGAAGGGCCTTTAGGGACCTAACCCTGACAGCTTGGCTCTTCACGGCTGTCCAAATTGGAGGTTTCCTCGCCTCCCTGGTCCTCTTATGAAGTATCTCCTGATCCAAACTTGCTCTGAAAGCGTCCCTCCATGAGCCCTTTCCACTCTCCTTTTCCTGTTTGCTCCACCTCTCTTCTTGCTCATCTTGAAGGCTGTGCAATCCCAGATTGCCTGCCAAAGTGCGAGCAGAGAAACGATGGTGATGGCTAAGGAGCCCGGAGGAAGGAAGGCTCTTTACGAGGAGGCTGTCTCTCAAAGGTGCGTTAGGTCTTCTTGACCTCTCTTTTGCTCTCTCCCTTCCTCCGTGGATCCTCTAAACCTTGAGTCTCTGCTTGCCCTACATTCTCTGTACTCACAGAGGATCAGGACCTCCAGGGCAACCTGAGCCTGTCCTTGGTCAGAAATGATCCAGGCTCCAAAGGGTTAAGGTCGGGAGCCTTGATGGATGGAGAGGATTATTAGTTACCATTTAGAGAGCCAAGGAAGGGTTCCTCCCTGTTTCCTACACTCCTTTTTCATAGGATCTCTGGCCATGGCCGTGGATAGGAAAAAAAATAAAAAGAGTGGGCCGGCCCCATGGCCAAGTGGTTAAGTTCGTGCATTCCGCTTTAGTGGCCCAGGGTTTCACCGGTTTGGATCTTGGGTGCAGACAGGACACCGCACCTCACGCCATGCTGAGGTAGCATCCCACATAGCACAACCAGAAGGACCTACAATTAGAATATATAACTATGTACTGGGGGGCTTTGGGGAGAAGAAGAAGAAGAAGAAAAAAGAAGAAGATTGGCAACAGATGTTAGCTCAGGTGCCAATCTTAAAAAAAAAAAAGCAGAAGAAAAAGGAAAAAAAGTTTTCAAAGTAATTTAGAAAGTTCTTGTAAACGCTTGTGTTTTCATTTAGCAGCATGAATCCAGGACAGCAACAGACCTTGAGAGGCAGCAACCAACGGGGAATTGAGTGGAAAAAAAATAGAAATCCTAGACTCTCCAAGTGTCCAGCTTTTTGGTGGGGGAGGTAGAGAGGAGGAAGGGATTAAATCAAATCTTTGTGGGGAGGGCTCAGCTCTGGGCTTTCATGGATAAAACACTAAAGCTTCAATTGGAAGAGAATCCAAACCTTAAGTTGCGCTTATAGCTTTAGCTCAAGTAAGAAAAATGAGGTGGGGGGGTCTCAGGGTGGGGACCAAGTCTTAGATGGAGCGGGAGGACTTGGGGATGGATACAGTGGGGAATAAGGCGGAAGAGAGCTATGTCTTTAAGTCTGTCCTATGGTTATACATATTTTTTTCTTCTATGAATGGGTTTTGCTGTAAATTATAGCTTTGCTCGTGGTCCCTTGGGTCAAAAGAAATAGATTCTAAACAGAAAACAGCTCTGATTGGTGACTTTCCTTCTTCCCTCCCCAACCCCCTTCCTAATTGAAACCAAATGTGCAATATATTGGATGCTGGGATCCCTGGCGCTTTCCCAGGAATCCTCAGAATGTGAGGTTTCTCTCAAAGGCATCTTGCATCAGCCTGTGGATGTATGCCTACCACCGGGCTCCTTCACCGGCAAAGTGGAAAAAGAAGCGTTTCACAACAAATTCTTCCTTTTGGGTTGCGGGAACGCAGTGGATTATAGCTCTGTTTTCTTCCTTCAAAACTGTGCACTCCTGGATGAACGTAAGTTATGTGTTTTTCTTCCTTCAATTTTTTTTTTCTTTTCTGAAAATGAAAGCTCTGAATATACTTTTCCTGGTGTCTCAGGAAACGTTTTAAAAAGGAGGCAGAAGGGACTTTCAAGTCAGGAGAGGAAGGGAAGGGATTGGGGCACCATAGACTCGAGAAATCCAAGATCTCATATTTTTGGGGGGCTGGATTTATGTTATGGAGGGAGAATAAAGAGCATTAAGAACCAAAGAAGACTGAAGCAAAGTAAAGGAGTCCTCGCAGCTGCAAGATACAGTAAACAGCGTTAGCAGAGTTGAAATCGTTGGCAGGCCAGACAGGCCGATTGCAGAGCTGATTTTGGGATGGAGAAACTAGAGCAGGGAGCTAAGTTTTGGGGCATTTAGCAGTGGTGTTTGAGCGTCCTGAGTTTTGGAGAGGGCAACTTTTTACATTTTGGTTTTTTCAGGGGAGTTCCTGACTTCATTGTGAGAAGGGCAACTTTGGATGAGGTTTGGGGTGGCCAGGCGGGGGGCTGGGTGGGTCGAGCATTTTTCAGTTGGGGACGAGGAAATACAGCTGCCCAGCCTCATCCTCCCCGCCTCGCTGGCCTGGGGCGCCTCTCCCTTTGTTGCCGAATGACTTGGGACTGTTTGCAGTTGGGACCTCTCAGCCCTGGCCAAGGTTTGAGAGTCCCATCCAAGGGGAAAGAGAATTTTTCCAAGTGGCTGAAACTCCCAGGCCAGCCATTTGAGGCGAGAGTTCGCACTGTTCAAGCCAGTAGGGGTTCAGCACCATTTTGCTGACTGCTTGCCTTCTGCATCCTTTCCCTGGGGGAACACAGAGGGAGAGTTCTGAAAGAGCCTTGGAGATCTTGTCTGATCCGCTCATTTCACAGAGGTTGGGAATGATAGAAGGGGGACTGACTGACAGGGTCACACAGTGAGTTAGTTGTGGGGCTGACAGTGAAATTGAGGTTGTGTTTACTGCTCATCCAGTGCTCTTTCCACTCCATACCTCGCGCTCATGGTCCCTCTTAAGGCCATATATCTACTTTCATGTTCATTTCACGGCTGAGATAATAGAGGCTGTTTAATTAACAAGTAACCAGGAGGATGTTGGTTATCAGCAAGAGAGGATGATGCTAATGGTGGTTCACCAGCTAAGGGTACCTATGGTTATGTTCAGTTGTGTGTATGGAAATAAAAAAAGCTATCATCTGAGTATTTACTATGCACCAAGCTCCATGCTCAGAACTTTACATACCTTATTTGATTGAATCCTCAAAGTTCTTAAGGCATTCTTCCTATTTTATAGATAAGAATTTTAAGACTTCGAGAAGGGAAAGGAGTTGTTCAAGGAAATGCAGCTAGTAAGTCTGAAACTCACGTATGTCTGATTCGAAAAGCTGTGCTGTGAATCACTCTGCAATAATACTCCCCCCCAACACACACACATTTGATTACTTTTCGAGTCAGATTCCACGTTTCCCTCGGTGACCAGGAGGCGAAGGTGTCAGGCGAGAGGAGCCGCCGGGAGTCTCTCTTGGAGGCTGCTTCTGTGCTTGGACGAGTATTTATCTGGATGTCAGAAAGGGGCTGAGAATGAGGGCATCTCCATGCGCTAATTCTGACTGCTTGGTATAGCCTTCCCTTTGTTATGCAAAGAGCCTGGGATTTAGAGTCAGAAGATCCAGGTTCGAGTTCTGGCTCTACCTTTTACTACTCGGCAAAGTTGCTTTACCTTTCTGCACCTCGACCTCTGTATTGATAACGCAGGGATAACAGCAATACTCTTTGGAATTATGGCTTTAAGAGACATTGTGCATGAATGTGTCCTGAAGGCTATGAAGGGCTTAACCACATCAGTTTGTCTGATGACGATCACTGAACGTTGGAATGTAACGTGAGGCGGCCTCTGCTATGTGGGGTCTGGCCAGCAGTGCTGATGCCGGCAGGAGGGCCATTGTGTTTGGCTGTGTGTGAAACTCTGAAATGGGTAGCTTCAGCCTCAGTGCCCATCTCTTTTGAATGGAAGCAATTCCTCGTCACAGAGAATATTCCTGGGTTTTCTATCTGAAACTTGCCTCTGGTGGCCTAGCGGGGCTATGATTCCTTGTCCCAAGAAAGCAGTGGAGGCTGTACGACATCATGTTGTTCAAGCATCCTCTGCTTGGGTCTTCTTCATCTCTGAACAAGAAGGGTTTAGTCAGGATCAGTCCACTGGTTTCTCCTCAAAGGAGACTGGCTGTGGAGGAGCTTCATATCTAGCTGAGGATGGATCCTTGACCCAGGACCTCCTGGTCACCAGCAGGCACATTTCACCCTGTCCTTTACCTCATGTGTCCTCTTCTGTGCTTGTAGTTAGAAGGAATGCAGCTGTTCCTGGGGGGCAGGGGTGGGGGGCCAGCAGGCAGTGGGGAGGCCCCTGCCTCTGCTTCTGGCTGAGATCTGTCTACTTTATAAACACTAAAGGTAGGGGAAGTTTGAAAGGTGTTTCCAGAATCTTTTACTTAGAATACTCAAATTGAAATTCCCAACAGTATCCATGTCTGTGAGACTATAGAAAATATATATATTGGTCTCTGCCCCCAGGTCACAGGACAGAGATTCTAAAATCCTCGTAATTTCCTAAGTGATAAGAGCGGTAGGAGCATCTTTTCTTCTAATCTCTGGTCTTTGACTCCAGTTCCTGACAGAGAGCTCTTAAATCCCTCAAAATTTCCTGGGTGATAGCAGTGTCTTTTGTTTTAATAAGGTCACTCTGGGTGGACTCCCAGATGGGGGCTTGTCACCAGAAAGACCAAACCATGATTAGAAGCTTGGAATTTTCAGCCCCACCTCCCATCTTCCAGGAAGGGGAAGGGGTTTGGGGACTGACCTAATGATTGATCACGCCTAGGTGATGAAGTTTCTATGAAAATTCCAGAAGTATGGGACTTGGGGAGTTTCCAGGTTGGTGAACACATCTATGAGCTGGGAGGGTGGCACACCCCCAACTCCACAGGGACAGAAGCTCCTGCACTTGGGACCCTTCCAGACCTTGCCCTATATGTCTCCTCATCTGGCTGTCCATCTGTATCCTTTATTATATAATAAACCAGTAAATCTACGTGTTTCCCTGAGTTCTGTGAGCTGTTCTAGAAAATGGGTGAATCCAAGGAGGGGGTTGTGGGAACCTCTGATTTGTATCCAAGTCAGACAAAAGTTGTGGGTAACCTGGAAACTCACTACTTGTGGTTGGTGTCTGCACTAAAGGGACAGTTTTGTGGCACTGAGCTGTTAACCTGTGGGTGGGGTCTGCCCCAACTCTGGGCAGTTAGTGTCAGAATTGCTTGGTGTGGAAAACCCACACATCTGTTGTCAGAAATATTGTGAGCGTGTGAGTAGAATAAAACTGAGTTTTTCCTAGACAACGTCCAAGCACAGAGTGGGAGTGTCGTCTGAAGGAGCCTCACCATCTCCCCACTTTCCCCTAGCTTCTCTGTTAACTCACTGCTTTCTTCCCTTTTTATATAGTCACTTTGCAGACTTTGTCAGATGAATTATCTATCACATGTAATGAATCTAGTCAGACCTTTCCATGTGACTGCATTTTTAATAGACACACTAAAAAATTAGTGGCCTCGCCCCATATATTAATGTCACACCATTTTAAATTAGCGTTAACTCTCAGACTCTCTTCCCAAGTTCCTTTGTAAGATCCACTTTCAGGCACTTTACTTCACCCACCCCTCAAACACGCCGCCCAAAAGCACGTCTCACAGGCATCCAGAAAGCTAACACCCGTCTAAAAACAGACCTCCACAGACATGCTGAGGTCTTGTGCCAGCTGACATAAGTGCTGACCTGTCTGCAGCGCAGACACACTGGACTCTTTGTGCCCCTTGACCTGTTTGAAGCCGTGTAACATATGAAGCAACTCTCTCCCAACAATGACCACTCAGTCCAGATAGATGTCCACCATCCCCAGGCATCCGGAGCTTCTCTGAATTCAGCAACCATCCGCGAAGGCTGTCACCAGTAAATTAGAAAGCTTGGGTAGGACTTGAGGATCTCCAGATCAGTTACACAAGGATGTCTTCAGGTGGGGGGTGGGAATCAGTCCTTTGAAGCATTCCCCATGTGATTCTAATGTGAACCTCCACTGATAAATCTCCACGTTTGTTGCCTCAGCCATTCTTTAGCATGGAGTAAGGGCAGGCTTGGGAGAGAAACCAACCATGGTCACATCGCCTCCCCCATTGTCTTGCAGAGAATTTAACTGTCAGCGCTCCCCTCCTCTGGTTGGCTTACCTCCCTTTTCTGGCTGGCTTCTCTGATCATGGTTGAGACCTCCTCACGATGTACACAACCTCCCTTTCGCCCTTAAGTGACAGCTTGTCCAGGCCTCAGACTCTTTCCAATGTGAAGTCAGACTGACCTGGCTTCCAATCCTTGCTTTATACTCACTGGCCATGTGACCTTGGGCAACTGCTTAAGCTCTCTAAGTCTCAGTTTCCTACTCTGTAAAATAAGGATTATAATTCCCATCTAATAGTTATTACAGATGCAACTTGTGAGTACTTAGTGTATGTTTAGCATGTAGTTAATAAATGATGTCGATAATGATTTTTTTTTTTTTTTTGCTGAGGAAGACTCATCCCAAGCTAACAGCTGTGCCAATCCTCTTCTATTTTTTCAGTATGTGGGCCACCAACACAACATGGCTGCTAACAGAGCAGTGTAGGTCCAAGCCCAGGAACTGAACCTAGGCTGCAGAAGAAGAGTGCGTTGAACTTAAGGCCACCGGGGCTGGCCTGATGATGATTATTTTTATTACTAGTTCAGCACTGTTGCTTTGGCTACCCTTGTTCAACCGCATAGCACCAGCCCAAGTATTTTCCCATAGCCCATTCCTCAGTCCAACAACATTCTTCCTCGCCAACAACATTCACCCACCAAAGTCCGCTTCTGCCAAGAATACTCCCCAAAGTGCTTTCACAGTGGAAAGGACATGGGTTTAAATTCTGGCTCTGCCATCAATTACTAGCCCTGTAACCTTGGACAAGATATTTAACCTCTCCAAGTCTCATTTTTCTCATCTCATAGGTTTGTGACAAAAAATAGGTACTATTAGATATGCAAAGGAGCCAGCATAAAGCCTCATACATAAATGGTGGTCTGAATAAGTGAGTTCCCAGTAAATCTTAACCCTCTTACTTTTTTCTGATGGAATCTTTGATACTTTATTGTCTAAATATCCAAGTCTCTCCCTGTTTTCACCATTCTGCTACATTTCTCAGGAGTTTTTAACCTGTTTCTCTCCCTGGTTGTTCTGGGATTCCTTGGCAATTCTCCTTTATTTTATTTGGCTTAATTCTATTTAGCAAGCATTTATTGACTGCCTACTAGTGTTAAGACACTCTGCTTAACATTTTCTAATAACAATAGCTTAATAAAGGAACTGAGATGACCAGATGCCTTGTCTGGGGATATTCACCAGGACACCAATCACCTAATGGCTAAAGTGATGGTCTCTAAACTTTCTCCATCTCTTTTAATTTTATTTGCACACATTTGGATATGTTATGATTGAGCCTGTGTTACTCAGATATGATTTGGCTGAAAATAATTCTATTCTTATTTTGATTTCCTTTCTTATTTTTGCTTTCTGTCCTTCCTGTTTTGCATAGAACTATTTGATATTTCCAAGTTTCGGTAATTCTCCAAGCAATGGAGATCCCAGAATTTGGCAGGTCATCTACTTATTAGCTGGAATCTCATTTTGGCCTTGAAGCACTAAAAGGGTTAGATTTGAGCCAGCCCAAGTATCACTGGGGCCTGGAAGAGCAATGAAAAGACAGAAAAGTTCTAAAATGGGTTTAGACTTACCCCCAAGCTCCTGGGTTCAGCTGGGCTTCCGCTGGGAATTGGGCATTGTCTATGATGGATTCACTCATTCAACTGTCTTGTAGCTTGTGTTTTGTGGCTAGAGAGACCCCAAAGAAATGTTTGAGGACACCCTTCTACCTACTGCTCAGAGGTTAATGCTCCATGCTCCATGCTCCATGGAGTGGGTGTGAGGGAGACAGCATGTGAAGAATAGAGCCTTGTGTGCAAACGGTAGTGAGAAGAACAGGTAGTAAGATTTTGGTCCCAGCACCATCATTTTCTACATTCTGGACCTCAGAGAAGTCTTTCTTCATTGGGTCTCAGTTTCCTGTCTCCCTCATGAGTTTCTGTGCCCTCCTTTTGGGTTCAGATAAGATAATGTGCAGGAAACTGTAAACCGTGAAGCTCTGTGCTGATGAAGATGGGACATTTCATAGGTAGCTAATCCAGCAAAATTCACTGTGCACAAGATTGTCTGTAGGGTCTTAATGGCTTAGACAGCCAAAAATAAATTGAGATGGGAGATGGATTAAAAAGGAGGACAAATAGTCTAGTGTCTTTTCTGCATTTTTTCATTTTAAGTTTTGAACACTCTATGAATTCAGAAAACATGAAACAATTAAAATATCAGTGAACTCTCGTGTCTAAGATAAGCAGTTTCTCATTGATTTTATTTTTTCACTCCAAAGGTCCTGATTTTTTTTTTTAATCGCAAGGCATGTTTTTTTCCACTATGAATTTCATAGCATCTTGGTAAACTCTGTCATAATTTTGTTTTTGCTGAACTCATTTCTTCATTTCTCAGCAAATGGTTATCGGGTGCCTGCTCTCTGCCAGGTAACTGTTATAGGTTTTAGTGATCAAGAAAACCAGCAAGATTATAGATGTTTATGATCATTCATCACTTTAGACAGTCATTACTTTAGGTTCTGGAGAGCATAATATGAAATTGGCTGGACAAAACTCACTTTGGAAAATCGGTAACCAGGATTGGGTTAATAAGGTTTTGCTTTTTAAATTTTAAGTGTAATTCAAAAAAGTTCCTGTATGATGGTTGTCAGCAGAGCCAGTCATTGTACAAAACATAAGACCCAAAGTTTACTATTTTATTTTTCATAATTTCTTTTTTCAAATTAATAGACTTTATATTTTAGAGCAGCTTTAGCTTTACAGAAAAATAGAGCAGAAAGTACAGAGAGGTCCCATGCACCTCTTCTCCTTTTTGCCTATAGTTTCCCTATTAGCATCTTGTATTAGCATTATATTTTATTTTTTTATCAATTACTCAATATGTATTTATTAAACATCCGTTGTATGTTCTCTACTAACTATGGGAGTAAGAAAGAATAAATCATATTTCTGCCTCTCAAATTGTTTGTAATGTTGCATATCTACAGTTTGGAGCCTCTTACTCATTAAAAAAATTTGTTGTGCAGTTAGCGCCTGCCTAACTTGGTGGTAAGGTTAGCACAATGCCTGGACATAGCTTGTTGCTGTTACGCCATTGAGTCAATACTGACTCCTACTGACCCTGTGTACAGCAGAGCAGAACCCTGCCTGGTCTTTTTGCACCATCCTCTCACCTTCTGCTGCTGTATCAGACAATGCTCTGCTGCTATTCATAGGGTTTTCGTGGCCAATTTGTTTTGGAAGTAGGTGGCCAGGTCCTTCTTCCTAGTCAATCTTAGTCTAGAAGCTCTGCTGAAACCTGCCCACCATGGGTGACTTTGCTGATGTTTGAAATACTGTTGGTATAACTTTCAGCATCACAGTAACAAGCAGCCACCACAATATGACAACCAACAGAGGGTTGGTGTGGTTCCCTGACCAGGAAACCAACCCAGGCTGTGGTGGTGAGAACACTGAATCTTAACCACTAGACCACCAGAGCTGGCTCTGGACAGAGTAGACATTCAATAAATACCTGTTAATTATATGAACAAATGAAAATGAAGGATTGCGAATTAGAGGACATAATCCCTGTCCTTAAGAGCTTGAGAAACAACAGACACATATGACAGTGATTAAAGAAAATTTCAAAAATAGATAAAATGTTATTGGATCCCTGAAAAAGGAGACAGTGGTATAGGCAAATAAGGGAAAAAAGCAATCACTGACAGGCCCATTTTCCTCACTGGGCTTGTATTCCTGACCTTATCATCAGCATTGTCTTTGTTGCTGTGGTCTTTGCATTATCATCTTAACTATGGCTATCATTCTATGTCTAAATCCAGGCACTAAAAAATGAACTCCCCCATCCTCGTGATGGTTGCACGCGCGCATATGTGTGTGTGTGTGATTTTGGTAGTTTTCAAGTGCCACCACACCAATGCATGCCAGTTACACTGCTCACTGGGAGTAGAACGAATTGCTCCGTGGGCTCCATGGAAAACGAGATCACAACTTGGAAGTCCTCATGGGAGCCATACCAACAAAATGCCTTGTAGGACTGTAATTTCCCGGAGATACAAATAACTTAGAGGAGGGGTGAGGGTTACAAAGGCTGCCGGGACTTGTCCCGTCAGGATGTACACTCTTGAGATTCTGGGGAAAAATTTGATCTAAAGAAGAGGGTGGTGGGAGTTAAATTCATTCCAGAGCAGCTAATTGTTCCTCAGGTAGAAGTTCGAATTTTAGAACATGTACATTATATAGAGTTTTAAAATTGAGATTATAAGGTTAAAATAACATAAAAGTAAATTAGAAATAAATTCTGATCCCAATAAAAATTCCACTAAGTTATTTTGTGGCTACTGACAAACTGATTCTAAAGTTTATATGGAGAGACGAAAGATCCAGAGTCGCCAGCTCAATATTGAAGGAGAAGAACAAAGTTAGAGAACTGATATTACCCAATTTCAAGACTTACTATAAAGTTACAGTAATCAAGACAATGTGGTATCAGTGAAAGAACAGACAAACAGATCAATGGAACAGAATGGAGAGCCCAGAAACAGATCCATATAAAAATAGTCAACCGATCGTAGACAAAGGAGCAAAGGCGATGCAATGGGGCAAAGATAGTCTTTTCAGCAAATGGTGCTGGAACAACTGGACATTCACATGAAAAAAAAAATCTAAAAAAAAATAAATGGACTTTATGTCCTTCATAAGAATTAAATCAAAATGAGTCATGAACCTAAATGCAAAACGCGAAACTAAATTAAACTCCTGGGAGATAATACAGAAGAAAGTCTACATGACTGTGAGTATGGAGATGCCTTTTCAACACCAAAGCCATGATCCTTGAAAGAAAAAAATTGATAAGCTGGGCTTCATTAAAATTAAAAACTTCTACTGTGTAAAACAGTATCAAGACAATGAGAGTAGAAGCCATAGATGGGGAGAAAATATTTCCAAAAGACACATCTGATAAAGGACTGTCATCTAAAATATGCAAAGAACTCTTAAAATTCAACAATAAGAAAATGAACAACTGATTAAAAATTCGGCAAAACAGACAGCTGACCAAATATGATATACAGATGGCAAGTAAACATATGAAATGATGTTCAACAATATATGTCATTAGGGAATTGCAAACTAAAACAATGAGTCAACGCCATACACCTATTAGAATGCTCAAAATCCAGAACACTGACAGGACCAAATGCTGGTGCTGATATGGGGCAACAAGACTCATTCATTGCTGGTGGGAATGCAAAATGGTATAGCTACTTTGGAAGATAGTTTGGCAGTTTTCTACAAAACTGAACATGCTCTAACCATATGATCCAGAAGTCATGCTCCACAGTATTTACCCAAATGAATTGAAAACTTATGTCCACACAAAAACTTGCACACAGATGTCTATGATGTTTATGGAAGCTTTATTCATACCTGTCAAAACTTTGAAGCTACCAAGACGTCCTTCAGTAGGCGAATGCATAAATAAATTGGTACATCCAGATAATGGAGTACGATTCAGCACTAAAATTAGCTATCGAGCCATAGAAAGACATGGAGGAAACTTAAATGTATATTACCAAGTGATAGAAGCCAATCCGAAAAGGCTACATACTGTACGATTCCAACCAAACGACATTCTGGAAAAGGCAAAACTATGGAGACAGTAAAATATCAGTGGTTGCCGGGGGTTGGGGAGCGGCGAAGGCTGAATAGGCAGAGCAGAGGGGATTTTTAAGGCAGTGATGAAACTATTCTGTATGATACTGTATTGGTGGATACATGTCATCATAAATTTGTCCAAATCCATAGAATGTACAACACCAAGAGTGAACCCTAATGTGAACTATGCACTTTGGGTGATAATGATGTGTCACTGTAAGTTCTCCACTTGTAACAAATGTAGCACCGCAGCGTGGGATGTCGATAGCGAGGGAGGTTGTGAGCACGTGTGTGGGGGCGTATCGGAACTCCCTACTTTCAGCTCAATTTTGCTGTTAAACGAAAGCTGCTCTAAAAAGTAAAATCCCCAAACCCAAAATTCCCAACACTCTGATTTCGTCTTGGCTATTTCTTTCTTATTTGAAGGTAGACTTTGTAATATAGCTATAATAATGGGCATTTATATTTAAAAATTACTAATTTTGTTTTTCAGATAAGTATGGCTTTAATAATATCATTTTATTTAACAAAGCTAATGGAAGCAGAAACTTTTAAAATTGTTGAGAAAATCTAATTCAATAGATTAATAGCAGATACTTGGGAACTCTGTTGTATTATTCAAATTATAATAACTGTCACTTAAGAGAATAGTCATTTAAGTCCTTTTAACTAATGCAACATATAACCGTTCTCACTTAAAATCACAGTATGGTAGAAAGAGTGATGGGCCAAGGGTGAATAGGGTGAGATTTTAATTTTAACTTTGCCACCTACTAGTAGTTGAACTTTGTGCAACTACATTTTTTAACCTATCAGCACTTCGATTTTCTCATCTGTAAAGGGCAATGTAAAATTTCTACATTTGCCAGTTGAATTATGCTAATCACTGTCCATACCAGCACCTGTACCCCCATATCCACTTTCACAGCTAAGTCTTAAATCACTGGTCTAAGCTCTCATTTGAGTTGGGCAGGGTTAGGGCAAAGATAAGTCTGGCAAAGGTCTTCGCCGGTTAAATAGGAAACAAAGAGCTTGACACCTTAAAAATGGCTCCATATTTGTTACCTGCAGGCCGTATGTAACAAATGAGTCCTGGTTTCAAGTGAAATGATGCATGTGAAAACCCTGGACACACTTACAGCGTTGCTTTACCTAAAAGTGTTTAAGGCACTAGCAGGGGTACCTCTAATATCGTTTGCAAATAAGGTGATATTTGGTTCCATGAAAGTATTGAAATAGTCATAATGAAAAAATACAGGAACTTTATTGAATGTTCTTACACTTAATGCTAGATTTTGTGATTGTTTTTTATAACAAAGTCTGTGGTGGGGGTGGGAAGGTGCTATAATATTTTCAGTGCTTGGAACCTCTAAAGGTCTTAATCCAGCCCTTTGTAGGAACATAAGCTATTGTCGCCCACAACTGTTCCTGAATTTACTCAGCCACAGTTCCCTAGAGCTAGCGGGAGGAGTACTATGATGCTATTCAAAAATACGTTCAAATCCATCCTTTGGATGAAGAGGTTATTATAGTTACCATTGCGTGACTCGGCAATAGGCATTAGGGAAAAATACACACCCCACTGATCATGGGGTGTTAAAACACCTTCTTGTGTACAAATGAGGGTTAGACGAAAGTGACGACAAAACACTGAAGTATGTAGACCCGCGTCATTTCCTTTTATCAGAACTCAATAATTCCTGCCGTCATCATTAACAACACTTCTTAAGGCCAGGTAAATGGCTTCAAGGGTAAGGCAAATGGCTTTCCACATTCAAAGAAGTACTCCCTTGACTCTCCCTCGAATAATAGCTTTGCTAAGGCTGAGAGGTAGGGCGCCTTGGGAAGCTACTGAAGCGGCTGTGGAGGCCGTGTAGAACAGACATGCTGCGGGGGTGGCTTCAGTTATGGGTTTCTGAAGGGCTGCGCAGATTCTCTGCCACCTGGCCTTGGTGAAAAGGCAGGGGCGGGCTTTTCCAAGGGAGACAGAAAAGACTCAGCTCTCTAAGAAACTTCCCTCAGGGTTATCTAATTTGATGTTACTCCAACCAAAACAATATATGGACCTATTTTATAGGGAAAATTTTTTCAGCTCCTTAGGATGATTGATTATCTGGACATTATTAAAACATGTACAAACATAAAATTAGGTATACACTTAAATTAGGTTCCCGGATCCAGTTTGCACGTGTGCGTGTGTGAGTCTGTGTGTGTGTTGGGGGGAGTTTCCCACATAACACCAAGCAGTTCTTGGAACATCAGCTGGGTGTCCTACAATTCAACTCAATTCTGACACTACATACGCAGAGATAGCATCGGATTCCACAGATCAAGGGTTCAGTCCTACAATAGTGTCCTCCTCCAACCCCCCTGTCCCCTGCAGCCACCAGCTGCAAGTCCAGGCTGTTACCTGTGCTTCTGACCAACAACCTACAGCCTGGAGGTTCCCACAATTCCCTCTTGGACTTCAGGTGCTGGTTGAAATTCCAGGTTGTTAGCTGTATTTCTGACCAACTGGCCATAGATCAGAGGTTCCCATGACCCCCTTCTTGGGCTCAATTAATTTGCTTGATTAGCTCACAAAACTCAGAGAAACGTTTTACTTACTAGATCATTGGTTTATTATAAAAGGATATGACTCAGGAACAGCCAGAAGGAAGAGACGAATAGGGCAAGGTATGGGGAAGGGGTACGGAGTTTCCATGCCCTCTCCAGGTGCGTCTCTCTCAGGGCCTCTGTGTATTCATCAACCCGGGAGCTCTCTGAACCCTATCCTTTCGGGTTTTTATGGAGACTTCATTACACAGACATGACTGATTAAATCACCGGTCATTGGTGATTGATTCAACCTTCAGCCCCTTTCCTCTCCCCAGAGGTGTGGGCTGGGACTGAAAATTCTAGCCCTCTAATCACATGATTGGTTTCCCTGGCAACCAGCCCCCATTCTTAGGTGGGGTCCAGAAGTCACCTCATTAACCTAACAGGAGGCAACTTTATGGCTCTCACAGGAAATTCCAAGGGTTTTGGGAGCTCTGTGAGCTGGGACCTGTGTACAAAGACCAAATATATATGAAAAGTATATTTCGGTCATCTGAATGATCAAATATATCCTTCGTTATAAATCACAGTATTGCAACACTACTTATGCTTTAGTTCTTCTGCAATATAAAGCCAAAACAAATTTATAAATGAAATTAAACATAACTATAAACTCAATAAGAAAACTAAAAACATTAATATGTCAGATGATGTGGTTTGTTGAAACTAATCAGTAGTGTGGAGGTTAACGATAGACAGAGTGGACCCATGCTGCCTCAGGACCTGGTCTATGTTTAATCTGGGTCTGTTATTTAAAGGTAATTAACACACACAGAAAATGTCTATTGGTGTAAGCATGCTAAACAAAGTGTTATTCATCGCCTCAAGGGTTTACAAGTTTAGGAAAATCAGATCTTACACTTAATCAAACCTCTGCTAGCAGGCAACGGTCAAATGTGAGTTTAATGAGGTATCATTTAATCATTTGTTAAACTGTCTATTCACTTGAAGATAAGGTTAGCATTGTGGTGGGGTTGAAATTGCTACTAAACGGGTATCTAATCCAATTACTAATAGATCTGGGGACAGAATCATTCTGCTTTGTGTGTTTATGCCTCGGTTTCGGCTTATAAACTGGTAGGTGTTGGTTGTGTAAAGAGACAGAGCCGGCACCAGGCAGCATGAACGTGGCATTGACCTCTGGCTGAGCAGATCCCACTGCCCAATGCCGGGTGATGACTCAGCTCTCCCACTGTTTTCTCTCTTTCTAGATTTATTCTTGACTCGATCTGGCTTTCATTTGGCATTTGTACAATTGTAAGCACAAGTGAAAAGGCAGGCACTGAAATTCTATGATAGCACTTGGTTACCACTAGGATTAACAGTTTCAAATTAGAGAACTGAAGATATAAAATTTTAAAAATTCTGGAAATATGTTGTGGACCACAGGAATACATTTACAGTTGGAGACACGCTGCTTTAAAACTAAATTCAGATGCCATTTTTTTCAGGAAAACTTTTCTAATCTGCCCTTTTTCTTTTAAATTTCATTAACAATTAAAAGTAACAATCAGGATGACTTCAGAGTGATGAGTGTTCATTGTACCAAAATTTATGTTAAGCAATTTATATATATTATCTCAATGAAACCTTATAATAATTGTGTAAAGTGGGAATTTTTCATATTTTCTATATGAGGTCACATGATACTAAAAGAGGGTCAATCATATAGCAAGAAAGTGGCAAGAACTGGAATTTGAACCTAGGTCTTTCTCATTGCAACACCTAACTTTTTACCACTGCTTTGTTACTCTCCTTGTGCCTCCATGATACCTTGTGAATATCTCTTTTATCGCAAGCAGGCACCACTGTTTTATAGTTATCTCCTTATATGCCTGCCTCTTCCATTAGGCGAGTGGGTCTCAAACTTTAGCATGCATCAGAATCACCTCCAGCGCTTTTTAACAATGCAGATCCCAGGCTCCACTCAAGTCTTGGTAAATAAGAAATTTTCTGTGCAATGTGCGGGGAACCTGTATTTTTTTTAACAACCTCCTTCTGGTGATTCTTTTTCAGTAGTTTCTCTGATCCTGTTTTCAGTAAAACTGCATTTGACTGTGGATGCCTCAAGGATGGTTTTTTTTTTTTTTTTGGGTGAGGAAGATTGGCCCTGAGTTAACATCTGTACCAATTTTCCTCTATTTTATGTGGGACACCACCACAGCATGGCTTGACAAGCAGTACTAGGTCCACACCCAGGGTCTGAACCTGTGAATCCTGGGCCACTGAAGTGGAGTACGCAAACTTAACTACTACTACGTGGGCCAGCCCCAAGGACAGTGACTGTTTTTTATCCACCTTCATATCTCTAGGACTTGCTCACTAAATGTTTGTCAAATAATTCAAAGAATGAATGAAGGAGGGAACAATTGTCAATAGAGAATATGTTCTTGGGAAGAACACTTTTTTGGCCAGACCCTTGGAAAATTTAGAGATACATGTTTAAATATCATTTAATATACTTAGTCTAGACTCTCTTTCCTGGAGGCCAAGTATGGCAAGGAGCCTACAAAGGTGGCAGAAAGCACAGCTCTGTCCATAAGAAAAAAAATGAAAACTCCAGGATGTGATAGAATCAATCTTATTCCCTTTTTCTAAAACTAAAGTCAATTGAACTAGAAAGTCTTAAATGCCTTTGAGGCCCAGAAAGGGGTTAGTTTCCTAGCATTTTGTAGATGTGGCATTTTCTGCTTAATTCGTAGTTCTGAGGTCAATGTGGATTCATTCCTTTATTCGGCAAGTGTTTTTGAGTACTTATTAGTGCCTTGAATGTAATAAGGCACAATCTTTTCTCTTCCTGAGTTTACCATCAGTTAGAAAATTCAGGAAACAGTAAAGGAGCAATAGGAGTGAATGTGGGGCTAGTTGCTCAGTGTGCAAGTGGAGAGAGCACAGAAGGGTTTGCACAGTCAGGGGAGAGGGGCTGGATGCTAGAAGCTGAGTAAGAACGGGATGGAATTGGATAGGCAGGAAGCAAGGAGCAGGAAGAGCAGAGGCTTGGCAATCAGCCTGCTTATGACCGGCCGGCTCAGTTACCAGGGAGGACATGAGCCTGGGGTGGTGGGAAATTTCCACTGGGGAGCCCAGAGAAATAGCATGGAACAGATGTGTTTTATTACATTAAGGAGCACTGTGGATGTTGTGGAGTTGTGAACGCTTTCCTTTATGTTAAAGCAGGTGAAGTGTTTTAAGGAGATTCATGTGACTGCAGCATGTAAGGTAAACTGCAGGAGAGAAGGAGGTAAGTCAGGGAGACGCATTAGAAGGTGCTCTCTGTCATCCAGACGTGAAGTGATCAGGTTTGGACCAGGGTGTGGAGTGAGCAAGGACAAGACTGGAGAGGCTGTGGGAGTAACTTGTAGGACACTGACGGGATACTATTGCTGCTAATGGTGGGGCAGAAGCACAGTGAAACTCACACGCTAGCTGACATGGAATGTGTGAGTACCTGGAAACCCATTTTCCCGCAAGAACTCTCAGTTGGAGACTAGTGACTTAAGCTTATAACCAGGATCCCAAGTCAAAAGTTCTCAGACAGCTGTTTCACCGTTTGTTGTTGGAAGAGCAAATGGCTCTGGAAGAGACTAGGACTATTTGTTGTTTCTCTTTCCTCCTCTGTCTCTCGTCACTTTCCCCACCCGGTTCTCACAGTGAGGACCTCTCCGTATTGACACTTCTGCTTGGGACTCACAAGGAAAATCTTTCTAATTAGATGAAAGTGGTGCCTCGCAAAGAACAATCCCTGGAAACCTGTGGGTTTTTAAATAGATAACAACAGAGACAGGGCAAGGGCCGGAATTCTGTGATCAAATAAGTTTGGGAAAAATTCTTAGAGAATTAAACAGGTTTCTTCATTGCGGGACTTCCTAAGGTCTTTGACTGTCCAAGAGCGGGGTAGCTTATAGTACTCCACAAACATTTTGGACCATGGAGCTCTTTTTAAAAGAAGCATCTTGAGGGGAGAGGGTTGCATGGCATAGATTCTGAGAAATTAGAGACTAGAGAGTTTGGCTTAAAAATAAGTCTCTTGCACTAAAGGTTGGTAGTATAATGGGAAGAAACAAGAGGTTGGAATTTTGGTGAGGGTTCTACTTTTTTTTTTTTTTTTTTTACAGATTGGCACCTGAGCTAACATCTATTGCCAATCTTCATCATTTTGTTTTTTTTTTTTCCTTTCTTCTTCTCCCCAAAGCCCCCCCAGAACATTGTTGTATGTTCTAGTTGTAGGACCTTCTGGTTGTGCTATGTGGGATGCCGCCTCAGCATGGTTTGATGAGCAGTGCTAGGTCCGTGCCCAGGATCTGAACCTGCGAAACACTGGACTGCCAAAGCAGAGCGTGGGAACTTAACCACTCAGCCACAGGGCCAGCCCCAGAGTTCTACTTCTAACTGGTCATCTGCTCATTGAACTTCCCTGGGTCTGTTTTCACAGACATTACACTAATACTAGATGAATTCTTAAGTTCTTTCAACTCCAAAAGGCTGTGATCATGTGCGTATTCAGACAAGGAAAATAATCTGTGATTTTTCTATTCTGTAATAACACTGGTGGTTGAGACAGTGGTGGGGAAAGTGAGGGCAGAGAGACAGTGACAACAAGACGAATAAGATGTGGTTTGAACCCTTGAGCTGATTATATGGTTGGGCACAGTGACAGTGCTGGACTGATGTCACAGAGATAAATGAAGTTTCTAGTTTGCTCTCAGGCTTCTCTGAATCCAGCTGTGTCCTATGGTGCACATGCAACTCTCCCAGTTGCTAAGGCAATACCAATTCCCAATGGTCACTTAATCCATCTAGTCTTAGTTTTGCTACTAAGCAGTGTGAAGCCTTAGATAAATCAGTTAAGCCTCTAAGTCTGGGTTTTCCTCATCTGTGAAATAAGGGAGTTAAGATTAGATCAGGGACTCCCAATATTTTGCGTGGAGGAACCATTTTTGTTTTCCTGGATCCTACCCAGATCCTTTCTTCTTCTACCCACTCAATGCAGGTGAGCTCCAAGGTCCTGTCTTCAGTTTCCCTCTCTTCCTTCTTCCCAGATCATCTCAATTGCTTCAGCCTTCAGTTACCGCCTTTGTGTATTTGATATTCAGATATGTATCTCTCACACCAAACTCTCTCTTGAGTGCCAGACACAAATTTCTACGTCTCTGCTCAATGTGTTTACCTGTTCCGATTGTAGGGAAAGCAAATTCCTTGTGTTCAAAACCCAGCTCACCATCTTCCCTTACAAACCAATTCCTCTTCTAGTTTTCTTGGAACTCATTAATAATAATGTGGTCCTGGGCACGTGCAGGCTGGAAACTCAGGCTCTGTGACTCCTCCTTCTGCCTTGCTCTAGCCAGTCACTGGTCAACCCTCAATGCTCTCCATGCTATTCTTATACCTCCACGTTATTTCTTTTCCCTTCCTGATGTCGTTTTTCTAGGTCAGGCTGTAACTGGTCACTCTGCTCTGTCTCTCCTCTAAAGCATTCCACATCCCAGGGTAAGCCTTATAGGGCCTCTCTGAACCTGCCAGCCCTCCCTTCCAAAGCTTTTCCTGGGTCACTCCTGCTCACTCCTTGCCAGTGCCCACAGCCTCAACGATATTCCAGCTTTATCTTCAGTTACTGAGATGTTCCTGTCCTCCAGCCACTATTTATTGATCTCCTCATTCCATAACTTGCCTATTCAAATTGTACCCTTTTCTTACACTTTCGTGTTCATTTTTTCTACCTGACAAAATTCCAGTCGTATTTCCAGAGTCAGCTCAGATGATGCCTCCTTCCTCCTTCAACAGGTCTTCCCTGAGCACTCCACTGGCTAGATTTCTCCTTCTTTTAGCACGTTAGTCTTTTCTATCTTATTATCCCACCAACGCAAGTGAATAGTTATATTCATTATATCTTTTTTGAGCCCAAGGAACAGGTTTTCTTCATCTTTAGCACCTATAGCACCTGATATCTTCTGGAAGCTAGAAACTTCATTGGATAAATTAGTATTGAATTATTAATCTGGTATTGAAAATAATAATCCATAAAATGAAACAATCTACTAATCTTAATCTAATCAAATACTGATAAAATAGATAATCTACAAATCCAAAACTAAGAAAATCTGGGTTTTAGTGTCCTTCCATTCTACTTTTATGTCTAGTTTAGGGATGATTTTCTGAAGAATTTTGATTTTAGCTACAATATTGTGTTAGTGAACTAATTAGCTGAGAGCTGAGGATAATTTGTCTCTCTTATGAGACCATCTCTGTGAAGCCGGCTGGCCTTGCTAAGTCGTGACAGGGCTGGTATCCTTTCCAGCTGGAGCATCAGATGACGACATGGTTGAAAACCTGGGCTTTGGAGTAAGGCAGACCTGGTTTTGAATTCTGACCCTGTCCTTGTTAGCCCTGGTACCTTGGGGGAATTTACTTAATGTCTCCAAACCTTAGTTTCCTCATCTGCAAATGGAGGTCATAATACATCTGTCCCGTAATTGTTGTAGATGCAGGTTCTACTGCTAGGAATTACTCAGAAGGATATCTCTCTGTCCTCATCCTCTCCTGGGGGGCTCCCCCAAACCTGGTGGATTTTCTCTAGGTTCTGTGGACCAACAAATGCAAACCACACTGGCCTATGTAATTTCAGAGGCAGATAGAAAGTTGAAACAGAAATGCAGGGACTGTTGGTGCCCATTTTCCTGGCCTGATGAGGAAGAAAGGAAGAAAGTAGACCTGTGCCTCTAATTTTGAATTGGACAGACGAAAAACATCTCAAGAAACTCCTTTTTGTTGGAAAAAAAAAATCTTCTACCATCTTCTCTGCCCCAGTCTTTTTTCTTTTTCTCCTTTATCTCCCCAAAGCCCTCCCTGTACATAGTTGTATATCTCAGTTGCAGGTCCCTCTAGTTGTGGGATGTGGGACTCCACCTCAATGTGGCCTGACGAGTGGTGCCATGTCCGCCTGTGGATCCGAACCCTGGGCCGCCACAGCGGAGCGCGCGAACTTAACCACTCGGCAGCGGAGCCAGCCCCCGCCCCAGTCTTCTACATCTCCAGACTTCCTAAAAGACTAGACCACGGGGGTCCCCTGAAAAGCCAGCTCAGTCCGGGACATACCAGTCTCATATCTTATTTCCATTCATAGAGCAATAAAGAGAAGGAGCTAAGAATTACTGAGCATTGAGCACCCACTATGTGGTAGGCACGTTTCATATGTAGTTACAATTATTCTTCTTATTAACGTTGTGAGGTAGGTGTCATTATCTCTGTTTTACAAGGAAGTAGAAGCCAAGTAACTCCCAAGATTAAACAGCTAGTAAATCTCCGAGTGAGAAAGTGAACCCAGATGGTCTGCATACATTTTAGCATTTGAAGCCTGCAATGTAATTGGACCAAATTAGCCGTATGAGGTGAAGGTTTCCTTTTGGTGAGGGGTTTTCTATGTCAGGAAAATTGTGATCTAACAGGGTTAACCTTTGCCATCTTAGTCCTACAGGCAAATAATTTGCAGAAATACAGTTTGGGGACACTTGGACCCTGATCCTCCTTTCTTCTTCCACAGTGAGGTGACACTCATGATAACAAGTGTTTCAAGAGAGGCTGATGTTGGTAAACATTCCTGTAAAAATAGGCAGAGAGATTGTTAATATAAGTTTGTCTGGAATGGTGAGGTGAGTCCCAATTATAAAAGGGCCGTAGTATAGCGCAAGTCTGAATATTTTCCCAAATGTGAAGACTTCAGTTGCATGCCTTGTTAGGAACCTAGAAGCCAAGGGAAAGCTGTACTAGTATAGGTGACGTCTGTTCTTGCTCTGTGTGGCCACTTTATTCCCTTTAAGTTCTGTATCCTTCCCTGAAGAAACTGGCAATTTACAGTAGCTGTTCAGCAACCCGCGTGAACACTGTGGCACTAGATAGAGTTGTAAGTCGCTACATCCATTCAGCGAAATGCAGCAGATCTGTGGGAAGGAATGACATAACTACACGTGCTAAAATGCAGCTACCCCAGCACGTACAGCCATGCACCGCATAATGACGTTTCAGCCAGTGACAGACCGCATGTACAACAGTGGTCCCATAAGATTAGGACCACATAGCCTAGGTGTGTAGTGGGCTATACCCTCTAGGTTTGTGTAAGTACACACTGTAGTGTTCACACAACAACAAAATTGCCTTACGACCCATGTCTCAGAACATATCCCTGTTGTTAAGCGATGCATGACTCTATAACAGAAAACCCAAGGTGAAATGTATAGTGTGCTAATACTTGATTCTTTTTAATTAAAAAGAACTATACATCCATATACTTTTATAGATGTGTAGGATGGTTCTAGAAGACTACTCAGGTATCTGCTAACTAGTTGCGTCTGAAGAATGGGAATGACAGTCTGAGGTGGAAGAGACCTAACTTTTGGTCGTGTGGAGCAGTGGTTCCAGTGTTGTCTGGAGATCCCTGAGAGTTCTTGAGACCCTTTCAGGGGACCCACAAGATCAAAACTCTTGTCCTACTAGTACCAAGATATTTTTGCTTTTTTGACTCTCATTCTCGAATGAAAGTATGGTGGAGTTTGCTGGAGGTTAGATACATGTCACGTTGCAACAAATTGAATCCAGAAGCAGATTTGAGAGTCTGTGTTTGATTAAGCCAGATATCAAAGAGGTTTTTAAAAATGTGAAACAATGTCACTCTTCTAAGTATTTTTTGAAAGTAGTTATTTTTATAAAGAAATATTATTTGTTAACATGCAACTATTGTTTCAAAGAATTAATAAATTTAAAATTCTCCATTGTAATTTCTAAATCAATAAATATCAACAGGTACTCCCCAATAAACAAAATCTCTTTGAGGTCCTCCGGGATTTCTCAAACTCCTTCAGTGCCTGGGGTACTTGAGAGACTTCTGTTTGAGAATTGTGCACAGGAATGTCAAGTGGGAAAGAAAATGTGAATGAAGCAAAAGTTTGTAATGAAATATTGCTTTTCCCTTTTTCCCCTCCATAAAGGGAGATCTACAACTGGTCTGGAGTTCAATGCTCTAGAAAGTTCCAAGGCTCGTGGCCTGAAGCAAAGACGCTACAATAATTGAAGAGAAACAGAGCCCAGCTGTTCTTGAGGATCTCGTTCCTCAGAGAATGTTCTGCAGCCGTTGATGTAAGTAGGACCAGTCATTGAAGCTCTGTCAGCACATGAGATTGGGGGTGATGGCAGGAGGGGGAACAACCTGCTCCCCATGTCGCTCCCCTGGAGTCCCTCACTTACCCTGGCTGGTGTCACAGGGAGAGTTGAGCATGTGCGTTCTGTGTCCAAAGCTGATGTCAAATGAGAAGATCCTGTATTTGATTGTATTGGAAACCTGATGTTGAATGTCAGCTTATTTTGCACACTTCACTGATCCAGTTATGGCCGCCCAGATTAGAGACCAGTCTTGGGGTGTCTTGGCTAAGGGTGTCTTCTCTGAGTGACCCAGGATGTCTAGGCCTGCCCTATCCCTGTAGGAGCCATCAGAATCTCTGGGGTTCCTGGGTCAATCTGGGTCTCTTCTAATATTGCAACTTCATTTATTAATTTTTTTATGAGTTGCCTTCTTCCGGCAATAATTTGAGATGGCTTAGAGAAAAATAATACTTAATAGGACTACAAAAACCAGGGTAATAGAACCAGAGTCCTGTAATAAGTTTTGGGAGAGCTAAATGTACACGAAAACCTAGCCCAAGGATGCTTATTGCAGATAAGTGCAACATTTAGTTCTGAGATTCAAGGCAAGAAAGGAAGCATGACACACTGCATAGCTTTCATGAGGAAACTAGGAAGCGCTTGCACACGTCAAGGTGGTCTGCTGTAGGGGAATTTTGGTCTCAAGGGGACTTCTCAGTTCATCCTTCAACAGCTCAAATCCCACCAACAAATCTAGAGCTGAAGCAATTCTGTGAGTCTGAGGCCTCCTCAGCCTGGAGCTCATGGAAGGCAGAAATTGTATCTCCTTCATGCCTGCACCTCCAGCATCTAATGCAGGGTCTGGCACGTGGAAGATGCTCAGGGAGAAGCCACTGACCTGACTTAGACTTATATCCCTCACAGCTTCTGTACAACTTGCTGAATAAATGGATGAGGGGGTAAATAATGTGGACCTATGAGTTCTTGGGAGTGAAGGATGCGGGCAGGAGGGTAAAGTAGTGTTTTCTCACATTCCCCAGGAGAATTCTTCTCACTGTCAACGTGCTCACTGGATTACACACTCCTTTCAGTTTATTATCTAGGGACCTACCCCGACCCCCAATTTTCCCCTAGCTTCTTTGTGGTGATAAAATATCTTGGATCTCCTTCTTCCCACAGATTGCCTTGAAACTAATTTCCTTTGCCTTCCTATCCTCCCTTCCTCCTCCCTTCCCTTCCTTCACTCCCTTCAATAGACTTTTGATACTGGAGATCTATGAGGTCTTAACTTGAGTCTTCATGGTGTACTTTTCAGAATGAATAATTCATTGCTACATTTAACCACTAACTAGAAGCTATTGCAGCTTTTCTCTATTACATGAGATTCCTCAAACATTATTTACCCATGAATCATTCTGCTTTACCTTTCGAAATCTATCATTCTGGTCTTTTCTTCCCCTGCCACCCAAACTTAAATGACTATTTCCAGAAATTATTATTTCAATATCCAAGGCATGTGCTATATATAGCTTTGGCTTGTGAAGCCTAAACTGGGTGTCCCTTCCTACCCCCCCACCATGGTATTATGCCTAGAACTATCCCAAGGACTTTGGTTCCCTCAGAAGAGAGTCCTTCTGGTCTCTTCTGGTTTCTTCTGGTCACCAATTTGGCTTCCTCCTTTTCTGAGAATGAGGAGACCAAGTATTTCAGTCTGTTTAGAGACTTAATGGGTCTCAGTTTCCTCTGTTTCTTATTAATAGGAAGATGAAGTAATTTAGCATCTAAACTGGAACACTTGTGAGGGAAAGGGAGAGTTATTAATACACTCTGGAACATGAGGTTTAATCTGTATATATGGTCACCTACTTTCCAAAGATCTTTCATCTTTAATGAATACTGAGAGCAAAAGGTTAACAATAACCTTTGGAGATAAATTCCCCAAATTCTGTTCAGTTGTCTGTTTCGGGCCTAGGGGACTCTGGCATAGATTTCAAAGCATAGAGTGTTCTTAATAAGTAAACAGAGAGTCTGTCCCTCTGTGAATATTAGAGCTCCCAGTGGAGATGTCAAGATTGCCGCGGAACTGGTGGCCCATGTTTGTGAGACCAGCAGTGCAGCCAGCTGTCTTTCTCTGCCTTTCCTGCCCCTTCTCCCCTCCTCTTTCACCTCCCCACTCTGCTCCCTGATCCTTTTGGCTCTCATTCTCTTACTCTGCCTTCCACCTCCTCCTCCCTTTCGTTCCCTCCTGTTGTTCTGTTTTCTCTCCCCTTTTCCCTTTTTGTCTCCCTCCCATTCTCTGTTTCCTTCTCTCCATTTATCACTCACACTTTCTTCCTTTCCTTCTCTCTCCCAAAATGGCTCTTTCAACATTGTTGGAGGGCAGCTCAAAACACCAATGCTGCCAACGTTCATTTCTCCTTTAAAGGAAAAGCTTGTATTTCCAACTATAACTTGGTTTTCCTTCGTGAGTGAGAAGCTATCTTTTTCCCATTGCAAGTGGTCTGTTTCTCATGAGTCTCTTTGATGAGAGGTTCTGGTTTCGTGTGTCCTGGAGAACACATTTTCTAGAGCGTGAAGACAGCATAGCCTGTGGTGTAGGAGGTGGGGGTGACAGTGGGGATGGGTGGAAGTTAGGGCTGTGACAGGAACAAACCTAGGAGATGTCTGCTTGTTACAGAATGGTTTATGGTTGAGATAAATGAGACACTCTGATCATGTTGCTGCACAAATCTTGTTGTCTGAGATTTTGAACGTTGGTTCTGCCAGGATAATTTTAGAAATGGCAAGATCAGGATCAGTGTCTAACGAATCAGAGAGCCATGGCTATTGTGGGTATGCCACTGCAGGAGAGGAGAGATCTATTAGAAACAGGAAAGAAGCCCTTCAAAAAGCAAGGAAGGTCAGGTGTGCCAAAAGTTGACTTAGACATTTCTGGATGAACAGGGCTCCAAAAGGTTCTGAAGAGCATAAGCTGAGAGCAGGCTATGGTAATATGAAAAAGATCTGTTGGACTGGAGAACACTACGCTCTTATTTGCTCACAGGATCCAAGGGCTTTGGGGGATATTTTTACTTACTAAAATAATAACATGTTTACTGAGCACCTGAGATGTGTCAGAGACTCTGGAAGTGACTTGAAGGGATACAAATATAAATATGAGATAATCCCAGCCTAAGTTGCTCATGGCTAATAGGAGAGGGAAGGAACAAAAAACTACGCTCAAGGGAGGTAAGGATGTGTCAAGATGGTGATGAATGTTTGAAGGAAGGAGAGAGCGCTTGTAGCTGGGATGGTCAGCAGACAAATGCCTTGACTGCGGAGGGGGTGGACTTGGGCCAAATCTCGGAGGCTAGGCAGGAATTCAACATATAGAGAGAAGTGTGGGTCAGTCCCTATCAGTGGAGCTGACCTAGTCAACAATGACTCAGAGTGACTAGGGAGCAAGGACCACACTGGACATGCGGGTGGAGAGGAAGGAGGAAATAGCAATCTATGAGGAGCAGAGGGTCAGGGTAGAGGAGTAGTGGAAGATAAAGCTGGAAAAGAGAGTGGCTGCCAGATCGTGGAGAGCTCTGACTGCTGGCTGGGCTGAGACATCTGGACACCATCTTAGAGATTCAGCATCTGCATGGTACATGCTCTAGGAGGGAGAGATGACTTTGCTTTCGGATTTGCTCATTTCCAATGCCCATCTTGCTGAATATGGGAGCAGTCCTGAACCAGATTTAAGGCATCATAGCAATAAGCTATCCAGGGGAAATATTTGACAGCCTAAAATATATATGCACGGGACACTTTGAGCCAGTGTTTTCTAAGGTCTCAATCTCTTGCTTTTGCTTTGATCTTCGTGGCCTAGAAGAGTCGATTTGAGGGTCAGCAACAAACTGTATTGCCCTCAGAGTAGATCTAGGGCTGCTAGCAAGAATCTTATTTCCATTGTTTCAATTTTCATTGCCTTATAATTTCTCATATTACATTAGCTATTTTTAGCCTGAGATTGTAGGCTGCAGGAATGATGTTAAGTGTTGCTGGCTGGCGATGTTCACTGAATTTCCTCCCCAGCTTGAACCTGCTCAAAGTTCCTGCTTCCTGGGGCATGGAGCTCCTTTTATGATGAATGAGAGGGGTTGGGGTCTCCCTTCTAGACATTCATAGCATTGTCAGGATTTCTTACTGATGTCTCATTGTCTTATAGGAGACATTTATACAACCTCTTGTATTGGTTAATTTTTTATTGTGCATGAGCTTTTGCCCCCTCAAAAGATTGTGAGACCCTCTTAGTCAAGGTCTGAGTCTCTGGCAGCTATTTTTGCTTTTGCATAACCTTTACAATGCATAATATTACATGCGTGTTGTTCTGTTTGAGGGTAGAGGAACTGAGTAGGCGGTGGTGGGCTGCTGGAACCCGCCTGCTCCAAGGTTCCACTCCAGTATTGGGTTTTGTAGAGGAGGGTCTAAAACAGATCTTTGCTAATTGAAGTATCATCCACTGATCAGCATGAGTATCACCCAGGAGCTGATGGAAAATACAAAATCTCAGGCCTCAGACCTCAGAATCTGTAATTTGATTAGCGTTTGAGACATATTGGTCTGTAGATGTACTATCTTAAAATAACCTGGTAATTATGTTAAGTGCAGATTCTGGTGTTACTTGAGCTAATTTATTTGAGGAAATAATTCAAGGTATTAATTCAAGGTTACTTAGGTAATGGTAGAACAATACGCCTGAAAGTTTTCTTGCGCCAAAGCAGAAACTTCCTTCCTAAGGGTGTCATTGAACATCATTCCTTCCTGAAACTGACACTCCTGCACACAACAAATGATTTATGTCAGAGCTTGGCAAATTATGTCATGTGCTCCAAATCCAGGCTGCTGCCTGTTTTTATAAATAAAGTTTTATTAGAACACAGCTATGCTCATTTACTTGCACATTGTCTTTGGCTTCTTTTGTGCTACATGGGCCAACTTGAATAGTTGCGACTGAGACCTTATGGCCTGCAAAGCCTAAAATATTTACTATCTGAGCCTTTACAGAAAAAAGTTTCCTGATCCCTGACTTATGAGATGAACCTAAATATTTCCTTGAGGTAAAAGAAATAGCTACGATCTTTTGTCTCAGCGAAAAAATTTGCAAGCCCATCTTAATCTATCATACAGAAGCTGAATCATAAATCATAATTCCCAAGCAGGCAATGAAGGGTTTTCAGCCCCAAATTGGTCCAGATAACGGTACCAAAGAGTCTGTGATTTTTCCAAGGCCCATTTCATACCTCCCTCCTTAAAGAAATGATCATAATTTTATTGAGCTGACTCCTTCCTCCACAAGTTGATTCTATTAATTGTTCAAAAGAAGTTTGACTTTCCTCAAGAATTGTAAAGGGCCAAGAGGAAATTCCAAGTAGAAATTCTGAGTAGACACATCCAGGACCAAGGGATAAAAACAGCCTTGTACGGGTTGCGTGGAAACCATGTTTTACTCCTGAAACGGTAGCCTCAGCCAGCCCACCCCTGGGCTGTTCACTGGGCAGCCAGACTCAGAGGGTGTGGGCTTGGAGTCCCTTTTTGAATTCCTGGGGAGAATCCCACCACCTGTCTCTTATTTGAGGTTTTCGAATTGTGAAATGATGGCACACGCAAGCTCCAAGCTTGCTGCATGTGTATGCCAAGTGTACGGAGATGGAAGGCAGCGACTCAGGCCGAGGAGCAGGAAGTGCAGAAGGGGGGCTGCTGGCAGAGAGGCATCTGCTCCATAAACACAGTGGGGCGGAAGGTAGTGGGAGGAGAGAGGAGGCTCATGTAATCGCTGGAGGATGTGGGCGCGTTGCTCTGATCTTCAAGTCTTGGAGATCCGGGCTCTCCTCCTTCCAGAACCAAATTTCAGAGGAGGTGGGTGTAGGAGAATTAGGATCTTTTTTCCTTATCCCGAGTTATTTGGAGCTGAAGGGGTTTCACGTGGGAATCTAGCAGAATCTTTGCTGTAACTCTAGGAGCTTTAGTCTCAGTTTCTTTTCCCTCTGTCTCCAGAACCCTGGACACTAAAAGGGTTTCTTGAGGAGGTGGAGTAGACAAAAGTGGGGGTCCTCCCCTCAATTCTAGACTCTATCTTATCTCCAATCAATTCTGAGAGACTGTAGGAATGAATTAGGGCCCCATATTTTGAGAACCACCTGCCCTGCTGCCAGGGAGATGCTCCTAGAATTCCCTAAGGTGCATTAGCTGGTTAACTCAGCTGGTCAGAATATAGGGGCTTTAAAGCCAAAGTTATTGTTTGGGCTGACATTTCAGCCATTCTCTCCATTGGAAGAAGTATCATTCATTCATTCATTCATTTCCATTCAATGAGGATCCATTGATAAACCTACCGTGTAATAGGATGGTGGGAAAAACATGAATTTGAGAGTCAGACAAACCTGAGTTGAAATTCTAGTTTCCTCATCTATGAGCTAACTACTCCTCTTTCAAGCTCCAGTTCAGTTGACATGTTTCTTCCCTCCTCATCCCACCTTCCCTGAACCTCTCTGCTTTTGCTGAAACGTCTGCATAGTCTGTCCCCATACCATGTTATGTGGAAATTATCCATTTCAGTGTGTGTCTCTCTCCCTAGATTGTAAAGTCTTTGATGGCAGAAATCTTTGTTTAATACTATTTTACCCTGAGTGTGTGACACACATTAGAAATTAAACATATGTCTGTTGTGCTGAAAGGAACTGGTTGTGTGACTTAACTTCCCTAAAGTGTGGTTTTCTCATCTATAAAATGAAGGTGATAAAAACATACCTTGTGGGGCTGACCTGGTGGCGCAGCAGTTAAGTTTGCACCTTCTGCTTTGGCGGCCCAGGGTTCCCCGGTTCAGATCCTGGGTGTGGACCTACGTACCATTTGTCAAGCCATACTGTGGCAGGCATCCCACCTATAAAGTAGAGGAAGATGGGCACGGAGGTTAGCTCAGAGCCAATCTTCCTCAGCAGAAAAGAGGAGAATTGGCAGCAGAAGTTAGCTCAGGGCTAATCTTCCTCAAAAAAAAAAAACCCCAAAACAAAAACACATACCTTGTGATGTTGTGGTGAGGGTCAAATCAGATAATGTTTGGAAGAGTATTCTGTAAATGTACAGTGCTCACACATATGATGGTTGTTCTAATATCTGGATTGATTGGGATTTGGTAGAAGACAAGTACAAGAGAATCATAAAAATATGTGGAGGTGTCTTAGTCTACTTTTCCTAAACCAGATGATCGAATGGGGGTGGATTGGAAGACTTACGCTTGTGAGGCCCAGCTTGGGTGTACGAGCTGACGCTGGACGCAAGGCTCTATGTTCCCCCACTAGATTGTATGCTCATGACAGTGGGACACGTCATTTATTTCTCTACTTCTGTATTTATTGTGTTCCCTTATGTTCCTAAGCACAGCTGAAAAAGTGAATCAGTAGATAATTGGATTCTGATGGACACTACAAGGCCCTCTCCTGCCCCCCAAATCTCCCCATATTCCTGGCTTGATTCTGTCTTGTCTTGAGAACCTAGAGAGTGGAACCATTATACAGAAAACACAGATTTTGGGAGAAGAGAGTAAGTTCAGTTTGAAACATGTTGACTGTGAGGTCTGACCGTCAAACATGCAGGACTGGAGGAGTGGAAGGAGCTGGGAGCCGGAGCCTTGTTATTTAACTTTTCACGTGTCTTTTTTACCTCCTAGAACTAGACATAGAGCTCGTGGTACAGTGTCTACAGCCCTAATGCTCACTGTTAAAAAGCACATAGTAAATATTTATTGACCCATTGCAGAATATCGGCCCTTGCTTCCCATGTAGCTAACAAAGATCTGCTGCAGATGTTTGAGCAAAGTTAGAAGATGCTGGGGATTTTGTCCCGGGAAGACCTGATCTTGCTGCAGTGTGTAAGAAAGATCAGAAGGGAGGGGAGGCGGGAGTGGGAAGACTTGTTAGAAGCCCTAGCAAAAGAGCAGGTGGGCAGTGAAGGAGTCAGAAGCAGAGCGAGGCCGGGAGGAAGAGGGAACGGACTTGGACTATACAAGAGTTTGATGACTCGGCTTTCTCCATAGCATCAGCCCTAGCAAAGTCTCCTTGCTTTGGGAGGAACGATGTTCAGTCTTGTGTGACTTTGGAACGAAAGCCAGTAATTGCATCCAAAGGGAGATAATGAGAAACACACAGGCCATGAAGATCAGGAAAGTACCATTAATCTTTTTGTTGCAAAACTTTGCTTTCCAAAGCCCTGGGCAAGGGTGCAGAAGCCTTAGTGTGTGAACTTGGGCCCTTTACTAGGAACTAGAAGGTGGAATCCCCCTTAATAAGTCACAGAACCAGTAATGATGAATCCAAGAATCTGAGAGGCTAAGAGAGGACGGGGTGGGGTAGGTTGTGAGGAAAGGGAGGGGAACATAGCACTGATCAGAACACACGAGAAAGGAACAAAGCAAAAAGTGGTCAAGGGTGAGTAGACATTAAATTTCATGTAATTCATGTTTTTGGTATTTTTCCCCTCACAATCTAATTTTATGGAGAATATTCTGTTCTTCAAATACAAAATATTTTTGTAATTAAAGAAAAGCCATTAAAAAGGAGAAACTACTTTCACTCAATAAACATTTTAGTAACTCTCTCTCTATAATAAATCCCCAAGAATTGTAAATCAATTCAACAAGATATATGAATGACCTTAAAAAAATGTCAATACTGGGGCTGGCTCCGTGGCCGAGTGGTTAGGTTCACGCGCTCCGGTGCGGCGGCCCAGGGTTCGGATGCTGCGCGTGGACATGGCACTGCTTGTCAGGCCACGTTGAGATGGTGTCCCACATCCCACAGCTAGAGGGACCTGCAACTAAGATATACAACTGTGTACAGGGGGGTTTGGGGAGATAAAGCAGAAAAAAAATATGAAAAAAAATGTCCATACTATTTGATGTAGGAATTTCACTTTTATGACTCTAGTCTGAGGAAATATCTTGAAAGGGACAAAATTTATACAAAAATATGTAGCATTAGGTGAAAAAAATAATCTAGCACCTGAAACTAACATAATATCGCATATCAACTTTACTTCAATGAAAAAAAAGATAATTAAACAAAAGAATCTAAATGGCCAACACTGAGGATATAGTTTAAGTACATAGATAGGTTATAAGCCTTTGAAATGATGGTTTTGAGAATTTTAGATAACACAGGAAGGTATTTATGGTTTTATATTAAGTGAAGTTAGAAGTCACAAAGTTGTATAAAGGTATGAAATCGTTATGTAAAAATGCACAGAGAAAAACAAATGAAAATATGCCAAAATGTTTACCATGCTTGATTTTAGGTGAGTAGAATATGGGAATATTTGTGGTTCTTCATACAGCTGGAAGTTCATAGATGAGCATGCATTGCTTTTGTGTCAGAAAGATAAATAAAAGTATGTATTTTTTTAAAAGGGAAGATATTATAGAGGAATATTTGTTGTTTTCAGAGAGAATGTATGGAAATCTAGGTAAGCTCTTTCCTTCCCTGGGATTCTGAGCTTTTTTTACTCTCAAGAAGATATTTCCTTGCTCCTGGTTAAATTATCTTCACATGTGAATCTATTCCTGGGGCACAAAAAATAGCAAGTTTGCTATTTGAGCTGTGATCCAACACATGTAGTAGTCTGTTACCTTCATGGAGAAAAGTTCCAAACCCCTTGGTCTGCTCTGCAAGATCTTTCAGAATCAAATCCCAACTGGTCTTTCCAACTTCGCTTCCCATCAATTCCCCACATGTATTTTCTACTCAAATCAAAACTCCCCTTAGACTTGCTATTTCTTGTACATGTCCCCAACTTCCCATTTCTGAATCTCTACCTGTTCCTAGACACAGCAGGTTCACAGATTGTGTGTTAAACACAGTCAAGCAGACCAGACCAGGTTCAACATGACCAGGTTGATACTACTGTGTGGTCTTTGCAAGTTATTCCCCTCTCGGGATCTCAGATGGCACACCTGTGGTACAAGGAGGGTAATAGATGGTTGCCAAGGTTCCTTGCAGCTCTAAAGCTTGGCGAGCCCCTTTCTCTCACTGTCCTAAGTATGCTCATTCATCTGTCTGTACTTTGTCTCAAGTTGTGACCGCTGCCGTACGTGCCTCTCCCCTCCTCTCCACCTGTCAAATTCTCCACATCCTAGCTCATGTTCCTTTTCCTTCCTGATGTATCCCCAGCAGTTCCAAGTAACAGTGACACTGTGTATCCATCCTTTGGTCACTCATAGGTACTGCCTCTTAATCAAAACCATGCTGCATGCCAAGGATGTAAGAGAGACTCTAATTTGAATAAAAATTCAACTCCATGCACAAAAGCCAAATTAAGTTAACTTCAGAGGTGAAAGTGTACACTTCTCTAAATCCTTTGTTTATGGTCCAACAGTGTCCAACCTGTGGTTCCCAAATACATAAGGGGAGAGGGGGGTATAGACTATTTACAATATTCCCAAAATTCCTCAGAAAAATCACACATAGGCCCACAGTAAATCTGTGTTTCTTTACTTTGTCAGAGGAATTTTTTCTTTCTTCGCCAGCATATGAATGTGAACTTTACAGGATCCGTCAGAGTAGTTGCCTTTCTACCAACTGTCCGCTCAACCCTCAGTTCATGTATAACTCTTACTGTGACCAGAGTCCTTCTCTACATTCAAATTTCTACAAATACATTGGTCACCTCCTTTGTCACCACTACCCATATTTCCATGTTGGACAAAATAATGAATGAAGTTGGTTGGGAAAACTGAGGATGTGCCAAAATGTCAAGAGCACCTTTGCCATGTTCCAGCACACTTCGAGAGTAGCCAGGGCGGGTGGACAGTTCCCAACTGTTTACTCTCTCTCTGCCTATAGAGCATTCTTTTCCCTTCTGTTTCTTATTAATAGCACAAGAGACTGTGAACTGCTTAAGGCAGAAATCTTGCCTTGTTCATCTTTGCAACTTTTTCTGGAACCAAATACAGCGCTAAACACAGGGCAGGCATTAGTAACTATTAATGGGACAAGCGAATGAACAAATGAAGGACAGGCATACTCTGATCACAACAGGAACAGTGTGAACTACGGGAGGAGTACGGGTTATAGTCAGAGTGGGTGGTAGGTCATGGCTCTGACTTACTGGTTATGTAACCTTGGGCAAGCCCCTTTATCACTGTGGGATTAGTTCCCCCAGCGGTTGAAAAAGTGTGTGTGTGTGTGTGTGTGTGTGTGTGAGGCAGTTAGTGATTGAAAATGTTTAGCTTAAGGAGAGTGTGTGCAAAATCACGTGGCACATGGTGGCAGCCAAGGAGTAGGCATTTATGGAACACTCTTCTTCCTTAAACTTTTAAAAATTAATAAACCCCCAAATCACTAAGTAAACAAAACCCATAATCCCATCATTGAAGAATGATATAAAATAGAAAGTAAAATTTCCCTTCCCAGCTCTCTCTTTAAATTCCCCAGAGATAACTACTTTCCTTAACATTTAAGATTTGATGCTTCTTCTTCCTGATATTTTTCCAAAGTTGCACAGGCATATCTATATGCACACAGACTCACATTTTCAAAATGGAAATATTCATATCTATTTGTCAATTATCTATCATCATCATCTCTAAGTCAATTATTTTTTGAATGCTAGCAGAATTATTCAGTTTGAATAGACCATAATTTACGCGCAGCCCCCTGTTCCAGTGTTTTGTGATTACGAACAATACTGCAATGAACTTCCTTGTACATACATATTTGTAAGCTTTTGTGTACACTTACTTTAGCAACGAGACACTCAAGAATTTACTATTCTCTTGACTCATAAACACTACAAGAAGTTACTCCGTTTCACAGATGAAGAAACAGAGGGTAAAATAGAACCAGCAACTTGCCAGAGATGGAGCAAGCCGGAAGTAACAGAGCCAGCATTTCCCAATTGCCTTGACTTCTAGTCCAGAGCTCCTCTTATCACACTAGTCCAGTGTGATAAAGCCTTCAAATAAAGCACGAGTCAAGAGGGAACAGGCACACCCAGGCAGAGAAGAGGGCATCAGTCAGCAGGCAGCTGCATTAAATTGCATTTAACACACACATACACACACAAAAGTGCAAAAAACTCAAAGCCAAACACATTTAAAAGATATCATTTGGAAGAAATACACTAGTAGCGAGTGAGGGACCAGCATGAGGTGAATTGTTCTTATTATATAGCTACCACTTCTTTTGCAATATTCTCAATATGATATCCAAGTAGTAAGGATGGCTTAGGTTGCATAAATGTGGCAGGGGAATTACAAAGGACACCCCAACAGTCCCAACAATGACAGTGCCCCCCGCAATTCCCACCCTGGGGAAATGTCTAGAAAGGGCCGGTAGGTATCTGATTAGGATTGGCTTTCATTGTTCTTCCTCAAATATCTGCAGCAAATATCAGCTATGTTATTAAAATTCACAGAGGCAATCAATTGTTGGAGTCACTGGAGACCAAGAATTACTTCACAGGCATCAAGAACGTTGGAAAGAGCCTGGCAGGAAGAACAAGTCAGCCTGGGAAAATGCAAACTAATGAATGTAGTGGGAAAAGCCTTGTGGGAACAGGGCTGGACCTGGGGTGAGAGAGTGAGGCATTCACCTTTGGTAAAAACTTTAGAGGGGCACCAAAAACTCTATGATCAAGATAAACTATATTTTAATGTAATATTAAAATAATCAAATTGGCAGTCTACAACCTATGGTCTGGCCGGCTGTTTGTAAATTAAGTTTTATTGGAAAGCCACTGAAAGTGGAGGTGCAGCAGCAGGGGAGCTCCAAGCTAATTCTTTGACGTGTAAAAATCCTGGTTAAGCATGTGAATGTTAGATATATCAGACTTCAACTTGTGATTTATGGAAAAAATACTTTTGAAGAAAAGGAATGAAATAGATTTAACTGTTTCTATTAGTTTCCTAGGGCCGCCTTAAACAAAATACCATAAACTGAGTGGCTTAAGACAACAGAAATTGATTGTCTCGTAGTTCTGGAGGCCAGAAGTCCAAAATCAAGGTGTCAGCAGGGCCAGGCTCCTTCTGAAGGCTCTAAGGAAGCATCCTTCCTTGCCTCTTCTAGCATCTGGTGGCTCCTGCAGTCTCTCCAAACCCTGACTCCAGAGTCGCAGAGCCTTCTTCCATGTGTGTGTGTCTCTGTCTCTGTGTGAATTTCCCTCCCTTTTCTCTTATAAAGATACCACTCGTTGGATGATGCTCTAATCTAGTATGACCTCATCTTAACTTGATAACATCAATGAAGACTCTATTTCCAAATAAGGTCACATTCAGGTACCAGAGGTTAGGACTTCACCATATCTTCCTGGGGGAACACAGTTCAACCCACGACACTGATTAAACAGGGTATTTAACTTCTATGCAGCAGAAACATCTCATCTGTTTGCAGGAATCTGGCAGCAGAGTCAGGGGCCAACCATTGCCATGATTTAAGTACCTAAAGAAATATTCAAGGAAATACAGTTTAGTTTCTATGTTATAACCTCTGTTAATGGACATGTTGACAAATAGGCGCAGGATTTTTAAGGGTGGTCCTGATTTCAAATATTCAAATAATAGTGACTGGAAGATATTTTGGCTAAATTTCATATTTCTTTTGTTGACATTTTATTCTTCTCAGTAAAAGCAATTTACTACTGTATTATTACTACCATAATTGAACGTGATACTTTTAGAGACGTTTCACATAAATTCACAAACTAGGGGGAAAAATGTCCTTTGTCAGACCATTTGTCAGGCATCCTGGCATCCTGACTTTTAGTTGATGAAATATGGCTGTTATGCCTCTGAGGGCTGCTCAGGGCGGTGGTACAATGGGGATTCCTGGATACCATTTGAATTTTAAGTGAGTTGAGATAGAGATGGGAACCAAGTCTGTTTTCTCCCATTTTTCAGATACATTGCAGCCAAGTTCTAAAACATGAATGTATTGTAGTCTTTTAGTAAACACTGTTTATAAACACGCTTACTTAAAAATGTAGGTACAGGTGGCTGGCCCCATAGCCGAGTGGTTAAGTTCGCACGCTCTGCTTCGGTGGCCCAGGGTTCGGATCCTGGGCGTGGACATGGCACCGCTCATCAGGCCATGCTGAGGTGGCGTCCCACATGCCACAACTAGAAGGACCAACAACTAAAACATACAACTATGTATTGGGGTGATTTGGGGAGAAAAAGCAGAAAAAAAAGAAGATTGGCAACGGTTGTTAGCTCAGGTGCCAATCTTTAAAAAAAACAAAAACTTTAAGTAAATGGAAAAAAACTGTAGGTACAAATAGTTTAAGTGTAGGTACAATTAGATCAGCAATAATAATATATTAGTTATTTTAATTATTATATCACTAATCCATAATTACTATATAATCAATAAATGTATCATTATTAAGTTAATTCAACAAGAGCTAATATTTACTGAGGGCTTATTTTGTGCCAGGTATAGCATTGACCCCTTTATGTGCATTATGTTTTTACTAATGTAATCATTCTTTCTTAAGGATGATATTCTGTTTACTTGGGCTTGAAATGCCCTACATATTTTTTCTGCTTTTGGTCAGAGGTCACCAGCCCATTTAAAGACGTTTGCTTCTTTCTGTCCATGGGTTGTTTTCTGCATGAGGACGTGAACGTGAGCAAGTAGGAAGCATGGCCAGCAGGGGCAGCTGGCACCTAGTGAGAGGGTCCTGCTTTAACAAAGAGGGAGAAACCAGTTGTCAGGAACATTACGATTGTTGATACATACATTAAATTGCTAACACATTTGTTAAGAGCTTGAAAATAGTTTGTTTTCTCAAAAAGCCTAAAGTTCTCCCTGCCATCTTATTTATATAAATGATTTGCTTTGTAAACATTTTTATAGTAGAAAGGTAAAATTGAATTTATTTTAGTTTAATTCAATTTATCCCTTATTATAAACTAAAACTGAGTAGAAACTAAATAAATGAACCAGATAATTTTACAAATGTGTCTAAAAAACAAAATTTTAGAATTTGAATTGAGCAGCTAAAGGAACATGTGGATTTTCCATTCCTGATAAAAATTTAAATTTGTTTAAATACCCAACATTTGTCTAATTACTTTGAGTATGAACTTGTCTAGAGGAAAAGAATGGACTAGAGTAAGAATTCTTAAGTCTGAGGTTCATGAAATAGGTTGGAGAATAGAATTTGGTGGGGGGGGGAGGGAGGGTCTAAAACCTTGGATGGAAAAAAATTATGTGTTTATTTTTCTACACCCTAACAAAAATTTAGCATTTCCTCCAATTAGTAGAAATCAAAGGTATTTTTATATCACATTATAATTGTAGGAGCTATCTCAGAATATTGTGTATAGTCATTGCCACTTTGAACCCATAGTAGTATTATACCCCTGACAAGATCTTGTTATTTAATGGATTATAAGGTGCAAATATATTTACTGTACCATACATATTTTTAAACATTTTGATAACCATATTTCAATATCATGGGTTTTTGTTATAATCCCATGTTCTTTATTTTATGCATTTAGCAACATTATTCCTAGAAAAAGTTCAGAAGCTTCATCAGACTACAAAAATGTGTCCATGGCACAAAAAAAGCTAAGAACTTCCAGACTGGAGGAACCCTGTTGAGTCCTTCTCAGTCTTTGATTCTATCTGTGAGCGCATGAGGGCGTGGGTGTGATGCTGTGTTAGGAATGTGTGTATGACAGCAGGGCGTGACCTTATAAACAAATGGCTGATGGGTCAAGAGGGATGAAGTGAAATAGATGTAAATTTTTCCATTGCATGACTCCTTACTGACGATGACACTTTGCTGGCCACCTTCCCTAAGGGTAGCGTGCAGACATCAGAATGTACATGCACTTGGAGCCAGAGGGGACAGCATCTGATCTCCACTTTGCTGCTTTCTGAATCTGTGGCCTTATCTTGACAGTCAACCCCTCTGTGTCTCATTGGTAAGGTGAGATGAATGGAATTTCTCCTCTTGTCCCATGTGACTGATGTCTAGTGGTGATGAAGTGAGAGAGAGAATGGAAATCTCCCATAATCTCTGATGTGCTTTACAAGCCTAAGAGAATCCTGTTGGCAGAAAGGTGTTCTGGACACTGATCTAGTTTGACCCTGCCACCCAGCACTTTGAGACAGGCAGAAGGAAGAGGGGGCAACAATGCCTGGAAGCTCTTTGGCCTGGGATGGCTGAGAGCAGAGGTAATTTAGTGGGAGTGGGCGAGGAGCTTGTGGTAGGCTGGATGACGGCCCCCCAAAGATGTCCATGTCCTAACCCCTGGAACCTGGGAATATGTTACTTTCCCTGGTAAAAGGGACTCTGCAGATGTGATTAAGGTTAAGGACCTTGAGATGGAGAGATTATTCTGGATTATCTAGGTGGGCCTGATATAATCACAAGGGTCCTTAAAAGAGGGCATCAAGAGGATCAGAGTCAGAGAGAGAAAATGTAAGGATGGAAGCAGAGGTTAGAGAGGAGAGAAGATGCTATGCTGGTGACCATGGCTAAGGAGTGTCAGCAGCCGCTAGAACCTAGAAAAGGCAAGAGAATAGATTATCTCCTGGAGACTACAGAAAGAAAAAAGCCCTGCCAACACCTTAATTTTAGGACTTCCAACCTCTAGATAATAAATTCATTTTGTTCTAAGCCACAAAGTTTCTGATAATTTGGTACAGCAGCAATAGAAAAATAATACAGGGCCACCAAGTGTCCCCATGTAGCAGAGTGCTACTGGCCTGTGCAGGGACCTTCTTGCCACACTGCTGGTACTACCTCAAAGTTTGTAACAGTGGTAGTTTAATGCTTGTCTCTTGTTTACCCCTGTTGGTTTAGCCTGGTGTAGATAAACACTGAGTTACTATGATAGCAAAAAAAGAGTATCTCTCTGATTTCATCTGCGTCCTTAATTAGTGAACCTCCAGTTCTTTCTCTTTTAGGTCCTGAAGATCCCTTCCAACAGCTCCAGGGGTTCTTGGGGGGATGTCTCTCATGTGACTCAGGAGCACTGTCCTCTTGTCCACCCTGAGGCAGCTCTATTTTTCTCCTCTTCTTCCCTGGCTCCAGCTCTGCCATGTGCTGCTGCCTGCCACTGAGGTCTCTGATGCCTGCCCAGTGGGGAAGGTGCCTACTGTACCCACCACCACCACCACCACTGTCTCTATGGTGGCTACACCTCCCACCCCTACCCTGCCCAGGGTATTACCCATGAAAGTCCACCTCAGGCAGCTGCCCAAAAGCCACACTGGGACAGCTCTGCTATACCAGAGCTGGCAAGTCTTGCCAAACCCTGATCCTGTTGATGCCACCGTCTGGGTTTTTCAGTGAAAAGGAGGTATCATTTTGATCCCACTTTAATGCTATGATCCAGTTCTGTCTGGGGTTTTCATTTTTTGTTTGTTTGTTTGTTTTAGTTGAGATACATTGGACATATGATGTTGTGTAAATTTAAGGTGTGCAATATATTGTCTTGATGCATTTATATGCCATATGATCACAGGTAACATCATTGTCATTTCTTCTAGTGTTGGGAACAGTTAAGCTCTAGTCTCTTAGCAAGTTTAATGTTTATAATACAGTTTCACTGTCTACTGTCTGGTGTTTTCAATGCCTCATAGAGGGTATGCGTATTTTTAGTGAAAACGTGTTTTTTCAGTCTTACTTCAGGACCCCTCTCCCAGGTGCTGACACTCCAGGTATATCAGCAGGGGCTGGCACGAGGGAGAAACACTGTGCCGAACTCTTTGCCACCTACTCCATCAACACAAAGGTGACTTAATTGGCCCAAACTTGTAGTCTTTCTTCTCTCTTCCTTAGAACAAGTAATTTCCCTGGTGGCACCTCAGTCTGTCATCAGACAGACTTCTAGAAAATTTCATCTCAAAATTCTTCCACGCAGGCTAGGACACGTCTGAATCCTGCGGTGATCTCCACGTAGGCTTGATGCTGCACATCTGCAGTATGGAATCCCAGCTGGACCTCTGGTTTCATATGGAAAATCCATGGGAGATCCAGAATTACTAGACATAAATTAGAATTATTGTTCTTCTGTTCTTCCTAATTTGCCTGAGTTTTAAGGATTCAAGTGGGTACCCTCAAACTTATAACCTCTAGCTGTGAAAAGAACATGTGAAGGTGTGGGGTATGGCCAAGGTCAAGGTATCAAAAGCCTGAGTTCAGCTTGGTGGTGGAAGAGAGAGAGATCGTGTTAGGTGCCCCGTTTTCCCTTTGGGCACCTTCATCCTTCTGTGGCTTCTGATCTCCTCCCCTGCGCCCTGTGCTTGAGGCCTGCTCTCGGCCACCCCCTCCTGACTTCACTGTTTAGAAGCTTGCTGTTCTTGTAGACTGCTCCCTCATCTTAGGAAAAACTGTGAAGATTGTACCTCTGTAAAATGAATCCCATTTCCTTCTTCCTTTCAGAGTCCACATCTATAAGACAACTGGGAGAGGGCCATTCAAGGTCCTGTATATGCATTTAAGGGGATTTGTGGCAACCACCAGTACCTAAAGGCAGGGGTTTCAGGCTGGTGTGGGAGGCACCCCTGGTGAGGTGGGCATTCTGGTGCTCACCCATCACAAGGTGCAGACAGCCAGCCTTTCACCTGCCTTTATTCTGTTCTGTTGCATCTCTGTCATCTAGAAGAGGGCATGACACCTAGAAACACTCAATAAATATTTACTGACTGGGTGCATCTATTCAGAGGCTATGCTGGATTGTATCATTCCGGATTCAACCAGAGAAGTAGAACCGCTAAGACATATATATCAAGAGGTTTATCATGAGGACTTGGCTTAGGTGACTGTGGGTGCTGCCCTGTGGCAAGTCCAATATCCTTGGGGAAGGCTGTCAAGAAGGGCAGGCTGGAACTCTTGGGTACCAGCTGAAGCTGCGGTCCACAGCAGAAGTCTTCTTCAGGGAAGTTCCAGTTCTGCTTTTAAGGGCTTTCAATTGATTGAATCAGGTCCATCCAGATTATCTAAGATAATGTCTTACATAAAGTCAACTCATTATGGATTTTAATCACATCTACAAAACACCTTCACAGTAACATCTAGATTAGCGTTTGAGTAACAACTGGGGACTGGAGCCTAGCCAAGTTGACACGATGATTAAAGAAACTGTTGCCCTGTGGTTTCCTCTTGGACATTGATAATAGAGCTAATATCAACCTGAATACTTTTGATGACGTTGACTGAAGTTAGCTTTGCTGCTGCCTCTGACTTCAGTTGCATTAACCACGTGCAAACCCCCGAGCTGCTTCTGTCGTCGGTTGATACTCTAAGGCTCACGTGGTCTGGAAGGGTAGGTGGCTCCTCTCTGATTTGCCAGAAGCAAGTGGTTATGTTAACTTTGGAGGAGGAACACTCATTTCAGTGATTTGACGCTGGTACAAGTTCTGTGGGGCCAGAGGGTGGGAGGATGCTTTTTCCTTTGGCCCTGGTAAACATTTTGTGCTTGTTATGGTGGTTGAAATGCTGGATTGGATCTTTTACTCATGAGCCAGGAGGTTCACAGTAAATGAGGGGTGTGGTCTGTTAGTGGAAAGTGGCTGTGGCTTGGCATCTCCACACCCTGTCAGCATACACACATGTTCTGTGACATGTGAATGCCTCCTGTGGCGGCTGCCCTGAGAAACTGTGGGCAGTGGTCTGGGGGAGGGGGAGGCAGAAGGGCTTGGTGGAAATAGCACTGGACTGGAAATGACTTCTTGCTGCTAACTAACTACTACCAACTTCTCATCTACACAGTTTCTTCAACCCTCTGTTCGTTCCTTCATTAGTCAGGACATACTTATTTCATGCCAGTAGGTTTTTAGGATCAGTAGTGAACAAGACAGATGCTTTCCCTGTCCTTTTAGAGCTTACGTCGAGCAATTTCAATGAGTGATAATGATGGTATCATTAGTATTGACTGAGGGTTACCATGTGCGTGTGGGTTATGATAGAGGAAACAGGGGGTGAGCCTAGGTTAGGGTTAGGGAAGTCTCTTGAAGATGAATAATTATTAATTTCTTTTCTCCTTTGGAGTCGTGTCCATTCTCTGACTCTCTTTTCTTCTCTGCGTCCTCTCTCTTGGCCAACTCAGGGTGGCCCCTGGCTGGGTTCTCCTCTCTTCCAAGACTTCACTCTGATCAGCCTCTCTACCTGACCTCTGGCCCAAGCTCTCATCTTGAATCTCCAGCTGCCTGATGGACAACTCATGGAAACCCTCCGGCATTTCAAAGGCACAACATCTGTGGAAGAACTCAACATTTCCATTATAGTCTTCCTTCCCTTTTCTGTCTCCGATAATTTTATCCCAGTTCTTTTTTTCTTTTAGATCAAAAAACGTAGTCATCCTTGACCTACCCTCTCTATCACACCTGCCAGTCACTTAGCCCTTCCCTTTATATCCTTATTATGTCACTTATCTCTCCCCTCCATTTATTTGCCACTCCCAGAGCCTCATCAGACTGTGTTGGCCACTGTTCTGGGCAATTGCTTTGGCTTCCTGACAACCTCCCTACTTGTAGTTTTTCCTTGTCGTTAGTCTGCCCTCTTCAGACAGGAAACACATGTTCTTCACAGATCTTGTGGTGTCACTCTGTGGCTCAGAAGCCTTCAGTGGATCACCGCTGGGCTCTGCAGCCTGGTGCCTGGGTTCTGAACCCAACTCTGCCCCTTACCAGCTGGATACCCTTGGGCAAGTGATTAACCACTCTGTGCTGCCATTATTTCATCTATAAAACGGGGTTGTGATGAGAATTAAATTAGTCAGTGCATGTGCAATGCTTATAAAAGTGCCTGACATACTGTCAGCATTCCATCCAGGCAGATTCTCTGGACCCTTGTTTCTCCATGTTATCCCTCTTGTACCTGGACTTTTAGCTTTTCTAACTCTCATTGTCTGTTATGTTTCTGAATTGTTGTTTGCAAAGAAGTCCATAGACTAGGGGCTGGACCTACATGAACTACATGATACATGATATGCATATATACACATAGGTATTTGTACACTAAACTATATGCACAAATATAGACACACATGCATATATACACTAAACTATATACACACATATGCATATATGTACTAAACTATATACACACATATACATATGGATTCATGTATAGTCTCTTCTTTGTTGCTTAATTAATTGACTCAATTTTTTTTATGCTATTGAGATCATAATAGTTTATAACATTGTGAAATTTAAGTTGTACATTATTATTTATCAGTGACCATATATATGTGCCCCTTTACCCCTTATGCCCACCGCCAACCCCCTTATCCTCTGGTAACTACTAGTCTGTTCTCTTTGTCCATGTGTTTGTTTATCTTCCACATATGAGTGAAATCATATGGTGTTTGTGTTTCTTTGTCTGGCTTATTTCACTTAACATAATACCCTCAAGGTCTATCCATGTTATTGCAAGGGGGACGATTTTGTCATTTTTTATGGCCAAGTAATATTCCCTTGTATATATATACCACATCTTCTTTATCCATTCATCAGTCAATGGGCACTTGGGTTGTTTCCATGTCTTGGCTATTGTGAATAATGCTGTAATGAACATAGGGGTGCATAAGTCTCTTTGAATTATTGATTTCAAGTTCTTTGGATAAATACCCAGAAGTGGGATAGCTGGGTCATATAGTATTTCTATTTTTAATTTTTTGAGAAATCTTGCTGTTTTCAATAGCGGCTGCACCAGTTTTCGTTCCCATCAGCAGTGTATGAAGGTTCTTTTCTCCACATCCTCGCCAATATTTGTTGTTTTTGTCTTGGTAATTATAGGCATTCTAACGGGTATAAGGTGATATCTCATTGTAGGTTTGATTTGCATTTCCCTAACAATTAGTGATGTTGAGCATCTTTTCATGTGCCTGTTGGCCATCTGTATATCTTCTCTGGAAAAATGTCTGTTCATATCCTCTGCTCATCTTTTGATCAGGTTGTTTGTTTTCTTGTCATTGAGTTGCTTGAATTCTTTATATATTTTTGAGATTAATCCCTTGTTGGATATATGATTTGCAAATATTTTCTCCCAGTTGATGGGTTTTCCTTTCATTTTGTTCCTGATTTCCTTTGCCTTGCAGAAGCTCTTTAATCTGGTGAAGTCCCATTTATTTATTTTTTCCTTTGTTTCCCTTGCCTGAGTAGATGTGGTATTTGAAAAAATCCTTCTAAGCCTGATGTCAAAGAGTATACTGCCTGTATTTTCTTCTAGGAGTTTTATGGTTTCACGTCTGCCCTTCAAATCTGTAATCCATTTTGAGCTAATTTTTGTGTATGGTGTATGATAATGGTCTACTTTCATTCTTTTGCATGTGGCTGTCCAGTTTTCCCAACACCATTTATTGAAGAGACTTTCCTTTCTCCATTGTATATTTTTGGCTCCTTTGTTGAAGATTAGCTGTTCATAGATGTGTGATTTTATTTCTGGGGCTTTCAATCCTGTTCCACTGATCTGTGTGTCTGTTTTTATACCAGTACCATGTTGTTTTGATTACTGTGGCTTTGTAGTATATTTTGAAGTCAGAGATTGTGATGCCTCCAACTTTGTTCTTTTTTTCTCAGGATTGCTTTAGCTATTTGGGGTCTTTTGTTGTCCCATTTGAATTTTAGGATTCTTTGTTCTATTTCTGTGAATAATATTATTAGGATTCTGATTAGGACTGCATTGAATCTGTAGATTGCTCTAGGTAGTATGGATATTTTAACTATGTTTGTTCTTCCACTCCATCTGCATGGAATATCTTTCCATTTCTTTATGTCATCACTGATTTCTTTCAATAATGTCTTATAGTTTTCATTGTAGAAGTCTTTTACCTCCTTAGTTAAATTTATTCCTAGATATTTTATTCTTTTTGTTGTGATTGTAAATGGGATTGTATTCTTGACTTCTATTTCTGTTAGTCCATTATTAGAGTATAGAAATGCAACTGACTTTTGTAAGTTGATTTTGTACCCTGCCATTTTTCTGTAGTTGTTGATTATTTCTAATAGTTTTCTGATGGATTCTTTATATTTTCTATATTTAAAGTGACGTTGTCTGCAAAGAGTGAGAGTTTCACTTCTTCCTCACCAATTTGGATACCTTTTATTTCTCTTTCTTACCTAATTGCTGTGGCCAAAACCTCCAGTACTGTGGTGAATAAAAGTGGTAAGTGTGGACACCTTCGTCTTGTCCCTGTTGTCAGGGGGATGGCTTTCAGTTTTTCCCCATTGAGTATGATGTTGGCTGTGTGTTTGTCATATATGGGCTTTATTACTTTGAGGTATTTTCCTTCTATACCCGTTTTATTGAGAGTTTTTAATCATAAATGGATGTTGGATCTTGTCAAATGCTTTCTCTGCATCTGTTGAGATGATCATGTGGTTTTGTTCCTCATTTTGTTAATGTTGTGTATCACATTGACTGATTTGTGGATGTTGAACTATCCCTGCATCCCTGATATACATCCCAATTGATCACAGTGTATGATCCTTTTAATGTATTGCTGTATTTTGTTTGCCAATATTTTGCTGAGGATTTTTGCATCTATGTTCATCAGTGATATTGGCCTGTAATTTTCCTTCTTTATGTTGTCCTTGTCTGGCTTTGGGGTCAGGGTGATGTTGGCCTCTTAAAATGTGTTAGAAAGTGTTCCCTCTTCAATTTTTGGAATAGTTGAGAAGGATAAGTATTAAATATTCTTTGAATGTTTGGTAGAATTCTCCTGAGAAGCCATCTGGTCCTGGACTTTTATTTTTTGGGAGGTTTTTGGTTACTATTTCAGTCTCTTTACTTGTGATTGGTCTATTCAGATTCTCTATTTCTTCTTGATTCACTTTTGGAAGGTTGTGTGTGTCTAAGAATTTATCCATTTCTTGTAGATTGTTCAGTTTGTTGGCTTGTAGTTTTTCACAATATCCCCCTATAGTATTTTGTATTTCTTTGGTATCCATTGTAATTTCTCCTCTTTCATTTATAATTTTATTTTTTTGAGTCTTCTCTCTTTGTTTCTTAGTGATTCTGGCTAAGGGTTTGTCAATTTTGTTTATCTTCTCATAGAAACAACTCTTAGTTTCATTGATCCTTTCTACATTTTTTTTTGTTTGTTTCATTAATTTCTGCTCTAATTTTTATTTCCCTCCTTCTGCTGACTTTGGGTTTTGTTTGTTCTTTTTTTTCTAGTTACGTTATGTGTAATTTAGGATTGTTTATTTGAAATTTCTCTTGTGTATTAAGGTGGGCCTGTATTGCTATGAATATCCCTCTTAGGACCGCAATTGCTGTATCCCATATGACCTGGTATGGTGTGTTTTCATTTTCATTTGTCTCCAGATTTTTTTTACTTCTCTTTTAATTTCTTCAATGATCCATTGGTTGTTCAGTAGCATGTTGTTTAATCTCCACATATTTGTCATTTTCCCAGTTTTTTTCTTATAGTTGATTTCTGGTTTCATAGCATTATGGTCAGAAAAGATGCTTCATGTGATTTTAATCTTCTTAAATTTATTGAGGCTTTTCTTGTTTCCTATATGGTCTATCTTTGAGAATGTTCCATGTGCACTTGAGAAGAATGTGTATTGTGCTGTTTTTGGATGGAGTGCTCTCTATATATCTATTAAGTCCCTCTGATCTAGTTTTTATTTAATTCCACTATTTCCTTGTTGACTTTCTGTCTGGATGATCTATCCATTGATGTAAGTGGGATGTTAAGGTCCCCCACTATTACTGTGTTGCTGTTAATATCTCATTTTATGTCTGTTGATAGTTGCTTTACATACTTTGGTGCTCTTGTGTTAGGTGCATAAATATTTATGTGTTATGTCCTCGTCATGGAGTGTCCCTTTTATCATTATATACTGCCCCTCCTTGTCTCTCATTTCCTTTTTTTATCTTGAAGTCTACTTTGTCTGATATACATATGGCAATGACTGCTTTCTTTTGTTTGCCATTAGCTTGGAGTATCGTCTACCATCTCTTCACTCTGAGCCTCTGTTTGTCTTTAGAGCTGAAATGTGTTTCCTGGAGGCAACATGTTGTTGAGTGTTGTTTTTTAATCCATCATAACACTCTGTGTCTTTTGATTGGAGAATTTAATCCATTTACATTTAGAGTGATTAGTGATATATAAGGGCTTAATGCTGTCATTTTATCATTTGTTTTCCAGTTCGTTCTGTATTTGTTTCTTGTCCTGTGTATTTCTGACTGCAAATTCAGTTTGATGATTCTCTATGATGCTTTTCTCTTTATTTATCATTTGTGTCTCTGTTCTGAGTTTTTGTTTACTGATTACCATGAGATTTGTACAAAAGATCTTGTAGATGAGATGGTCTATTTTCTGATCTATTTTCTGATAGGCTCTTATTTCCTTAGTCTAAGCAGGTTCCATCCCTTTCCTCTTCTCTGTCTAAGTCATTGCTGTCACAACTTATTCTGTTTTGTGTTGTGAGTTTGTGGTTAAAATGAAGTGATTATAGTTATTTTTGACGTTTTCCTTTCTTTAATCTTTAATTTTATAATTAAATGTTTGCTAATCTGTTCTGATAGAGACCTGCATTTTTCTGATTTTTGTCTACCTATGTATCTCCTTGCTCAAGGCTTTGTAAACCCTTTCTTTTTTTCAGATATGAGGGCCTTCTTGATCATTTCTTGTGTGTGGGGGGGTCTTGTGATGAATTCCCTCAGCTTTTGTTTATCTGGAAAAGTTTTCATTTCTCCATCATTTCTGAAGGATATTTTCACTGCGTAGAGTATTCTTGGTTAGAAGTTTTTATCTTTCAGAATTTTGAATATATCATTCCACTCTCTCCTAGCCTGTAAGGTTTCTCCTAAGAAATTTGCTGAAAGACTGATAGGGGTCCCATTGTAGGTTGTTTTCTTCTGCCTTGCTGCCCTTAATATTTTTTCTTTGTAATTTACTTTTGCCATTTTTACTAATATATGCCTTGGAGAAGGTCTTTTTACATTGAAGTAATTAGGAATTCTATTAGCTTCTTTTACTTGTAATTCCAGATCCTTCCCCAGGTTTGAGAAGTCCTCAGCTATTATTTATTTGAACAAGCTCTCTGCTCCTTTCTCCCTCTCGAATACCTATAATCCTTATGTTGCATTTTCTAATTGAGTCAAATATTTCTCTGAGAACTTCTTCATTTCTTTTTGGTCTTAGTTCTCTTTCCTCCCCTATCTGAAACATTTCTATATTTGTATCCTCTAAATTGCTAATTGTTTCCTCCATAATATCAGCTCTGTTATTTAAGGACTCCAGATTTTTCTTTATCTCATTCATTGTGTTTTTCATCTCCAACATTCCTGATTGGTTGTTTTTAAAGTTTCAATCTCTTTTGTGAAGAATTCCCTCTGTTCATTAATTTTATTCCTGATTTCGTTGAACTGTCTTTCTGAGTTTTCTTGTAACTCATTGAATTTTTTTTTATAATAGCTATTTTCAATTCTATGTCATTTAGATTGTAAATCTCTGTGCCTTCTGGATTGATTTCTGGGTGCTTGTCATTTTCCTTCTGGTCTGGAGTGTTAATATACCTCTGCATACTATTTGATGGGGTGGATTTGTGCCATTGCATAGTGGTAGTATATCTGGTTGCAGATTCCACCTGCTGCCATGAGGTGGGGCATGGCCATGTATTCTGAGCTTCCTTTGGAAGCTATGCTGACAGGGCCCATCTGTGTTTGCTGGTTCCCCACCACTGCTTTTCACACATATGCTCAAGTACTCTGGCAGGAGTCCCCTGCTGTGGCTGACTGGCCAAGAGGGTGTGCCAGGTGGGGAGAGGGGCGCTTTGTTTTGCATATCTGTCCTGAGGATGTTCCTGCTCTGCACTTGCTCTCTGCCCTCCTGGGCTGCTTAGCTTGGTGAATACACTCCCACAATTGCTTAGCCTCCTCAGTGTGGAGCTTTCCTACAGGTTGGGAGGCAACTCTGAGAGTGAAGGTGTTCACACAGAATGGCTGCCCCCTGCCAGAGCTGTGTGCAGTTCTGTGCCCTAGATCACTGCCATTCAGGGAGGGAGCGGAGATCCCCTTACCTCCTTCCACTGCCTCTCGGGGAGTCCAGAACCTCCACCTTCAGACATATGGCTGCGTCAGTTGTGTTGAGTGAATGTCCTCTGTTGGTTTATGAGTGTCCTTTTCATTGTATCTTAGGAGGAGAGTCTAAGGGAAGAGCTCACTCTGCCACAATGCTGACCTTGCACCTGACTCAATATTTTGATGATGCTTCTAAGTGAAAAAGATTTATTTAGGCAAATTCCTACCCATTATGTGATGGCAAAAGATTAATTTTTCAAAGCTGTCCAGAGAATAGCTTTCTATCACACCACACATGCCATATAATTTTTTCTCCAATGTACCAGTTATTCTGATAAGGATGGCCTGTGCTGACTGGTCTTCATAAATGTTACCAGCGGGCATGTTCTCAGGGATTCTCTGACCCTATGAAATGGACCCACTCAGAGACATGGAAAACCTTCTCTGAGATGAGCTCATGTAAATGGTTTCTGTGATGAAAATAGCAACGTGAGGTGGTGCCAGGGATTTCAGGTTCACAGAGTATAATTGGGATTTTCCCCGACTCACTGCACACTGTAATTTCACTGTTACATACATCCTTTAATTATGGGTTCTAATTGCCCATTTAAGTTCTGTAATTAGATAGAAAAACGTTAATTTTGTAGATATTACAATCAGCTCAAATGTACCAGATTCTTTCCCCTACCCTACCTTTCAAAGAAAATCAATGCATCATTAAAAGTTTGTGCACAGAAGGAGCCTCTCAGAGGGCAGCTTTTGGGAACCCTTGTTCAGGAATGATATGGGAATGTTCCCCTTCCTGTACTCCCCAGAGACCACTCTGCTGCATGTCAGAGACCTTGCTGGGTCTAGGGCAGTGAAGAACTCCTTTAATTCACATAGAACCAGTTTCTCTTGACTGGAAAATTTGAAGTTGACATCAATTCTTAATGAATCATGGGAGAGGAAAGAACTAATATTGGATCAACTCTGGCTTTTTGTTTCTTGTGTGACATTAAAAGAGGAAAAGATGAAATATTTTAGATTCATAGAGTTTGTACTTTTTATTTGTGTATGAACAGTTGATCATCTATCTATCATCTATCTATCTATCTATCTATCTATCTATCTATCTACCTATCATCTATGAGAGAGAGAAATAGACAGAGGGAAAGAAAGAGAGAGAGACTGCTTTACATTTTTAAGAAGCCCAGACTTTGATTAAACTCGACAATTTTATAGGTACTCTCAATAATTCAGATCTCTCTTTATAGCACTCTATTTTTTTAAAAAAGCTTTTTTTTTCTGGGTTTTTCCCTGTGACTCTGCTATGTCCATTTTATCCTACAGATTATACATATTTATCTATTTGCCCCCATTTATAAATCTAAGTAAAAAGAGGCAGTGTGTTAAGAGTAGGAAGAGCCTTGGTAACGGTCTGGGCCCTTTTGTCTTCTCCTTCTGCACATATACACTCTCTCTATGTGAGCTCACTTGTCTCATGTTTTAAATGCTGTCTCTAGGAGAGCCCTGACCTCTTCTCTGAGCTCCAGATTCAGATAACTATCAGAACTCTTGATATTTCTACTTGGATGACTCATAGGTGTTTTAAGCTTGATGTGTCCAAAACTGAATTTACTTTTCTTCCAAGTCATTGCTTGTCTATTTCCAAAAACTTGATAAATGGCAACACCATACACTCAGCTATTCAAGCCAGGACACTCAAAGTCATCCTTGATGGTTCCTCTTTCCGTATAGGAGCCATCAGCAAAAATTGTTTTGCCCTCCATAATGTTTCTTACATCTGTCCAGTTCCCTCTTTCTCCAGTGCTATTGTCCCAGTGCGGGGCCACCATCATTGCTCACCTAGCTAACTGTAGTAGCATCTTGTTTTATCCTCTTCTGTGCATGTAATTCTCATCTTTCTTCCAAATGCCAGCAAGAGCAATTGTTAAAAAGATTAATTAGTTCATGTCACTCCCTTGCTTAAAAATTTTCATTGATTTCCTTTGTATAAATTCAAACCTCTTACATGATGTGTTAGTCACCTCAGGGTGCCATAACAAAATGCCACAGACTGTGTGGCTTAAACAACTGAAATTTATTTCCTCATGGTTCTAGAGTCTGGAAAGTCCAAGATCAAGATCTGGCAGGGTTCAGTTTCTGGTGAGAGCTCCCCTCCTGGTTTGCAGACGGCTGCCTTCTTGCTGTTTTCTCACATGGCAGAGAAAGAGAGAAAGTGAGCTCTTCTGGTGTCTCTTCTTAGAAGAACAGTAATCCTATTGGATCAGGCCCCAACCCTTATGATCTCATTTAACCTTAATTACTTCCCTATCTTCAAATACAGTCACATTAGGGATTAGAGATTCAACATGTGGCTTTGAGGGGGACACAATTCAGTCCATAGCACATGGCCATGAAGCTTTATGTGGTGTGGTCCCCACCACTTGCACCGCTCATCTCCACTCTAGCCACTCTGGACTCTTTTTGGTTCCTTGAACAGACCAAACTCTTTTCTGCTTCAGGACCTTCATGCAAGCTATTCTGTTGCCTGAAACAACCAACTTCACCCCTCCTCCTACCTTTCTCCTGGTGACTCCATTTCATCCTTCAGATCTGAGCTTTCACCATCTCAGGGAAGGCTCCCCTATCTGCAGGTTGTTATTCTCAATCATTGTGTGCTGGTTGTTTCTTTCACAGGACTCAGCATATCTTGTAGTTATTTCCCCCAACATGTTGTAAATTCTACTAGGACAGCAATTTATGCGTTCTTAATTCACTGATAGGTTATCCAGCATTTAACATAGGACCTGGAACATATTTGATACTCAATAATATATATTGAGGAATGAGTGAATGAATAACAGAGACTCTGCCTCCCAGGAATTAATAACTCAGAGTAGGATTAACCCACTTTCATAGGTAATCAATGAACAGGATGAAGTGTTACATTTATCTTTCAGCTTGAGCAGACCGCCCCTTTTACTTTATCATTTCACCAACAGAGCTCCCTTCCCTCCCCCCCCAATTTTTTTGCTGTGTTAAAATACACATAACATAAAAATACTATCTTAACCATTTTACAGAGTTCAGTGACATTAAATATATTCATAATGTGCAGCCATTACCACCGTCCATCTCCATAACTCTTTTCTTCTTGTAACACTGAAACTCTTATACTCCTTAAACAATAACTCCCCATTCTCCCTTCCCCTGGCCCCTGCCCACCATCTTTCTACTTTCTGTCTCTATGATCCCCCTTTTGTTTTCACCAGTTCTTTTGGACACATGATTCAGTCAGAAGTCTGAGTTTGAACCCTACTTCTGTTTCTTACCAGTACGAAGGTCAACTGGTGCAGAGCGCTTTAAGAAACTTATTTATCATTTGCTAATCACATGTAATTATTATTAATAAAGGTAATATTGAGGTTGGAAAATCCCATATAGAGTTTCCTCTCTAGAAGCACTTTAACTGGGCGGAATAAATAGAGCACAACTAAGAGGAGAAACACTGCTCCACTTAGCAAGCACTTCCTAAGAGTCTCCTGAGGTCCAGGGACTATTCTGGATGCTGGGGAAATGGAAGTGAATCATACGGAGATCACAGGCTCGTGAGGGGATAGGCGTGTAAACAATGAGGGGAAGAAAGGGATGCTGGTGCTGGTATAGCATTTGCACAGCGTAGATGCGACCACAGAGGACATGGGGTCAGTTCTGTGGGGGGAATTATGGTGAGAAAGGGAAGGCTGGTGATCATATCATTGTTGGTGGTGAGTTTACCAGTCAAAAGGAACAGATAAGAGAGGCCTAGAGGCTGGAGATAGCCTGGGGCTTTTAAGGAGCCACACTTGTCTGGCCTGCTGAAGCAGATGTTTCAAAGAGAGTGTGCCTGGCCTGAAGACTTGCACATAGTAGGCACTTAGTTAATATTTAGTAAGTGAACGAGTAGATAAAAGCGGCAGAGGGGAGGATAGATACATTGGGAAAGGCAAGATTAGAGAAGGCCTTGTATGTCAAGCTAGGATCAGTGATGAGAGTGGGGAAGTTGCCAATGGAGTTTTCTTTAAGCAGGGAAGAGACCTGATCAGTCTGAATTTTAGAAAAATTCCTTTGGCAGCAGAACAGAGGATGGATTGGACAGAATGAGACTGAAGTCAGAAGCACAGACAGGAAGGGTAACTGAGCATTTGGTGGGAGCTGGAAGTGTAGACAGGAAGCGCATTCAGAGATGGTTATGTAATCTGGGGAGAAGTCCTGGGCCTGGCCTTGCAGTATAGAGAGATAGAGACAGGCAGGTGGAATGTCACAATCTGGGGACTGACTGGAGTGTGAGAGCACAGTTCAGTTGAATCTGTGTGTGAGAGAGAGAAAGAGTTGGAATGTGTGTATGTGTCCACCTGTACAAATTGAAATGTGTGTGTATTTAGGCAAGTGAGTGTAAAAGTGTGTGTGTGTACACTTGAGCTGGGATGTGTATGTGTATGTTTTTGTGAATGAGTTGGAGAGTGTCTGTGTGCAAGTGATTTGGAGAACGTGCATATTGGAATGTTATAAGTATTAGTGCATTGCTATGTGTGTGTGGGCACACTGGGTGCAAGTGAGCAGTCATGAATGATTTCCACTAATACTTGTCTATTTGGCCTAAAGGCTAGTAAAGTCCTCCTTCTGCCTCACTCCTGATCACATGCTCCAAGTCACACGCAGAAATGGGCAGAACAGCTCAGCCCGGTAATTCCATCCTGACTCACACTAGGCCATTTCCAGCCAAGTTTATTAATTGCTCCTCCTTATGCTCACACAGCACTTTCCTTTCTAACACTTGTCACACCGCTGTCCTCTTTAGTCTATATAGTACTTTCCCTTTGCTAGGCTGTGAAATCCTTAAGGATGAGAAAGTGCATCCTTTATCTTTCTATCCCCAGAGTCTAATTTATTCAGGCACACAGTAGGCACTCAGCTGATGTTTGTTGAATAAACTAAAGGAAAAGTAGCAATTTTGTAGCTTACCAAAACATAAAGTGTCCAAAGCAAAGTCTCCTTTTTGCTTCCTGTACCTCTTGGAAACAACGGTAATAACAGTTACCATTTATTAAGAACCTACTATGTGTTAGGTACCATTCCAGGTACATTATGTGCAATGTTTTTAAAAGTCCCTAGAGTTTCAAAAATCCTAGGAGGTAAATATCATCAACTGCCTTCTACAGATGACAGAGGTCTCACTAAGGTCAAGTAACTTGCCACGTCACACAGCTGGAAAGTAGAGAGCTACAATCGGAACCAAAGCCTGTGCTCTGAACTCCTGCCCTCTGCAGCTTGCCATTCCCTGTCGCGCCCCATCCCCAGCTCTCTCTTTCCTGAACTACAGGAAAAGGCACTGCCCTTCCTGTGAGAAATAAAAGGGTTTAATCTGGTCAAAAGGAAACAGTGTTTCCTCTGGGCTCAAGGGGATTTGGCCAATCACAGGGAGGGAACCAAAAACAATATTATCCCAGAGATGCATCCAGTTTGGGTTCGCTCCAGCTCTGGATCCTGTGAGCTGGTTCCCAGGAGCACAGGAGGAACGATAATCGTTCAGTTGAGATTCAAGCTCATGGCAGATTGACGATAGAGCTCTCCCTTTCCTCAAATGTTTGCTGCCTTCTTTTCATCCCCAAGGATCCAGGCAGGATGCTTTCTACCCCAGGGGGAGCCACTTCCAAATTCTGCTCTGTTACTCGGTTGAAAACTTCAAACTCATTGAGAGTTTGAACTATTTCCAACTCTGTGATAGTTACTATGGCAGGTTTAAACAAAGAGGCAAGGAATTTCTATCTCTAGATTGCCTTGCACATGGTTGGTATTCTATTAATATTTTATTTGCTGATGCACCCCAATTGGCTGTTGACTCTTTGCAGGGCTCCATTCACAGATAAATCATGGCTGATCTTTCCAGGCTCCTCAGCTCTTTTCCCTTGGGTTTCTCATTGTCATGGGTAACCCAGGGAGAAAGAAGCAGCTCAGAGGAGCCTCTCCTACATGGACGACTGGGGTATCCAAGGGAGGTCTTTGAGCTTGTTTTCTTCCTGCCTGATTTTCTATGCTTTTTAATTTGGAGGACTCATCCACAGTCTTTTTATTTAGCATTTTGGGACTGAACAGCAACTCCCAGGCAGCCCTCAGCTCTGGAAATTAGGCAGAAATAAAGATGGGGGGTTATGGATTTTGGGGAAGTCAGTGATTTCAGGGCTCCAGGAGGGTACCCTACTTCCGAAACCACTGCCCCTGTCTGCTGGATCTTAGCATCATTCCCTAAGCTTTAGGCTTAGATCTCTACTTTAGATATACTCTTCATCACCTCTCCCATTTCATATTATTTACACCTATGTGTTGGGGCTTGGGCAAGTTTTAACAACAAAAAAAACTTATAGAAGGGAAACTGCAGGGTTTATGCAACTTGTGGGGAAGGAGAGAGTGAATTTGGTGAAATCTAAAGTCACTAAATGTCACTCACTGGGGAGACACTGAGTCCTGCAGACAGATCCTTCAACATCTACCGGCAGTTAAGAACATGGTCCTAAAGCCAAACTGGCTGAATTCAAGTGTTGACTCTCTTACCTACTGGCTGTATGACCTTGGGCAGGTTAGCTAACTTCTCTGAGCCTTAGTTTACTCCTGTGTAAATTAGTGATGGTAATAATTCCTACCTTATAGGGTTGCTGTGAGGATTCAATGAAGCAATATATGTAGAAAACTAAGAATGGTACATGACACAAAGTAAAGCACTCACTAAAATGAACTACTATTAATATTTGGTTCTAAAGTTCTGTCCTACCTGGTTTATCAAACTCTCTCAAGTAAATCCTCTGGGATTTAGCGTTAGAGATGTCGGCTTTCAGAAAGTTAGGGCTGGGAGGAACCTTAGAGATGATCTAAACAAAACGCCTCTTTTGAGGATGAGGAAAGGTAGGTCCAAAGTCACAGAGAGAGTCACTGAGGCATCAGAAAACAGTGTCCAGCCTGTTGCCCAGAACACGTTTCTTCTCACAAAGCTGCTCATCATTGGCCCGGAGGATGGATGGATCCAGGCGTGACTTTATGTCTCCCTGTCAAGCCATGTCCCCTTGAACAGCGGCACAGTTTCTGTAGGAGTCCCTCAGGTGACAAAGCAGGTTGTGTTCAAAGACCAGTGAGGTGGAGAAACTGCCCCAGCCACTAATCTCCTGGTTGGACTCGGTCAGGGGAGCTCAGCGGAGTCTGAGAGTCCTGGAGACCTGGGAGGAAAGGGGAGGCCTTGAGGGAATTCGATATTGAAGGAGGAACATGAAAATTCTTAAAGATGCAGATCAATGTCTTATTTTTTACGTCAAGGACTTGGGTAAATTTTTGTTGTGATGGTTCCTGCATTGCCGAGGCATGTTCTTAAGAAGAGCGATGCTCCCCAGCTAGTGTTTCCTTGTTGAAGGCCTCAGACATATTTAGAACAACACTGGGGAAACAGACTCCCTTTAAAAAAAGTGTAGGGGCCGGCCCCATGGCCTAGTGGTTGGGTTTGGCACACTCTGCTTCGGCAGCCCGGGTTCATGGGTTCAGATCCCGGGCACAGACATACACTACTCATCAGCCATGCTGTGGTGGTGACCCACATACAAAATAGAGGACAATTGACACAGATGTTAGCTCAGGGTGAATCTTCCTCAGCAAAAAAAAAAAAAAAGTGTAAAAATAGTACAACCCAATCTTGGAGAAGGTTTCTTTTTTGGGGAAGAGGACTTTACTCATAATCCTGTCAGATGAACATATTCCAGTCTTTTTCTATAAAGACAAAATTTTATAAAATAAAAATTACAGAGCTAGACATTTTTAAGAAAACTCAAGTGCTGCTCTTGGTTCAGTCAAAGACTTGCTGACTATCCTCAGGGAAGTCAGTCTGGCTTCGTTTTTGGGAGGAGAGTGTTGCATCCTACGAATGTGATCACTGGAGTCTGTTTCTGTTATGGAGAGTGGTAGAAACCAGACTTTAAGCCTGAATCCTGCTTCCCTGTTTGCTGGATGACCTTGAGAAAGTGTCTTAACCTTTCCGGCTTTGTTTTCTAGCTTTTGTAAGAGAGATTACCGTCACACAATGACAGCATCAGCTTGTTTAACATGTACTGTGCTCAGCCTTGACACGGGCAAAAGCTTTCCAGGGACTCAGGGTGAAATCTCCTCTATGGGGTCTTTGATTGGAATTTGGTTGACTGATTTATACAATTTACAATCGTGGATTGATTGAGACTCTTTGCTAACTATTTTTCTTTATGCTGGTTCCCCAGGTCCTGTCCTCTCTGTGGTGACAGGGGTCATTTACCAGATCATTTTGTCCTCCTATTTTCATTAACTAAGTCACTCAAGCCCACCTAGATCCCAGGAGACCCTGCATAGATGAGGGGGGTGGTAGGAGAGTGAATGGTCCCAGCATAGGGGTGTTCACAGCTGAAGAGAGCCAAGAGTGTGAAACTCCACTCTTCTGCCCTGAGTCATCTTATTAGCTGCTTCGTTTCAAGGAAGGAAGGTTAATTTTGGGTCCCCCTTGGAACATTCAGGGGACTCTTGCCAAATCCAGGATAGCCTTGAGCTATAACCCCATGAGGCTCCTGGATGTGTCTGTGTGTCTGCTTTGGACCAGACCCAAGGCGCTGCCCTGTGCCCTATTCACGGTGAGGGTGAGGGTGGGGGTCAGTGTTTATCTTGGTGGGCCTCACTGGAGCTGGACACTGCTGCTTTGTTGGCTCAGGCTGAAGTATGCCTCTTCTTTTTTAATTGGCCGGAGACTCTCCCTGGGGCACTTGGCCTACCAATGATTTTGGCCTCTTTTGCTCAGGCCCTCTGGGATCATAAGGAGAGCACTATTTCCCCCTGCCTGCCCAAACCAGCAGCAGCCAGTTACGAACTGGCATTCATGGCTGCGCATGGTATCACGCCAAAGGACTAGCTGGTGAACTGGAGGTTCACTTCTCTCCCTAGTGGGACTGAAGCTCCCTGAGCAGGTGGACCTGTTAGAATTTGTACAGTGTGTGCCAAACAACACCAGGCGTAGGAACTAGGCAACCTGCTTGCTGCCTAGCTCAGGCTGGTGAAGCATAGCGGGTGCAAGCAGGCATGTGGGAGTCAGACTGGGTTCAAATTCCGACTCCACTAACATCTGGATGTGTTAACTTAGGCAAATGTGTTTTGGTTTCCTAATCTGTAAAATGGGTATATTTGGGGGGTTTTGACGATATTGTATTGAAGATTCAAAGAGCTAACACATTAGATTGAAAGACACGTAATTGCTGATATTTTAACTATTTTGAACCTATAAACATAACAAAGATTAGCAGAGTGCTTTAAAAACACGACCCAACTGTCTAATATGCTATCTATAAGAAACTCGCTTCAGTGCTCGCTTGGGCAGCACGTATACTAAAATTGGAACAATACAGAGAAGATTAGCATGGCCCTTGAGCAAGGACGACACACAAATTAGTGAAGTGCTCCATAGTTTTCACGCCTCCTGCCCCCACCCCCTATGAGATGAGTGACACCCAAGACCCTGCCAGTGTCCCTGTGGTTGCCACCCAGGTGAAGATGGGGGCTGGAGCTGTCAAGGCATGGGCAGGGGGTCTCTCCGTTCCCGCCAGCACCAGGAGCTCCAGGCCTCCCTCAGCCTTCTGGAGCACAGTTTCCTCCAGGAATTCCTCTCCAAAGCTCCCTGTTTCCAGATTTTGCATAGGTATCTCCTGCCGTGGTGCTGGTCTACTTCCAGCGTGCCAACCTGAAGCTCAGTAACTATATCCACAGCAACCTGTTCTTGGTACTGTACCTTGCAAATGACATGGAGGAGGGCCTGGAGGACTCCAAATGTGTGATTTTCCCGTGGTCCCTGGGCAAAGATTGGTGTCATTGCATGTCAGACTTCCTGCACCAGAGGGTCAAGCTGTGGGCGTGGATGGGCTTCCAGGCTGTTGTGAACCGCCAGTGCTGGGAGGAGGTCATGGCCAAGGAGCCGTCCCACTGAGCCTGGACTTGGGAGCAGTGCCCCCACCATGGCAGAGCTCAGAGGAGCAGTCCAAAGGCCCAGGTTCTCCTCCCCCAAGGCCTTGGCCTCTCACCACCCCACTGTTCCCTCTCTGCCTTGCTCCCTCACCGCAGCCGCTGCTGCCACCACCCCCACCCCTTGCCCTTCCCCAGACCCTGAGTGGCATTACTCTCCCTCCTAAGCCTGTCTCTCAGTGCCTGAAGACCCCTGGAGTAGGGGCTTCCTCATCATCCTGCCCCTGCAGCTGCAACTGGAGCCAGGCACCTACACCCTCCACATTTTCCCAAAGCCTTCACAGTGCTCTGGGCACTGACACTCGCTTGCAGGCTGAAGGGCAGCCTGCTGGCTTGCCCACTGACCCAATGCTCTACTGGCTGTGGCCCCCCTGGCCTCCTGTCATACAGGCCTCAGGCTGGCAGTGCTGCCCATGCCTCCTCCCCCTTCTCCCAACCTACAAGTTGTCCCCACTCAGACCAGGGCTCCCTCTAATGAACTTGTGTCCACAGGACACCAGCTGTGAAAAAAAAAAAGAAAGTCACTTCAAATATAATGATACAGACATGTTGAAAGAAAAAGGATGAAGAAAGGTATATTATGCAAATATTAACCGATAGAGAGCAAGAGTGGCTATAATAATAGATGTGAAAATTCTCAACAAAATATTAGCAAATAGGCTATAACAATAAAAATTGTACACTACAGCTAAGTAGGATTTATTTCAGGTATGCAAGGGCAGTTCAATATGAAAAATCATATGATCATATTAATTGATGCAGAAAAAGAATTTCACAAAATCCAACACCCACTCATGATAAAAACTCTCAGGAGGTAGGAATAGAGGGGAATTACCTGAACTCTGTAAGAGCATCTAAAAAAATTTACAGCTAACAGCATACTTAATGATGAAATACTGAAGACTTTCTCCTTAAGACTGGGATCAAGGCAAGGATGTCTGCTTGTGACACTCTTATTCAACATAGTACTGGAAGTCTAGCCATTGCAAAAAAAGAAATAAAGGTATACAGATTGGAAAGGAAGAAGTAAAACTAAATTTGAAGTTGACATGATTGCCTACATACACAATCTCAAAAATCTACACAAGAACCCCTCCTAGAACCAATAAGTGGGTTCAGCAAAGTCACAGGATACAAGCTCAACAAGCTCATAGGGTACAAAAATCAGTTGTAGTTTTGTATACTAGCAATGAACATGCAGACACCAAAATTAAAAACACAATGCCATTTATCACTCAAAAATATTTGTGTAAATTTAGTAAAACATGCACAGAACTTGTATGCTGAAAATTTTAAAACCTGAGGAAAGAAATCAAAAGAAGAGCTAAATAAATGGAGAGACATATTATGTTCGTGGATTGGAAGGTTCAATATAGCAAAGATGCCAATTCTCCCCAAATTAATACACAGGTTTAACACAATTCCTATTGAAATCTTAGCAAAAAATTCTTTTTGTGAAAATAGGCCAAATTATTTTAAAATTTAGTTGGACAGGTCAAGGAACTATAATAACTAGAACAATTTTGAAAAGGAACAATAAAGAGTGAGGAATCAGTCTACCCTATTTGAAGACTTGTATTGCTACAGTAATCAAGACTGTGTGGTTCTTTAGATAAAAAGAATAGACACATAGATCAAAGGAAGACAATGGAGAATCCAGAAATAGACCTACATAATTATGCCTCTGTGTGGCTTTATTCTGCAAAACAGCTCTAGACTCAGAGTCAGGAGGCCCAAGTTTAGGTCCCAAGACTACTATTCACTTGCTATGTGGCCGTGGACAAGTGACTTATTCCATTCTAAAAGTCTTTGATTCTCTGGGTCTAAATCACTTACCTTTTCCCATCTCAGTTTCCACTTCTATTTAATGGGGAAACCCTGGCCTCTCTTCCTTGCAACTCTCTGTTTGACAAGGGATGACAAAATGCCTTTCTTTTCTTTTGCATGAAGAATTCTACAAGCTAAAAGAGTGACTACATTGATTGATGTTAATAATAGACCTCAACATCATGAGAACTCAACTGTGTGCACTCAAAGTCAAATTTCAAGAGCTTTAGTATAATTTATTTGTTTGTAATTTGGTTTCTTTCTTCCTGACTAACACCGTCAGTTCTTCATTTGGACTCCTTAAGGGGCATGAGGAGTGGGACTCATTTTTGGGGAGCTGTTTTTAGAGTTCTCTAAGGCCCAAAGTTCTGGCTATTTGATCTTCTGAGAATGTCTCTGAATAAGAGATTTTATAGTAATTTAAGAAATGTTCAAAGATAGATGCTTTGTTTCCCAATAGAACACTTCTGCTTGTGTGGGCAGAAAGATCTTGAAATGATTCAACCAACCAACCAACAACCAACCACCCGAAGAGGATTATACGTAAATTCATGTTGTGTGGATACTGGGAGCTTTGAAAGCCATATACGTGGAACACAGATGCACAGATACACATGTGTGCACACACTCACTCACACACACACACACTCACACACATACAGACTAACAGCACTCTTAGCACCAATGCCACCTTATTTGATTACTACCATAACTTCTCATGGTTAAAAGCAAGCAAGAAAATTTAAAATATATAGATGTCAATAACACCCAGACTTGAACTGGGCCACAAGAACTTTTCCCTCTCAAGCTAGTGAGGCAGTTCAGCTAGTGGTTAGAAGTACAAATTCTAAAGGCAGATTGCCTGGATTGAAATCACAACCTCACCATTTATTAAATGTGATGGTGGACATATTGTTTAACTGCTTCGTGCCTTGGTTTTCTCTTCAGGATAATTAGAGGAATACCTATCTCATAGGACTGCTGTGAAGATTTGAAGAAATAATTTATGCTGAACTTTTATGCATGAAATACATTTAGAACAGAGCAAATCAGAAATAATTGTGTTCTTTCGTCTAATGTACCAATGGACTGAGACACTCAGGGGCCCTCTGCCTTAAAGTAATTTCTCCATATATCGGTCATGGTGCTGTTGCCACAATACTCTTACCATTATTCATTTCTTTATTTGAGGCACTAAAATACAAATATGTTTCGAGGAGAGTCAGCAGAGTGATTTATAAAGTAGTTTATTAGACTGAGAGGCAGTTTGAAGACCTGGGTGAGGGGCCTGGGTCTAATCCCAGGGCCCCTGTTGACAAGGTATATAATTGTGGACAGGTCAACTGGTGTCCCTGAACCTCATTCTTATCTGTGCACAGAGGAGGCTGAACTGTATGGTGGCTGGTGTCCTTCCAGCTCTAATATCTGAAGAGACAGGATGCTGCATAAATGAAGAGACTGCTTTTATTGACGTAAATACTATGGAAGCTTAATAATAGTATTTATTGAACACTTTTTCTGTAGCAGCCACTTTTCTAAGCACTTTGATCTAGTCAACCCTTGCAGCCATCCTATGAAGAAGGCTTTATCATTATCCCCATTTTATAGAGCTAGAAACTGAAGCAGAGAGAGGCTTAGTGATTTGCTGAAGGTCACGTGGCTATTAAATGGCAGAGCTAGGATTTGTACCCAGATGATGTAGAGTACACACACCAGGCATTCTGTTCAGCACCAGATGGTGTAGGCAAATAGTAACTAAAGAGGGACTGTGTTCTATTCATCTTGTTTCCCCGACAGACCAGTAAGAGTACCTGGAGCTTCCTATAGGTCCTCAATAAACATTTATCATTCTTGTTGTTGGTGATGATGACACAAATTTGTTGAATTAAGTTGATTTCAGCCTCCTGGCCATATTTCGGAAGCTGACCACATTAAGCTCATTTTCTGTTGTTAATGTTATCCACATAAGGTGAAAGTTCCGGTTGGGGGCACAGGAGGCCTCCTGACAGGGTAGAAAGTGGGAAGATATACAGCAAGGAGAAGACAATGAAGCTGCCAGTCTTCGGGCTGTTCTCGTCTCTTCTCCTCCTGCCGCTGTGTTCATTTCACGTCTGGTAAAGTGGTCTTACTATGTTCCTATGAGGCGAGTTGCACTCTCTGATGTCCCTCAAAGGTACCCTAGAAAGGGTGGAAGGAAAAGGAGGCAAGTCACTGCCTGGACCAGGAATACTGACAAAGGCTTGCTCTTTCCTGTGTGCCCAGTAGCCTCTTTGTAAGCTTACGAACAAGTGTGGCCACGATGACCACAAAATGGCACCACTGGTCAGCTTGCTTTGCCAGCCTCTGTAAGTTCGGTGCCAATTATCAGACTCTCCCTAGCGATGTTGAGAGCTCACGCCTTATTTCCAGAAATGACCGTGGTAGATTAGCAATATTGCTTTGTTTTGAGGTTTTAAAAAATTTTGTTTTATTTAATTTTAATATTTAGTTTTAATATTTAATTAATATTTAATTTTAATTTAATATTTATTTTCAGTTCTATATATTATAATCTTTAGAGGTTTTCCCAGCTGTCCTAGGAAAAGAGCTCTGATCTTGCAGCCAGTAGCCCTGGATGTTCTAGTCTTAGTTTTGCTTTTAACTGACCATGATACTGTTAATGACACTCTGACCTGTGCTGTCTTATGACCCAGGTTTCTGGAGGGGATGGAGGAAACGCCTGATGCACAGGTCATATTGCTTGGGTCAGACTGGGGACAGGAGAGACGTTGAATTCTAAGACCTCCACCTCATCAATTCTGGCCCTAATGCAGTTACGTACCCAATCCGGCAATTAATAATGAGTATTTAGGGTACACACACTAAGCATTAATGGGCTAATGGGGAGATCGTTTTGTGGGTGCCCTTTCATCTGTCGGTGCAATCAGAGAAGTGAGACATGATGTAGGTGAGCATCTGGTGTTTTCACTCACAGCTTTTTGAAACTGCAACCCAATCTTCTGAAAGTTTCCAGGCTGACTCACTACAAAGGTGATTGTTTTGGAAAGTTTGAATGAGATTGATTCGCGACTCTAGTGTTATGCAAGCGAAGGATGGAGGCAGTTGAAAGAACCTTTGCATTGGATAGGTTCTAAGTGACTTTGACCAATAGGAATAGTTGAGCAAGGGTTCAGAGTGAAACAAGTGAGACACGTATTTCTCCAGGCAAGTGCCGGCACACACAAATGGGCACCATCTTTTGTTCTGTTCAGCGTGTGACTTCTTCTTCGTGTCTCCTTTCCCTTCGTTTGCACAGATACCTGTACCACTCAGCGCCAGGAGTATGCTAATCAAAGCTGGCATGTGTATAGTGCTTACCATTTGTCAGATACTTCTGAGTATTTTACACGTCACCTCATTTAGCCTCACGGAAGCCATGTGAGGTAGACATAATTGTTATACTTTATCGATAAGGCAACTGAGGGACAAAGAGGTGAAGTATCTCACCCGAGACAAATAAGTAGTTTGCCCAAGATTTGAACTGAGGCAGTGCCTGGTTTTAGAGCCTAAGCTTTTAACCACAACACCCCACTGGCTCTATAAAATCTACAAGGGTATTGATTTTAAGCTCTGTTAGTTGAAAAGCATTTATACACTCTCTCTATTAAAAATCTGAGCTGTGTGTGGGTTATGAATCTGTCTGTAAGAAAGACTCTGCTGTGACTCACGGAGGAGGGGTGTCCAGGGTGCGTCACTAGACATGATAATCCCAAAGCTGTCCTGGGTTGAACTGAGTTGTTACAGTGGTGGCCAGAACACTGGCTGGAGAAGGTTCAGGAAAGTACAGAGCGGTGGGAAGGTAACCTGAGAGTGCTTAGCTCCCAGTGTGTCCCTCAGAACCTGATGAGTGTAGCTTGGCTGGTTCTGGCTGTGACGCTAGCTCTGGCTCTTTTTTTTTTTTTTTTTTTTTGGTGAGGAAGATTGGCCCTGAGCTAACATCTGTTGTCAATCCTCCTCTTTTTTGCTCGAGGAAGATTGTCCCTGGGTTAACATCTGTGCCAGTCTTCTTCCACTTTGTATGTGAGACGCTGCCACAGCCTGGCTTGATGAGTGGTGTGTATGTCTGTGCCCGAAATCTGAACCTGTGAACCCTGGGCCACTGAAGCCGAGCACGCAAACTTAACTACCATGTCCTGTCAGACTCTTGTCAATGAGTGAGTATCTCGTGGCTTTGTCTCCACTGATGATGAAGTCCCAGGCCCATGTGATCCTGTCCCAATATTCTGCCAGGAAATTGCCCACACTTTTGTTGTGTGACCCGAGTTGCTTAATTCAGTCTGGTTGGCTGGACTTTGTTCCAGTAACCAGTGTTGGCTTTGTGTATTGTTCTGTGCATCTCTTCCAGCTGGTGTCAGGGCTGCGCTATGGGTTGGGACCAGGGCTCAGGTGCCAGTTGCAATGTGACCAACTGCTGCAAGGATAGCCAATGGCAGGACAGCAACACACTCTGCTGTGTAGCCGAAATCATAGTGACTGATATGAATTCATGTGGGTGTCTATTGTGTGTGGTGACAGCTAATACTTGTAGCGCTTTCAAAGTGCCTGTCACTGTTTAGCCCTCACCGTGACCAAATTGATGGGTGCAGTTATTGAACCCATTTTACAATTGAAGAAGCATAGGCACAGAGAGGGCAAATAATTTGCTCCAGGTCATTCAGTAAACAAACGGAGGAATTAGGATTTGAACCTAGACAGTTAAGGCCCAGCATCCGTGCTCTTGGCCACCCGTGCCTCCTCTCCTCTGCTAGAATTTATAGGGGATAAACATGGGACTTCCCTCAAAGACTGTCTCATTGGTGTCAATTATTTAGGTTTTTGGTAGTCTTTGGGTTTACTTGAAGTTGATGGTCTTCTGGAAAATGTAAAGTGTCGTTTATAAGTAATGCTTCAATGTTTTGTCTCAAGTTCATTTTTCAAAGAGCTTTTCAAGAACACAGAAGACAACGCTGAGCCATTAGGGACTAAAATCATTTAGTCCCATGTGATCATTTGTGGTATCAAAATGGCCATTGTATATTGAGCACATCCTGTGAGCTGGGCACTTTCTTTTTTTTAAAGATTTTATTTTTTAAAAAATTTTTCCTTCTTCTCCCCAAAGTCCCCCAGTACATAGTTGCATATATTAGTTGTGGGTCCCTCTAGTTGTGCCATGTGGGATGCCACCTCACTGTGGCCTGATGAGCGGTGCCATGTCTGCGCCCAGAATCTGAACCAGTGAAACCCTGGGCCACAGCAGCGGAGCACGCGAACTTAACCACTCGGCCACGGGGCCGGCCCCCGGGCATTTTCTAAACACCTTCCATGTGTTTCTTCACTTTATGCTCATAACTCCTCTCTGGGTGTGGACTATAATTAACCCCATTTTATAGAAGAGGAAGTTGAGGTTCGGGGCTGTTATATAACGAGCTCGCAGTCACACTGCTAGTAAGTGGTGGGGCTGGCATAGGAACCGAGGCAGTCTGGCTCCAGAGTTCATGTTCTTAATTAACCACCACTCCAGCGTCGAAAGACAGTTGGACTTGGGGTTAGGACACTCATGCCGGCTCTGCCAGAATGTCAACATGAGTAATGCTGGCCAAGTCTCACCATTTCTCTGCTTCTCATTCATTCATTCAACAACTATTTATAGCATACCTACCATGAGCCAGGCATTGTTAGCTCTGGGCACATACTGGTTGATAAGACAGACTTGGTCGTGCTCGTATAGTTTACAGTGGAATTGTCAGTTTCGTCATCTATAAAAGAGGAGAACTAAAATATATTAAAAACATTTCTTTGGCTCGGCCCAGTGGTGTAGTAGTTAAGTTCATGTGCTCTGCTTTGGTGGCCCGGGTTTGAGGGTTTGGATCCCAAATTTAGACATACACACCACTGCTCATCAGGCTGTGCTGTGGCGGCATCTCACATACAAAACAGAGGAAGACTGGCACAAATGCTACGTCAGGGACAATCTTCCTCAAGCAAAAAGATGAAGATTGGCAACAGATGTTAGCTCAGGGCCAATCTTCCTCACCGAAAAACAAAACAAAAAACAAATTTCTCATCCTTTTGAAAGCCCATGTCTCTTTTTATAAACACAAAACATTACGCCTTCCCTAATGTTCTTTGAAATTTTTAAGTGAGTGAAATGCCATGACTAAAAATAAATTAAAGCAATTATACTAGTGAGTAATTTTTGTTTAAATCACACAGGCCCTCGTTCCTACCCCTAGGGGGATTCCGATACACTGCCCCCATAAGACCGGGTATTCTTTCGGTTAAGAATCATTGGGATGGTATTCTCACTCTAACAACAAAGGGATCTACAGTTAAATTTTAATTGCTTTAAAACACTGGGGTTGCGTCTATTTAATTTGTGTTCATTCTTTCACCAGGTTTTAGCTCTTGGGTTTGTATGGCAAACAAAACTTTACTCATTCCTTTTACTGAAAACCTCTTTCCCCCACCAGGGCATTGTTGTGAGTCACGAGCTCTCTCATCCTCTGACATTTTCGCGTCCTGTTTATGGAGGAACGCCGAGGGACTTGTCCGTGTGTCTGGCACAGCAGGCCCACGGGCTCCTCCTCATTTGGTGGCTTTATGAGTTACCTGAGCTTTTGGCTCTAGGAAAGGTCTGGGCTGTTTTTACTTTGAGATTTGCATGGGGAATGATGCTTCACAGACCTCTTAGGAACACCAACTGGCTTATAAGTGCTCCCTGAAGACGGGGCTCTGGAAGGACTGGCTTCTCCAACACAGTGCCTTGCACTTGGTTATGCGTTACCTTCATGTCCTCTAAATGCTTCAGGGACTCATTTAGAAACTCTCAGCGATGGTGTCACCGTGCAGAGTAAATGAGCACGACGTACCTGCTGGTTGTGCTGAAGGAGTAGAGAGCAGGATTCTCTAAATTTTTTTTATTTTGACAAGAACACTTAACATGAGATCTATCTTTTTAACAGATTTGAATGCACAATGCGTTATTGTTGACTGTAGGCGCAGTGTCGGACGGCAGATCTCTAGAGCATAATCATCTTCCCTAACTGCAACTTTTTGCCTGTTGATTAATAGCTCCCCACTTCCCTTTTCTCCCAGCCCCTGGTAACCACCATCCCAGTCTTTGATTTTATGAATCTGACTATTTTAAATACCTCATATAAGTGGAATCCTGCGGTACTTATCTTTCTGTGTCTGGTTTATTTCACTTAGGATAATGTCTAATTATTATTGGAAGAATTTATTTGCTTGGGTTTTTAAAGGAGTGATAGGTGTTGTGAAAAAATGTAATTTAATTCAACAAATGTTGGTGCAGGCGCTATGCTTAGTGGCAGGTGTATAGAGATGAATAAGACCAGTGTCTAGCGACATCCTTGCAAATGTTTAACAATGGGCTCTGTGGGGGCAGGGGGAACCCTGATTTGTGGCATTTGCTGATTTCCATAGTGTAAGAATACTCTTACCGTGGTTGATTTCAAGCTACCAACATGGTGTCAACCTGCTTGCAGAAGTCTTGAAAATTTTCTAGTCAGCTCTCATAGCCTATGCAAGCTGGTCCTGTACTCTACTGCCAATGTCTGCTTTCAAAAAGTTGTCAGTTTAAACTAGGACATAGATAAATTGCAATGCAGTATGATAAGGGCAGAGATAGAAGGATGTACAAGGGGGCAAGGTGTCATGGAGGACAGTGATTCAGTTCCATGGTGGGCACATCCACATGGGGAGCTGCAGGGAGAGTAAAGATGTGTAAGGAAAGCCTGTAGGTAGGTGGAGACAGGGACTTTCAGAGCATCCCCATTGTCTTAAGCTCGAGGAGAGACACCTTGGCCTGACTTTAAGGTCCCTTGCAGTCTAGCCTCACCTTACCTGGCTAACCTTTTCTCCCACACTAACCGACACCAACTCTCCACTCTGGCCAGTCCAGCCCAGTCTTGGGAACATATTCTTGCCTTGGCTCACACCACTCTCCCCATTTGGAAAGCACTTTCCGCTCATCTCCATTTCTCTGCTTTCCTCATCCCCTTCAGGAACTCTTCCAAGTCACAGAAAGCACGAACACTGATAAAGTGGATTACATCAAAGTTAAGAATTTGTGTTCATCAAAAGTCATTGTTAAGAAAGTGAAAGGCAAACAGCAGAGTCAGAAAAAAATATTTGCAGCACTTATAACCAACAAAGGGCTTGCATTCAGAACATATAAAGAACCCTCGCAAATCACTAAGAAAAAGACAAAAGGGGGAAAGAGGCTTGAACAAGAACATCACAAGAGTGGATATCCAAGTGGTACATATGAAAAAATGCTTATCTTCACTAGTCATTGGGGAAATGAAAATTAGATACTACTATTCACTCACCAAAATGGCTAAAATTAAATAGACTTGCACTACCAAGTTTGTCAAGGATTTGGAGCAATGGAAAATAGCATACATTGCTGTTGAGAGTGGAAATGGATGCAATCATTTCAGAAGTATTTGGTAAAATTGGACACATACATACTCAATGTCTCAGCAATTATTGTCTTAGATATACAGCTCCTTCCCACACCAAAATACATACATATGCTCACCTAAAGTTACGTACTGGAGTGTTCATAGCAGCATCAATAGTAATGACTCCAAAGTGGAAACATCCAGACGTTCCTCAATAGTAGAAAATAAGTTATGGAGCACTCATAAAGCGGAATCCTATGCGGCTATGAAAAAGAATGAAGTGTTACTCTATATAACAACATGGATGAATCTCACAAATCTAGTGTTGAATGAGGTGGGCCAGACACAAAAGAATACAGATGGAATTATTCCATTTGTGTAAAGTTCGAAAGCAGGGAAAACTATTTATGGGGTTAGAAGTCAGTTTACTTGTTACCTTTGGGGAGGAGCAAAGCTGGTAGGGATTGGGAGGGTCGTGTGCAGACTCTGATGATGCTTTCCTCCTTGCCCTGAGCAGTGATGATGTGGGTATGTTCATTCTGTTATAATTCGTTGAGCTATATGTGTATGGTTTGTGTACCTTTCTGTGTGTCTTGTATTTTCATTAACTGAAAAAACAAAGGAGCTTCTGAATGAAAGTGTTAGAAATAGACATGAGTGTATGTTTTTCTAGACCACTTTTGTGTTTTCTCTTTCATCGTTTCCTATCTTAATGGATTTAGTCATTAAACAAAGATATATGGAGAGTGACCATATGCCAGGAGCTATTTTAAATACTGAGGATAAAACAGGGAACAAAATAGAAAAAAATTGCAGCTCTCATGGAACTCATATGGCGACAGAAAGGCAATTGAACAAACAGATACATAAAATGGCAAGTGGTGATAAATTCTATGAGGTAACATTAGCGGGTAAAGGATGGAGAGTGATGGAGCTGGGGTAAGGATTTGGGCACTGATTTGAAGTTATTGTACAGAGGGTGGTGGAGGAGACTCTGTGATAAGGCAGCACCCGAATGAGGGGAGAACAGAGTGAGCCTAGGAGGTACGTGGGGGAACAGCATTCCAGGCAGAGTCAACAGTGAGTGCAGAGGCCCTGGAATGGGGCCTCAGCTTCTCAAGCCAGAAACTTGGGCCTCCTTCTTGGCTTCTCTCTGTCTTCTTCACCCTCGTCTTCAAACCAAATCACCAATCCATTTGATTCCATACCTAACATCCCTTAATTTTTCTACTTTTTCTCCATCTGCCCAGTTGCCTACCAGGACAACAGTTTCTGAACTCTGCCTGCCCACTTCCCATCTTTTTGGTCCTCTGATGGGCCTCCCCTTTGTGCTCAGAGTAGATGCCCCACAAGACTTCTGCTTTCCTCCGTGGTCTCATTTCTTGCTGCCTGTGCCTGGCACTCCATGCTGGAGTAGACACCAAAATGATTGCGTTTCCCCAGATTCCCCTGAGTCCTCTGTGTCTGGACCTTTCTACACGAGGGTGCTTCTCCTCCAGCATCCTCTCCCTCCCCACCTACCCATTTCAGACTGCTCATCCCACAGGGCTTAGCTTAGATGTTGTTTATTCTGGGAATTGTTTCCTGCCTCTTAAATGTCAGCCAGGTGTCCTTCTAAGGGGGCCTCCTTGCACCCTGTGTCACCCCATCATTGCTGTCTCACATCATTCTGTAATTGCTTTTTATTTTTCTGAACCTCTCAATAAACTCTAACACACAAGTGGGAGGTAACTGTTGCTATTTTGTGTCCCAGTTCTTAGCTCAGTTCCTGACATTTAGAAATTGCACAATAAATATTAAACGAATGCATGTTGAGCTAGATCCCTGTGATACGACAAGAGTCTGGAAGTATTTTTATTAATAATTAATAGAACTATTTTACAGTCAAAACGATATTCATTAACTGACAAAAGCCAGACCAGCCTTGTGTTTAAGTTCTGGTTCCTGGTACTTTTGTGTTCCATAATTTCTCAAACTCGTAAATAGGATCTTTCAAATTTTAATATTACCTTATTTCACTCAATCGTATGTAAAGTTTCAATTCATAGAACTTTGAATCTCTCTGTGAAAAAATTCAAATGTCGAGCTCTAAATATCATGCTCTGACTGCAGAACAATATCATTATTGTGACTTATTTCTAGAGTTGAGACGTAATTTCTAGAAAAAAAATTCTGAGTCAAACTTTATGAGTTTTGTCAAGTTTTTGGCATGCCAGGTGGACATTCTTTCCAATTTGTCACAGCCCCTTCATATGGAAATGAAAGCTTTTAACATGATGAGAGAGTGAGGGAGACAAGAGAGAAAAAGAAAGCTGTTCTTCCCCCGGGGTTTATGCCTCTGGTGAGAAGTGACACCACATCCGCACTAGGTGTGAGGCGTGGAGCAGGGTCTTAAAATGGGGATGGGGGACCAACCCCATGGCGGAGTGGTTAAGTTCACACGCTCCTCTTCGGCAGCCCAGGGCTTCCCGGGTTCCGATCCTGGGCGCGGACATGGCACCGCTCATCAAGCCACGCTGAGGTGGCGTCCCACGTGCCACAACTAGAAGGACCCACAACTAAAATATACAACTATGTACCAGGGGGCTTTGGGGAGAAAAAGGAAAACTAAAATCTTTTAAAAAAAAGAAAGAAAGATAATCTTATTTATTTTTTATTTTTTATTTTTTTAGTTTTCAGTGTACAGATCTTTCACTCCTTTGGTTAAGTTTATTCCTAGGTCTTTTATTCTCTTTTATTATTATTATTATTGAGTTAATGATAGGTTATAATCTTGTGAAATTTCAGTTGTACATTATTGTTTGTCAGTCGCATAGTAGGTGCACCACTTCACCCTTTGTGCCCACCCCCCACCCCACCTATGCCCTGGTAGCCACTAATCTGTTCTCTTTGTCTACATTTTTAAATTCCTCATATGACTGAAGTCATACAGAGATTGTCCTTCTTTAACTGGCTTATTTCACTTAACATAATTCCCAAAAGAGAGATTAAATCTTATTTAATTCCAATACCAGTCATATAGGATTGTCAACAATAGATATCTGGAATGCAAGAATTTAGCTAGGAAAGCTTTATTGCTCATACAGTTTGCAAACTGGGGAGATGCAGCCTTGGAAAGAAATCAAAAGTACGCTCCGGGGAGGGTGTGAAAAAGCAGAGCTTTAAAAGGCAAAAACCGTGGACCGCAGGGGTTGTTTTGAAAGCCCTCTGATTTATTGGTTCCCCTATAGATACTGTGTTCTAAAATCAGCTATACAAGGCTCCTGGCCATCTGTCACGAAGGAATGCTCAGTTTCAGGCACAAGTTGGGGTTTTTCTGAGAACAGAGTATGTGACTGCACCTGGGTCCTGGCATGGCCACTTGACTCTGTTTTAAGGTCCTGGTTAGCCACACAGAATCCATTTTGTCTTTCTCTTTTAGGAGTCTTCTCTCTTTTTTTTAGTTGTACAGGATCAATACCATTATATCCCCATTTTACGGATGAGAAAATAAGGCTCAGAGAGGTTGAGTGATTTGCCCCAGGTTACACAGCAGGTCAGTGGTAGTGCTGAGCTATGAACCCATTCCCTCTGATTCAAAATGTGCAAGGCTCCTAATCCCTAGGCTCTACTGCCTCCCATACGGAAAAATAAATCAACCAACTCGTTCTAGAGCTAAATGCATCTTACTTTAGGCAATCTATTGCTGTGGACTATCCATGTCACCATCCACCCATTATGCTCCAGTCCTGGTTAAAGGGTAGGAGACAAGTGATGGCAGATTCTATGCAAATGTGAGCATCTGACCTATAGAAGACACTGAAATAATATCTTTTTCACCAAAGAGCACTAAAATAAGCTTCACCAAGCAAGGGTTCATAAAAGAAGATCTCTAAATTGTGGGTGGGGTGGATGAGCATTCTTTCAGAGCAAACAGAGTTCCTGCCTGCTGAGGAAGCTGTGATCCCAGAGAGAAGGAGAGGGAACAGCCGGCCCTCTTTCCCCAAAGGGCCGGCAGCCCCCTCTCTGGCCTCTGGGCTCAGTGCTCTGGCTGAGGGCGTGTTTGTTTGGCTGTGACTCTCTTCCTTCAGTTTCCCTCTCGCAGTGTCATATTTCATGAGCTCCGGGGCCGGGGCGAGACTGCCATGGAGCTCCAGGCTCCCCCGCCTGTTTTCGGCCTGAGCCTCTGGCTTTAGTCGCTTCCTCCTTGGCCAAAGCAGGGTGAGGGTTTGAAAAATGACACTGATTGGATGCACGTTTGGTGGGGGCGATTGCTGGAGAAGCACCTCACCAATCCCCAGCCCAAAATGAAACTGACAGCTACACCCTCCTGGTAGGGGCCCAAACCGCTGCCTTATTAAGAGAGGCCCCTTTCCTCTCCTTCCTCACCCACACACTTGCAGCTTGCCCAGCTCTTCCTGCTGAAATCAGAGGTAGGCCATGTGTCCCACAGCCTTCTTCCCTGCCCACGCTTTGTACCCAGCCACTAGTTTCCTCTGCAGTGGAAAGCCCCCGCTTGTCTAACTGGATTAATCCTCTGCTTGAGGCTCCAGAATTTACTTCCCAATTTCTGGATCTTGAGTCCCTGTCCTTCGTAGCCCAGAATCTCCACTGGCCTGCTGAGATTGCCCTGTCGCAGAGCCCTCGCCTCGTCCCACCCCTCCTCCTTTTGCTGAATCCCCCCCGTCGTCACCACTCTGGGTGGGGTGGGGTGGAATTGACGGGGACACATGCGTCTGGAGTCTGATCATCATCTTGGGCGGGAGAGAGCCCAGTAGAGAAGTAATGACATATTTATGAGCAACTCTCTCTGTTCCTTTGTTTGTTGAACTTCATAGAATTCATGGATTAGGCTTACTGGGGAGAGTGTGTGTTTCTTAGAAAAGATAGAATTAGAGACAGTTTTGAAGAACAACCAGGGGCTGCCTCCCAGGAGAGCTCAATGATTGGAGTCAAAGTGGTCTCCTGGGTAGGTCATAAAATTCAAGTCATGAGAACCCCCTGGCAAGTAATTGAAACTGCAGAATCTCACACAGTCATTTGCTGAAAGCTTAAATATCTCTATAAGATTCTAATGAATGTAGCATTAGCTTTACTCAGAGAAATACATTCCAGGGACGGAGAGAATCTGACAGCTTTGCATGCTAACCTGGACTTCTTCTTGTTAGAGCAAAGGCTGTGGGGCTTTCTGTTTGTTTCTAGTATGTTTGTTTTTGCTGCCAAGGTGTTGCAATGTCATGATTATTTAATACATATGAGCCCGAGCCACATAGGAGGGGTAATCAAAATATATTTACTATGAAATGAGACGAGCTCCAGTTGTTTAAACAGCTCCAGTTGTAATAATAACAGCTAAGGCTTAAGGCCAAGCACTGTTCTAAGTTTTAACTCATTTATTCCTCGTGATGGTCCTTTTGGGGAGTCCTGCTGTTAGCAACTCATTATTTAGAGGAGGAAACTGAGGCACGAGTGTTACATAACTTGCTTAAAATCACACAGCTTGTAAAGGTCCGAGCTGAGACTTAACGCCAAGCGTCCTGGTTCCAGAGCCTGTGGCTCACCCACTGAGCTCTCCTGCCTGCTCTGGTTGTAGAAGGAGGGCTTGTCTCATCAGATGGGCTAAAGGAATCCATTTCTACTCCTGAGAATCTGTACTTATTGATCATAAAGATAGCAGCTACCAACCCAATAAATTCCCTTTGAGACTGAAAATAGAATCTATTAATTTGTTGGTGGCTGATATTTGCAATTTATCTTCTCGTCTCTGTGCATTAGAACTGTCCCCTTAGAACACTTTGCTGAATGAAACTCAACACTGGGCCAGCCGACTGAGGGGGAAACTGAGAAGGTAGGATAGTTGAGAAGGGAGAAAGATCAGACAAATATCAAAGCTCTGTGGGATGCTGTGTACAAGCAGAACAGCCCAGGGATTCAGCTTTCAGAAGCTGTCCAGGTAGATGCTCTGCTTACCAGAGGGGATTCGCCCCTTCCCGTGTTCACACTTGAGGCTGTTCAAAGCATCAGAGCGGGAATGACGTGTGCCTCATTCAAGGTGCCTAATCCTGCTGCCCCTTCAGGCCAGCCCAGCACAGAGAATATAGTTAACTCCCCCTTCCTTCTCCTTTATTTTCACTCTCCATGTGCCATGGTGATTAATTTTCAGGGGAGAGGGAGGAACAGTGCCTATCTCAAGCTGGGTTGAGATCCAGCTCTCTGATTAGGGTCGGGCTATCCTCTGCCTGCCTCTCCTCCAGCTCCTGCTGTGTGGGCATGGCTCAAGCATCTTCAGGGCCAGGAGAAGGTGGCCATAAGGAATGTTCCCACCAGCAGAAGATGTCTGCTGGGAGGCTGGAAGGCACCCTGCAACTCACAGCTCTCCTTTCAAACTACAGAGGAGTCTGAGGAGCCGTTTAGAGGGCTCCTCCCTAATTGTTTCCTTTGCTGGATCTGGAGGGCTTCTTCCACATGTCATGGCCTCTTAAGAATGTACTTTATTCCTAGAAGCCTGTCCTGGGGGTTTTCAGAGGAAAAGGAGGAGAGATCAGTAGGTTCTCCCAAGCCTGAAATTGCTCTGATTCATAGGGTGAGGAGATTTTAATCTGTAATCTTTTGGGAGTTTTGGGTACTATGACAATATTCTCTGGGGCTTTCCAGATCCTTATTTAACCATGATTATCTGCAACAGGATGCTCCCATGGCAGGATATGCAGGAGAAGGTTAACATTGACTGCTGACTTATGTCAGTGTGCCATGATGCCTGTGAACGTGGGAAGAGGGCAAGGAGATTTTGAGAACTGACTAGAGGCATTTGGATTTCTCAATGTCTTCTCAAAAACTGTTTGCTGAATCGCATTGAAATATCTCATCAGCATTATAATTCTAAACACTGGTGTTGCTGGGTGGTGTACTGATTTGATGATTGCCTTCATAAGATCTATGTTGATTCTGCTTGCATTCATCATTTCAATTCTACATTAATTCTGGACCCTTCTCCCACTTCCCCAATATCACTCATCTAAGAAATTGTGCTTGCCCTTTCCTGCGCTGCAAACTCAATTTCTGTGAAAAACTATCATAGTTGCTCTACTTTGGGATTGTTTACCTTTATGAACATTGGTTTTGAAGACTATGGAGTGTTGTTGGAGAACAGTTTGAGGCTAAAAGTGATTATGTGATCTGGTTCCTACAAACTGTCCATCTGGTGGCTGGATACCGTTATGCCATTCTTATTCTTGCTTGGTCCATTTGAAGCTTGAGAAAATAAAAGCAAAATGTAGAGTAACTTCCGTGTATTCAACTTCTCTTAAGTTCATTTTTCTTCTCTTTCTCTAAGAACCACTCATTATTTCTACGAATACCATCAATTTTATACAAGTGAAAACCTAGTTTTATTTTTTTAAAGATTGACACCTGAGCTAACAACTGTTGCCAATTTATTTTTCTCCTGCTTTTTTCTCCCCAAATCCCCCCAGTACATAGTTGTATACATTAGTTGTGGGTCCTTCTAGTTGTGGCATATGGGATGCCGCCTCAACATGGCCTAATGAGTGGTGCCATGTCCGCGCCCAGGATCCGAACCCAGGGCAGCCGAAGCGGAGCGCACGAACTTAACCACTCGGCCATGGGGCCGGCCCCTGAAAATCTAGTTTTAATTTCATAATACTATGGGTATAAGAATGAGAGCCAAAGTTCTATGGTAAAATTCCTAGACATAAGTGCCAAATTTTTTTTGGATTTGTGAATAAACAGTTTAAATAACACTCAGAAAGCTCTTCCTCCTAATTAGCTTCTGTTTTCACCTTGTCCTGTTATATCAGTTGGTTTGTGACTCAATTAGTCAGGAAAGTGAAATCTATGTATGCCATGACCATAATCACAAGCATTTTTAGACAAATGTTGTTACTCATGACAGAGCTTCGTTAAACTGCCGTGGACCACACAGAAGTGGCATCCAGCACATTTGCAGTGAAAATGACTTTGCCCTGAGCCTGTCTCTCACCACATTTCTTGCTTCCAATATTACAGTATTCTAACCTAATGATTTGCTTTCCTGTTTCATCCTTAGCTCCCCCCTCACTTGACATGCAGTAGCAACATCCTGGCACCCACTGGCAGCAATGTCTTCTGCCTCTCTGGGTAAATGTGCCCCTTCTTATCAGTCCTGGATCCTATCCCCAGGCTCAGGAGCTTGTGAGTCCTATGGCTAACAGGCTAGATACTTTTGTGTGTCATATCCTTTTTCAGGAAGCTATGTCAAGGATATCATGCAACTTATTTGAGTGCCATATTGAAGATTCACACCCAGGGGAATATTTTGTTCCTGGGCAGCCTGAGACTCTGGGACTCAGGATTACATGGATAGTGTTGAGCCTTTGGAATTTTTAGCATATTATTTTCAACTTGGGACCCTGGTGTACAAGCAAACCTGTACACAAGAGAAAGTAGTCGTGTAGAAGGATGAGCATGCCTGGGTTGGGTCATTCTTTTACTAAACATGTTAGAATGTGCATTCTAACCAAAATTTTAGCAGCAGTGGAACTTTGGGACTCTAATATTGGAATTTGGGGTGATGAAAAGCCACTGAAGGAGATATTCTTGAGAAGATGCAGCTATGAAATGTTACTCAGTCACTAATCACTTGCAGGGCACTCTGGGGAACAGGCCAGAGTCCATGCTCTCAAACTGCTTACAGCTACTGGGTAGAGATAGAAAATGAAACTATATGCTGTGTAATTAAACCAGTGTTTTCTCTCCCATATTCTGTCTTCTATGTATGTTGTAGTGAAATGAAATAGGAGAAACACTGAGCAGTGTTGGCTTATGTTTCAATGGTATTCAAGACCCTGATAAATAATTTAGGATTTGGGGAGACCAGGACATGAGAGGAGGAGCTGAAAAACACAGGTAATTTACCAACGGATGTCCATAGATTAAAACATTTGAATAGCTAGGATTTTATGACTGACCACAGTAGATGTAATTATTCTTTACGACTATTAAGTGGCATTAAATGGGCTGACCACATTTTCTTGGAAAAGTGATCAGTTTTGCCCTCCGGATCTCAAATCTGACTGAAGCTCAAAGTTGCTTTAAACAATTTAGCTATGCTAGAGCATAGTCCTGATATGCTCCTTTTGCCACAGAATAGGAACCAGATGGCATATGCATTAGACAGAAAGTAGCAATGACCAGCTCTGGCGTCTGCACGTGGATGTATTGTGAGCATGTGAGAGTGTCAGTGTGTCTACAAGCCACATGACTCTTGGGCCATAAGTTATCATTATGTGAGGCTTCAAATTTGTAGCAGTATGAATAAGTAGTTCTTTCAATTCATCAGTACCTCTCTGTCCTCTGTGTCAGGTTACGTTGTTTTTGCCCTCCGACGAACAGACACATAGATTATTAAAATTGGAAAGGATTTCAGAAGTTAGCTAGCCCAGTCTCCTGGATAGAAAAGGACTCTTTCCTGCACTCCCCTAAACAATATGATTATGTAGCCTCTACTTGAACACTTCCACTAATGGGAAGCTTGTACCCTCACAAAGAAGCATACCCCAATTTTGAATGGCTCTGAGTTTTAGGATGTTCCCTCTTATTTTTGGTTGAAATCTGCCTCTCTGTGACTTCCGGTGTTATGATTGTGGAGCTTTCTTGTATGGTCTGAATCCCTCTGCTTCAGGACAGTGCATCACATATTTGGAGACCATCAGCTCCTCGTGGAGTCTTCTTTTTGCCAGGTGAAACATCCCAAGGTCCTTCAGTGAATCTTCTTGTTGTATTCGTAGGGAAACGACTTCTCCCCTCTTCCCATTGGGAGTGTATTAAGCTCCTTGAACCTGTGGATCCTGGAGGTTCTGCTTCCTTGCCACAAAGCCCAACACACCCTCTCTGAGGGCAGTCTCCTTCTACTTGTTAGTCCCAGTTGTACAATTTTGAGTTCTTCTCTTTCTCCTCTCTGTCTTATTTTCCTTCCCAGCATTCTCATCACACAGGCATTATTGTGCATAAAGTACTAAATCGTATTCCTTATCTTTGCTTCTTTGCAACTATTATCATTCTGCCTTCCTTCTTGGATTATTTTTTCCGTTCTCCTTTGAAAAGTTTTGACTTCTCCCATTAGCTGGAGCAAAGAGAGACACTCTTTAGGTCCTTTTCTTTATCCTGCAGCTATAAAACTACATTCTATTTACAGCCCATGAAACCGGTGAGTTCAAAAAGACCGAGGGGCTGGCCCAGCGGTGCAGTGGTTAAGTTCTCACACTCCGCTTCTCGGCGGTCCGGGGTTTGCCGGTTCAGATCCCTGGTGTGGACACGGCACTGCTTGGCATGCCGTGCTGTGGTAGGCATCCCACATATAAAGTAGAGGAAGATGGGCATGGATGTTAGCTCAGGGCCAGTCTTCCTCAGCAAAAAGAGGAGGATTGGCGGTAGTTAGCTCCGGGCTAATCTTCCTCAAAAAAAACAAAAAAGACCGAGAATGATGTAAAGTCTCGTATTCACTCTCGATTGTGTCAAGATTGTCTACTCAACTAGATTCATACGTGTGACTCTGAGTATAGACTGTCGGATGTCTGTCACTACCAAAATCTCTGAGCATGTAGTTTGTGGATGTGGGCTTGAGAATAGGTGCTTCCACATGCAGTGCTAAATACTTCCCAACTATTTCAATCTTACGGATCTTATTCTCCTTTCAAGAGCTGTAGTGCTTTTACTCCCTACCACAGAATTTAATCACATGGACTTTGGTACTGCTCGTTATCCGGCAGAAACAGAATATGAGAGCGGGCATGTCCTTGGCAGTCCTCCTCTCTGTTTTACAGATTAAGAAACAGAATCTCAGGGAGAATATTTTCTTTGTCCAAGGCTACACCATTAGTTGAGCGGCTGGTCAGATACTGTTTCTGCTAAACCACTCAGCCAGCTAACTCCCTTGGCTTTAGTAGAGAAAGAGACAAACTGTGGCATTTCTGATCTATATTGTGTGTGTGTGTGTGTGTGTGTGTATCTTTTCTTTTTTCATCACTTAGCACATTGTCTGGTATGTAATAAGTTCTCAGTAAATGCTGGTTAACTAGTGTTTAAAGCCTTTTTTCCTTTTGAAAGTTGGGAAGATGTTTAAGGGAAAAAGCTCAGATTGAGTAATGAGGAATTAAGTAGCAGTAGGGAAGTCATATCTTGGGAAAGAGAGTCTGTAAGGTTTGTTCAGAGATCTGTTAAAGCATGGTGTTGGGTGACAGGGTGCCTACAATGAATGTGTAACTCAGTCTCTGATCTCGGTGAGTTTATAATGAGATAAATATAGTTGGCACTATATAAATGGGATAAAAATAGAGACAAGACTGAATCATATGAAAAAATTAACTTCCAGTCCAAGGGAGAATGTAATCAAGATCAGTGAGGAGCTCAGAGAAGGGAAGGTAATGGAGAAGGTGCTATTATGTTGTTCTCATTGGAAGGGTGGTGAGTATGAGGCAGGAGGTGGAGGTGGAAGACCAGGTGGAAAATGAGAGACAGGTGTGCTCCTGAACAGTATTGTCCATTTAGTACCAGCCACAGGTGGCAAACGGACCCCAAACCCACTGTCAGCTTAAGTTCCTGAGACAGAAGAGATTAAGAATGTAAAGAAGGGAATAAGAGGTTGTTGATCACGTACGGGACATTAATTCAACAAATATTTTCTGAGCACCAGCTCCATGGCAGGCTCTGTGTTAGGTGGTGGGGATTCAGCAATGATCAAAAGAGATAATATCTCTGCCTTCATGGAGTGTAAATTCAAGTGCAGGCCAGCCTGTGTGCTAGGAACCAGGTATTCCAGATCCTGGTTTTCACGTTTAATGGATGTTGCAGTAGCTTCTCCACCTCCAGTCAACCCCAGCGTTATCCTGAGTCTCCTGGTCTTTCTCAAGCCTGGTTCTATCCTCTGTGAGCATGCAGGCATCCCCGCGGGATTGGTGAAACCACCTGCCACTGGATCCTGTTGCTCGATGCACATTTCTGCAGTTACCACTGGGCAGGATCCTGGCAAGAGGAACTCAGTCCTTCATTTGACTTCGCGCTTCCACTTCCCTTGTAAAATGTCTGACTGACGTGGTTATTGAGATGCTTCATCCTGCAAAGAACTAAAGCTCGGGAGTTACCCATGAGTATTTGCTGTCAGATTTGCCAATATACCAAATCATTGGCAAATCTCCTCAACTTCCTTTTCTGGTGGAGGTACCATGTATTGGAGGGTTCAGGGCATGGGATGGCCGTGGTGTAGAAAGGGCATTTCCCTGTCCCTAAGCCCTGTTTGTCCTGACATAAACGCCCTACTCCCTAAGTACTGGGGAATGCCTTGGAGCAGTGGAGTCAAGCAACCTGAGAGCTGTAAGGGGCAGAAGAGCCAGACTCGCAGGATGAGGATGCATATGGGCCTTTCTCGCTGTCTACTTCGAGGATGCTTACGTTCACGCCCTTCACCCTGATTTAACGCATACTGACATCAACCAAATATCCGATAAGGCCTCTGAACAGCCACGGGCCATTTTACAGAATATAAGTTTGCTAGAGACTCTCTGTGGTGAGCAGAGCAGCGTGATTCTTGCTTCAAGGAGTTCACCTTGTGGGGGCTGCCACATTGCCCTGAAGATTTGTCCTCTGGCTTTGGGGGAAGCCCTGAGGGAGAAAGCGTCTCGTTCCAGTCCTCTCCACTTTGCCTGTGGCTTCTCCCCTTCTGATTGATGCTTGTTGTTCTGCTTTGCGGATGCCTCCCAGGACCCAGGGGGAGACCAGCCTCCTTTCTGTGGAGACCTTTGGCTGGACTTCTCTGGCTCTCCCAGAGGTGAAAGACCGTGGTTCCTGCAGCCTCAGGCTTGGCACCAGCTCAACTCTGGTGGATCCAGGGCCCAGATCTCCAATCTCCCTATGGCTAGGGCCTCTTTGTCCCAGCGTGACCTCGCAGGCTCTCCCTCTGACTGGCTCTTAACAACCCCTGCCATTGGTGATTTTCTCTCCAGATACAAGCCAATGGATTCCTGAAGGGACTATGTGGACTTCTCTCGCCATCTCTGCCCTGGCCTCGGTCTGGCCTCTCTCCTCTGTGGTCTGGATGAGGAGTGATGATGAAGCAGGGCTGCCTGTTGTTTTTGTTTTGTGATATTTAAAGCAACCAAAGCTCTCATTACTGTAATACAGTATGTGCCTGGGCTCCAGGGAGGAGCAGATTGCCTCCCGGATCAGGGGGCAGCTCTGTTATGTTGCGGTGAGCCTGGGAAAGCGGAACCATGGCTGACAGAATTTTGAGTGCTAGGCCTGAGAGAGGCCTCAGAGCTCCTCCGTTCCCACTCATCTTAACCCCCTCGTTTGAATAAAGAGGGAGCTGAGCCCATTCAGGGAAAGAGATCGCTGCGCAGGCAGTAGAGTGGTTAGTGGCAGAGCTGACTGGAACTCAGGTCCCATGGTGGATTTGCTGTCCATGACTGAAGCTTCTGCCTCTGCCTTCCTCACTTGTTCAAGATCCTCCCGAGGCCCTGAACCTAATTTTGTATTTGTAATTTTATATTATATTTCTTAATAAAGGGGGCCCTTCAAATTGTCTAAGCTTTAAGTGCCATGGAAACATCTGCCCCTTTCCAGACCGTTCTACCACCCTGAACTGCCTGTGTGTGTGAGTTTGAGCGTGAGGGGAAGGGGCAGGTGTGGACATTGAGCTGTCTGATGCTGTGCTCCCAAAACCAGCTCTGAGGTCAGGTACCTGAGGGTCTCCTGGTCAGCCAGTGGGAAACAATGAGCACCATGGAGCCAGGTGGGAAGTCCCTCCTAAAGTCAGATTCACACACTGGCATGTGACAGAAATCTTGCAAGTGGAGTAGAGCTGCGCATACCTTTGTGCCCTATAAGAATGCCCTGTTAGACTGGTGGTAGAGGCGGGTTGGGAAAACATGGCAGGGCATACACCCGAAGCCATATTAACCATCCCATAACAACCATAGGTTGAATGCCATTGTGGTTTCTACCTGTGTAATCTTGGGCAAATGATCTACTTTCTGGGTCTCAGTCTCATCTACAAAATAAGGATGATAATAACCTCATAGAGTTGTTATGAGGACAAGATAAGAAAATTAATGTGAAACTTAGCAAACTGCCTGGTATATAGTAAGTGCTCTATCATCTCTCTCATAAGTGCTGAGAGATGCAAAATATTCTTGCCCTTAAGGAGCTCACAGACTTGTTGAGGAGACAAGATTTCTATGCATACACAAGCACAATTAGGGAGCTATGTCACTATATGATATCTGCTAAGTTTTGGGGTAGGTGCAATGGAGTTGGGAGACTAGACAGATTATTATGGCCCCGAAGATATGCCAAAGAGGTAAGAGCCCAGCGGAAAAAAACCTGTGTACTCCACCTTCTCAACTCCTAGCAGTGAGACGAACAGAACAACAGCCATGCCTGGACACTGCAGACCATTCAGGTCAGCCATTCGCTCACTCAAGATGTTCAGATAATCAACACGATTATCTCCAGACTCTGTGCTCTGTACTGAGAAGGTAAAGAAGAGCATGACAAGGTCTCTCCCTCCAGGATTTGACAGCCTAACTAGAGAGGCGGGCTTTCATAGAGATATTACAACTGACAAATGCTGTATTCATATCTATTTATATCTCCAGACCAATCTGAGCCCAAAGGTGGGATGGGGAGAGTCAGAGAGGAGCTCAGAACAAGAGTTTGAAGGAAACCATGTCTATACTTGGTGACAAGAGGCAAAGGTATGAGCTCATGTCTGAAGGAGCTGGTCGGCCTGAGTCTTTCTGTGGGAGAGGTGGAGTTGATGCTCCCAACAAGAACATTCTGAGACTGAGGTTGAGGAAGCCCTGAGGCTGGGATTGGGCAGGCCCTTGGTCCCACACTTGGCCCTGGCAATGTGGCCTCTTTGAGCTGGGCTAGGAAGTTGACAGGAGCAGGCCTGGCAGGTTGGAGAGAGGAGGCTCTTTCCACGTCAAGAGTAAATGCCAGGCACTGATGACTCAAGTGGAATCTTCTGAAGGAAGATGGAGTCTGCAGATGTTTCAGAGCCTTAAAGAAACTTACGTTTTCTGCATTGCTTGGTTTAGAGGCTTCCAGTGAAAGTAACATAGAAGGGAATGTCCAGCCAGCCATGTGAAGGAAGCATGAAATGGAAAGAGTAAGAGGCTGAATTTCTTTTTGATCGGTGACGTTACTATTTTGACAAGGATTGCAGAAGCTGCAGGTGCTGAGGGAGTGACTTGCTTGAAGGAAGGGGTAGGGACCAGGAAAGGGATCCCACACACTTGGTCCTAACCCAACTGTTGAATGTGGCTTTCAGGCTCTGGGATTTGGGCAGGAACTCCCAAGCCATAATTGTCCAAGGCGGTGGGGTCCATGAGCCTTCACTCTTAGTGTCTCTATGTCCTGGGCCAATTGTCATATAACACCACATCTTCCACTTTGCTCTGTCATCCCTAAGGTCAGAGAGAAGTGGGAAGATGAATTTAGAATTACTGCTCCGTGTCCTTGCCCTGATTGTTTTTCCTAACACTTTAGAGTCTAAGAAGATGTTCTAAATCCTTGAGAGGGTCACCAAAGTGTCAGGACTTGCTGGGGATGGAGAACGGGCTGGTCAGCTCTGAATTCCTCTCTCTCTTTTGCTTTCTCTCTCAGTCTTAAAGGTCTTTCTGGGCCTTTTGCCTCTTCCATTGGCCAAGATGTTCAAACTTAGCAAGTTTTTGTGATTCCTTATTTAGCATTTTTCCTTCTTGGTCTTTCCTAAAGTTGATTATTTGTCCAGGCCCACTTGTATATCTCCTCCTCCGTCACATCATCCTTGCAGCCATGGCCTGGCATGAACTTGCTTGCCCGCTGTCTTTGTTTTTCCAAATGTTCGCATATTTCAGTCATGTAAATATCTTCCTGGCAAGGACTAAGATTAGTGCTTTTTTGTTGTACTGCTTCCACCTGTGCTGGGCTCACAAGAGATGCCCAGTCACCCAGACTACTGACATTTTTTTCCTTCCTATGCACCATTCTATTCATAATACCACCACTGATAACTACATGTTGATAAGCACTTACTCTCTCCCAAGCACTGTGCTATAAGTCCTTTCTATGCACCATCTCATTTAATTTACATAGTGACACTATTTTATACTTTTTGTAGAAAGTATCCTTCAACTCAGAGATTTATTAGTGTCTGGCTATTTTAGAAGTGCCTGACCTGTCATATTGTTGAAGTTTTCACCACAGAATATGGTGGCAAGCCCTAAGAGGTGAAATCCTCGCTGCCTCCTTCACCTGATGGTCTCAGAGAATTTGAGGGATCTCCTGTCTCTTTATGATAAAAACGCCGGGGTTAGCCCTCATCTTCCAGAGGCCATGAATATGTTGCTCTGCTGAAAGGGCAGGCCCTGGCTGGAGTCTGGGAAAGTGGATCCAAGTCTCTCTCCATGGATGGCTCCTCCTGCAGGGAACAGAAAGCAGAGTTCATTGGCATCACACTGATGCCCTCTGGGGTTTAGGAGGGTTTCCTATGGCTGGATGAGAGAGAATTTATTCATGTCCCAGAGATGCTTCAAGCCCATGTTGATTGGGATTGTGCAAAAAGTAAGCAGCCTGATAGAGCCATGGGTTCTTAAGAGCCCAGCAGGGCCATGGACCCCAAGAGTAGGGTGTCCCTGTTGGAAATGTCATGGCCATAAGAAGCTCTTGGCCCTCCAAGCTTTGGATAGCTGGATTGGAAGATTGTTGGGGCACATGCCCTCTCACAGGCAGGGACAGAACAGCACTCGAGCAAGCTGTGTGATCACATCACTGTCCCGATAGATGTGGCCACTGCCAGGCTCTCCTCAGCCTCAGGCTGGTTTCTGCTGTGCTGGTGCATAGTTAAGCACGTGAGTTTTTCATGACTTCCAAATGACTGAATACACGACCAGTCACTTTCTCCAGAGACAGCATCACTCACAGGATGTACCCAGCATAGCTCAGTGTGCTGGTCAAAGACAAAGAGTTCGTATTGTTGTTCTTGACTATTTTATTACCCTTTACAGATGAGGAAAGAGAGGTGCCAAGGTTCAAGTGCATGGCCAGGTCCACAAATCTGGTGGAGGAGGAGACATGATTCAAATCCAGCAAGTCAGGTTTTGGACAAGGTGACTGAGCAGGAGCAGCCGGGGAGGTAGGAGGCAGAGTATGGGTTGCAGGGTCCCAGAGGCCGCAGGAAGGGGTGATCCGCTGAGTCAGATGCTGCTTCTGGATTCGCCACTGAGCCCTCAAGGGAAAGGCATCTTTTATGTAGACACCATTTGTCTTTAAACTCACTTCTAGGATTAAGGAGAGAGATGCATCTCTTGCTTACCATTGTTTTCCATTTGACCCGTTCACTTCATGGCCTAAGTCTTCATTCTAGGCCTTGAGGCAATGGACAGAATGGTGATGAGAAAAAACTAGGCAATGTTCAAAAACCAGTACTTATGCTTGTGGGAGGCTATGCCTTACTCAAGGAGGTTGTTCCAGTTATTTCTTGCTGTGTAATAAAGCACCTCACAACTTAGTGGCTTAAAACAACAATGATCACATTATTGCTATTCTCTCTCATGTTTCTGTGGTGCCTGGACCCAGCTAGACTGTTCTTGCTCAGGGCCTCTCCTGTGGTTGCTGCAGATGGTAGCTGGGGCTGGAGTCATCTGAGAGGCTTCCTCACTCACGAGTGTGAGAGTTACTGCTGCTTTCCGCTGGGACCTCAGCTAGGACCATTGGCCAGAACACATGCACGTGGGCTCTCCATGTGGCCTGGGCTCCCTCACCCCATGGCAGCTGGGTTTCCAGGGCAACGATCCTAAGACAGAGAGTGTCAAGAGGAAGTACATTACCTCCTGGGACTAGCTCTGAAGTTTCACAGCCATCGCTTTTTTTACTGTATTCATTTTGTTAGAGCCTATATTCAAGAGGAGGGAAATTAAATACTGGCTCTCAAGGGGACAGTGTCACAAAATTTGTGGTCACATTTGAAAACCACCATAGAGATTTTTCCAAGTAACTTCACTATAGTTTAAAGAAATCAGTTATTGTGAGCCCGCCCTGATGGTCTAGTGGTTAAAGTTTGGCACTCTCACCACTTAGGTGCCCCAAGTTCACTTCCAGGTCATGGAACCACACCACCCATCTGTCAGTAGCCACGCTGTGGTGGTGGCTCACATAGAAGAACTAGAAGGACTCACAACTAGGATACACAACCATGCATTGGGGCTTTGGGGAGAAAAAGAAAAAGAAATCAGTTATCTGCGACAGACAGGGCCCAAAGAAGGTGTGTGTGCTCTGAGATTTAGGAAGGAAAAACAGAAGGTTGGGCCAAGAAAGGCAGTGTGATGAGAGAACAAGTGCTAGGCTGGATGACCAGAGGCCTGGCCCTGCCTTTGACCAGCTGTTGCCTGTGGGGAAGCCTCTCTGCTTTTTGGGCTGCCTTACTTTCCTCACCTTTAGCCTGAGAGAATTGAGAAAGATGAGCTCTCAGGTTCCTTCAAGTTTTCACTGTTGTGGGTCTATAATTTTGGAGACTAGCATCGTTCTTTCGTAATCTCCAAGACACTCTGGCCATAGGCCCTCATGCTGACCTCCTGTGCCCAATAAGGCATGCAGGTGGCCCTCTGCTCACCAGCATATGCGTCAGGGTCGGAGGAACCTGAGTTAGAGAGTGAGATGGAGGACGAAAATCAGAGAGGCTAAGTGGGAAAGATGCCATGTGCGGGATAACGGAAGTCAGGGATGGGAGTAAAATATCCCTGTGAAGAGCCAGGTATTGTAGCGCTCGGCAAGGTTAAATGACCTGCCCAAGGTCTTAGCTGGCTCAGGGATACTGAATTGTAAAGCTTCTAACAGATCATTTTCTGTTTGGAAAATGCTCTGCCTTCACTTTGTATTTACTCTCCGCCTTCCTCCCACTAATTGCATGAAGACGCTAGATCTGACATCCCTAGTGTTTATAATCAGAAAAGATAACAGGCAAACGATGTCACACCATCAATGTTCTGTGGTCCTGGCAGGGGGAGTGTCTTCTGTGGACAATCATTCCATTCAGCATCCTTTCTTCTTCCGGGATGGGGAGTGAGAGAATGAGATAGCTGTCTGGCTCTTTCTCCCCTCCACCTCTAAGCCAAACTCTAGCTGTCTCCATTCTACAGATGGAAAGAGTGAGGGAGAGGGAAGCAAAGTGTGCTTCTAACAAAGGCAGGAGCAGAGCTTGCTGTTATCCCCCTCTGAGCAGTGAGGGTCGCCTCAGGTCATCTGAGGCATGTCCTGTGTGCTTAAACACTTACAGATTGGGCCATTCTGGGCCTTTGCTCAGCACAGAGGGGTTACATTTTGAGAAGGATGAGATCGGGACTCCCAGAGGAAAGTTGGGAATGAGAAAGACTTCAACAAATCCTTGGGAATCAAGATAAAACATGAGGATGCTTGGGGTGGCCGTGGGGGGGGCGGTGTGTGTGTGTGTGTGTGTGTGTGTGTGTGTGTGTTTGGGTCCATCTCTTGCCAAAACCAAGCTCATTTCTGCATACTTGTTTGCTGAGTATTAATTACTCCAAAGATTGCTCCTTCTATTTGTTGAATCTGAAATGAAAATGACTCAGCAGGGAGGAAAAATAAGGCTTGAATGCCCTTAATGGCCCTCGAATGAAAATATATGGCCCTAAATCATGTGGGTTTTCTTCTCTCCACCAAGCCCTAATCTACAAGGCACACATGCACAAATTTGTTGTTATTAGTCCTGTCGAGTGGATTCTGACTCTTAGCAACCTTGTGTACAGCACTGTGGAACCCTGCCGGCTCTTTTTGCTCCATCCTCTCATCTTCCAGTGCTATATCAGACTACGCTCCGCTGCTGTTCACAGGATTTTCGTGGTCAATTTTTTTTGAAAATGGGTGGCCATGTCCTTCTTCCTTGTCTATCTAGTCTGGAAGCTCCCCTGAAACCTGTCAATCATGGATGACCCTGCCGGTATCTGAAATATGGGAGTCATAGCTTTTAGCATCACAGCAACACAGCCACTACAGTATGACAATCGACAGATGGGTGATGTGGTTCCCTGACCGGAAACAGACCCTGGCGATGGTGGTGAGAGTACTGAATCGTAACCACTAGACCCCTGGGTCTGGCTACAAGCACAAGGACCACTCGCACTTGTGCACACGCCGCACCTCATGTCTCTGCTCCACCTTGACCCAAGTCCCTTTGTTTCATTTCCTCTTCCCACTCCAGCCTTTCCAGGGCTCCACCCTTCCCTGCAGGGAAGGTTTATTCGTGTTTCGGTGGAGGGGCCCCAGCCGCCACTGCTGATTTTCCAGGAGGGTGGGCACTTCCTCTCTGGCCCCATCACAGGCTCAGTGTGAATACTCCTGCAGGAAATCCGTGATTTTCATTCTTTGCCGAAGTGGTGGTCACCTCAGATTGTTTCTAGCTTTTGGATCTGGGAAGATGGACTGTCTTGGGAGAATGACCATTTGCCAAATCAGACGTGCCCTGCTTTGTACACAGGCTGTATTCCTGAAAAGTTGATTATAAACTAGATTTAGGTATACTGAATCATGTTTTGAGTGTACCGGAAGGATTTGCTATTCAAAGGAACCCAGCACTGAATTCTTTTGTTAAGTGAAGAAGTATTCTGTCATGTGGAGACTCACTCAATGATATATGAGTTTGGTAAGTAGATGGAACATTTTTGTATACTGAATGTTGTATTAAATGTACTGTGTGAAAACTTGTTATTCAAAGGTGCCCAGCACTGAAGGCTTGTGCAAAGAGTTATTCTGTAACATGGATAAACATTTCATGATTTATGAGTTTGGCAAGTTCAGACATTTCTTAAAGTGGGATATACCTCTAATTCTGTTTTAGAGAAAAAGGACAGTTTTTGCTAATATTCAGACTTGGGGGAAAAAGAGAACCCTACTATCTGTAAGTTATGGTCACTCATAAGGGGCTTGGGAGGACCAGAGATACTCAAAGTTTCCACCTTGTTAGGGCAAAAGATCCCAAATGTTGCCTGCTCTGCCTACTTTCCATATTTTCACCGAGTGGAAATGATGATGCTGTTTTTCCAAATAAATACAATCAACTATTATAGCTACATTTGTAAAAGTGTTTCTCTTTATATGTACATCAACATCGTCTAAGTGTACATCTATCTGTCCATCATCTATCCATCTATCTATCGGTCTATATCTACCACGTGTATTCTCTAGCAAAAAACAGACATTGCAGTAGGGCTTGTGTTTTGGAGCACTGAAAGGGTGTTGTTCCACCAGCACAGAGAGCTCCATCCTCCACGATCCCCGGCAGTGGGAGGTGGCCTTTCTCACTCAGCAGCTCAAGAGTCACTTCAGCTCTCCTCTCCCAAGTTTCCATGCTCTATCCTCATTTATCATCCAATTTGAGCACTAGAGTAGAGCCTATTACTGGGAAAATGGTCTGACTTTTCAAGGCAGTTGGAAAAGAGGAGTGTGGTCTGTCCTCAGATGTGTATAATCTGGAGCTGCAGGAAGCACAGGATTGACCAGGATGAGCCCTTCTTGTGTGAACTCTTCCACAGAATGGATGATGTCAGGCAAAATGGACTGGTGACTTGCTCCTTCACCATCATGTGGCCCTCACTATGTTTCAGAAAGAGGTTTTTGGAAGCTCACCCAAGTACGAGATAACTTATAAGAAGTTTACCTTCTAGATTCTGGTTTTTTTCATTCTTGCTAATTTCTTGCCACACTCCCATCTGCCTGACCTTCCATTTACTTCCAGATTTCCCTGTTGGTTTTGACCCACAGCCTGTCCGGATCCTGCTGTGGGCAGTCCTGAGATGGAAAGTTAAACATCTTCTGTCAGATCGGGGAGGTCTTGAGCTATGGCTCCCTTTGGAGTCAATCTAGAATGTTCATCCAGCTTGGCTAGGGGAGGGGATTTTGACTGCGAAGAGGGAAGTGGGTTCTTCATTACAAGGGACATATTCTCACTGAGCTATATATTAGTGGATGTTCCTTGGGAAATATTGGGCTTTGAGTGGAAAATATTTGGCTGTGAGTGAGAAAACACTGCCCTTGGAGTCGGAGGAACTGGAATTGAGTCAACTCTGTCTCTTTCTAGTTTTGTGACCCAAGCAAGTCAAAAATTAATCTGATTTTGATATAGAGATAAGGGAGATCCCTGACCTTAAATGATTCATGGTGTGGCTTGAGAGACAGACGGGTAAACAAACTATGGATAATTTAGTGCGATGAATCAGAAACAACAGCCAGACTAGGTGAATCTATCTAGGTTGTGGGTGAAGTGACCTTGGGCCTTACTTTTCTGCTCCGTGAAGGGAAGTGGTAATCTCTCTCCTCAGGATTGTTGTATAGCTGAGTGATCATGCATTGTAAGCATCCATTAAAGTGCAAGCGTTCCAAAAAAAGAGAGTAAGGTATAAGCAGCATTTCTCAACTGTTTTTTGCTTCAGTTTTATTCATGTGCAAGATGTACGAATCAATAATCTCTCTCAATCCCACAAGCAGTTCTCAAGATATAAATTCCCCCCCATGTCTCCAACCTCTGGGGTATGCATGGTTGGTTGGAAAGCACCCTCGAGATTCTGATAGACTGTCCCCAGGAATTGTTTTTTATCAGAAAAAGCAATATAAAAGATGTTAACAAAGAACATATTTTTCTTGTCAAAAATCAAAGCATTACTAATAAAGCTGGCGTGTCCTTTTGATCACCATTCCCAATCTCCCCTGCCAGATACTCCAATCTCTGAGGGAACTACTGTCATCCACACTCATCTCCCAGCATTCCTTGCTCTATCCCCACTTCTCATGCTATGCGAGCATTGGAGCGAAGCTTGTTATCAGTCTGGTGTTTAACCCTCCAGCTCTTTTATGTACATATAAATGTTTGTGAGTCTGAGTATCTATCCTAAAAACAAACAGTGGGCTCTACATAAATCTTGTGACCTGCCCATTCACTAAAAATATGTCATAGACATCTAACCATGTAACTACATGTGGTTCTAACTCATACGTTTTAACCACTGCATAGTATTTCACAGCAGGAATATGCCATAGTTTATAGCATTCCCCTATTGATAGAAATTTCTCCAAGTTTTTAGTATTTAAAAAAACTATTGCACCAACTGTGTTCAATGTTTCCAATGTCTCCACATCCTTGCCAACACTTGTTGTCTTTTGCTTTTTTCATGATCGCCATCCTGACAGGTGTGAGGTGATATCTTATTGTGATTTTGATTTGCATTTCTCTGCTGACTAGTAATGTTGAGCATTTTTTCATATACCTGTTGGCCATTTGTTTATCTTCTTTGGGGAAATGTCTATTCAAGTCCCTAGCCCATTTTTAAATCAAGTTATTAGTTTTTTGCTGTTGAGCTATAGGAGCTCCTTATAGATTTTGGATGTTAATCTCTCATCAGATATATGGTTTGCAAATATTTTCTCGCATTGTATAGGTTGTCTTTTCACTTTATTGATGGTTTCCTTTGTTGTGCAGAAGATTTTTAGTTTGATGTGGTCCCATTTGTTTATTTTTGTTGTTGTCATCTGTGCTTTTGGTGTCATAGCTATGAAGTCATCGTGAAGAGCAATGTCATGAAGATTTTCTTCTGTGTTTTCTTCTAGGAGTTTTAAAGTTTTAGGTCTTACATTTAAGTCTTTAATCTGTTTTGAGTTGATTTTTGTGTGTAGTGTAAGACAAGGATCCAATTTCATTCTTTTGCATGCGGGCATCCAGTATTCTCAACATTATTTGTTGAAGAGACTATCCTTTCTCCATTGGGTATTCTTGGTACCCTTGTTGAAGATAAGTTGGCTACAGCCACTATGGAAAAACTATGGAGGTTCCTCAAAAGATTAAAAACAGAACCACCATATAAACCAGCAATCCCACTTCTGGATATTTTTCCAAAATAATTAAATCAGGATCTTGAAGAGATAGTAGCACTTCCTTGTTTGTTGCAGTGCTGTTCACAATGACCAAGATGTGCAAACAAACTAAATATCTATCAACAGATGAATGAATAAAGAAAACCTTGTGTATACATACAATGAAACGTTATTCAGCCTTTGAAAAGAAGTAAATCCTGCAATATGCAACAAGATTGATGAACCTTGAGGACATATGTTAAGTGAAACAAGTCAGTCACACAAGGACAAATACTGTATGATTCCATTATACTAGATATCTAAAATAATCAAATTCGTAGAATGAAAGAGTGGAATAGTGGTTGCCAGGGGCTGAGGGGAGGGGAAAATGGCGAGTTACTAATCTTCAGGCATCAAGTTTCCGTTAAGCAAGATGAGTAAATTCTAGAGATCTGAGGTACAACATTGTACCTACAGTCAACAAGAATGTATTGTACACTTAAAAATTTGTTAAGGTGGTAGATCTTATGTTAAGTGTTCTTACCACATGAAATAAAATTTAAAAAACATTGTAAAGTACTTTGTGCATACTTCGTTGTGCAGATATGTGTCTTTCTCGGGGGTAAATAATAATAAGTGAACTATATGGATTATAGGGTATATGCATTTTAAATTTAAATTATCTTCTAATTTATACACCCAGTGGCAGAGTATGGGAGTATCCATTTCCCCACATTATTGCCAAATTTCATACTATCACACAAAAATTTTGCCAATCTGATGAATAAAACTGGTATTCAGTGATGGCTTTAATGTGTGTCTTTGTGATCACTAGTGAGGTTGAGTACTTTTAGAAGTTACTGGCATCTTATTGTCTCCACTGTTAAGTGCTTTTAATTTACTTAGCCCATTTTTGCAGGAGTTTTTAAATAATGATTTATAGAGATTATTTATACCAGAAACTATTTTGTCATAAAATTTCAAATATTTATCTTAGCCTGTTTCTTGTCTGTTAAGTTTGTGATGTCTTTTGTCTCAAAGACATTTTGAATTTTGATGGAAAACTTTATCATTCTTCCCATTTATAAATTCTGTTTTCTATGTCTTATTTATTTGGGCCTCCCTTATCTTTAGCTCATAGCAAATTCTCCTATATTTTCTTGAAATACTTTTATGGTTTTATTTTTACATTTTGGGCTCTTTATTTTTTGTATGAGGTACGGATATGCTTTTATTTCTTTTTGAGAACAAATAAACTGTTTCACTGATTTTAAATGCCCCTTTTATCATAAAGTTCCCATTTATATTTGAGTCTTTTCTGAGTTACCTTTCGTCTTCATTGTTCTGTTTATCTATTTCTGTGCCAATCCCACACTCAGAGAGGCCTTCTCTGACCACCTTACCTAAAATAGGCCTCGCTTATTGTCTATCACATTACTCCATTTTATTTTCTTCACGGCACATGTACTTCTTTAGATTTCTTATTTAGTTACTTATTTGCTTGTATATTATAAGCTCCTTCTCTGCCTTTTTTTAACACCTAGAATAGTACCTAATCAACACTTAGAAAATAGTTGCTAAAAGCATGAATGGAAGAATATGCCATGACCAGGGGTATTTGCATTTTGAGCTTTATTTTTAATGCTTGAATAAACTGTCAAAGGAATTTGTACTATTAACCAAAGAAGTGGATAGAGAAGGACTCTTTCTAGCTCCTTGAAATTCTTTCATGTGTGTTTATGGGTTCTGTTCACGTTACATTGCTTAAATATTGCACCCTTGGAAGGACTCATTCAAAGGGGCAGAAAAGAGTGATGTCTGCTTATAATAAGCTTTGGGGATACTTCCTTTTAGGGTATGGAATTTAGAGTGGGCCAGATGCAATCACTGAATATGTGGCTCAAGGCAATCATTAATTCATTCTGCAAATATTTATGCTGCGCTCTGGTAGGTGTTGAGAATGGAATGGCGAGTAAAATAAACACGGAGCTTATGGGGGAGTAGACGCTAATTAGATGATACAGCAATGAATATATAATTAGAAACTACGATCATTTCTTTGTAGAAAAATTGTAAGACGCTTTTAGTGCACGTAACAATCTTGAGAGTCAGAGAATATTTCACTGAGGAAGTGACCCTTGAATGGAGATTTGAGCTAGACAAAGAGAACATGAAACTTTTTGGCAGACGTCCTGAGGCAGAAGAAAATGGAAGAAAGAAAAGAAAGAAGCCCCAATGTGGCTGAAGGAGAAAGATGGAACAGGAGTGTAGCTCAGGGGGGGTAGGCAGAGGCCAGATCAAAGGAGAGTGTAGTATGATGAAAACACAAACAAAGCAAACAACGAAAAAACCGGTGTGGATTTTGGAGTAACACAAACCCTGGGTTCACACATGAGTTTTGGCACCTCTCAGCTGCGTAACCAGATCAGTTTTGACCTCTTCCTCCTCAGTCACCATATTGGTGAAAACAAACCTCATTGGGTTACTGCGAATATTACTTGAGATAGTCCTTGGCATGTGTTAGATATTCACGGTATAGTTATAGTACTTCTAGGCTTGTTAACGGCTCTTCTGTGTTTGTTAAGCAAATAAAGCAGAAATAATCACTGGTTTTGGAGATTCGCCGCCTGAAACCAAGTTAACAACTTCCAAAAGGAAATTCAGTTAACATTTTTTGAGCTCCCAGTAAGTTCTACTTAGCTCGGTTTCAAACCATCTTTGAGCACCTACTTTGTACAAGATATAAAATATTACTTTGGAGAGAACGAATGAGCCATTTTGAAGCTAATGATTAGCTGGATACTTTAATGACAATCTTATGGAGAACCTAAGAGAGGCAAATTCAGTGTGTGTTTTCGTGAAGGGTGCAGGAGATAGTCCTGGTAGAAGGAACCACTGGGGAAGGGAGAAAGTTATGGCCAACAGCCCATGAGGAAGGTGCCACAGGAGAGAGGGAATTGTAGGACTCATCTATCAAAGGCTACTGGGAGAGGCTGGTTAGCCCCAGCCCTGCTCACAAGGCTGAATGGCTGCTCACAAGGAGCTCAGGTCTTTGTGGAAGGACAGCCCTGGATCATGATCATGGGCTAGTTCTAGACTACAGCCAAGATCAATGTCTCCAAGATCTGCCTGTGTGTTTCCTTTTCTGGGCATGTTTGCTTGGGGACTCATTTATGGAAACACTGTGTTCTTGCTGCTGGCAGTGACTAGGCACACTGAGACACGTATTTTATCCCATCCAAATCAGTGCCATGAAACCATGCTCATCGCCCTTTTCTGGTCTGTGGCTCACCCACCCCTGCCCCCAACCAGGGGGCTGCTTTAATCTTTTGTATTTAATTAATTTTGGCTTCTTCTTTCTCAAACAGAACCATCTGAATATCTGATATTTTTTACCACCTTGGTGGGGGCGGGTGTGCATGTGTGTCAGAGTTCTACTGCCTAGAAAACGTCCTAGACAGCTTCTGGTTCCTCAAAAAAGCGTCTTAGCTATGTCATCCTATTATTTACTCCATCCTCGTTATTGCCCGTTAAAATCTTACCCATCCTTCAAGAATTTGATCAGATGCTGATTTCTCCATGAAGCATTTTCCAATCACCCCAGCTTAAAGGGATTTCTCTCTCTTTATAATTTTGTATTACATATTATTTCTAATAGTGGATCCAATGTTTGGTTGATTATTAGTGTTACCTGGAAAAAACTTTCTTTTTATTTAATAATTTTTTTATTTTCAAACAGTTTTATATTTATATAATTATTGCAAAGATAGTAGATAGAATTCCTGTATACCCCACACTCAGTTTCCCCTGAAACCGAGCACCTTGCATTAGTATAGTACACTTGTCACAGTTAATGAATCAATATTGATACATTATTATTGACTAGTGTCTATATTTTATTCAGGTTTCCTCAGTTTTCCCCTAAGGTCCTTTTTCTGTTCTAGGATCCCATCCAGGATGTCATATTACACCTTGTCATCATCTCTCCCTAGGCTCACTTAGGTGACAGTTTCTCAGACTTCCTTGTCTCTGCTGACTTTGACGGTTTTGAGGATTACTCATCAGGAATTTTGTAGAATGTCCCTCAATTGGGGTTTGTCTGATGTTTTTCTCATGATTGGAAGAGGAAGACCACAGAGGGAAAGTGTCATTCTCATCAAATTATATCAAGGATACATACTATCAATATTGACTTATCAAAGTTGATGTTAACCTTGATCACCTGGTTTGAGGTAGTGTTTGTCAAGTTCCTCCTCTGAAAAATTACTCTTTTTCTTTGTCCAATTGCATACCCTACTCTTTGGAAGAAAGTCACTATGTGCAGCTCATACTTAAGGAGTGGAGGGAAGTTGGTTATGCTCCCTCCTGTGCTTTAAGAGCAGACAGTATCTACGTAAATTATTTAGAATTCTTTTGCATGGGAAATTTGTCTATTCTCCCCCATTTGTTTATTCAATCATTTATTTATGTCAACATGGACTTGTAGATATTTATTTTATACTTTGAGTTATAATCCAATACTACTTTATTTGTTTTCTTACTCAAATTGTTCCAGCTGTGGCCATTGGGAACTCTTTCAGTTGGCTCGTGTCTCCTTTTGACATACCCGAATCATTTTTTTGTGTGTATACTTTCTCAGTTTCTGGCACTAAAAAATGCATCATGCTCATCTTGTGTATTTCCTGCCCTAGTCCTGGAATCAGCCATATCTCCAAAGAACCCTGGTTCCTTTTATTGGAGAATGGTATTAGAAACCAAGATCTGAGTGCTAGGTTTGCTCATTGTAGTGGGGTGTCATTGCTTCTAGGCCCTCTCAGCTGATATAGCAAGGAGATGTTTGTATGCATACTAACCCATATATAAACACATATCTATAAATATTTCCATATGTAACCATCTGTATCTCTATTAAGCTCAACAAGAGTTCATACTGATGTCTCAACTTTAACTCTTCACCACATGGATCATTCTGGGGAAACTTAAAAATAGGTATCACTCCAGAACTAATAAATCAAGATAAATATTGAAAATTTGAAAGGCCATCACATTAACGTCTTTGAATGTTTCTCTTGGTTTAATATTGGAATCAATTATGAAAACATCGTAAGAGTAAGTTTTACTTTATCACTATTCACAATTTGGGTAAGTATTTATCTTAGTAAAACTGTTACCTGCCTATAGTTTTGCTAATTTTAATTCTATGAGTGTATGATCTAATAGAGTTTGAAAATTCTTACATTATGTGACTATTGAATGTCCCATTCCACCCTCAAAGTCTATGATTTGAAGTCCTAAGTGTAGAAATAAACACTGCCAGAACACAAAGATAATCGTGCAAATTGTGTTCATTCATGTTGATAGTATCTGCCTCACTCATTTCCTCTCCTTCTCTTTCTTGTTTTCTTGCATTTTTGGTGGGCTGTAGACTCCAGTTCCAACACCATCTTCTGAGATGATCCTGATTCCCAGAATGCCCTTGGTGCTGCTCCTGCTGCTGCCTATCTTGAGTTCTGCAAAAGCTCAGGTTAATCCAGGTAACACAGCCATTGCTCAGCCACATGCTAGAAGACTGAATGCTCAAGCCATCAAAGCTTATCTTGGGAGAGGCCCTGAGAAGGGGTCCAAAGGGTCTTTTTTAACTTCCACAGTGAAACATGGCCATGGTAGGAACAGAAACTAATATATTCTCTCTATACGACATATTGAGTATTGTTAGGGGGCTTCTGATATGGAGGAGGGTGGAGTAAAAGGGAATTTTTAAAAAATAGAAGGTGGAAGAAGCAACAATTTGCTTCTGCATCTTCTGGGAAACAGAAAGAGAGAATTTTTAGATACTTTGGAGAACTTCTGCAGGTTGGTTTTCCAGTTGTTTTTGGCTGGCTTAGGCCTGTATTTTACTTGGATGTCATGTTATGCTTTGGTGACCCTGGTCTTGTGGGATCTGAGGCAGTCTCTCTTTCCTACAGGGTGTGACCGTGCTCGAAAATAGATGTGTTAAGAGGAATCTTTTTGTTCCCCCCAATTTTTTTTATTACATGTATATTTTAACTTTGAATTGAAGTATACAATTTTATCACTTGTCCATTACCACAGTGATACTGTTTAACAACCCATGCAAAGTTGGTGATTTAGTCTGGGCTTGGTTGGGTTATTCTACTGGTCTCCTCTAGGTTCATGCATATATATGGGAGTCAGCTGGTTATTGGCTCATCTAGGATGGCCTTGGTTCTGATGACTGGGGTAACTTGGCTATGTTCTGCTCCAGCCGACTAGCATGGATATGTTTTAATTGAAATTTCACAGGAGCAAGAGCAGAAGCAGAAACATGCAGCATTTTTCAAGCCAATGCTTGAGTTATGTTTGTCGAGATCTCATTGGCCAAAGCAAGTCACGTGGCCAAACCCAAAGTCAGAGTGGGAGGGTACAAAAATATTACATGGGAAAGGTCTGAAGACAGGGAAGGGTGAATGATCAAAGTCATATTTTTCCATTTTGCCACAAATATAAATATAGGAAAGTATACCTAGCATAAGTGCTCAATTTGATGAATTTTACAAATTGAGCACATCCATCTAAGCAGTATCCAGATTAAGGAACAGAACTTTACCAGCACTTCATAAGCCCTTCTCTTGCTCCCTTCCAGTCACTTCTCTTCACCCTCACCCAAGGGTAATGATTATTCCGCTTTCTAACAACATAGATTGGTTTTGCCTGTTTTTGTACTTTGTATAAATGGAGTCGATCATGCATAAATACACTGTTGTGTCTGGCTTTTCATTCATCCATATTGTTGCATGCAGTTGATGACTTTTTCTCACTGTTGTGTAATATTGCTTTGTTTGAATATTTTGTTTATCTTGTCTACTGTGGACAGGAATTTGGATCTTTTCCAATTTGGGCCCATTTTGAGTAAAGCTCCCATAATCTTTCTTGTAAAGGTCTTTTGGTAGACGTGTATACTCGACTCTTTTGGATACATACCTAGAAGTGGAATTGCTGGGTTCTGTGTTACATATGCTCTGTTTTTCTACATACTACCAAACAGTTTTCCAAAGCGATTTTCCTAAGTGACCATTCCATGGTAGCGTATGAGAGTTCCAGTGGCTCCATTTTGTATTTGGATTCCTGAAGGCATTTTCACTTAGCCCTCTTCATAGTAGCATGAAGGTACATTTGTGAAAATGCTCACCTTCTTCCCCTCCCCAAAATTCCATTTCCATAGGATATTCTTTATACCTTAACAGAAAATATAGTCAAAACACCTTAAAATCTCAGATTTATTGGTTTAATATATCCAGTGACTTATTACTTTCTTGTAACAAGCTTAGTTGGTGCACCTCTGATCTAAACTTGGACCTGTTCTTTCCTTATTCTGGTCTGTATTCCTCTCTCTCGGTTGGAGTTTGGTTGCCTTCTACTACATATAACAAGCCCAGAGTCCTTCTCCCTGCTTTGGTCTCCAAGGAAGGGTCTCTGTGAGTGCACAGAATGGTAGGATGTTTTGGTGCTAGGCACACTCATTGAGATTGGTATGGCATGAGGACATTTAAAGGACTAAGCCAGAAGAGCCAGCCGTCTGTGTTAGAGAACACTGCGGTAGCCCTGGAGCAGATAAAAGGCTGTTTGAAGACAGAAAACAGTTATCTTTGAAGCATTATTTCCCCTATTCCTGGTGCTAGCTATTCTATTGGCTCTTTCTGCCTGAGAAAAAGAAATAAAAGTTGTGAATTGCAAAGATCTTTATAGGAACACGGAATATTTGCAGTATATTGAAGGAATAATCTTTTTCTTTACCATTTCTTCTATTTTACCAAGGTAAGCTGGAGAGAAGCAGCTGAGAGTTGTCATCAGTGAGTCTAGACGCAAAGCTGGGGCTCATGGAGTCTTATGGCTTGCACACTGATGAACATAGAGTAGGTATATAATAAATGCATGTTGATTTAAGGATAACTTTTCAGAAGTTCTTTATTGGCGTCTACTGAAAGACTGAAAGTAACAGAGTAAATTCTGCTACTAACTGCTAAGCCTGTTATATTTTCCCCATGGGCTGGGCATGTGGTACAAATAGATGGAATGTTGGACTTAAATCAGGAGAACCGGATTATAAACAAATCTTATATACAGCCAATTGTTAAAATATTGAAATATGTTTTAGTGGATTATTGTCTATAAATATTCTTTGGCAAATAGTAACTGAGCTAAGCATTAAATCCAATTAATAATATAAAGTCTAAACCAAACATTAATTTAAGCTCACTTTGAAGATTTCACCATGACTATTGGTCAATGAACCTTCTGACTTAGCATGACTTATTGATAATAGAGATACTGAATATTTAAAAATATCAATCCAGAAAAATCTGCAGAAGCCAACAGAGTGTAAATAATGTTGATGTTTAGAGAAATTCTACTATTTGAGATCATAAGTCTCCTACAGGTGTCACCACGTGGAGGCTGCAGAGTAAGGCTTGTGTGATATAGGTAGTAGGTCAAGGCACAATGGCAGTGGGACTTTGACAGTGGCAGCAAAGCAGGTGGGGCAGGTGGTGTTAGTGGCATTTCCAGTAATGGCAGTGTTGAAGGTGGCATTGTCACAGGGGGTTGCAGTGGAGGCTATGCAGGTCTACTAGCCATCTTCCAGCTGCAATAGTGCACCAGAGGTTGGGACCTCCTGACTGTCAATTTGATGGAGGAAATCACTAGAAAAGTTTGAGGTAGTTACCTCTGTCACAATTGTGGCTCAGGAGTATCATTTATCTATTAGCATCTGCGTCAAAAAATCATCCCAACAATTTCTGGAAAGCATTTCTACAAATCAGTAAATGATTTGGACGTTATTAGAACACGCTGATGAATGATTTATAATTCATTTGGAAAATAATGTTTAAGTCATTTAGAAAATTATTTTGAAGAACAACCCCTAGTTATAATCCTGGCTTGGTCTTAAATTAGCTGTGTGACATTGGGCAAGTTGTTTATTCCTTTTTGTACTTCCTTAATCCTTTAACCTATAGTAAGATGATGTTGGATTAGATAATTTATGAGACACCTTCTGTCACAAACTTACTATGATTTTATGGTGTGGGAGCTTTACTGTCCACATTGTAGGATATTGGTGGGCTTTGGGCTTGGGAGCGGGGTCCCTGAACTTGTATGGCTGTTTGTTGTAAGAAAGACCATTTGTCCCCAACTCCCTGCCACTTTCCAGGCTCAGGGATCTGAACTCTGAACTTCGGGAGAAGTTCCTATGAGGCTAAGCACATAGGAGATGGCTGATAAATATTTTAAAAATTTAAACCCTGAAATGCCCTAGTGGCAGGTTGGGTACAGAAATCTGCTTTAGCCTAACCTGAAGAAGATTCGTGGTACTAGAAGCCACCATGATCTAGGGCATCTTTCTCTCTAGAGATGGGTCCAAGAAGGAGCATTTCAGGCAGGAGAAATAGCATATGCAGTGGCTGGGAGAGAGGGAGAAATACAGTGGTGCTCCCTGCTGGAGGGTGATGAGTGAGGGACCAAAAGGGGGCAGCTTTTCCATCCTCCTGTAGGGTTTGGGTCAAGTGTCCCCTCTTTCTCAACTTGGACTGGGGCTACTGGACTTAATAGTAGAGATGAGAGTACCTCCATGAGAAAGGGAAGTCTTTAGACTCCACAATGAAGTACAAGAATGCTCCGGGCTATAGTAGTTGTTTGATCAGCCACCAGGCTCAGGCTCCTCAAGAAGGCATACCACCAGTGTTTCAATGGCCAGTGGGGACCTAGGACCTTATGGATTTCCAAGTAGGAGGATGCTTAGAAGTAACCTGACTATCCTGAAAACCTAGCCTGGGAGTCTGAAGTCCTGAGGACTCCCCCAGCCGACTAGATAACTGCTGTGTGTGAAGAGCACAGGGGCAGTTGGCCTTATTCTCCTGACTTGGCCTGTGACAACTGCTTGTGCTTGGAAAAGGGAGAAACATCTCTCCTCCCCAGCAGGCAACCAAGACATTTAGGATCCATTGTACAGAGCCAGGGCGGGACAGTGCTGGGACTTCCCATTTCCATTTCGAATTTTCACTTCATAGAAAGCAGTCAGCTTCCTGGCAATTCAGAATCCTGGGATGGAGGTGTCCTCCTTTGGTGTCTAGAATGTTCCCACTTTGAAAAGAAGGACAAAGACATTAGGGGTTTGGGATTCAGACAGGAGCTGTTCTTTCCTAACTGGCTCCAAATGTGTTTTGGGTTCATCATGGTGGTTTTGTCCCTTCCAGCATCAATTCTACATTCCAGGGAGTTCTTAGAATCCTAGGCTATTCATGTTGCAATGAACCTTAGAGATATCTAAGTCCCTCTTCCTCATTTTACAGATAAAGGAACTGGGCGTCAAAGGAGATGAGTGATTTGTCCATGATCATACATCTGGCTACTAGTAAAGCAAGAACCCATGGCTCCTGTCTCCCAGCCCCAAGTTCATGCCAGGAGACCACCTGCCCCTTCAGGGAGCCATTTGAGGAAATGATCTTTCCATATTAATCATGTATAGCTATGCAGCCTCATGGTTTCCTTTCTGGGACTTCCAATGTACATTTATGGGAGCAAGAAGTAATTGGGGTTTGAGGGACAGCCTCAGGCCAAGGACTGGGAGCAAGACTATCAGGATGATGTGGAACTCACACTTGGAAACTTCATCCTGTTAGTATGCTCAGGAGGCAAGGCTAGAGCTACAAGCCTTTTGGGACCAACCCACCATGACAGACACTGAAGCACTAGAGACACTCCAGTCCCTTCTGCATAGAGTTATCCCCTTCTCCACACCCTCTTGTCTCCCACCAAGGTTGATACACGTTGCTTTATCTTCATACATCTCCAAAGTGGAAAATCGTTTTCGTTTCCCTGAATTTTCATCACTCATGTCCCCAGAGATGTGGGGAGAGGGTTCATGGAGCCTCATCTGTTAATGAGAATGTGGTTTCTGAAACCAGGCCTAAGGTGCTAGTGCTGTATATGTGTGTGTGTACATGTTTTATATGGCCTGAGCAGGGCCTGAGGAGGGAGATAAAAAAGCTGGGAAGAGACCTCCCTGTGTGAATTTCTCTTAAGTGAGCAATGCTACATGATGCTCGGATTGGCTCTGTCTTGCTTGTGTGTTTGTTGAGTCTGGCCTGAGGGTGGCCTCTGCTATCCTTCCTGCCAGGAAATGGATCTTCCTCTGGGGACAACAGAAACTCATCTGCCCCTTAAGCACCCTGGGTTGTGCCAAATAGGGGAAAAGAGAATGCAGAGTTTAAAGAAGAGTACCAACGAATAGTCAATGAATGCTTAGTATATTCCTGCTACCATTCTAAGTGATATCAACAAACTTAACCTTCATGATGATCTTGTGAAGTAGGTAGTATTACTATTCCTGTTTCAGAAAGGAGAAATTGAGGCCCAGGTCAACATTAGGTCACTCACTCAAGGTTACAGACCTAGCCAAGTGACTGTGCTGGGATGCGATCCACCTCCAGCCAGCACATTCTTGACCACTGTGCTATTGCCTCCTGGAGTGTTAATAAACACACAGAATGTTCATGTGCTGCCCAATCAGGTCAAGTCTCTGTTGGCCAAGATACTGAAGGTATGAGAGTGAGCTAGAGATGAAGGATTTGCCAGGCTAGGTGAAAAGAGGAAGGGAGAGCATTTGAGCTTCAGAAAAGGCACAGAGGCACAAATAGAAAACAAGAGGGTGGAGATTGTCATCATTGAGGGGTCCTGAGGGCAAAGGTGTGGTTAGGGTTGCACCAAAAATAGGAACCACATAATTTGGGGATCCTCAGTATGTGACAAGTGCTTTCTGATCAAAGGCTTTGTCTTCACCCAGTGATAACAAGATGCTATGCCATGTCCTCCCTCCCAGTATGCAGGTTCCTTTTGCTATAAGATTTCAACAAATCTGGGACCAGGACCTTCCAAGATTTAGACAGGCAATAAGCCTCCTGAGCCCTCTTTCCAGATTGTTTCCCAAACTGGTGATTCTTCTTGATCTTAAGGTCATACTATAGACAGTGTGGAGAGTGTGTGCTGACAGTGGAGTATGATGACAACATGGGGTGGTGGATCATGTATGGTAGGGCAATGGAAATCAAGAGATCTAGATTCTAGTTCCAGCCCTGTCACTATCTGGCTTTGTGACTTTAGGTAAATCTCTGTAGCTCTCCTTGCTCACTTATAAAATGGGAAGAATCAGCTCCGCTCTCTGTACTTCATAGGGTTACTGTGGGAAGACCAAATGAGATAGTGGAAGGCAATGGGCTTTGGAAAGTTATACGCAAACATTAAAGGTTGTGATTTGTTACTTTTGGAAGAGAAGAAAATTAAAATAACCCAAACTCCATAACACAATAGTTCCTATCAAGCAGATGATGGAAGAGGAAAGAGAAAAAGAGTTCACTAGTGACCATTATGGTCCCTTGTGGTCTCCAAGAGAGACTCAAGTTACCTTTGGGTAATGGGGCTTTGAACAACCATGAACTCTGGCCATCCTAACTCCAAGGGACACAGGGTCCTGTGCCCAGGCTGAGCATATCCATAACACTGTATTTTCTCAGGGGAGAATACTATGATTGTTGACTTAGCTCTTGATCTTAGCCAGCGGGCCTCTGAAGAGCATGAATGTGGCAAGATAGGCCTCCCAGAATTTTTCAGTGGTTTGGAGACATACACAGTAAAGTAAAGTAAAAGTTAAGACATTCAAAGCAGTGAGGGTTTTTTTTTGGCTTAAGTAGGAGGTGAAGAGTTGTTAAAAAAATATGCAACTTTTTTTTTCCTGATTCACAGATGTTTATGACTTGAATCTTTGTCTTATTTGGTGCGGTGATGATCTCTTATGCACTCATGGCTGACACCTAGCACGGTGCTTGGCTTATACGCATAATCACTAAGTGTTTGAGGAATAAGGAGAAGGCAGGAAGGGTGGAGGTCAAGGAGCTCCCAGGCATCTCTGTATTTTTCTGCAAAAAAGGATCTAAATTACACCATATGACACTTGATCTCACAAAGATGGTAGGAAGTTGCGAAGGAGCATGTAAGCATAGCATCCCTTTAAACACTGGGGATGCTAAGTACAGAGTGAGTAAACCAGAAGGTGGAGGACAGACTGAAGTCTCCTGAACTGCAGCTACCATCGTGCAGTACTGGAGCTCCAGCCTTCTGGTGTCCAAGAGCCAGGAGAGCATTCTTCCTGCAGAGGGAGCGCAGTGTCTGTGCTTATTCATAAACATCTAAGGTCTCCCTGCTTTGGCTTATTGACAGAGCATTTTAGTAGCTATGAATAAAGGAAAATGTGCTTAACTTTACCCAAATATGTGTCAAGCTCTTACTCTTGGCATTTCAAGGGAGGAATTCAGATTCAATCTTTGGGTGCCATAACCTATTGTCAAGATGGAAGGTCTAGCTATGAAGTGTATCTTCTACATACAAGCGTTGCTAACTTAAGAAATGATTCGTCCTGGCATAGCAGGAGCCCTGGCTGTGAAGATGGGGCAAGTCCTCCTTGGGGAAGTTATAATTTCAATTTGTTCGTTTGTCTTTCTTAAGTTAGACCAATATTTAGGACTTTGTTATGGCTTTTCTTATTGAAAAACTTGCTCAATAGTGATGGATAGCTGTACTACCACTACTCTTACTATTATAATAAAAACAACAACATGATATATCTTTGGTTACTGGCTGTGTTTCTTGATTAAATAAAATTGATCTCTAATTTCTCTTGAGAGGATGAAGTGTTTCTGAAGTCAGCATTGCAGATCCACCGAAGGTGCACTTTGCTGTTAGAACTTATAGCTTGAATATGGGCCACAGCACCTGAAAAGGGAATCTGAATTCTTCCCTTGAAATGCTAAGAGTAAGAGCTTTACACGTATTTGGGTAAATTTAAGCACGTTTTCCCTTATTTATAGTCATAAAATGCCCTGCCTGTGGGCAGAAACTAGCTTGGCTCACTTCCCTGTGAATCTAGGGAGGTCTTCTCTTTAAAAATATGTTTGGATCTTCGGCTTTCTTAAGAGAATGTGAACCCAAAGAAGAGCTAGATAAAATTCATAAATCTTCTATTTGAAGGCATCTGACCGCTGCTGAGGAAGCGAGAACAGAGGAGCTAAAGCTTCAGAGAAGGGTGAATCTGAGAGATAAGATAACTTCTGCAGCCACTTTTAACCGTTTATCAGTTTGAGGCAGAGGCAAGAGGCTGACTTGGGGCTTTGCACTGTGGAGGGTCAGCATAGGACAAAGTCCCAGACTGGCCAACAGTTATCACAGGCGGATCTGCCTTTAGTTGCTGGAGTAGAATATCCACACTCGGGGTAGTTGGTGGAGTATAAGCTTGAAATCTTGGTCATTCAGTGCTTTTCAAAAACTCCTGTGTGTTCTCTGGAGCCTCTCTCCCTGTTGGGTCCTGAACTTTAATCTTTGTCTTAACAGACTCTCAAAGACTCAGCTCGGATTTCTCCTTAGGTTTACACATTCCCCTTTTATACAGCCCCGATATTTGGTAAGTGTACTGAGCAAGAAAAATGCTGCCTGCTAGAGGGATCCCAGGTCTCCTTCAAAAGCTCTGGGACTTTGTCCTGTGCTGACCCTCCACAGTGCAAAGCCCCAAGTCAGCCTCTTGCCTCTGCCTCAAATTGACAAATGGTTAAAAGTGGCTGCAGAAGTTATCTTATCTCTCAGATTCACCCTTCTCTGAAGCTTTAGCTCCCCTGTTCTCGCTTCCTCAGCAGCGGTCAGATGCCTTCAAATAGAAAATTTATGAATTTTATCTAGCTCTTCTAGTTATCCTCAGGTGGAACACCGATTACTGCAAGCTACTCCATCCCACCTGGAAATACGAATAAAAAGTTAAGTTTACCCTTTGCCATTGTGATTCCTGTTAACTCATTATGTTTTACCTTTTGAATTGGCTCAGAGCCAAATTTGAGGCCCGTCACTCACAAAAGGTGTAGAACCAAATGTAATGTGTTTTGGATATCAACCTTAGCTCTAGCTTATTGGATTGTCCCTATTTTCTTTCCCGTTAACCCATTATTTCTTCAAGTATTTATTTATTTTTGTATCTTATATAACTTTGGAAGCCAACTTCAATCTTTTTTTTTTTAGACTGAGTCAGAGTAAAAACAATTTTTAAAAGCCTAACCTTTATTAAACATTACTGCTCTAAATACTTGACATATATTGACTCATCTTTCCTTACAGCATTCCTGTAAACAAGTACCATTATTACCGTTAAACTGAGAGGAGGTAAACTTAAGTAACCTTCCCAAGGCTGTCAAACCTCTGACCTGCTTACGAAAGAGTGAATGTAATGTTTAAAACAAAGAATGCCCTCTCTTCCTCCTAGATGTCATTTATCGAGGCCTATTACATTCCACGAAGAGTGCAAAGTTCTTTGTATACGTTATATTAAGTCTCTACAACAACCCTGCTTGGCAGGACTATTGAAGATGAGGAAATTGAGGTTCAGAGAGGTTTAGTAACTTGTCTTGGGGTCTCTTAATTTCGAAGTGGCAGAATCAAGTTTTGAGCATAGATTTATTATGATCCTAAACCATGCCCCAGTTTTCTTCTCAACTCCTGACCTTCATGGCTACCAGCTGTCTCTTCAACTTACCTCCCTGTTGGAGGAAAGGAGATACTATCTATGAGGCCTTCACTGACTTGGTTAACCGGGAAAAAGAACGTATCTTGTCTGACCCTCACCTCAGTACCCTGAAATCCAACACAGTTTGAGGACCCCTCTTCTGGAACTCTGCAATAATTCTTTCTGGAAAGCACTTTGGGCTTCTAGGAAAACTACAATTCTAAAAGGCTACTTCTAAGGAGAATTTCAATTTGGGCAAAAGAGATCTTGGTAAAATGGCCTCCTTGTACCTAGAGGAATCCAAACAATCTTCCTGGCCCCTAGCAGGGCCCCATCATGTGAACATTCACCCAAACAGCGAATCATTCTGAATTAGCCTGCAATGTGAGGCTTGTAGGGAGCAAGGGCCCATGTGACAGCTTCTTTAATTGGACCACCTTGTCATTTCTGGAACTGGAAGAGCTGGATTATGGTAGCCTGGGGTCAAAGAAAGAGGAACCAAAGATCAGGAGACCAGAATTCCAGTCCTGGTTATACTAGTCAGCTGTGCATCCTTGAGTAAGTCGCTTCACCTTTCTGAGCCTCAGAGGTTCTGATATTTAACATGGAGCCATTGGAGGGGTTGGTTTCCTAAAGTCCCTTCCTGGCTCTGAAGTTTTTTGATTGTAGATGTTCTTTTAGACCATAGACCATCTTGGGTGCCCTGGTTGACCCCAATAATCCCCATCCTGGTCAGTCTTGTCTTCCTTGTGCCCAGAGAGTCCCAGGTGTCAGCTCTCTGTGCCTCAGGCCTCACGTGTGCCAGGTGTGTGTTTTCCTGGAAGCTGCATATAGGACATTCATTGACGAGTAAGCCTGTGGTCTGGAGCGAGCAGTGAGATGGTAAACATCATGGAACAAGCAGCCCTTCAGGCTCTCAACCTTGGCAGCATAATATGAAAATAATTTCTTGGGAAGCTGGGGCCTGGTGGCAGCTGCTTCTCTTAGCCTCCCTGCCAGGCCCTACCAGAGCTTGGGACAGATTGAGCTCCGGGCTGGGCATGCAGCAGCCAGTGCTGGTAGTTTTCCACTCTGGGAAACTGGAAAGTGAATTGGCTTCTCTGTCCAGGAGATTGGTGGGTAGCGGAATCGTCAAGAAACCACCAAGACAACTCAGCAGGCAAAATCAGGAGATACTTTGCTGCTGGGTCTCTTGCTTCCTTTGCTGTTCTCCACCTTTCCATGCTTCTTTATATTTCATAACGCAGCATTCAAAGACAGATTGGTGGGATCCGATAAACAATGTAGTGGGCTTGGGGAAAGCAAGGGGGCCTGACATTTAGGACTTGGGCCTATTTGGCAGTTCTGAGTCTTTGCTATTGGCTGGGATCCCTTCCACAGAAGAAGTTTACCAAAAATAGGCATATTCAATAGAAAAACCACACTGGTACTGCTGAGATGTGCCACGTTGGTTGTCCTGGGCCAAGGCTTATCTTGGTTCCAAAGACCCACTAGGATGAGAAAGGCCATCCAAGATCAGCTTGTCTAATTTCCTGTGCCCTTTCTCTGAGGCCCCTGGGAATACTGATTCACCAAGAAACTTTGCATAATGGCTGCTTTGCTGGCTCTTATCTCTGAATTCCATATCTTCACTCTTGTATTTCTTGGTCCCACTTCTAGACCTCCAGACACACTCCCATTGTCTGAAGGGGGTTTGCAATACTTGTGGCCCAGGGCCTTCCTCTTGCATTGAGCTGGGGATCCTCATCAAGGCACAGAGCTTCCTGTGTTTTTTCTTTTTTCTCTACTCTGTGCTTCTCCTCACCAAAGGCTGGGGATCCCTCCTTAGTACAACTTGTTGGATAGTTATCCAGTGTCCATTGACTAACATTCATGCCGGGACTTCTCTTCCTTTCATGCAAATACCCACAAAGCTCTTAAAGAGCATCCCCACTCCTCATTGTCCTCTGGAGATGGTCGTGAACTGGGAACCAGATGGTGCCCATGCTGACAAACCTTGACCATTGTTGGGGAGAGCACTGCTTGCTGATGTGCAGTTGAGCAAGGTATGTCTTCAGCAAATATGTGCCGAGTATCTGCCATGGCCAGGCACTTTTGGAGGTTCTGAGCAGAGAAATGAATCTACAACACCTGCCCTGAAGAGTTCAACACATGGTGAAGTCCACAGCCTCCGTGCATGCATCCTTGCATTCATGTGTCCATCTACCCATCTCTCTACCTTTTTGTTTACTTATTTGCTAAATGTGTGTTGAGCATCTAATACGTGCTATGTGTTGGTAGTCGCTGAGGGGGGAAAGGAAGAATCTGACATGATTACTATTCTCAAAATTGCTTACCATTTCAATAAGGAGGTAAACAAACACAGGTGAAATGGAACATCTCTGGCGAAGGTTGTTACCTAAAAGAACCCCCCACTGTCGCTTTTATCCCCATACCATGTTTTAGTGTTTCCCATAGTTTTCTCACATTACCTTAAATAGTAATAGCTAGTAGTAGCTATTGTTGAATAAACAATTTGATTGCATATTTGATTATTGAAAATCTATTGTCTTTTGTCTGTCTCCCCTACCAGAATGTAAGGTCCATGAGATAAATCATTTTGTCTGTCTTGTTCTCTACTGTGTCCTGAGAGTAGTACCTGACACGTAGCAGGAACTTATTTGTTAAATAAATTCATGAACAAAAAGATAGGTCGCAATCAATTATGTAACAACCCAGACTTACAAGAAAGTCTCATGTATCTGGTTAAACGTCATTAACAGGGGCTGCCCTTTACTGACTTCCCAGGTCTTTGTTTTTGAGCACTGTAATAATGAACAGCAGAAAACTCTTCTTCTCTCACTTTTCCAACAGATGTTTATTGAGCACTCAGTTAATGCCAGATTAGAAACTGGGGAGACAACGGAGAGAAAGATAGACATTTCCTGCCCTCATGAGGCTTACTGTAAAGACTGAAATGAAACAAACATTATCTACATTACAAGTGGGAAAAGCCTATAGAGGAAAACCAATGCATTGTAAAAGCATATAACAGAGATTCCTAATTTACCCAAGGGCTCAGAGGAATTCCCTGAGGGAGGGCTAGTCTGAGAGCTGGAAGATGAGTGAGAGTCAGCAGGTAAAGGAGAGGGGAGGAAGAACACTTCCGTAAAGGGAGCATCACATACAGAGAGACCCTGAGGCTGGAAGGTACTTTGTGCATTTATGAAGTTGAAGTAAGACCACTGTGCTGGGATATGGATTGCAAAGATCTGGGGATAGCCCAAGGTGAGGCTGGAGAGGTCAGCTGAGGCCTGACATGGTCCTAAGAAGAATGGACAGCTTCATGAACATGAAGGTTCATGTCAGAACAATGTTTTAGGAATCACATTTGGGCTGCTGTATGGAGAAGGGATGATGGAGGAACCAAGAGGAAGAGCTGGAAGGCATAGTGGTCCAGATGGGAGGTGGCGGAGGGTGGGCCCTGTGTGGGAAGAGTAGAGAAGACAAAGAGTTGGACTCAAGAAATTTGCAGGAGATGGCATTTGTAGCATTTGCTGAAGGACTGAATGATTCTCAAAGGCCAGATTTATTTCTCACCCCTTGATTGCCTCCTAGCAGGAATAACATGTCACCTATCATTCCTGAACTCCTCTTCTCCAAGACTTCCTTATTGGTCTCCAAGCAGATGTTCAGAGCCGCCCATCTTGACTCAGGGAGATTCCTCCAGTCCTCATCAATGTTGTTGCCACTCTTTTGTCCACACACAGTTGGCTTAAACCCTTTTGTGTAATGGAAGAACTGGAGGGGATGAGCAGGAGGCGAGCCCTCACACATTTAGCATTTTCGTCACGTGGAGAACTGAAGCCTCGTCCCATCCTCCAGCTCCTCTAGTTATCAAACTTGAGTGGGCATCAGAGTCACCTGGAGGGCTGGTGAAAACATTGTTTGCTGGGCCCCACCCCAAGAGAGTCTGATTCAGTAGGTCTGGGGTGGGGACTGAGGGTTTGCATTTCTAACAACTTCCCTGGTAATGGTGACGCTGCTGGTCCTGAGAAGACACTTTGAGGATGGCCACTCTAACATAATGGTAGCCAAGGAGAGCAAAGAGCCTTTGACACCAAACAGAGTATTCTAGGTAGATGTCTGTCTTTCTCTCCTCTCTTGCTCTCTCTCTTAACTATGGAAAGTTCCTGTATGGGTGTAGTTAGAACACAAAATTGAAAGGATTCTTGAGCCCAGGAAATATAGTTGAACTGAAATGTTTTATAAAGGCAGCTGCAGCTGCAGCAGCTCTGTTAAAATGTCTTGGTTGCTGTTCCCAGGATAAGCAGTGCCTTGGTGGGGAAGTTATTTGCAACAATATCATGACTCACCCTGTGCGACCCTCCTTCCCCATTTCTGGTTTACTTTAGATGTTCCGAGAAGCAGAAGTTCTCATTACATTCATGGCCCAGTGACTAGAGAGGCATGATAGCCAGGAATGAAAGCCTAGTGGGACTGTGTGTGTGGATGTCTCTGGCTGTCCCTCATGGCCCCAGAGATTCATCACATGTCTAGACTTAAAGGGACGTGAGAGCAGTGGTTCCCAAGCCTGGCTGCATAGCACAATCACCTGGGAAACTTTAAAAATATGCAGGTTCCTGGGCTCAGCTTCAGATATACCAAAGAAAATTCTCCCAAGAGAGGGCTCATAAATGTGTATTCTAGAACCTTCCCAAGAAAATCTACAGCAATTGGTCCAAGGACTGGCTTTTGGGAACCGCTGTCTTTGAAAATGTCAAATCCAGCTCTCTTGCTTTCCACATGAGGAAACTGAGACCCAAAGACAGTGTGAAGTTTGCTCAGTTGGCACATGGTGTAAGTGCTAGAGCCAGGAGTGGATTTGAAATCTGATTTTCAGAGGTTGTGTAGCTTAGAGAGGTCACAGACTTTAGAGTCAGATTCTAAACTGAGTCATTATTTACCCAATGAATGGCCTTGGGCAGTCATTTAAACTCTGGAGAATGGGTGATTAGTAGAAACCATGAAATAATGAATAAGAAAATACCTATCACATTGCCTGACACTTGCTAAATGCTTCAAAATGAAGCGTCAAATTTATTTCATCAAATTTAAGAAACTGCTGTCTCTAAGATGTATCATGACTTTAAGTAACTTTAAGGAAAAAAACAGTTAAACTATGACTCACTCTTTGCTTGTAAGATGCAATCAGATTTCAGATACTTTAATGTGTGAAAAAAAAGTGGGAGATACAGTACAGACGTTCCTTGACTTACAGTGGAGTTATGTCCTAATAAACCCATGGTAAGTTGAAAATGCATTGAATACATCCACCTACCAAACATCATAGCTGAGCCTAGCCTGTCTTAAATGTGCTCGGAACACTATGTTAGCCTACAGTTGGACAAAATCATCTTAGACAAAGCCTATCTTATAATAAGGTATTGAATGTCTCAGGTAGCTTATTGAACAGTGTACTGAAAGTGGAAAACAGAATGGTCGTATGGGTACAGAATGGTTGTAAGCGTTTACCCTTGTGATCCTGTGGCTGACTGGGAGCTGTGGCTCGCTGCTGCTGCCCAGCATGATGAGAAAGTACCATACCACATATAGTTAGCCCAGGAAAAGATCAAAATCCAAAATTCGAAGTGTGGTTTCTACTGAATGTGTATCGCTTTTGCACCATCATGAAGTCGAGCCATCTTTAAGTTGGGGACCATCTGTATTCCACTTTTCTTTCCTTGACCCTATGAAGATTGTTACATTACTAAATTAAATACTTAAACTAAAGTAAATGCAAATTCCTGAAAAAGAATCATACTTAGTGTGCTTGAGGAGCAGCAAGGAGGCCAGTGTGGCTGAGGAGAGAGTGGGATGGAGATGAGGTCCAAGACCCCCTGGGAATATGTTATGAGGGGCCCTGGAGACCAAGTAAGGATTTGGAATTGTATTATGAGTGAGATGGGAAGTTATTGGATGTCTATGAGCGGAAGAGTTACATGATCTGACTTACATTTTAATAGATACTTGGAGCAAGGTGGACCAAGGGAAAGCAGTTAGGAGATTACTGTTCTAGTCCTGGTGATAGAAGACAGTGAATTGGCCTAGAATGGTAACAGACTAGGTGGGGAGAAGTTGGTGGGATATTGGAATATTTTTAGAGGATTTTCTATCAGCCGATGGGTTGGATATAAAATATTACAGGAGTCAAGGATAGCCTCAAGATTTTTGGCTTCAGTGATTGGAAGAATGGAGTTGGCTGAAGTGGAAAAGACTAGAGGATAAGATTTAGAGGAAGACTACATTTTACTCAACTTTATTGTTACAACTAATCTATATCTATCTCTAAGATTTACCTTCTTTTTTCAGTAAATTTATTTTCAATAAATATTTTTGAGCACCTATTCTCTCCCCAGATGTGCACTGAGAAATAAAAATGAACGAGATACAGTCTCCCCCTCTTTTTTTTCAAAAGGTTTGCCATCTGTAAGGGAGATAGGACTCACACACACAAATAGCTATATTACAAAACTATTACAAAGCAGTATGTATCCAATGCTACAAGAGAGAGAATACAAATGTTGGAAATCAGAGGAACAAGAAATTTATTGGAATTGATTCTATCCCTTTATGTGAAGCATCTTCCCCTCAGACAGTCACTTGGCTTCCTATCTTCCTTCACTCACACCTCTGCTCAAAGCCATTTTATCTGAAAGGCCTTCCTGATTGCTTTACATAAAAGTGCACCTATTCCCTTCCCATATTTAATTTTTTTCCACAGCATTTGCCATCTTCTCCTATATTATATATTTATTTCTTTATTATCTCTTTCCTCACACTAGATTATAAACTTCATGACAAAAGCCACTTTGTCCGTTTTGTTTACTGCTGTATCCTCGCAGTGCTCAAAAAATCGTTGAGTGAATGAATTAATAAAAATAAGAATTTAAAAAGTCCGTGGATTTGGAAAGCAATAAGCAAACAAGTAAATTGTCATGCTGGGCTGAGGTTGGAGACAGGACTGGATTCATCAAAAAAGCTTTGGTTTCAGAAAGGAGGGAAGGTGCCAGAGTGCAGCTCTCTTACTAACCTGTGGCAGTTCTGTCAGCAGCCTGGAATCTTGGGAGAAACAGCCGCCTCAGGTCACTCTTTTGGTTCAAGCAGAAGAGGGGCAGTCTGGTATATTGGGATGAGCTTTGAATCAGGACTCAGAAATGCGGGCTAAGTCAAACCCCTACCATTTAAATAGCTGTGGGACTTCCACTGGTTTCCTCATATATAATTTGTGAGTAAGAGTACATGCCCTGCCTGCCACACAGGGTTATTGTAGAGATGAAAAAAGGTAGGCAATGGGACAGCACTTTGTGAATTATGAACAGCTGTATTTTAGGCATCAAGACGGCACATGGGGGCACTCTGACATGGATGAAAGCCAAAGAAACCAGGATTGACTGCCTTGGCCAGCCAGGCCCCATCCCCAGGAGGTCCCTGAGGAAGATATACACATAGAGGACAGTCGCAAAGGGAAAGCAAAGTTCTACTTTATTAGTAGCTTGGCTTGTGTCCCAAATGCCAACACAAGTGCTCTGGTAAACCAGACTGGGGCATGTAGCATTGTGGGTTAAGTGCCTCCAGGAACCTCTTTTTGCCCATTACGTCACTGGTACTGAAGACTGAAACACTTAGCACATCCAACCACAGGTAGGATAAACACTGAGAGAGGGGCCAGAGCAGACCCTCAGTCAGGGTTTGGCCTCCGCTGCATAATGAGATGGAGCAGAAGAGAGGGCCGCGCCCAGTGTATGACTTTTGAAATGTACATTGACCTCACTCATTGGTAATTTTGGCCTCATTGGCAACCAATATTATTATGTCCTCATCCTTACTCCTCCCTTCAATTTCACATTCCAGAGAGTTTAGAATTTAAGAATTTGATGCTTCATTCCTGAACAGTCCAGATTTGCACTTAAAATATAAGCATAATGATTATCTGCAAAACCTATCACCTCAGATGGAGAAATTGTGCATTTGACAAGACTAAGCAAAATGATACTAAATACCCACGTCCAACTCTTGATTCAAATCTGACTTGGAAAAGGTAGTGGACAGGAATACAGAAGTGTTTCAGTTGGGTATATGGCCACATTTCTTGCCAAAGCAGCCTGGACATGGTTTTGCTTAATCACACTGCTTCTGGAAGTATCACTGGTCCTCGGCCCAGACCATCCTCTTTCCTAGGGTCAGACAAGAATCCAGGAGCTTTTCTTGGTATGATACAGGCAGAAGGGCCTCTTGCCTTCAGTTCGTCACAGTGCCAGTGATAACCTCATTCTCCAAGTCCATGACGTGCCTTAAGGACAGAAGTTCTGGGGCTCCTGTGCCAAGCTTGGGCACTATGCTCACAGGAAACCATTTTCCCTTTGATGTTTTGCTGCCTCCGCAGGGCACTTCCGGAAATGGGGCTTGGTCCTGTTAGTGCTGTTAACTTGACTACCTCTGTCCCCTTCCAAGCCTAGGGAAGTCACCTTTCTTCCTGCCACCTCTACTCCATCCTACCGTCTCTTAACGAGGGTGGGCTTTCCAGGAAGCCGTTTGTCGTCAAGCAGTTTCTTATTTCTGCCTGGTAAACATAAACCTCCCATGGGGTGAAGTAACATGAAGGCCTTGCTTCCTGCTTTGAAAAGGAGAGTGAAAACATACAAATAAAAATCTCAACATATTATTCTGCCTCAGAGGTTACTTTCTGAAAAAGTATGATTTGATGTGTAATTGACATACAGTAAACTGCACACATTAAAACTGCACAATTTGGTCTGTTTTGACATATGTATAAACCCGTGAAATCATCACCGTAATCAAGATAATGACCATATCCACCACCAGCAAAACTTTCTTTGTGCCCCTTTGTAATTCCTCCCGCCCACTCCTCCCTTCCCCAGGAAACCGCTGATCTGCTTTCTGTCACTATAGATTGACTTGTTTTCATTTTCTAGAGTTACATATAAATGGAAGCATACAGTATGTACTCTTTTTGTCTAACTTCTTTCACTCAGTGTAACTGTTTTGAAATCTATCTGTGTTGTAGCATGCATCAATAGATTATTCTTTTTTGTCGCTGAGTAACAGAGATGGGAGTGAGGAGCCTAGGGTGCAAAATGCAAGGAGGCACTCACTCTCAGGACCCTGCAAAGGCAGCGCTGGCACTTCCATGACCCTGGGAGTGAGCGCCTCCTTACATTTTTCACTCTAGGTTCCTCACTTGCTTCCTTCTAATCCCAGTCCTGCTCCATAGTATTCCATTGTGTGGATATTACATAATTTGTTTATCCATTTACCTGTTCATAGACATATGATTGTTTCCTAATTTGGGTTGTCTATTATGAAGAAAGTTGTTATAAATACTCATGAGTCTTTGTATAGACAGACACTTTTATTTCTCTTGGGTAAATACCTAGGAGTGGAGTGGCTACATAATATGATAGGTATATGTCTGTGTGGGTCTATTTCTGGATTTTTCCTCTTTCATTGATATATTTGTCTATCTTTACACCAATATCACACTGTCTTGATAACTGTCGCTTTATAATAACCTTAAAATCTATTGTCAGTCTTCCCTCTTTGATCTTCTTTTTCAAAATTGCTTTGGCTATTCTGGGTCTTTGCATTTCTATGTGAATATTAGAATAATTTTGTTTATTTAAACAAAAATGCCTGTTAAGACTTTGGGTAGAATAGACATCTTAATAGTATTGAGTTTTTGACCCTTGAACATTGTATATATCTCCATTTATTTAGATCTTTAATTTCTCTCAACAATGTTGGGTAGTTTTCATTGTATAAGTCTTTCACATCTTTTGTCATGTTTATCCCTAAGTATTTTATAATTTTTGATGCTACTCTAACTTGTATTTGTTCACTACTAGTATATGGAAATGCAACCGATTGTTGTGTATTACTAACTCATTTATTAGCTATGGTAGTAGCTTTTTTGTAGATTCTCTCTGATTTTTTACTATAACTGATCTTATTATCTGCAATTAAAAACAGTTTACTTCTTTCCAATATGGGTGCTTTTTATTATTTTTTTTCCCCTTGCCTTATTGCTCTATCTGGAAGTTGTAATATAATGGTTTTTTTATTGAGGTATAATTGACATATAATATTATACTAGGTTCAGGTTTACAACATAATGATTCTTTATTTGTATGTATCGCTAAATGATCACCATAATAAGTCTAATTAACATCTGTCACCATACGTAGTGAAAAAAATTTTTTTCTTGTGATGAGAACTTTAAGATCTACTCTCTTAGCAGCTTTCAAATACGCAATAGCGTATTATTAACTATAATCACCATGTTGTACATTACATACTCATGACTTATTTATTGTATAACTGGAAGTTTATATCTTTTGTCTCCCTTCACGCATTTCACCTATTCCCCACCCCCTGCCTCTGACAACCATCAATCTGTTCTCTGTATCTACAAATTTAGGTTTTTCTGTTTTTTAGATTCCACATATAAGTTAGATCATGCAGTATTCATCTTTCTCTGTCTGACTTATTTCACTTAGCATGATGCCCTCAAGGTTCATCCATGCTGTCGCAAATGGCAAGATTTCATTCTTTTTTATGGCCAAATGATATTCCTCTCCATGTGTGTCTATGTGTGTGTGTGTGTATGTGTGTGACATTTTCTTTATCCATTCATCCATCGATGGACACTTAGATTGTTTCCATATCTTGGCTGTTGTAAATAATGCTGCAATGAACATGGAGGTATATATATGTTTTTGAGTTAGCGTTTTTGTTTTCTTTGGAGAAATCCAAGAAGTAGAATTGCAAGATCACATGGCAGTCTATTTTTAGTTTTTTGAGGACACTCCATACTGTTTTCCATAGTGGCTGCATCAATTTACTTTCCCACCAATAGTGCGCAAGGATTCCCTTTTGTCCACATCCTCACCAACACTTTTTATTTCTTGTCTTTTTCATAATAGCCATTTTAACAGGTGTGAGGTGATATCTCATCGTGGTTTTGATTTGTGTTTCCCTACCAAACTTTTCATCATTGTGAAATACCATCTTCGTTCTTTGTCTTGAAATCTTTTGTGTCTGGTGCTGATATAACCACTCTTGCTTTCTTTGGATTAAGTTTTCATGGTATATCTTTTTCCATTCTTTTACTTGTAACTTATGTGGGTTTTTATATTTAAAGTATGTTTCTCATAGGTAATATATAGTTTAAACTTAAAAAAAATCCAATCTGACAATCTCTACTTTCTAATTAGACTATTTAGACCATTTATATTTAATGGGAGTATTTATATGGCTAATCAAAAATCTATATTTTTGCCATTTGTTTTCTGTTTATCCTATCTTTTTTATTTCCTTTATTCTGACTTTTTTTTCAATTGATTGAATTTTTTATGATTCCGTTTTATCTCTTCTTGAATTACTGGCATTAAGTCTTTTAAAAAATATTATTTTAGTGCTTGCTTTAGGATTTACAGTGTACATCTTTAAATAAAGTCTATCTTCAAGTGATATTGTATCACTTCACATAGAGTATAACAACCTTTCAACAAGATAATTTTCTTTGTTTCCCTTCAAATCTTCATGCTATTGTTGTCATGCATTTTACTTTCGTATATCTTGTAAACCCCACAATATGTTGTTATTATTTTTCTTTAAAGAGTCCATTACCACTTAAAGAGACAGAAATAGCATGAAAAATCAATATATATTTACTTTGTAATTGCCATTTTGAATGGGAAATTTGCTCTCATCTCTATCTTTGGTCCTCTGTTCATAGTATGTCCTTTTCCTCTGGCTGCTCTTAAAATTTTCTCTTTATCGCCTGCTTTAAAAAATTGGATTATGATATGCTGCAGTGTAGTTTTCTCCAAGCTTTTTGTGCTTCAGTTCATTGAGCTACTTGGGTTTACAGTTTTCACCAATTTGAAAAAATTTCCATCATTTTTTATTCAAATGACTTTTTGTCCTCCTCCCTCCTCTTCTTCAAAGAATCCATTTCCATATATATTAGGATGCTTGAAATTGTTCACAACTTCCTGATGTTCTGCTTTTTGTTAATTGATTGATTAATTGATTGATTCTCTTTTCTGTCATTGTTTCATTAAAGATTATTTCTACTGCTGTCTTTAAGTTCATGAATCTTTACTTCAATGTATAACCTGCTTTGATTCCATCCAATGTATTTTATCTCACATGTTCGTTTTATCTTTAGAAATTTGATTTACATCTTTTCTACGTTGTCTATAGCTCTCCTTGTATTTCTGAACACATGTAATACAGTTATAACTGTTTTAATGTTCTCTTTTTCCAGTTCTAATTTCTATATTAATTCAGAATCAGTTTCAATTGATTGGTATTTTTTTCTCATTGTAGTTCTATTCCCATGCTTGTCTACATGCCCAGTATTTTTTTTTTAATGCGTGGGACATATTTCTACGAAAAAATTATTCAGTATTTATCTGAAATTTAAATTTAGCTAGGAATCCTGTATTTTATCTGATAACCCTATGTCCTGAGAGCTCTAGTCCCCTTGATCTCTCCAGACCCTTCTCTTTGGCTCCTCAACTCAGGGCATCCTCCAGCTTCTGCCTAAGTTCTCACTTACTGTACTGCAGCCTGAATACTCTCTCATGGCAGTAAGCTGGTACCATTGTAGGGCTCATCTTCTCTGTTTCCTCTCTCAAGGATTGCTGTCCTTTGTTGTCTGATATTCATTCTATTGAAACTCAGTTTATCATGTACTTTGTCCACTTTTTGGTTGTTTTACCAAGGAGAGTAAATCTGTTCCCTGTTAGTCCCTATTACTCTATCTTGGTTGGAAGTGGAAGTCCATCTCCAGAGGTTATTATTGTTAGCTGGAGGCCAAAACATGGTGCTTTTGGGGGCCAAAGCTGTGTTCAACTCCTTTGTAGGAGACTTTACTGGCTTTTCTCCATAGTTTTGTGCAATCAGCTATCTAGAAGAAAAGAATGCTATACATCATAGAGGGCACCTGCTGATAATGAGGATGACTGACTACTGTTGGGAAACTGATTAGAAGTGTGTGCCTGCTAATAAGGGAATGGGGATGGGCCATGGGGTTATTACCAAATAAAAGGATAAATCAGCACCTTACATTATGTTATATTACGTGTCAGAATTTGGTCCAAAAGATAGATTTGGCTGAGGATCAATGCTTGGATGATTGATTGGTAATAAGTTTGGAGACAGGGCCAGGAAGAAAAGGCAAAGGGGCTGGCCTGGTGGTGCAGCGGTTAAATGCGCACATTCCACTTCTCAGCGGCCCGGGGTTCGCTCGCCTGGATCCCGGGTGCGGACATGGCACTACTTGGCATGCCATGCTGTGGTAGGCGTCCCACATATAAAGTAGAGGAAGATGGGCATGGATGTTAGCTCAGGGCCAGGCTTTCTCAGCAAAAAGAGGAGGACTGGCAGTAGTTAGCTCAGGGCTAATCTTCCTCAAAAAATAGAAAGAAAAGGCAAAGAGAGTGAGGTTAATCAAACTGGGGTCATAGAGGGACTTAGAAAGGTTCAGGCCGCTTCTTTCCTACCAATAATCAGTTACATTCTCCATGGTGGTCTCTGGAAATAAAAATAAAAGCATTTCCTTTCTTTACTCATTGGTTTCTCTTGGTCTAGCCATATGCCGCTATCCTCTGGGAATGTCAGGGGGCCATATTCCAGATGAGGACATCACAGCTTCCAGTCAGTGGTCAGAATCCACAGCTGCCAAATATGGAAGGTAAGGATGGCTACCCCAAGAAAGCCTGAGTTCTGTGTTGAACAGTTTTCCTGACTTAAGGGGCTAGGAAAGAAGGGTACTTGGTGGGCACCGGTGGGAATGATGCAAGGACATCAAGTGGGCCTGTTTTCAGGGTCCGGCAGCATGTGGTGGCCTAGTAACCTCATTCCAACCACAGAGGCCCTAGAACCACACCACCCACAGCATATGGGTTCGTTGATATGCAGTGAATTTGCTTTACTTCACTTTCTCACTGTGAGCTGCTGCAGGAAGGGGACTACAGTGGTAGCATGAGAAGGGGTGGATTGTGTAGGACACTGGGAGTTGGAGACTCGGTCTTCTTCTCGGTGAGTGTCTGTGAAACATCACTCATAGTGCAAAGCATCAAGGACTTAAACAGACATTGAGGCCTCCAGCAAGTTCTTCCCTTCTCTCAAGGATATCTCCCGCAAAAGGGCCAACTTCATCCATAAACAGAGTATGGTGGGTTCCTTGTGGTCTAATACAAGGGGTCCCCTAAAGCAATAAATATCTTTGTCAAAAACTACTCTGCTTGTTAGGGCCTAATCCTCCTCCTGGAATCTAATTCTTTCAGTATAAAGTATTGATTTCTGTTAAAATGGAATCACCCTTAAGAAAAACAACCCTGGTAAACCTCCATAATTTCTATCTCAGTGTGTAAAAGATTAGAGTGATGGTTGGTGGGGTTTGAAGGGAGCAGCAATTAGTAGGTGACATCTGTGAGAAAAGACACATTCCAGGGAACAGGGAAAGTGGTAAGAGGTTCCTCAAAGAAATCGTATACTGATTTCACAATTTTCCTCACTGGTGGCTCAGCCTGGAGGTAATAAAATGAAACTGGATTATTTACTATTCCCCTGACATACTCTTACCCCTCACTCTCACCATGGGTTTCCGCAACTTTTTGCTGGGTTCCCATGCCCATCCTGCTGGTTAAAATTCACTGTGTTACATAACCCACACTGGAGATCTTCTTATACCTCCCTCCCTACTCCTATAACTTGATATCCAGGCAAGGAGTGGCTAACCTTGTCATACTGAGATTGAAAGTGGGAGGGGGATGGTAAAATGACTCAGTGTGGGAGTAGAGGGTAGAAAGGGTTTCATTGTGTGGGACCTCCCTTGAGATCTCAAAATTAGGATGGGAAATGAAGGCTACATGTCATCTGAAGGCCTCTAGCTCCCTGGTGGTGACTGTCTTTCTGGGTTTCGTAGTGCTCCAGGGAGAGGGAACTGACCACAAGTGGGTACTGTGGTGTCAGTCAGACTGGTGGAGAAAACCCCAAGAGTCCATCTGGTCTGAACTCCCAGCCTGCTCTCTCCCCTCAGGTCAGGGTAACTGCTGGCTGTGGACTGGTAAATAACTCTGTGGTTTCATGATTGCTCCCTCTCTCCCCAACCTTCATCTTTTAAGGCTGGATTCAGAAGAAGGGGATGGAGCCTGGTGTCCTGAGATTCCAGTGGAACCTGATGACCTGAAAGAGTTTCTGCAGATTGACTTGCACACCCTGCACTTTATCACTCTGGTGGGGACCCAGGGGCGCCATGCAGGGGGCCATGGCATTGAGTTTGCCCCCATGTACAAGATCAATTACAGTCGGGATGGCACTCGCTGGATCTCTTGGCGGAACCGGCATGGGAAACAGGTAGGCAGAAGAGACATCCAGACCCTGGGATGTCCAGGACTGTATTTTGACTTAGGCTAGAAAAGGTATATATATATCCACAGTCCTGGCATGAACTTGTAAATATGTGACCCAAGATGAGGGGGTGGGGAGGGAGCATAGAGAGGAATATCAAGGCTGCCGAGAAAGCTGAGTAGATGTATTCTGCTCTTTGAATGAAAAAGAGAGGGTCCATCAAAGGGGTGATGACTTAGGGGTTGAAGAAGAGTCAACATGACTCCATAGCATCTCCTCACTCTCTCTTCTCTCTCCTCAGGTGCTGGATGGAAATAGTAACCCTTATGACATTTTCCTAAAGGACTTGGAGCCACCCATTGTGGCCAGATTTGTCCGCTTCATTCCGGTCACCGACCACTCCATGAATGTGTGCATGAGAGTGGAGCTTTATGGCTGTGTCTGGCTTGGTAGGTCTCAAGAGAGAGAACTTATAGAGCTTATTAAAAACTCCAACCCCTGGGAAATAAAGGCAATCAAATCAGAAAGGGATGGGATTACTGATCACCAAGAAGGGATTCCCTCTTGGTTAGAGTAAAGAAAGCAATATTGTTCATCCACCCAGTACCTGGAATAATGCATTCAGTGACACTCTGCAGACTGTCACTGAGGAGTGCTCCTCAGCAGTGCTCCCTGTGTGCCCAGATTGAGTCCCGTGTGGACATAGTGCATGAAGTGTCATCCTTGAAGCCTCAGGTAGCTCTCTGGGATAGTTGGTCCGAGCAGCAGGCGCATCTCCTTCTCAAAGGTGCTGACACATGTGTGTTTCCTTTGACAGATGGCTTGGTGTCTTACAATGCTCCAGCTGGACAGCAGTTCGTACTCCCTGGAGGCTCCATCATTTATCTGAATGATTCTGTCTATGATGGAGCCGTTGGGTACAGGTAAATTCTGGGAAACTTTGGTCATCAGAATGGGAAATGGCCACTAGAACAGAATAATATTTTATCATGGGTTGGGATCAGTAAACAATCAATCAACCAACTAGTGTTTACTTAGACCCTTTACTATGCATTGTGAGATAATTTAATAAAGTAAAATATGTAGTCTTTATTTGCAAGAAACTTAGAGGCTGGTTTTGGAAGGCAAAGTAATCACAAGGAAAACACTAAATTACGCAAAGGAAAGGTTAAGCTTTGTATTATGGACCTAAGTATGGTAGCCATATTTTTTGGCCCTCAAAACAGGACATGTCATCTGACATGAATAGTGGCCTACTTATGGAGACAAACGGCCAGAGAATTGAAGTTATAAGTATAATAAATTGGACAGATCAAGAAGTTCAGGAAGAATGAACCCCATAAATATAAATGCTGTAGAAACTGTGAAAATGAGACTAGTAAGGCTTATAATAGACAAGGAAAGTTTCTAGGATGAGATGATAATTGGAGCAAAGGAGATAGGTAGAAGGGAATAGAGGAAAGGAAGCAAGACTGAGAACAAGAACGACCTGACTATAGAAGAAGGTAGGGCTGGGAGCAGCAGAAGGACCAATGGATAGTCCTGAAATGGACCAATGGAGGGCCATGATGGAGAAGTATGTTCAGATACAGGAGGAATTTAGGATTGGATAAGAGATATTCCCACTTATCCCACTTTACCCCAAGCCATGCCATTCTTCTACCCACTTCAACACTTTTCTCTCTCTTAGCTTGGTCTTTGTCTGCAAAGATTGAGCCTGGCAGAGAGGTCAGACCATAGTGAAATCCAGACTAGATGATGGAGGTTGCTAGTGGTTGAGATAGAGAGATTAGTGAGTCTCAGGAATAGGAGTGTGGAATTACAGTACTTGCAAGGGCTCAGGTGTGAAGAGCAAACTACTGCCCCCAGCTGCCATCGCCTGGTGATGACCTGACTCATCCAGTATTCTATCCCTAGTCACTTCCTCTCCATCTCCTTAGTCACTCTTCTTCCCCATTTGCTTAAACTGTCTTGGCGTTATTTCACTCAGCCACACCCCAACTGGCATATACTCAAGGAATAGAGGAAATCAGAGATTGAGTGGATAAATCTTTGCTAATTAGCTATACTGTGTGCAAGGAATTTGGCTAGACATGGTAGGTATTCAAATAGAATGAAATTATTGATCTTATGATTAAGCAGTGGGGGCTAAAATAGGATATAATTTGCTGTGACATAAGCATCAAGTAAGAGATATCATATGTGTGCTCTGGGGTTCCAAAGAAAGAGGAAGCCACAGTAGGAAAGCACAGCATTGGGGGTGGAAACAGCTGGATTCACGTAATAAAAGTTGCTTCTGTTTGCCATGTGACTTAGGTGATAAAATGTATAAGAAAAGCATTTTGTAAAGGTAAAATGTTATATACATGTAAGTTATTATCTAATTGGAGGACCAGTAAGACGTGATGGAATAGATGAAATCAGAAATGGGCCCCAAAGAATGGGTAGACCTTTCACAGGCAAAGAATCTTGAGATGGCATTTTAGGCAGAGGCACTAGCATGAGGACAAAAGAATCACACTGTAAAGTTTAGAGGAATGTCCAGGAGAGATCAACAGTTTAGCTAACCATGGGCCATATTTATGTAGCAAAGCACTAGTTGAGAGGCATCACAAGGCAGATTATGTCATATTTTGGAGGCAGTTGAATGTCAGGGTCAGGAAGAAGTGGAGAAGGACGGAATGGAGGAGGAGGAGCTGTTGTTCATCAACATAATCATCAACATAATGAGTCACTGAAGAGTTTTAAAGCTGGGGAAGGACGTGACTGGAACTGTGCTTTTGACCGATTAATCATGCAGCATGTAAAGGTTAGATTTGAGTGGAAGGAGGAGGTAATGAGGGACATTTTCTAATTCCAAATTCTGTCAGATGAAACAAATTAAGGACCAAGGCCATAGTGGGGACTGGGGAATGGGAACAAGGAGACATTCATTTAGGGAACATTTGCAATCTGATTGGATGTAGGGGGCTAGATGAAACATGATAGTTTAGGTGACTGAAACAGTGGAGATGACATTTATTCATTCAACAAATATATTTTGACTGCTTACTATGCACTAGGTACTTTCAGTGAATACGAAAGAGAAGTGCAATTGACAGAAATGGGAAATCCAGGTGAAAGATTTAGTTTAGAAAAAGATGATGATGGATCTAGTCTGGGATATAAGTTTAAGGGACTGACAGGACATTCAAATGGAGAAATAAGACAGGTGCTAGAAATATGGCTCTGAACCCCAGCGGACTGATAAAAAATAATTAGAGAGATTTAGACGCAATCAGCTTCCATGCAATAATTGAGGTAATGAAATATCGAGTTGGGGTGTGGCTGAGTGTTGAGGTACAAGCTACCTAATTCAGAGTCTCAGGAAATAGTCATAGAAGCAAAAGCGATTTTTTTTTAATTAAAAAAATTCCAAATGTCATATCCGCTTGTTGTAGTAATTCTAACAATTCTAAAGTGTATGAAGTAACAGAGAAATTTTCTTTCCTTATCCCTTCCCCTTGATTTAATTTTGATTACGGAAAAACTGAAATTCTCTGAAATTAAGGAGAAAATAAATTAAATTCCTTTTCATTTGTGTTACTTTTCATAAGACTTTCATGGGGCTTAATTTTTCTGGGAACAATGGGAAATATATTTATTGCAAGTAAACTTATGTTCTCCTAGCCTTCTGATCTGTAGAGAGAAGAAAAAGATGACAAAACCTTGGAAGGGGGATCCAGGCTCTGGTCACTGTGGATAAGGCCAGTCAAATTTTATAATTTGCCAAACATTTTGCAATGAACAAATATATTTAAGAATGCATCTGTAAGGCTGGCATAATCACTCTTAATCATTTTTGTAATTCACAAATTTTCTATATCACTGGTCTGGCTGTAACCTCACGGGTCACATGCATTATTGCTTGAGGGTGAGTAGCCCCATCTCTTTATTTGGGAGACTCCTGACATATCTTCCAGAGCTTGAGATGCAGAGCTTGAGAGAGAAGTTCCACATGATAGGTTCTTGCTCCGTCCCTCCGTAAAAAGAAGGAAGACCTCTTTCTGTTCTTCAAACAGGCAAATTAACATAAATATGCGTACATCTCATCCAGCAGGCAGGAATCCGGCCAACTCAGCCACAAAACAGAGGCTTACACTCCAAGGTGGAAAGCCTGCCAAGCTAGAAAACAAAACGAAAGCCAATGCCTCTGACCCTCATGTAATCCACGCATTTTACTCCATGAGTCCAGTATTCTATAAATGTAATTAAAATTAATTATAAATTAGTATTTAAATTGGCAAAGATTACTTATTTATTTTTTTTGCACATTAATTTGCTATCAGATTGGGTTGTTGGAGATGTGGGATAAAAGAGGGTATGCCCGACTTCTCTGAAGTTGATTCACTGAACAAAGACAACAAGCAAAGGAGTCAGAAAATTTCCGACGAGCTCCGGGACCCTTTATTTAGTGATGGGCAAGTGCTACTAGCTACCAGTGTTCATTCTATGTGTTCATTCATTCATTCATTCATTTACTCCTTAGTGGACTTATTAAACAAATGCATTTGATAATACTGAGTTATTATTATATTCTGTATATAAGAATAGACAAGGATACAATGAATTATAGAAAGCTTTTCATATAAAATGATAAAATACTGTTTAAAAGTTTTGCTACTAAATGAGTAAGCATCAAATATTCTGTAAAATCCATTTATATGAAATTCTTAGCTCTCCACTGATGCAGGATAAATGAGTCTATGCTATAAAATATATTGGATTTTCGGTAATCCTTCAACTTCCAAGATTATCAGCCCTTACAAAATCCGGGGAGAAGAAGCTGGGTAAAAGCTTTTCCGTGAACGTGTAATTAACTCCAGGTTCCTCTCTCCCTTTGCCTTCTCCTCTCCTGGTCTGAGCAGCATGACTGAAGGGCTGGGTCAGTTGACAGATGGGGTGTCTGGCCTGGACGATTTCACCCAGACCCATGAGTACCATGTGTGGCCCGGCTATGACTACGTGGGCTGGAGGAACGAGAGTGCCACCAATGGTTACATCGAGATCATGTTTGAATTTGACCGCATCAGGAATTTCACTACTATGAAGGTCAGTGGAGTGAGGTGTGGTGGAACTTCAAAGAGGCCAAAATCATGGTGTGGCAGAAAAAAGGCATGCGAGAGAGAACCCTGCGACAATACCAGCAGAACTGACTTCAAATACATAATCTGTAACTAACTAGCTACATGCGTTTCACAAGTAACTTCACTTTCTGGGTTTGTTTCTTCCTTTGTAAATAAGGGGGTTAGACTAGGTCACTGGTTCTCCATGTTTGTTTTTCTTGTTCCAGCACCAGAGTGGATGTATACATTAGGCACAGAGGGCAGTGTCTAGGGCCCATGAAAATGTTTTAACTTCTTTTAACGTCAGAAGAAAAATGAACTTTTAGGGTCAAAAATTATTTTCATCTGTTTAACAACACAGTTGTAAAATATAATTTTTAACATATTTTATGGAGGGAGGGCCCCACAAAGGCAAAGTGACTAGGGCCCAAGGAAGTCATTATATGGCCCTGCGCTACATTCCCCAGGGAGAGGACCTACTCTTCTCAGTAAAGGCAGCTCATTGCAACTCTGATTCTCAGTGGGAGACGAAGGGACTCTGTATTTTGAACCTCTGCCCATCCCTAGAGTTTCCTCTACCACTGCAGCACTGAGAAATCGTGTTAGAAGATTCCATACTCTTCTGTTCCCAGAGTTCTTTGTTTCCGTATCTATTGCAAGAGCACATCGATTGTCATTTGTCTGTGTATGTATCTAGTCTCTTACTAGACTTCAAGCTCCTCTAAGGTAGGAGGACTTTGACTCTGCTTTCTGATCTCTGTACTTGAGTGGTTGAAAATATGCTGGCTCAAGGAACATTTGTGAGGGAACAAATGATATCCTTTATCGCCTACTCTAACCACTATCGTTATAAATATCTCTGCTACTTTGGGTAGAAGGCAGAGGAGAAATGATGAACAGGAATAGGACACTGGCAAATAGTATTTTCTTAACTGTAAACAGAAACTTCAAGGCGAGGCTGAGGGTAGGGAGGCGGACTCGCTGTTACTCCTGGCCGGGCCAACATCAGGATTCAAGACCTCAGGCCCTGGACTTGGGTCTGTCTTCTCTGTGGGATCTCTGTGACTCTTTGTGCAGTTAGAGGAGTTGGTACCCAATAGGTGAGACTCAAGGCTGAGAGTAAGGTAGGGTGGGTTTAACCTAAGTCTGCTGTAAGGCCTAAAATGTAAATTATTAGATTTTTTTATGGGTGTGGCTAAAATACCATCACCTAAAAGTCTGTATTATAATGCAAGCATTTTACCTGGGGGAGAGTAAGATGTTAAATAATTAATGTCTTAAATGCAAAGCAGAAGTTATTTTATCAATTTATTATCAGAGAGCAGCTGCGAGAGAGTAGGTAAATTTTGTTGAGTGGTTGGATAGAAGCCAGAAGTCTTGGGGAAGGTGCAGACTGGGCGTGTGCTGGAACATGGTACCTGCAGACACTGAGAAGAGCCTGGGCCTTTAAGGCTGGAGTTCCATTTTCTCTGAGGTGGGCCCTTCCAGGAGAGTTCAACTTTGTTGTAAGGGTTGAGGACATCTCTTTTAATAAAATGATGAGTTTTCTGATACTTAGCTCAAATGACTATTTTCCTTTTCTCTTACTCAATCCCAAGTATGTTTCAGAGAGGAAGGAAGGGAAGAGAGGAAAAGTCCTGACAGAAAGTGACCAGATTGGGTGCTAAACCTGAGTTCTAAGCTTGAGGAAAACTGAGACTTAAGGGTAGAGAGGAAAGTCCTTTTGCTGAATGTAAGAAAGAGACCCAAGGAGCTTTTGTGGTTCACATATAACACTTACAGATTTCTGAAGGAGCATGAGAGGACTCCAGTATAAGCCCCAAGAAAGAGGGTGGGCAAGTGAATTTGACCTCACCTGTGGATCTCTGTTTATCTGTTATTTTTCCCCATCAATAGTTGGGTACAGAATTTTAACGGCGAACAAATTGTTGACTCTGCCTTTATTTACACGCAGCCCTCAGCTTCAGTATTTGTTTCCTAAATTCATTTATTCTTCTATCTATCTTTGTTACTAATTTAGCAACAGTCTTTGGAGTGTGTATAGTGCTGGGCTAGGTTCTGGGGGTAAACGGTTGAATAAGAAGTGGCCCCTACCTTGGGAAAATTTCCAGCTCAGTGGGAGAAGACACTATTTATTTTTCAAAAGGAGATATGTAGGATGTAGGATGATATGGGGACCTAGAAGAGGGAAAACTCTTTATCATCAAGGATTCCTGGTAGACAAAAAGTTGTTATTCTTGGCACAGACTTAGAGTCAAAAAGAAAATCCATGTCTATAATATTACTCCCACTTGTTAATATGATAACATCTCCTAATAGGATTAATAGCTATTAGTTTAATGAATAAATATGTAAGATGAGAACAGAAAGATCAACGCATGCCCAGTCTGCCAGTATATTGTTCAAGGATGGCTCTCTGGCAGTTGTAAAACATAAGTGTGTGCAATTGTGTGTAACATATTATCCTTCATAGATTTGTTGTGGAGGAGAAGGGAAATATGAATAGTAACAAAACTATACTTCAAGAGAAAATTTATTGTATTTCTGAATAATGTGTAAATCCATATGTACCTATTAATATGTGTATCAATTTATTATATGCCATTGGGAGAATCTCTAGCCCCACAAAGAATAAAATGTATTTTAAACTCTCCATAAAAGTATAATATTTAGTTAATAGGCTTTGATCTTCCTGAGTCTCCAGCAGCTCCTGTTTAAGTAGTTTATGACAAGTCAAAATTATTCAAAAGCATATTCTGAGGGGGGCCAGCCCCATGCTCGAGTGGTTAAGTTCGCACGCTCTGCTTCAGTGGCCCAGGGTTTTGCCAGTTCGGATCCTGGGCATGGACATGGCATTGCTCATCGGGCCATGCTGAGGCGGCATCCCACATGCCACAACTAGAAGGACCCACAGCTAAAAATACACAGCTATGTACTAGGGGGCTTTGGGGAGAAGAAGGAAAATAAAATCTTTTTTTAAAAAAAAAAAAGCATATCCTGAAATGAGAAGATGCCAGAACCTCTCAAGGTCAAACACATTTCTAGCACATTTTAATTTTTCTGAGACAAATAAAAAATAAAAGATGACTTTCATGTCACTGATGTCTTCTAGGAGTAGTTTTTCTTTCCTAGGCAAATTACTGCCCGTTTAACACACTCCCTGAAATATACTTAAAATATACCATTAAAATATATTAATACGTTAGAAAAAGTATTCTTTATTTTTTTTAAGATTGGCACCTGAACTAACAACTGTTGCCAATCATCTTCTTTTTTTTCATTCTTCTCCCCAAAGCCCCTCAGTACCTAGTTGTAGATTCTAGTTGTGAGTGCCTCTGGTTGTGCTATGTGGGATGCCACCTCAGCACGGCCTGATGAGTTGTGCCATGTTGGCGCCCAGGATCTGAAACGGCGAAACCCTGGGCCGCTGAAGCAGAGCGCATGAACTTAACCACGTGGCCATGGGGCCAGTCGCAAAAAATGTATTCTATTTATTAAATAAATATGTAAATCCACAAGGGAATGAAATCCTATGTTATTTATTTGCATTCCAGGAGAATTCCCAAAACATCTGTAGGAGAGATTATTCCCTTCCCCACAGGCTACTTATCCAACACTTTGCAGATTTCAAAACATCTGAAAATTCTATTGAAGCTGTAGATGGTATTTCTTTGATTTTGTTCTTAGCCTTGCTCCGTTGACTTGCGTTCCATAAACTGGGACTAATTGATCCCAAGTAAAGTATTAACACATGTTTTCAACATCAAAACATTTAGAGGAAAATCCAAATGGAAAAAAATTAAGGCAATTTGCTCCCTTTCCGTGTGGCATGGCGTGTGGAATGAGCACTGGGGTAAGGTTCTAGCCTCAGTTCTGTTGTTGACTGACCACAGGCAAGTCAAACTTCTCTGAGCGCCAGTTTCCTCATTAGTAAATAGAGAGTTGGACTACATGACTTTTAAAGTTTCCGGTTGCTCTAATATGCTCTGATTCTATTCTTTCAGAGAATCTCTGATCTGTTTCTTTGGTCATTGAATTTCTATAATCATTGCTGCTAAATAAATTCTGAATGGCAATCCTGTATTGACTATCTAGAGACTAGAGGAAGGTATTGAAGATAGTTAAACAATTACAATTCAGGACCTAAGCAAGACATTAAAATGGAACAGCAGATCTATTTCAAGAATGACAATGATGCTTTGCCAACCTATGAAGTCTTTAAATTCAGGTGATAGTGACCAGCAAAGCTCCATTTTCCATGTAAGACTGAGGCAGCGGAAATGTTACTGAACTACCGTGAGAGACTTGACTTAGTTACAAATATGCACGTTCTGTTTTTGAGGGTATGAAACACAGCAAGCTGCTACAGAGGAAGTGTTGCAAAATCTTTTTTCCTTATGACCCTTAAAAGCCATACAAAGATCTGGGTGAGAGAGTCATGACAGCAGGCGAGAGGACGCAAGCTACCTTCCCAAAGACATTTTCTCATCTCAGGAAATATCTATGAGGAGGATTTGGTGCCCTCGTCAGAAGGGCTTTACCTAAACTGAATTTAATTGAGAGAGAATTAAGTTTTGTGTCTCTGGCTGAAAAATGCTAATACACAGCACTTGAAAAGAGATTTCTAAAGGGAAAGATGAAATTGTTTTGGATTGTGTATTATTTCAGGTTTCCCAACTAAACTTGTTGGAAGGAATGGACTGGCTTTGGAATATATGTAGGAGGAAGGACAATGGAGGTCTTCCTCTTACCCTAGTTCAGAATAGCTTGATTCTGGTAGACGGCAACTGTGTTTGAGAGGATTTATAGGCTTGAGAGTGTTAAGGGCAAGGAAGTACCTGGGAACATGTTGGTCCAGACCTCATTTAACAGATGAGGAAAGTACACCCAGCAACACGAAATGAGGTGGCCAGAGGCACACAGTTGCCTAGAAGGGACTGAGATAGCCACCCAGGCTTTATAAGGCTAGACCAATGTATCACTGGCATTGTGAAGTTCCTGGAAGGGAAAATCCAAAAGACGCAGAGTACCAACTCTTCACCAAGGGTGGTACTTACAGAAACTGTTTAGTATGTTACTGGGTTAGCTTGCACTGTGTCCCCATGCCACCTAGCAGTGTCAGCTGTCACTCACATGCCTCTTTCTCTGCCAGGTCCACTGCAACAACATGTTTGCTAAAGGTGTGAAGATCTTTAAGGAGGTACAGTGCTACTTCCGCTCTGAGGCCAATGAGTGGGAACCTAATGCCGTCTCCTTTCCCCTTGTCCTGGATGACGTCAACCCCAGTGCTCGCTTCGTCACCGTGCCTCTCCATCACCGCATGGCCAGTGCCATCAAGTGCCAATACCATTTTGCTGACACCTGGATGATGTTCAGTGAGATCACCTTCCAGTCAGGTTGGGAGCTCAGGGGCCCTAGGGGAAGTGGGAGCAGGGTAGTGAGGGAGGCAGGCACATGTCTGGAGCTTCTCATGGTCAGGTCTCTGGGAGGAGGAGGCTCGTACAGGTGGCTTCTCCTTGGTGGATAGAGGGAATCTTTTGTGCAACTAGTTTTAAGTGTGGAAGGGCAGAGATGAGACTGGAAGTGGACAGAATATTTACTTGGCTCTCACGTATTTGCCTAAAAGAGGTGTAAGATAAAGGATTTAAAATAATGAGTCCAATGTGTTAAAAACTTTGTATAAATTAAGTCAGTTAAGGGGAAGCACACCTAATGAGCACTACTAAAATGTTTAAATGAAAATTTATAAATAAATAACATTGATTTGTAGCCGCTACCTTCTGTCATCCAGTAGACTGGAGATTATATCTACAGGCTAATTTGAATCAAGTTCAGTATTTATTTTCATCAAGGATTTTTCGTAGACAGTGCTGTGTACTTGGTGTTGAGCCCCATCACTGGGATGCGATGCTAGATTCTCTGACTTTTAGTGACGCTGAGATATTAGTGATACTCAGGTGGTTACCTCTTCAGGGGAAATTTCCCCACAAACTTCTACCTTAGGTTTTACCCTCCACTGATGACCACTGCTCGAATTACTTATTTCACTGGGGATTGCCAAATGGTGATTTCCTAATTCTGTTATTCCTTCTGCATTTATTAGCTGAATTTCTTCTGAATAGAAGAACTATTCCTCAGGTACTTGTTCACCCTGAGGTACAGTTCACCTTGGAAGGGCAGCATTACATGATTAATTATTTCTCCTCATCAATTTTGAGTAATGAGTTGATGCCCTAGCAACCTTCCATGGTGTCTACTGAGTTTTGATTTTCATCCTTGTTTTTTTTCAGCATCATTATGCATTCATTGCTTTTTATAAATTCAATATGTTTAGTCAATTGCTATTATCCTTCTTTTTGATGCTCAAATTGTCCTATGTTTGACCAGTGCACACACCTTTAAGCTGGCTCTGTGTTCTTTGGATTGGACCCTATAAGCTTTTCATAACTATCTTATTTTCTGAAATAGCAAGATACCCCAAGCTCATTTTGAACATTTACTGCCCTAGATGTGAAATCAACTACTTCCTCAAGCAGTGTTGGTTCCTTTGAGTGGGGAATGGTATTTAGAGACCACAAACTGGGCAATAGGGACTGTGCTTAGTCTTGAAAAGTTAAAAGGCGTTTAGGAAATTGTCTATACCACCATAATTTAGATGGGGATACAAACTCTATACAATGACTTTTCAAAAGATGCTCAAAGTGGCACCAACGATAAGTGGTCAGAAGGAGAAAGGCCACTAGAGAGTAATTTGTAACGCACAGTGTCAAAAGAGTGGAAGCAAAGCACATATAAGCAAAAAATAACAGAAGAGAGGAGGAGAGACTAATTTAAAGATAAGCCAGAAGATCGCATACTTCCTGATTAGATTTTTAAAAGAAGAAAATTGTGAGATGGTTTGCTCATTAAGATGTACTGATAAGGATATAGAACATATGCTTAGAAAAACAGGTTTGGTGCCTCAATGCCTTCTGTTATAATGATTTAATCTAAGAGTAAATGACTGATTATTTTATGTGAAGTTTTTATTAAGAGCAGAAATTTAGATGTTCAAAGGCAGTGTCATTTACATCGTAAGTGTTAACTGGGGGACAATAGATTTCCATCCATGCTCAAGGATTCTCTCAGCAGAGTAATTGGTACACTTATCTTATCGTAGCTAATTATAGCTTTGGATGATAGTTTTTGGCTTCTGGAATCTCCTAAACTTTAAATCCAATGTCGTGACAATATTAATTTTCTGTGGAGCCAGAGGACCCATTCATGTAGATGCCAAATACCTCCCTATTTATACAATAGTGCTGAGAAGAAGAAAAATTAGGATTTCTGGAGAAAATGTTTCTTGGAAGGGAAATACATATTCTAATTCTTGGCCTCCTTGATTAGACAAATCAGAGGGCAAAATGAGTTGCCAACATCAATCTGGCAAATACGCTTTTGGGGTCTAAGAAGCTGCAACATCACAGCAAAGGGCATTGTAATATCAATAATCTATAAGGATGAAGCCTTAATTTATAAATTAAAGGGCTAGGGCAATAAAGCATAGTGAAAACCCTTTTATAAACAATTTAACTTCCTTGAAGGAAAGAGCATCTTAGCACTATGTCTATTCCATGCCCACTTAGCCACTGTATTCTCTCTGCATTTTGCTGAACTTGAGTCTCATTGCCTATGCACAGTTTCTTATAATGTGTGGTCACACTCTTCTCAACCACTGTTTCTTAAACTTTTTGTACCATGACACCTAGTACGTGATAAGTTAAACAAAAATTTTACAAAAGAAAAGTTTCCCTTACCACATAGATGAATGGTGGTATTTTTTAATTTACTATATTACGTGATTTCATTTTTAAGAAAGGCTAGTGGCAACCCACTAAGCTGATTTCATAATGTGCTTGCTCACAGTCTGCCTTCAGAAAAACCACTGCATAGCTGTCTTCTCCCAGCTCTGACTTACCCTTGTTTTGTAACAGATGCTGCAATGTACAATAACTCTGGAGCCCTGCCCACCTTGCCTGTGGCACCCACAACCTACGGTACGTGTGATTCCTAGTTATAAAAACTAAGTTGAAGTTATCTCCTGGAGGATGGAGAAGGGTGGAGATTTGCAAAGGCCTGACTGTCTGTGTAGGAGGCTCGATCCCAGGCAGCTTTGTGTGAAGAGTAGCCCTGGAAAGATAGGGCAGTTCACCTCCAAAGTTAAGGGCCTAAACTTACTCTCTTTCCTGCTGGTTCATGTGATTCTTCAGCCCAGGCAGAGTCTAGCATTGTTCCAATTGTTCCATGAAAGTTTGGGAAGCTTGAGGCAAGAACAGGGAAAGGGACATTTCTAGGTAAGACTCATAGTGGGGATCTCAATGAAAGAGTGGAAGTCTGTGAAACAAAATGCTAGTCTCACTAATTGGAGAGACATATGCAAAAGTATATCCACACATGAGTGAAATCATATGGTGTTTGTCTTTGTCTGCCTTATTTCACTTAACATAATACCCTCAAGGTCCATCCATGTTGTGGCAAATGGGATGATTTTGTCTTTTTTATGGCTGAGTAGTATTTCATTATATATATATATACCATATCCTCTTTATCACTTCATCTGTTGATGGGCACTTGGGTTGTTTCCACGTCTTGGCTATTGTATACACCTGAAATTTGCACAATGTTATAAGCCAATATGACCTCAATAAAATAATTTTTAAAAAGTATATCCATTGCTTCAGACAGTCACTGGCCATATGAGCCAGCAATCTGGGAAACACGTATGATCGAGTGTCTCCAAAGGGGACTCAGGAACCTTGGCTTGTCTCAAAGAATGCAAATTGTGAAACTGGTTCTTCATCTGTTTTTCACAAGGTGTGATTAGGAGTCAGTAGACCCAGGTTTTGATAATAAAGGAGGAAAATTTTGGGACAAATGGAAAACCTCTCCATTATCCAGTCTGATACATGAGGATGAAGAGGCTACTGTCCCATAGAGGAGGTCTGTAGGATATAGGAGCAAAGTAATACAAAAGTAGCAAGACCAAGAGGAAGCAGAAATGTTACAGTGCATTTTGTGGAATTATCCTGAAGGAAAAGGTTTTACCTCCTTGTATCCGGTCCAATCCCTCATACTTTTCCTTGTCCCATGAAATGATAATATTCTCCATCTTTTTCTTCCTGGTCACAGATCCAATGCTTAAAGTTGATGACAGCAACACTCGGATCCTGATTGGCTGCCTGGTGGCCATTATATTCATCCTCCTGGCCATCATTGTCATCATCCTCTGGAGGCAGTTCTGGCAGAAAATGCTGGAGAAGGTGAGGAGGTGCAGAACAATCATGGGTTAGGAAGCTGCTCTTCCCTTTCCTAAGCCACTGTTATCCTGGGAGTAACTGGCAAATTACAAAAATTTGTCAATGGTCAGAGTTAACTAAGGCTACCAAGAAGCACAGGAATGGAGAAGCTTGTTCCTGAGAGTAGGCAGAAAAGAATAAGCTAAGTCCATTTTCTTATTTTTAGAATGGAGATCTTGGAACCTCCCTAGCTAGATCAGAAAACTCTTACCAAAACATTGAATTTCAACTTGGGCATCCCACTTGAAGATTTAGATTCACTGAGTTTGGGAGAGAGTGCAGGCATCTGTATTTTTTAAAAAAATTAACAAGTAATTCTGATACACAACAAATACCTAGCTAAAATTTCTGATAATGCTGTTCCTTGTCTTCCTTTTCTGTTTGCTTGTTTGGTTTGAGTATGTGTATGTGTGTGTGTGCATGTAGATAAACAGCCAGTCTCATTAATATCCAAGCCAAGTTTCTCACAATTCTATTCCTACTTCTTTGTGTACTTGAAAGTTATGACTATGCACACCTGAGTCCCTCCTCAGATTCTTTTTATCCATGCCAAATTATCTGAATAAATTTTTATTACATTTGTTTAACACTTTACAATCTACAAAGACTTTTTTTCACATGTATCATTTTACTTGAACCTCATTGAATAATGGTGAGTTAGGCATAGCAGTTATATTTAACTGTTTTTCTGATGAGAAAATGTGATATGCTCAAAGTCCTTCAGCTAATATCCTGTTTTCTATGCTCATTCCAATTGTCAATATTGAAATATGTTGACTTCTTTTTTTCCAAAATATGTGCATTCCACCAAAGAAGGAATATCTATGACTTTTCTTGGTTTCTTAGGCCAAATAGCAGCTCTCTGGGCACTGTTACTAAGTATGTGATGCTCTTGGGTTCTGCTGCTGATTAAGTGTTTGTACCTTTGGCCATGGATCCCTTCCCTGTTCAATGACTTCAAATAGACCTGGACTGTGAGAGGCCATAGAAACTCTGGGCTGTGAGGCTTTGAACTGCCCATCACAGGGAGGGAACAGGGGGGAGGGTAGAGCCTATGTGGAGTACATGCCAGAAGAGGGGCAAGAGCACCATGACGATGGACATGAATCTCCAGAACTCTTTAAGTGTAGGAAAGGAAGGAAGGGGCTCAAATCAGAGAAGTGAGGGAAAGACCCAGACAAGTAGCCTGAAATTCCTTCTAATCTGTTCCACATTCAGTGGAGATGGTTGAGGTTTATTTTAAGGCTTTTGGGCAGGACTATTTCACAGAAGAGAGGGTCTTTTTGCTTCCCACAAGGACCTTATCATCAGTCCGTAAACACTTTACCTAATACAAAGCTTTCAGTCCATTAATAGAGACTGAAGACTGAAAAGCCGAATCCATAGAGAGCTTACCACTGGCATGATGAGGCAGTATCAAACTTTTCTTCTTTCTTCTTTTATCAAAACCTTTCCAGAATTCTGGAACACTCTGGGTATTTAAATTCCAAGGTGAGGAATAGTTAAGAGTGGTAGCGTTGGGAGCTGGTGATCTGAAGGTTCATTGGAAAGCTTGAAGCTGGTGTATGTCCATATTGAACAGTCTGTTATGACTGAATTTTAGTTAGGGGGGAGGGTCTGTGTACTCTACTCTATGAGCTGTTTTTCTCTTTGAGCCAGAACTTACCATACTTGTCTGGATTTTTCTTCTGGGTCCCATTGGAATATATTCATGGGCTGAAGAGAAATGTTCATTTGGAGACTCTCTGGGTAAAAGGGAAAGCAAAAATTTGGCCCTTGAATATTTAACTTGGCCCTTCAAGAAATTCTTTCTACAGCTGTACATCCTGAGTAAGATAACTCAAGATGCTCTGAAATGACAAAGGATTTCTTCCTGGGGCCAGAATTTTCTATGGAAAACCCTCAAGCATATACATAAATTCCAAGAAACATTACTCCAAACAGCTTTATATTATAGCATTATTTGTAGGATAATTTTGATGGTGTCCTCAGCATTCTTTCTTTGAGAAACTCTACCCATATTTATTTAATACCTTCTATGTGCTGGGCTCCATGCTCAGTGTTGGGGATATTACTGTAACAAAGAATCTTTCGGTCTAAGGGATGAGGCAGACATCTAAGTTTCTTCATTGAGCATCCAAAGTGTATTTGCTGGAGTGGAGCATTTGATATGGTTAAATCCAAATAGTTATATATATTCAGATTCTGGAATTTTCCTTTCAAAGGCAGGCAGGTCACATTAGATAGAATGCCGAAACAATTAGTTGTTTTATTCTTCTTATTCTTATATTAGGTGTAATTCACCTTGATATTTCCAGACGCTTAGGGCTTTCCTTTCCAATTTTGTAGCCATTTTACTTTTGGTTCATAAAACTGCAGGGTCGAGGGGGTATTACCTTAACCAACAGTGCCAGAGTGATCAGTAATAAATCAGTAATTTATGTCTACAGAAAATCAAAGCAGTTGTAGGATAAGTCAGCAAAATCCATTGTTTAATAGGACATTGAAAACTCTGTAAGATTGAGAAGTCCTTTGATTGGCTCCTGATAGGTTCTTATAACATCGTGGAAATACTGCTTATGAATGCTTCAATGAAAGTTAATGAATGTTGGCAGTGTAGAAATTTGGAGGTCAAATTCTGTCTTGAAGAAATGAAGGATTATTCTAAGTTTCTACAACATAGGCATTTGTAGAACAGATGGCGTTCCTGTCACTTGCAGTGCTTCTGCAGTTTGAGTATTAATGAGTTATTTCATCCGAGTGGAAGAGCTGAGTTTAAGAAGAGGATGTGATGATTCCCTTTGTACTAACATGCCTTTCTCCCTATCCTTCTCCTTCAGGCTTCCCGGAGGATGCTGGATGATGAAATGACAGTCAGCCTTTCCCTGCCAAGCGAGTCCAGCATGTTCAACAATAACCGTTCCTCATCACCAAGTGAGCAGGAATCCAACTCCACTTATGATCGCATCTTTCCCCTTCGCCCTGACTACCAGGAGCCATCCAGGCTGATACGAAAACTTCCGGAATTTGCTCCAGGGGAGGAAGAGTCAGGTGAGGATGAAACAGTGGGCAGAGAATTGAGGGAGAAGCTTTGATAAGCATTATGAAGGTGTGACACTATTGCTCCTACTCAACCAAATCTAGTTTCAGTCTAGAGAAGTCTACATTCTCCTGAGAAGTTCACCCTCTCTTTCTAGACTTGGTCTGCTGCTGCTCATAGCCTAAACTGAGGGCTTCTCCTTTGCTACTGTAAATAGCAGATGTTTGGAAGGACCCACAGTCAAAAGAGGAAGAAAATAAAAAGAGTTACTAAGGTGTTAACACCGGAAGAACATAAACAGTCCAACTAGTTCAGTCTCCTCCTTTTACGTAAGAGTAAATTGAGAAGGCCCCCAGAGAGTATGCACCCAATACCAAACATCATTTGGGGTAAATTCAGGACTAGAATTTCACTTGGAAAAAAAAATAATAAATGAAGCTAAAGACATCCAGAGATTCCCAGTTTCTTAGCCATCTGGATAATTGAGTTATCTAATTTTTGTTGATTTCTCTTTGGTGAAAATTTATTGGAATAACACAAGATTTTGTTACGAGAGTAGGTATTTCTTGCCTTTTCCATAAAAGCATTGCTTTGGTAAAACAGTGCCAATTGATTCACATCCCAATGTTTTTAAAAAGTGGAGCAGAGTGACATCAGAAGGGACTCTGGGGTCATCACTGAGGCTCAGAGCAGCTTTTCCATGAGATTAGCAACTGAAAGTGGCCCAAGTCAATAGAAGAAGACTTGTGTTGTTCAGGAGAGAGTTAGGTGGAGAAGGAGACAGGACTAAATGTGAAAGCATAGGCTTTCCAAGGAGTCTTTCTGAAGAAAGAAAGGAAACTGACACGGATTCATCACTCAATAGATAGCAAACTTTGAAAGAGATTGAACTCAGGAAATTTTACAGAGACAGCAAGAAAAAAATATAAACTAATTTATTTCCTAGGCTGAACTGAAGTAATGTGCCTATTTTCTGAAGTCTAAAATATCCCTCTCCCCTCATATTTTAAGTCAGATGCGTGTTAAACTAGATCATATAAATTTAATCAGAAAGTTTTTTAATCCCTAAAATAGGCTATTAAATCAGTGAGAGTGTCTTAAAATTAAGAAAATATGCTATTAAATCTTCAACTTTTAATATTCCCACTCTTGTATATCGTGAACCTTTTCATAGCTTCACCACAGCTCTGCAAGATTAGTCAAGGAGATTGTTAATGACCATGTAATATGAGGAGAATAAGAAGATAAACTGATGCCCTGCATTCTGAAGGCCCCAAGGGTGTCTAGAGGAACCATTCTCTAAATAAGAATGTCATGGAGTAGATTAAGCTGTCTTAAGGGCATGTTCTAGCCCTCCTCTCAGATTTTCTTCCTTGAAGAGATCTCCAAAGATGCCCCTTGGAATGAGACTCATTGCCATTGTCTTCCCAGGCTGCAGTGGCGTTGTGAAGCCTGTCCAGCCCAATGGGCCTGAGGGGGTGCCCCATTATGCAGAAGCTGACATTGTAAACCTCCAGGGTGTGACTGGAGGCAACACCTACTCAGTGCCTGCTGTTACCATGGACCTGCTCTCAGGAAAAGACGTGGCTGTGGAAGAGTTCCCCAGGAAACTCTTAACTTTCAAGGAGAAGCTGGGAGAAGGCCAGTTTGGGGAGGTGAGTTGAATCTTTGAGTGGGCCCTCCAGTTCTTGGTAGCTCAAAGGAAGTGACTGAATAAAAATGGTTGGTAGAGCAAAGTGTCCCTTTCAAAGTGGATTCACACCTGAATGTCTCCTCCACTTGTCTTTCCTTGCATTGTCCTCTAGAAGACTAGAATTGGATCAACCGCATCTTTCTCAAATAGCTGTGGAATTTCTGGGTCTTCTGACTGTTGTATAGGAGTTTTTAAAGCAGACAAGTCACTAGACTTCGGTTATCCTGAAAAATAGTCAATATTTTCAAAAATTTTTACAATAGGCTACAGAGGGTGGAGACCCATAAAGATGTGATCATCTTTTATAAACTGTCCAAGAACACCCTGCTATTTGATAGCCACTTTGTTTTTTTCTTTTTAATGGGAGTTTCATGTAAAATGGTCAAAAACAACCTCCTTCCTGCCTTTGGTCCCAGAACCAGCCACTAGGGACTGAGTCACCAACTAAGATAAGGAGGAGCACGCTTCTTAATTGCCCTCAGAGTGATGCATGTAATATTGGACTTTTCACTCTTACGTCAGTTACATGAACCTTCTGAGAACTCAAAGCAATGATTTAAGTTTAATAAGAATGAGTTATTGGTTTTCAGGGTGGGTGGCATGCTTTACCCTTGGGGAGGTTTGGCGCTGGTGGAGTTGAAGGGTCTGTGGTATCTGTTGTGGTGTTTTATGCACTCCTTCTGTCCCCAGGGTTGAGAACACAAACTCGTTATACTGTTATAATACATAGGGGTTACTTCTAATGCTCATCCTATACTAAGGGATTACCTTAGAAGGGAAATTCCCCTAGGGTTGTATGATCCAGTAACTAAACTTCCTTGAATCAGAGTTCCAACATTTATACTGAATGGCATTTTATAGTGGGCCGTGCTGTAATAAAATATTATGTAATAGATTCATTCATTCACATATTTAATGTGCCAGTCAATGTATATTTCTTTTATAAAGCAGTAACATATCATATTAGCTGGATACTTTACCATTGTTTTTTAATCAATTATTTGAATCAAAGATATGTTACACATACCTTCTTACTGATCTTTTGATGATTTTTCTTGAGTTGTAAGAGTTAGTTTATCTCCAGGAAATGCCCAACAAGAGTACTGAGACATCTTCAGGAGCAATGATGATGCTGAGATAGATGACTTTTGTCTAGGTTCATCTCTGTGAAGTGGAGGGAATGGAAAAATTCAAAGACAAAGATTTTGCCCTAGATGTCAGTGCCAACCAGCCTGTCCTGGTGGCCGTGAAAATGCTCCGAGCAGATGCCAACAAGAATGCCAGGTCTGTGGTCTGCATTTTGAATTTTCCTTTATGTATTTCATCCTCAGGATCAGGAACACTCCTGGAAACTTCTGAGCAATTTTTTCTTTTGAGATCGGAAGGTCTGTGAGCTGCCTCGCATTTTCATTGTTATGCTTTATTTTTCTGATGGGTCATCTTTGTTCTCCATCTTTCTCAAACACAAATGTACATTTCCCACTGTATTTGCTACATATTTACTTCCTACCCCACTTTTCACAGCACTGTACTTTCCAACATACACAACAGTCTGAATGTGTACTTCAATCATTATGTACAGACATACTCCTGAATGTCATTACCTCCTCTTGGCAAACTTTTGAAAATCATGCACATCTTTCTTGCTAAGTCTCCTCCATTCTTCTTTTTTTCCCATTTCTGTTTACTTTCTCATCCCTTTTTTTCTCTTTTATGCTTCTTTTCTTCTGTGTCCAGCAAGCCCCAAAATGAGAAGCTACCTCTACTCGGAAAAGTATCCATGGACCTCAAAGCAAAAGGATCCACAGTCCTTTAGCAGTTTTCCAAACTGGCTAATTGCATAAATTGCAGTTTCCAGCCATACTTCGTTGTCTGACAGCCTTTCATTACAGTAATGGTGAGTTAATCCTCACCCAGAGAGGCATGCTGATTGCAAGCTGGTGGATGTGTCTCAGAGAAATCTGCACATCTGGGTAACAAATGCATGTTCCCATTTGTGTTGGCCTGATTTGTCTCATTGATATTCAAAGTGAGAGAAAGTTTGTTATCCCTATTCCTGAAATTATTGTAAATTTCAAGAAATGTCGTAGGGTTCCATTAAAAGTCTTGCAACTGGCAGGATGTGGAATGAAGAAGACAGAAATACAAGGGAATGGAACTGTGGAGGTTTTGGAATTTTAACTGAGAATTTCGATCTTAAGGATACTAGTATGAATGAAAAGTGACATCCTCTGGTTCCCCTAGAGAGATGGTGTATTCCTAATATTAATTTTAGCACATGATTGGAGAAAGTGGTAAGGAGAAAGAAGAACCACAGGATATGACAAAGTCTTTACCCATTGTTTTGGTTGGTGAGGTTTGGTGTCCCTCCACCTGTGCCCACTTCAATTTAACAGTTGTGGGTGGCCTAGACTCTGGGCCCTGCCAAGCCATGGAAACCTCCGGTTTGGGATAGAAGGGAGAATGAAAGAGGGGAGGTGTTGCATCAGGACTACACTTATTTCAAGGGTTTTATATTGACATGCTATGACTTGCAGTCCAGGATTCCTAGAAAGCTCACAGAAGACTTATAACTGATCTGCTCCAACAGTTGTGAGAATGTGGGCTACTGGTCTCACTAATTCAAATAATGTTACTGGGAAGGTTACAGCCCACTTTGTGACTCAAGGGTGCCTGTCACCATTTACTCAAACAGATACTAGTCTTGGTCAAGTGAGTACATCTTTTGAAATAACCCCCCACTGCCACCAAGACCTTTAAACTGCTCTGCTTTGAACAGGCTACTAAATGTATTTGCAACTGGCTGCTGGTGTACCCTGTATTAAGAAAAAGCCAGTATGAGAAAATAAAGAATTATCAAATAAACCAGAGGGTGATTATTCACTTTCTCAAAAGTTTCTTCACTTTCTTAATAGAATGACTCCACGGCTTTTTAAAAAGTTAAATACCCCAGCACACTTAAGATGTGATTTCCAGAATGAAAAGTTTCATTCCACAGAGTACTTTTCAGCAGCATATATTTGATTCAGCAAATAGTCATCATTTTCTATGTGGCAGGTCTTTTGCTGGATACTAGGGATACAAACGTGAATAAGCCATGGTTCACGTTCTCAAAGATTGCAGTTGAGTAAGGGTGCATCATATTCCAGGATGACTAGAATGAGACAGTTTCCAAGTGCCAATTCTCTACCCTCTCAAAGCCTGTCCAAAGGGAAACAAGACGTGGTGTCATGGGTAGGACTAGACTTTGCTGTGTCTTCTTCCTCCTCTTGATTCTAATTCTTGCAACCTCTGGGTTTATCTATGTCTGTGTCCTCCAAAGGAATGATTTTCTTAAGGAGATAAAGATCATGTCCCGGCTCAAGGACCCAAACATCATCCGTCTTCTAGCTGTGTGCATCACCGATGATCCTCTGTGCATGATCACTGAGTACATGGAGAATGGAGATCTCAATCAGTTTCTTTCCCGCCATGAGCCTCCCAGTTCTTCCTCCAGCAATGTACCCACAGTCAGGTAAATAAGCCAGGTGTTCCTTCTCTTCCTTGTGTTCATGAGATTAACCTGGGGGATGAAGATGGGGAGTGGTGAAGCTTAAGGTTCATCAATGTTCTGGGATGGTGGGCGAGGATAGCGTGCAGGGAATAATGGAGTGACTGCACTTTGAGGGAAAACAAAGGGATTCATGAAGAATAGAGAAGGGATGTTGAGATTTAAACCCCAGTTCGTTAGCATCAACTTCAGATGTGTACCTTTCATGGCTTCCTTTTTCCATAGGTTACTTTCCTTCTTGTTTCATATTTCCTCAGTTATGCCAACCTGAAGTTTATGGCTACCCAGATTGCCTCTGGCATGAAGTACCTTTCCTCTCTTAATTTTGTCCACCGAGACCTGGCTACACGAAACTGCCTAGTGGGTAAGAACTATACCATCAAGATAGCTGACTTCGGAATGAGCAGAAACCTGTACAGTGGTGACTACTACCGGATCCAGGGCCGGGCAGTGCTCCCTATCCGCTGGATGTCTTGGGAGAGCATCTTACTGGTGAGTTCCCAGCGTTTGTAAGCCCTACCCTAGCAACTGACATGTAGGCAGGGGTGCGTGGTACGTAGGGTCAGCATTCCTTGCCCTGTGTAGGGGAATGGGGATAACTCTAGATTATAAAAATCTAACCTGGGGGCTGGTCCCATGGCTGAGTGCTTGAGTTCGCACGCTCCACATCCTCAGCCCGGGGTATTGCCGGTTCAGATCCTGGGTGCGGGCCTAGCATCGCTCATCAGGCCATGCTGAGGTAGCATCCCACATAGCAGAACTGGAAGGACCTGCAACTAGAATGTACAGCTATGTACTGGGGGATTTTGGAGAGAAGAAGGAGAAAAAAAAAATCTAACCTGCTCTTGTTGTGCACAGGTTATACTGATTTTCTCTTCTTTTCCTTACTTAAACAGGGCAAATTCACTACAGCAAGTGATGTTTGGGCCTTTGGGGTGACTCTGTGGGAGACTTTCACCTTTTGCCAGGAGCAGCCTTATTCCCAGCTGTCAGATGAACAGGTCATCGAGAATACTGGAGAGTTCTTCCGAGACCAAGGGAGGCAGGTGAGACCTGTTGGGGATGGATGGATGTGGACTTGGATGCCTTTGGAGGAGAGAGAAAGGAAGGTTTTGACTTAGCAGGATAGGCCTGAGCTGGAAGATTGGTTACCTGGATGAGTCTTTGGTTGCTAACTATCCAGATAATGTGAAAGGCCAAGGTCCTCCTCGGGCATCATATACTCTGCTTTATCCATGTGTCAACCCGCTGATCATTGGAGGGCATGAGGGGGTCACGTCACAGATACCAACTCAAAGATACCAGGAAATAAAATCCTATCTCTCATGTTTGATCCATTTCTTAATCTAGGCTGTGTGGGTTGTCTGGGTTGAAAAACATAAGAACAAAAACGTAAGTTTAAAAGTGAATAAGAGATTTATTAGCATTGGTTAAAAATTTAGCAATGTTTCTAGACTTATATGCCTAGAGATGATCAGGTGCATCCTGGACTTACTGCTCCTGGAAGGCTCCTCTGGGCCCAGCTGTTGTGGCCCCGCAGAGCTCAGGCAAACCTGGGTTTCCAAGCTGACAAAGGCGCCAGTTCCCAGCCAAGATACTCTAAGATTTTTTTGTCTGGCTCAGTTTTTTTTGTTTTGTTTTGTTTTTAAAGATTGGCACCTAGGCTAACAACTGTTGCCAATCTTCTTTTTTTGTTTTCTGCTTTATCTCCCCAAACCCCCCGTACACAGTTGTATATCTTAGTTGCAGGTCCTTCTAGTTGTGGGATGTGGGACGCCGCCTCAGCGTGGCCTGACGAGTGGTGCCATGCCTGCGCGCAGGATCTGAACGCTGGGCTGCCGCAGCGGAGCGGGCGAACTTGACCACTCGGCCACGGAGCCGGCCCCTGGCGCAGTTTTTAAAGTTCCTTTGAGATGTGGGATTTGAGGCTTGCTGACGTGGCTGGAGCAGTGAACCTCTGCAAAGTGGCCTGGCTGCAGCACATCCTGGGAGTGTGGTATCTCAAGCAGGAAAATAAAAGTTGGGGAGAGGGCGAAGGCTGTTGCAGAAAGTAAAAAGTGGATCTTCTGTGGCTTAAATAGATCCAAGCAAGCAAAAGATAAGGGAATGACAAAGGATAATGCAATACGCAGTTTGAAAACAAGAGGGAGGGGTTCTGGAATTTAATTTTATCTGGATTCTCTGTAGATATTTTGGTATTAGGGTATCTAAATTATCTTGGTTGTGAGGTAATTGCTTTCTACCATGGCAAAAGGCAAACTTACTCCTGTGTGCATGAGATAAATGAGTGGACCAAGGAAAAATGTCGTTTTTTTCTTCTGGACTAATACATCGTGGGCACCAGGTGGACCTACGGGAAGTCCTATGGCCAATTAAAGCTGGTGCTTGGAAGTCTATGACAATAATTTCAATAATTAAAAAATATACTTGACATTTTTGTTTTCAACTTATCTTTATAAACTGTGAAGAATTCCCAGATAGTACTTTTCTTCAAAGTTCATGGTCTAGATGGAATTAAATAATTAAAAGTTAAATACAGTTTTAAAAGTCTATGTTTTTAATGTTAAGAAAGGTAATGAAATTTCACACATATGATAATTATTATGAAACATAACTTTGATTGTTTGCTAAGTTTATACAATTTTGAAAAGGGAAACCCTAAGAATTTAAATTATTTATTATGTCATTTTTATTAACATTTGTTGGCTCAAAACAGATATAATGTTTTTTCTAAAGTTATTTAGAAAAATAACTTTTCTAGGGTGTTAACACCCCAGAAAAGGCTTAACAGTTTTAAGTTTCACCAGTAGTATATGAGAGTGCCTGTTATCCTGTATCCTTATTAATATTAGTGATATATATTTTTTAATGCTTGGGATTTTGTAGCCATAGTCATTTGTAACATACTGAGTTAGGCTTGTCAGATCTCATCCAATATTCCAACAGGAGTCGCAGTTATTTGCCTTTTTATTTGTTAATTAAGAGCCGATGGCAGAAAGCTCCTTGACATTGGTCTTGGTGATGATTTTCTGGATTTGAGACCAAAAGGAAAGGCAACCAAAGCAAAAAGAAACAAATGGGACTACATCAAACTAAAAAGCTCCCGAACAGCAAAGGAAACCATCAGCAAAATGAAAAGGCAACCTACCAAATGAGAGAAAATATTTGCAAATCATATATCTGATAAGGGACTCACAAAATCAATAGCAAAAAACTAAATAATCCAATTTAAAAATGTGAGGAGAACCTGAATATTTTTCCAATTAAAATGGCAGTAAGTACATCAAAAAGTGCTCAATATCACTAATCATTAGAGAAATACAAATCAAAACTGCAATGAGATATCACTTCACATCTATTAGAATGGTTATTATCAAAAAGACAAGAAATCACAAGTGTTGGCAAGGATGTGGAGAAAAGGGAACCCTTGTGCACTGTTGGTGGGAACGTAAATTGGTGCAGCTAATATGGAAAACAGTATGAAGGTCCTTAAAAAATTTAAAAATAGAACTACTATATGATCCAGCAATTCTACTCCTGGGTATTTGTCCGAAGGAAATGAAAACACTAACTTAAAAAGATATATGCACCCTATGTTCATTGCAGCATTATTTACAATAGCCAAGGCATGGAAGCAACCTAAGTGCCCATCAGTGGATGAATAGATAAAGAAAATGTGGTGGATATGTGTGTGTGTGTGTATATATATATATATAGTGGTATATATATAAAAATAATATATGTATTATACATATAAATGTGGTGTATATATATATATATATATACACATATATACAGTGAAATATTATTCATCCATGATAAAGGAAGAAATCTTGCCATTTGTGACAGCATGGATGGAACTTGAGGGCATTATGCTAAGTGAAATAAGTCAGACAGAGAAAGACGAATACCATATGATCTCACTTATATGTGGAATCTGAAAAAAAAAAAACTCATAGAACAGGTTAATGGTTGCCAGAGGTGGGGTGGGGGGTGGGGGAGTGGGCAAAGTGGGTGAAGGTGGTCAAAAGGTACAAATTTCTAATTATAAAATAAGTAAGTCCAGGGGATCTAATGTACAACACGCTGACTGTAGCTAATAATGCTATCTTGTATGTTTAAAAGGTGCTAAGAGAGTACATCTTAAAAGTTCTCATCACAAGAAAAAAATTCTGTAATTTTTTTGTGTGGTTATGACTGTTAACTAGACTTATTGTGGTGTATACAAATAAATCATTGTGTTACACACTTGAAACTAACATGATGTTATATGTCAATTATATTTCAACAAAAAAAATAGTTGATAGGCAGAGGGAATAAGTAGACTCTGGGTAAAGAAGAGCTCCTGTGATGTATGATATAGGCTGGGATGATATGCGAGAAGGCAGGGCAGGAGGAAGTGGTTAATGATTAACCAGCTGCAGACGGACCTATGGTTCAAAGAGCTTGGGAAATTTAGGTATGGTTAAGGAATGTGTCAATATACCAGGATGTTCAAAAACATAGGTAAGGAGATGATAGCAATAGATTACAAGCAAGCAGAAGATGGCCTGGGGGGTCAATAGAGTGGCGTCTTGCAGGTGGAAGTAGTCAGTAACTGATGCTTTGGGAATAGTGCCAAATACAGCCATAGGGTGGAATGCAGGGCTGTAGAGAGGGTAAATGCACAGGTGTTGGTGAACAATGTAAAGAAGAAATCCAATCTTCTCTACCTGGGGCCAATACAGGGGAGAGGGAGCACAGAGGACATTATGGTTAGAAGTTACATGGATACACCCTACATTCCAGTTTCTTCTTCTGGCTAAGATTTTACTCCAATGGAAAAGCTGAGGCAACTAACATACTTTCTGCCCCTGCTGTGGCTGGCTCAACCAAGATAAACCTCCACATGAGTGGGCCATGAATGGAGGATCTGTGTTCTAACCACGTCCTTTCCAGTCTGAGATATCATTTTGCTTCAGTTTCATCTTTTACATGATAGTGGGCACCATGGAATGGCCCATCAGGAAATCCTCCTCCAGAGAACTGGAAAAGACAAAGGAAATGGGCAAGGGACCAATCTGATTTAGAATTCTCATGAGTAGGAAGAATAGATACCATGCCCATTTCAGTTATCAAGTTCAAGAAAGTGGGGAGTGGGCAGTCAAAGTGTGGGGCAAATACTCTTCCTTTTCTCTCCTTCTTCTTAATATTCTCTTTTTTTGTTCATTTTTGTTTCCAAAGACTTACCTCCCCCAGCCTGCCATCTGCCCTGACTCTGTGTATAAGCTGATGCTCAGCTGCTGGAGAAGGGACACCAAGCACCGTCCCTCGTTCCAGGAAATCCACCTTCTGCTCCTTCAACAAGTGGATGAATGATGCTGTCAATGCCTGGCGACATTCTGATGGCCCAGGTCCTCCTCGCAAGACCTACCACTCATGCATGCCTAAGCCACTCCATCTGGACGTTGAATGGGCCTGAGAGAGAGAGGCTTGTTTGCTTTCACCTCTCTCTGACCCTTGTCTCCCTCCACTCCACTCCCTCACTGTCTACCCTCAACCCATATATACATTTTTTTTTTTACATTAAAGAACTAAAAAAGAAAAAAAAAAGCCTAGGGCAGATAAAATCTAGTAAAGGAATCTTACTTGATATACCAAATTGTTGGATAAGGAAGGCTAGATAATTTAGATAATTTATAAAGGTTAAATATGCTTGTGTTTATAAATGTGCAGATTCTACAATATTTTTTTTCTGTGTCACCTTTTAAAAAATATTTTCAGAAAGAAAAACTTGAAGAATACTATTTTCTTGGGAAACATGAGATTAGGCTTAGGGAAAACCCTTGGTAAGTGTGGAGAATCTGATGAAATGGTATTGAGTAACTAATCACAGATGGGTTAGTTTCTTAGTTTGGCTTCTGGACATGTCCCATACTCTGCATTTCCCTCTCCTGTCAAAGGAGATGATCCATGCTTGAAAAACCCCAGCTTCTCGGAATGGATGTTTTGTTCATTCATGGGCAGGGGTCAGGGTTGAGGTCTACATGCATGGGAAATACGGAGGATGTGCATAGGAAAGAAAGTCTACAGCAAGGCAGTATGAAGGGGAATTGTCATTTGCAAAGAAAAAGTACCTCATGAACAGAAGGATTCTTGAAGAGAGAATGGGCACGGGAAAAGAGGCCTATGGAGGACAGGTATCCGGTGTGCTATTCTTTTCTGCAGTGGGTCCTCCTCTTTATCTTGTTCAGACATTGTTCAGACATCTTCCAGCTCTTTTAATGGATGAATCACCTACGGGACCTGTGGGCTGGGGGTTGAATTTCTCAGGCATTAATATCTGAAGGCTGTGTACAATAAGGAATAGATCTGTCCTGAGTGTTCCTGAAGGGTTGACCTAAGACCAATGAGGGGAAGTTACAGGGAGATTATTTCCACTCATTAGGGAAAACACAGCCAGAGGCAGAACATACAAGGAGGAGTGGGCTGCCTCCAGAGGTGGGGAGTCCTTTGTCACTGAAGAGGTTCAGATCTAGGCTGAAGAACTAGGCAAGAAACATGTAGGCTTTCAAACACAAGATAAATGGTTGTGTGAGATGATATTTCATGTCCTTCTACCCCAAGTCCTTGAGAGGTGCAGGGTGAGCATGAACGAGAAGTCATCAGGTGCTACTGCTTAGCATACACACTCTTGCCTTGGAGGTAGTATGACCAGCAGAAAAAAAGGCACGAGGCTCTGGTTTCAGAATTCACGGAAACTGATACTCAGTCAACTAAGAGTTCCCTCAGAGCAGATTCTGAGCTTTCACACTCCACAAATGCTCAGATATAGTGGGAAGAAGGAAAAGGGAATCCTCAATTCCCGCTGAGGAGAATCAAGACCAGATTACAGAGTAAGCTTCCCAAGCTTAGAAGAAATAGTCTTAGCCCCTTGGGTCTGCTCTGTTGCCCTCCCCCAGCCCACCTTCTACGCAGTCCCTCAGGAACTGGAGTGTTCCCCCGCTTCAGCCTTCAGCACGGCTCCAGGCCACAGCAGAAGCATAAATCCCAAATCCCCAAGATTCATTTTGCAGGTCATCTTCCTTCTCCTAGCAAATACCCTTTCCCCATCGTTGTTCTGTGACTCTGGTGTCTTGTCTCTTCCAGGACGAACTTTGGAGGGATGGTTGGTTTGGGAGTCAGGAGAGCATTGTTTTGGGAGCTTTGATCTTATTCCTGCCCCAAGCCAAGTGTGTCATCTTGGACAAGTCACTTTGCCTCTCTGTACTTGTGTTTCCTTATCTGTAAAATGAGGAAATTGGATTAGATGTCTGGAAGTCTCTTCCAGTTCTGATATGTTCAGTGCTCCCTGGATAATTTGATGTACAATTGACATGAACTCCATTACCTGGTCATCTCCTGCCCTGAAAATTGTGGTCAGCAAAAGGGATCATGAGGGGAAGTTACTATAATAGTAGTAACAGTAACACCTGCTAATCGTACAGTTCTTTAAAGTTTACCACAAGTTTCCACATCCATTATCTATTAGGTAGGTACAGAGCCAGACATGTTGTCTTATACCTTGGGACGTGTCACACTCTGCTTTCAGAATCAGTGCTAACTTTATGTATTATTCAAAGTTCTCTAGAGAAACAGAACTAATAGGATATATATATATCTCCTATTATATATATATATACATATATATACATATAATTTATTATAAGGAATTGGCTCACACAATTACGGAAGCTAAGAAGTCCCACGATCTGCCATTTGCAAGCTGGAGGTCCAGGACAGCTGGTGGCGGTGCAGTTCTGAGAACCGGAGGCCAGTGGCATATGTCCCAGTCAAGGGCAAGAGAAGACTGATGTTCTAGCTCAAGCAGTCATGCAGAGAGAGCGAATTCCCCCTTCCTCTGTTTTTTCCTTCTATTCAGGACCTCAGTGGATTTGATGATGCCCACCCACATTGGAGGCCAATCTGCTTTCATCAGTCCACTGACTCAAATGCTAATTTCATCCAAAACCCCCCTCATAAACACACCCAGAAATAACGTTTAATCTGGGCCTTCTGTACCCCAGTCAGGTTGACACAGGAAATTAATCATCACACTTCAATAGAACTAAAGGGACTTGAAATCAGGGCCTGCAGCCTATTCCCCTTTATCCACATGTCTCTGGTAGGGCTCCTTCCAGACCATGCTGTGACTTCTTATGTGGCAAGAGAAATTAATATCATTTCCCTTTCCTTTGCCTAACATCTCTGCACTTACTTCTTTCTACAATTCTGTCCTCAATTCGTTGCATTTCATGATCCCATATAAAAAAGTCATATTTAAAATTGACTTAGTGTGTCTGGATTTTCCTGGCCTTCAGTCAGAGAAGTAATCTGTTTCAGGTGGCTGGCAAATTTGTATTATCACGTAGAGTTATCCTTTTCTGGGATGAGGAAGGCTCTGTTTTCTGGCACTGAGACTTATATCAGACACAGGTTTAACTTCCAGCCTTGTCATACCCACAGAGCTTAGCAGCATAAATCTAAGAGATGCGACAGAGTCCATGGTGAAGATTTAGCACATAGAATTTAAAAGTAGCTCGAATCTAAATGAGAAGAATGAAGCTAGGAATTACTTAGGAAAGGAGATAGGAAAAGGGATGAGAAACTGTGAGGCCTTGTTACCTCTGTAGTGTTATCCTCTCCATGATGTATGTGAAATATTTTATATCCAGATTGTGGTTTTGCATTGTCAGATTTGAATTTATACTCTTGCTAGTTAATGTGTTGATAGCTAGGTCCAAATCTTGATGTGCTGTCCAGACACATATGTACTCAAAAAGATTTGGAGGGGAAAGAGGCACCCGAGGGAGAAATGTGATTTTAATGCTGTGGAAAGAATACTTGCAAGTGTACAAGACAGTATAACAAAAAGCACTGTATGGAAGTGGAGTCAAAAATGAATAAACGAATGTGCATGTGACTGAACGGGGAGGCCACTGGGGGCTCGAAAGAAGGCTACATAAAAGAGGTAATGGAGAATGCTCCAGAAGGGATGGGGGAAGGTCAGGGCAAGCAAGGTAGAAACAGGTGTGCTGCAGAGAATACATTCTGAAGCATGAAAGCAAATCTCTCTGAAGAGAGACCTGAGAGAAGGCAGAAAAAGTAAGTGTCTTGAAGATAAAAGATAAATATGTATGGAGAAAGAAGGCATTCTAGGTAATAGAGGTTATAAAAATATTTATTAAAAAATGAAAAGTCAGGTGCAGTGTATGAAATGGAAAGGAGCTTTTCAGGGTTTAAAGAACAGGGACGTCCATGATGAACATAAAAACACACCAGCAACCATCAGGGAATGACCTTTTCATTTCAGAGGGAGTGAGGGTCGGCGGCAGTTTGAGCACCTGTGGATTCTAGATAGGCCACTTCAAGTGCTGGGGTTTAATGCTGGTCAGAAGAAAGCAACTCTTTGCCTGAACTGCTTTTGGAAACTCCAAAGAGCTGCTTTGGAAATAAAGACCTAGAGATGGGGAATTTATGGTAGTTCACGGATCTCTGTGTTTCTGTCTTTTGCTTCTGTTAATGAAATCCATTTAAAATAATGCTCATCGTTGCTGTGCCCAGAAAGGCCACAGGGAAACTGAAACAATAGGCTTAAGTTAGACTAGACTAAACCTTGTTTGATATCTGCACAAAGAGGTATGTGCCATGTTGGAACCATGTGTTTTTCTAGTCTCATCCAGGCTTCCCACAAGAAAGCCATGATGTGGGGCTAAGCCATGTGTTTTGAGTAAAAGGAGACAAGAAGGGGAGTGTCTGAGAGAGGGAAAGAGATGAAGATGTTCCAAGGAAATATTCTAAAACAGAACCGCATCTGTTTTGCCCAAAACTACAAAAAATGAAGAAAATTACAGTTAATACTTAGATTACCCCCAATATATGGCTATTAAGTCTTTGATCCTAAATTGAATTTATAGAACTGCCACCTTTGTCTTTTTAGTAAGAACTCTGACCTCTGGCAGTGCATATGGTAGGTCCCTAAATGTTTCTGGAAGTTGCAGACCTCGATCTACACTAGGAAATCCTTCCGAATTGAAATTTAACATTTTTATAGAGGCAGATTAATGTCTTTTCCACTTGGTAAATGTCTTGGAATGCTGAATTGTTAGGGAAAGAGACTGGAATGGTGATTCGATTTCTGGCATTTGAGTTCTCTGCTACAATTAGCTGCATTGCTTGGCGGCAGACATGTGGTGGCTAATTGTTTAGTGGCTGTATCCTTTTTTTTAAACTTGTTATTTAGAAACAGTTTAAGACTCACAGGAAGTTGCAAAAACAGTACAGAATGGACTTACCCTAACACAGAGCTTTCCCCATTGATATCTTATATAACCAGTGTCCGTTTTCAAAAACAGAAAATTGACATTGGTCTAATACTATTAACTAAACTACAGCCCTTACTCAGATTTCACCAGTTGTTCACACGTATTTATTTCATTTCTGAATACTTTGAACCCATGCTGATTTGTAACCCGTTCTTACTTGGACACAGTGGGAAAGACACTATCTGGATACAATACTACAAAATTCTAAAGAGAATATAACAAATTAATCTGTTCTTTTATCAACATACAATATCCTGCCTAGAGTGCATCCACATTTCCTGACTAGTTTGGCTGCTTAGCATCTAGAACAAGCCAACAGCAGCTTAGAAGTGTTCAGCAACACAAAAGATAGTAAGACCTGCCCATAGCTTGCTGGCTAGAGAATCAGGTATAGAAGGATATTCTAGATGATTCCTGGAGTCCCTATAAATAAGTAGGATTTGTAATGATGGCAAGGAGAGGACTTTAGGGAAAACTAGTATTTTGGTCAACAGCTAGGTGGCACTTAGTTAATGGCAGCAGAGATAGTTTGTGGAAGGAATAGAGTATCATGGTATAGACCCCTAATGTGTGATAAAACACTATTTTCAGAATAGTAGAGAAATTTCATTTGCCTAAATGTCTGTTCTTAAATGGAATAACAACCACATGGGACCAAATTCAATGCAAACATAGCAGCAACCTGGGGGGAAGTAGAAAGTCTGGTTTCTTGAATCATGATTTAGAGTTTTGTGATGGCATTTTTAAGCTGCCCTACTTAAGGGTCATGAGATTATAACTGTGTTCACACTGCATACCCCATATCCTAGCACAGAGTGAGCACTCAATAAATATTTGCTGAATGTTCTTTTTTGGATGAATAAAAGATGGACACAGAAACTTGTCCTCCACCAGAACTGGGGTGAATTTAGGGAAAATTGCTTTGCTGTGAGGTAGAGGAGGTTTATTTTTGAATGAGGAAAGAGAAAAGGTGTCCAGGCTTGTACCTGGGAAGTACATCCTTCATTCATATATTTTCTGACGGTGAAATTGAGCTATGGAAATACCTTATTCTTTGGGGTATGTGGACAGCAATGCGAGGCAGTTTTCTAAAGGCTACCCCATCAAGAATAGGCACCAGACTCTGGCCTCAAACCCAGCCCATTTGAAATAAGCTTTTTAGTTTCTCCTCCGGACACCTTATCAACAAGTTCACAGGCCTCTAGAGGAGGAGGATCGGAGTCCCAGACTATCCTATGCTTACCCACATCCACAACTGCATGTAAAGGAAGAATTTGCAGAGAGACTCAAGGGAAAGCACAATGGGATAAAGCAATCACTTTGAATAAAAAATTGTTCTCTTGAAAAGAGGCTTAGAAATAATTGAAAGTTGGGAGAATTCCTGCAAACACACCAACAGTTTGTAATCTAGCCTATTCATTTTATGTCCTTTGCTATTCATTGATATTGCTATTCTTCTGCCCTGTTGTCTGGTAACTTTCTGAGGACTGGATTTCTGAAGCAATGTGATGCATTCTTCCTATGAGGAGGAAACATCTGGGCCTCATTCTGCAGGCTTGGGAGGATGATGTGTCTTGTCAAGGGGTAAATAGCAAACTGATTTAATTTCTGCTTAAAACTATCATAGTCATTCCAAAATAGAATGCGTAAAAGTTCTCTGTATTAGAAAAAGAAATGAGATACCAATTGTATATTTTCTTTTCTTTATTTATTCTCTGTAAGTCTGTCAGATGATAAATTGTAAATAACAATGATTAAAGAAATATGCTACTGATGGATCCTTCTTTCTGTGTAAACAGCACAGTTCTGGACTTGTTACCCTCACTCCTTACACTCTTATATCCTTTTTAGAGAAGCGGTGGGGTGTGGGGACAGAGCTGAGGGTGTGTGGTGTGGACACCAGTTTGTTGAGGATATCCAGCAAAGGGTTATTTACATGGGCCACGCACATATTAGTTGACTGTTTATTGGAAGAAAAGCATCATGGTCTCCAGCATACCAAACACACTAGAGATTGAGATTTTCTCAGTCACATTAGTCCAGTGCTAGGGAATCCAGTCCAGAATTAAATGGGGATCCTTTATTGTGGTTGTTACAAAGTTGTCTTGTTTGATACACAAAAATCTCTTCTAAATCAAAATACGGCCTGTCTCAAGACTGCCCACACATTCAAAAAGCAAAAAAACCCACTATGAACAACCAGAATACAGACTCAGCCTTGATAATAGAGATTAGGATGATGCCATCCAAAACAACATGTTTCTTACTTCCCCTGAAGAATACCTTATACTTTTAATTTTCTGAGTAATATGAACGTATTTTTTCATTGGAGGTCATGTTAGATAAGGGAATGGATCTAAATCATTCATGAATGTGCACTCATGAATGCACACTCTGTCCCCCAGAGGGTCTGGTTTGATTCCAGGACCAAAGTGCATGGATTCAAGTAAGTGTGTGGTGGGAGTGGGGTTGGGGATGAAGGAGAAAAAAACAGAAACAGGGACGGCAGAGATGTTCCAACAAGTACAACTCCACTGTCAACACCTATTGCCAAGGTTTAAAGGTAGGTATGAGTGATATAGATGTGTCCATGGGTGATACAGCATAGACGTATATATTATGCAAATATCTGAATATATAATTTGTTAATAAGGACAGAGATTATGTCTCCTCTTTTATGTTTTAACTAACAACTTGGAGTACTCTATATTTTGTTAAGTGTTGAGGACTCACAAACTGATTTATCTCCATTTATAATTTTATTTTGTATTCAAAAAAGAAGTGTACACAATTATAATATCTTCTGGTCCTTAGGTCCTACAGAACAATAACTTCTTGCGTAGGCAACATATGACCTCTTACTATCTAAGGAAATGGGTAAAATCCTACTCTCAAAGTAGTTTTGGGCCAAGCTGGATGTATAGCGATTTGAAGAGAAAATGGATGAAAGATACCCACGAGGAAAGCTACATGGCCTCATTGGCAGCTGTTCTTTTGCCCCTGTTTGCAAATCAGAGGCAAGTAAGTTCTGGAGAGGTTTATTAGGATCCAGACTAGAGCTCTCTTATGGAGGGTAAAGATACTCTTACTCTTCTACCTAAGGGCTGTTTCAGGCACCATAAAGGGAACCAGAGACTGTTTTCAGGGTTTAGGGTAGAGGCAAATTTATTATACGAAGCAGTAAATAGTCAAAGGTTTGGCCAAGGTTTGTTAGGGATAAATCAGTTCATTGCTTACCATGTTTTTCTTCTGGTTTCCAGGAATATGGCCCATGAGCAATAAAAACTCAAGATGACTCGTTTGGGATGATAAAAGCCATACTCAATCACTCACCTATCAATGAAAATGTTATGACTGTTATTGAGCAGTGTCCTACATGTGATAAAATATTTTTAAAAACACAAAATTAAATGACATCTGTGTCAAGAGAGTTCTATTCCCCTGGTCTCTCTGTCACCTCTAACAGTTCAGCTCATCTTTGAAGGCTGCAGAACCTTGAAAGCAGCAACTTTAGTTGAAAGAAGGAAGAGGAGACCAAGGTTTCTGCACTGGGCTTGGATAGACATCATGATGGAAGGAGAGACTCCTGGTCTTGCCCTGAAGTCTTCCGCCCTTCGCTTAACTCACAGTCAGTCCGACACTGACTGTCATCCCAAGATTGTGGTGATGCTTGGTCTCCAGTCTGGACTTTCCCTGTTCTTTGCAGAAATGAGTTTTTCATAGGATATCCACACAACTCCATGTCCCCTCTCTTATTCATTTTACACGTCACCTCTGAGCTCTAGGACACTTTAAAAGGAGCCTTTGGGTCTAAACTCTAAAGACTGGGGTTAACTTTACTCCAGGACTTCTAGAAAATATTGTTAAACTGTGGTCTCTTAAGAATAGTTGAAGGTGGGATAAGGGCAGAAGCTGATTTCCACCCAAATAATAATCAAGATGTTTTCATTATTTAGGAGTTTAATGTTCAAATAATCATATTTATTCTTCTGATCTAATTTTACTGGTACAACACAAATGATTACTAAACTAGTTGGTATCAAATTAATCAAAGCCTCTAGGATATTCAAAAGCCAACATAGGTTATCTCAGTCTCATAGCCTTTCACAAGAAACTAAGATTTTGAAAGAGGCCATGAAGTAAAGTATGTTCTGTAGAGTTTGATACATGATGCATAGGTTCCTTAGTGTGGACTTGGACTGGTGATGGTTGCATTGTTACCAGTTCACAATAAATACAGAAACCTAGAGTAAGCCTTAGAAACTTCTATAGAAGTTTGGCAGAGCACTGTTACATGTGTTGAATCTAATAATAAACAATTGGGCCTTGTATTTTGTATGCCTTTTGCTTTTTGTTTCATTTTTCTAGTAATTCATCTTTATTGTATTTTCCAAAAGTACCCATCTGGGAGGGCTTGGAAATAACAAAACGGGTCCTTTACCACAAAGAGTTTGAGACACAATGAAGTACAAGGTTACAGTACAAGACCCATTCCGTCCTATGAAGTTCTAAGATTCTCTGATTCCACATTCCCATTCCAAAACTATTCTAACTTCTCAAAGTTGGTAATTCCTGCATGATGCTATATAAAATTCTTAATAAACCAATGTTCATTTTCCCAAAGATGATCTTTTAGATGACGAGGAAGTCCGGGACCAGAAGCTGGTCTGTAAAGTGCAGCGCCTGGATCTACGCATCCAAAAAGGAGTGGAAAACGAAGTAGAAAAGAATTCCCAAACTTCAGCTCCTAGACCCAAACCTATCCTCTAAAATAAAGAGCTCTGGTGCAAATATCCTGATGCCTTCCTGCAATGAAGCGCCAATCTGGGGCGCCTGGGCCTGCATCTTGCCTGTGCCACTTATCCCAGATCCCTGCACTCGGCTACGAGCACGCCCCCACCAGCCCACACGGCTGCCGCCAGGGCAGCCTGTCCTTCAGCCGGCGCAACACCTGCGCCGCGGAGGGGGCGGGGAGAGCCCGGATTGGCTGGGGGCTCTGCGTCACGCGGCTCCGCCCCTCGGCCTATCTCACCCGACCCCGGCTCCGGCGGGGTTGACCAGACGGCGGGCTGCGATTGGAGGTCCCGACGCGGAGTCGATGACGCAAGGGGAGGCGGGGCCCCGCTGGGCCGTGATTGGAGGGCGGGCTCGTGGGCGCGGCCGGAGGGAGGGTCCGGCTTTTAGGGATTCTGAAAGCTGTAGCGTGTGCCCGCTCTACAGCGCGGCTTGGAGGTGAGCGATGGCGCGGAAGGTGGTTTTGATCACTGGGGCGAGCAGGTGAGACCTCTCGTGATCGTGGCAGCGGCGGATCGGGGGTCCGAGGGAGCAGGAAGAATAAGGCCAAGACGACTTGCCACGGACAGACCCCCAAGACGCCTGCCCGTGACTTTGCCTCGGTGGGGACTCGGGCCAGACCCCGTCGCGCTGTTCCCTGGGTCCCCCACTGCGCGAGGTACCGGGCGTGCCGGGTCCTTGAGGTACTCACTCGGTAACTGGTGTTTTGAATTAAACCTGACAATGGAAAGAAAAACTAGAGTCCCAGTAAGGAGAATAGTAGTGATGATCCTGTTGATATCCAGAAAAGGGCGCTTGCCACGCGGACCGCTCTCCCTCTCACCTTTGACCTTCTCCAGTTTTTACCGTCCATGCCTGGCAGTTTAATCGTGACCATGTGGCCATGTCTTGTACTCCAGGTGTTTTATCTGTGCAAGACTTTCACCCCCTTATTAATTTCAACATCCATGGGCATTAGAACAGTGGGAGAAAAAAAATCTCATTCCGTCTACCACAGTGCGTATGCACCTACCATACACTCTTCAGAAACTCAGAGAAAGGTAACCTTTTCCTGTTAAGGCGTGGGTGGAGTGCAAATAACCATTACCGCCACTTCGTAATTATTCCCGGGCTGCTCGTTTCGACTCAGCCTCTTCTGTTGCCTGTTTTGCCTCTTATTTGCACTTCCCTGAAGAATGTGTGGAGGATGCAACTAATCAAACCATTTTTCTACTGGTTGCATTTGGAGTTTTTGAGGGATTAAGACAGAGGATATGTGAAATGTCATTTAAAATTAGTCCAGTTATCTAGCCACATCCATATTAACTAAGCCAGCTCGGTAGGTGTCTGTGACTGGTAGGTTTTTGGAGTGTCCTCTCCTGAGTGACTTTAACAACTGATCTGGTGCTCCTATGTTGAAGTTTCTTAAGTCAGAATTGATTTTGTATGTTTGTTTCTTTTACATATATTGTGATATGTGCAATTGTATATTTATAGTAAAGGCCTACTGTTCTCAGTGAGGATGAATTAACATAAATATACTTGATGTTCTGTTGGCAGGGCCAACATTACTGATGGTGGTAGGCACTTTTTGGTGTTCCGATTCTTTGCCTGGAATCAGCTTAAGTCTTGGAGGAGGACTGACTTACCTAGGGTTTCATTGCTATCAGCCAAACTGGTCTGACTCCTGTCTCCATCTACTGTGCAGTTTCCCAATGCTCTTTTTGGAGTAGTTTATCTGTCTTTGAATTGTGTGTTCATCCCTGCTTCTCTTTCCCGGTGCCCATCTTATATTTCTTTTTCCTACCTCCTGCTTAATCATGTTGAGTTCTTTCTCTTCCTATTGGTTATCTGATCATAGTAGTTGAGTGCAGCTGGTACCTCCTGCCATGTTACTGATGCCTCTTCCTGAGAGATTCATCCATTCCTTATCAGGAATTTCTGGTGCCTCCAATAGTGACAATGATACCAACAGATAGCAGAGCCCTTGCCTTGAGGAACTTGGACAGCAAAGTAAAACATGGGCACAAGATGCTCTTTTCAATACCTGCTGGTGATGTATTGACTCCCTTTCCTGAGTGGCACAATAAGCACAAAATGAAAACCCCTGGCAGGATAAACTCTGTATTAGAAGAAATACTGAAGGACGGCTCTCATCTGCAGTCCAGTTATTTGTGTCATTGAGCTTTGGCAGAGACACAAACCGGACAGCGTCCTGAGCAAGTGACTGTTAGACTGGGGGGTTCCCCCTTCTTGAAATAATTTTTGAGTCTTTTCTGTCCACCTGGGCTCCTGATTGGAGCTCAAGTGAGCAGAATTAGTTTCCTTAACCAGAGAGAAATGCCTCTATTTGGCACCATCTCAATTCCTGCGTATTCTCTGTCTGAATTGCCCCTTCAGTGGCGTTGGCCTAGCCCTCTGCAAGCGGTTACTGGAGGAGGACAATGGGCTTCACCTGTGTTTGGCGTGCAGGAACATGAGCAAAGCTGACGCTGTTCGCACTGCTCTGCTGGCCTCTTACCCCACCGCCGAGGTCACCACCGTGCAGGTGGATGTCAGCAACCTGCCATCGGTGTTCCAGGCCTCCAAGGAGCTCAAGCAAAGGTAAACCTCTTGTTGACGGGCTTTCTCTCATGTGATTGCTCAACAGAAGAGATAATAAAATAAGAAAGGATAGGAAAACCTAAAAAGAAACAGGTGAGTGTAAGAAGCAGCTATGCTGAGGAAATCTGTATGGGGTGACCCGTTGTTTCAGTACCACCTTTGCATTCTCAGTCATAATCATGATTACTTCATGAAGATTAATTTTTCTTTTTTTGTGTGAGGAAGATTGGCCCTGAGCTAACATCTGTGCCAGTCTTCCTCTCTTTTATGTGAGATGCTGTCACAGCATGGCTTGACAAGCTGTGCTAGGTCCGTGCCCAGGATCTCAGCCTGCAAACCCCGGGCTGATGAAGCAGAGCATGTGAACATAACCACTACGCTACTGGGCTGGCCCTAAGGTTAATTTTTAAGTACACCTTGACATGTGATTGATTGTAATACCTTCCATTAATATCACTCCTTTGGTATTTGAATGCATTTTTTGTATCTTTCCTTCACAAAACAGTTTCATTAAGTAGATCGGGCAGGTGCTGACATTTAATAAGTGGAGAAACGGAGACAGAAATAAGAGTAATATTTATATTGGTTGGCTTGGTCCTAGAACCCAGGTCTCTGCCCTGCTTCCTCAGGTATTTTTTTTTCCCTAGGCCAGTAAAGATTTGTTCACACCTACACAGTAATTGGCATGTCATAGGCATTTGATAAATATTTAGTATATGAAGGAATAGAGTTCTTGGGTATATAACTCCCTAGAAAGTATAGAAAAAATTACATATAGGTGCACAATGCATTTTTCTGGAGAGAGAGGGCATGCTTGTTTTTTTAATTCTAAGGGCAATTGATGATCAAAAAGTCAAGAACCCTGCACTAGTCCATGCTGAGCCCCAGGGATAGCTGAAATAATTAATTTTAAAATTAATTTAGTTAATCATTTAATTTTAAATTTTTGTAATTGAGGCCCTTAAGAAACAAGAGTTGCTTTATTTCCTTGGACAGTAAAGGGAAGTGCAATAGAAAGAAAAAATGCCTTCTTGGTAAAGGCATTTACTGAAGAATAAAACTTGGCATTTTCTTTATGTTTATTGATAGCCATTTGCATTTCCCTGCTCCAGATGCACGAGTTACAAAGCAAAAGCCAGTTGTCTTCACCCCAGCTCTTCTCGGTGCAGCCTTAGCCCTTTATGAATGTGGTTTCTCTCTCCTCTATTGCTGAGCTCCTAGGATATTCTGCCATATCATCTTTCTAAAAAGCTGAGGAGGTTTTCTGGGTTCCACATCCCCTACTCCTCCATAACTTAGAGTCTCCAAATCTGTAAAACTGCACAGTAAAGGTTCTTACTGAGTTAAAAACCCTGGAATCAGGACAGAAGTTATGAGTTTCAAATTATGTTTGCAGGCCTTCTTTCCCCAAACTTTCGTAGCCAACTGGTTGTCTTACGTATTTTGTATAGATTTAGTTCATTTCCTTATTTAGCAGAAATGAACCTTCATCCTAACTTAGTGATAGCTCATTCCAATACGTCCGGATTTAGAAAATGATGGTTGTAGTGATATTCACAGATTTGGGAATATGTGACAGTGTCCAGATGGATCTCTTGCTTATGTCAAGGATCTCCTGCACTTAATGGCCCAAATGTTTATCTTTGATTATAGATCTGAAGTAAGTTAGAACCAAAGAGAGCTTGAGAAGGATCTCTTCCAGTTGGCTAAAGCAACACCACTCCTGACCCCTGGTCTTTGCATCTGTAATCCTCTTTTCTATTAGATATGCGCAGATGAAAACTAATAAGGGATAGTGGCTCTCTTTTATCCAGAATAGAGCAATGGTATCATTTAATCTTTGAAAGTAGTAAGTATGCCACTTTACTGAAGCTGACCTTAATTCGGTGTTCTGGTGCAATCTATACTCTTTTCTAAGCATTTCCTTTTCATTCCAAGTAAAATTTGCTAATATGCTTAGATGAAAGTTTGCAAATTAGACAGTGGAACCACCAGCAATAGATGGACGCTCCCTGTCTTTGTAGCAGTAAGCTGGATGACTTGATCGTATCAATATCAGCGTTTTAAAGTCAGTTTAATAATCAGAGTCATTTGGCTGTCAATTACTTATAGGATGATCCAAAAATGTTTGTGTGTGATCAATATTAGTATTCATGTATGTATGTTAAGGTCCTAGCTTTAGTAGCTATGCCACACGTTGCCCTGGGCTGTACGGAGGACACAGAATCAGTGTGGTGCATAGAATTCTAGGAGATGTTCTGAGTGTTCATGGTGTCTGTTAGAATCATGAGAGCCGGCTCTGCTTGTCTTGAACCTGGTTGAAAAGGAATGTAGTTAGATTAAGGCTTATGTAGGTTTAAAAATGAAAAGGCTTTCTCAAGTTAGCATTTCAAAATTCTCTCTATGACAAGCGTCCTGGAGAGAGCCCACCAGGAGAGCCTCGCCCCCATTCAGCTTCCATAATCTCAGTGTATTCTTGTGAGCTTTCATCATTTTACAATAGAGAGCACCTGGCTATGAACAAAGAACGATTTCCACATGGATCTTCTGCTTTGGTAGATATCTTGGCATTCAGATTCCAGCACGGATGGATCAGATTAGGTGAATATGATTATTATATAACTTTTACTTATCAATAGGGAAGATGTGAATCTTTAAAAAAAAAGCAAAAAACTTTCTAAGACGAGAAGGGGAGTGGTTTTAATAGACACAGGGTTGCTGCAGTGCGTAATTGGGAGGACTAACCTGGAAAGAGCATTGATCAGAGAAATTTTAACTTCAAAGCCCGTTATGGCTCCCCAAATTCTGTCTGAAGCCCCCATCAGAAAAAGAACACACATATTTACTGTGGCTAAAGAAAAAGAGAAGAAAGTAGTGTAACACACTGATGTGTCATACATTCCTTTCAGCTTGCTGTGGCCACCTTTTTGGTTCAGAGAGTATTTTCTGTCCTTCCTAGACCTTCTTTATTCCAGTTGCTCTAGGGGTAACTAACAATCTTGTCTTGATGTTTTACTTGCAGGTTTCCGAGATTAGACTATGTATATCTAAATGCTGGGATCATGCCTAATCCACAGCTGAATATCAAAGCACTTTTCTCTGGCCTCTTTTCAAGGTAATTTTCATTTTCTCAATGAACTGGTTAGAAAGAAGGTGTTTATTTTTCTGCCTAGTTTTGCCCTCAGTGTGTTAAGTTGGGGGATGAGAAGGTATTGAGAAGAATGAAGACAGAAAGGAAGTGTGGCAACAACATTATGAAAGAAAAGCATTCATCTTTTGTGGGGAGTGCTTCAAGTCATGATTCTGATGGGGTTCTAGGTCTCCAGGACATTCCAAGTGGTTGGATGTTTTGGAAGGTCAATTTTTGGTCTGCCTGAGCGTGTCTATTAGGAAGAACATTTCAGAATCAGGCAGAGTTGTCAGTGAGACTCCAATACCCAGGAAGGCCACTCTGGAAGCATTTCCCAGATGTATGTCAGGTGCTCTGATCAGTAGGCTGGAGAAATGCACAGAACGAAGTATCTTCCTGGGAGAGTCTCAATACACGTTAGAATAGTGGCTTCCAAAAATGTGTGACGGCAACCTACAGTAAGAAATAGATCTTCTTTTATGGCCGAGTGTACTTGTTTGTAAATAGATGGTCTTACTCTGACTGCATGCTGCTTGCGGCACTGCTGCTTTCGTTTTACTTCCCTTCCATTAAACCCACACGCAGTCCCACCCTGGTCTTGACCTATGAAACTGATCTCACGGCAAATCACTGTGTTAACATGTTCAATGCTCCAAGAATTCCCAGTAGGAAAACCACCTGTTTAGCTTTGTTAAACATCCGTTTGTGCAGGGGAGGACTTTTTCTCCTTGGCATAGCTATTATTCTCCCAGAGAACTTTACTTGTAACTCAATTTGGAAGGAAGTGAAGAGAGTTTTAGCGGCAGGTTTTTGAGAGACTTGGGTTCCTGTTGGTAGTATGAGCTATAAGGATATAAGTACTTCTGTGAATTGGGGGGAAGGAAGCATTTTTGCATCTTTTTTTAATACAATAACCCAGTCTGAGCAATAGGTATTTTTACTCCTGTTATTATAGAATCAAGGAAAATGTGGTTTGGGGACAGCGAAGGACAGCATGAGTGTCTCTTAAGTATCCTCAATTAAAGAAGCTTTTAAAAATCATACAATTGTTGGGGCTGGCCCTGTGGCCAAGTGGTTAAGTTCACGTGCTCCGCTGCAGGCGGCCCAGTGTTTCGTTGGTTCTAATCCTGGGCACGGACAGGGCGCTGCTCATCAGGCCACTCTGAGGCGGCGTCCCATATGCCACAGCTGGAAGAACCCACAATGAAGAATATACAGCTATGTACCGGGGGGCTTTGGGGAGAAAAAGGAAAAAATAAAATCTTAAAAAAAAAAAAATCATACAATTGTCTTCTGTTTCAGAAAAGTGATTCATATGTTCTCCACAGCTGAAGGACTGCTGACCCAGGATGACAAGGTCACTGCCGACGGGCTCCAGGAGGTGTTTGAAACCAACGTCTTTGGCCACTTTATCTTGGTAAGAAGACTTTGGGCTTAATAAGCCGACGTTTAGTGCTGTGATCCTAAAGGCTTGCATGGATGCATCACAGTGTGTTTTTGTTAAGCTCATTAGTTTATAGCCAGCATTAAATATCTACTATTTAAGTAGGATGGTCACTCCACTCTTTGGAAACATTGCTTCCCTAAAGCAGCCTATCGATATATTATTTTTTCTTTTTTTAGGATTGACACCTAGGCTAACAACTGTTGCCAATCTTCCTTTTTTTTTTTTTTTTAAGGATTGGCACCTCGGCTAACAACTGTTGCCAATCTTCTTTTTTTTTTTTTCTGTTTTATTTCCCAAACCCCTCCCCCCATACATAGTTGTATATCTTAGTTGCAGGTCCTTCTAGTTGTGGGATGTGGGACACTGCCTCAACGTGGCCTGACGAGCGGTGCCATGTCCGTGCCCAGGATCTGAACCCTGGGCTGCTGCAGCAGAGCTCATGAACTTACCCACTCCGCCACAGAGCCGGCCCCCTATTTTGTCTTTTGACATCAGCTCTAGAGAGTAGAGAGAAAGTGAGAAAGAAAAACACAAGTGCTTTCAGAAACAATGTACAGAACTGAGAAAAAGTGCACCAGTCCTGTTCTAAATGGTCTTTGAAACTGAGCTTGGCATCAGAGAGGCTGGGGTAGTAGGCATGCCATTATTAAATAATAATTCATAGTCAGTCTTGCGTTATCTTGATTTCTTTCTTGAAGCGTCTGTGCTTGTGTGTTACAATTCCAGGCATGCATATAAAGTTAAGCAGAAGTCTTGCCTGTTCTCTGTTCTTGCCTCAAGTTTAATCTCATAGTTGAGCTTTAATATCTCAAGTAATGCCTGACTCTATTGCCAGATGCTTATAATTCCTGGGTGCTGAAAAGACTGCTTATGATGCTGGGACAGATCCTGTATCTCTGACACTTTTATATTCATGATCACTTTTCTTCATCTTAAGCCTAATTTCCTTCCACATTGGACCTCCTTGAGGACTGGCCTATATTTGCAATAAATTAAGATCTATACAAACATTGGAATATCATGGAACCATTGAAAGAAATGAGATAAATATTTTGCATTTATATGGAATGGCTTCCAGTATTTTATTATTAAGAAGAAATAGCAGGGTGCAATATGCATAGTGTGATCTCATTTGCATAAACACAGAAAAAGATCTCTCTTTACATATTATTTATACATGTATATAGTATTTCTAGAATAATACAAATGAAATTGGGAACACTGGTTGCCTTTGATGAACCAGGGTGGCAGAGTATTGGAGATGAGTGGAGATTCATGTTTCATTCTATATCCTTTAGTACTATTTTTTTAATGATATGTGATATTAGTTTTTCAATGACAAAAGTTAATTTAAATATAGAGTCAGGAGGGGATTGAATTCTTATCTGGTCATTTTTTTTATAACTTTACAGGGATCCATTGTCTGACATTTCCTTTATCTTTTTAAATAATCCTTTCCCCTTTCTTTGCCCTCTTTTTGAATTATTAAATTAATTGGTAATTATAGAGGATAAGTTATTAATAGTGTGTTAATTTTTTGATAGATCTAGTGTTTAGAAAATTAAATTAAGAAAATCAAGTATTTGGGTAATCTGGGTAGGGGGAGTGGCAGAGGAGAGTTGTGACCATAGGCACAGTTATTACAGGGTCCTGGTGATATGACTTATCCTTGTGTGTCCTTGTAGAGGTAGGCATGACAGCAGGGGTTTTGGAACTGATTTATTAAATAAAATAATAGAAAGGCTTATAATGCCTTCCATGCTCTTCAAATTAAATTTAAGAATCTTACTGCTTTTTATGAAACACATACTAGGATTCTAGGTTCAGGGGTAAATGCTTCGTACAAAGGGATCCACGCCCAGTTTGATTATATATAAAATGACCAGACTTTTAGGGTTGTTATAAAGAGTGGAGATAATTTCTGTAAAGTTCCAGGCATAGTGTGGTATTACAGTTGAGGAACCAATGACCTGGTTTAATCTCATGTTTATGATTTCTTTTGATTGCATTTGACTTATTTGTTCATTGCAAATATGGAGCACATCGGAAGCTTTCCTAGATTTTTGTTTAATAAACTTTTTGTTTTAAATTTACAAAATTATTGCCAAGATAGTACAGAGAGTTCCTGTATACCCTACACCCAGTTTCCTATATTATTAACATCTTACATGGGTATGGTATACAATTAGTGAACCAATATTGATACATTATTATTAATGAATTTCCACACTTTATTCAGATTTCTTCAATTTTTGTCTGATGTCCTTTTTCAGGTCTAGTATCCCAGCTAGGATACCACATTACATTTAGTAGTCAAGTCTCCTCTTGGTTGTGACAATTTCTCAGACTTTCCTTGCTTTTGATGACCTTGACAGTTTTGAGGATTAATGCTCAGGTACTTTGGAGACAGTCCCTCAATGGGGATTTGTCTGATGTTTTTCTCAGGGTTAGACTTGAGTAATGTGCTTGTGGGAGGAAGACCGCAGAGGTGAAGTGCCTTTCTCATCACATCATGTCAAGTGTGTATACTATCAATGTGACCTCTCAATGTTGATGTTATCTTTGATCACTTGGCTTCAAGTGGTGTTTGTCAGGTTTTTCCATTGTAAAGTTATTCTTTTTCTTTCTCCCTTTGCATACTGTACTCTTTAGAAGGGAGTTACTATTATAGCCCACACTTAGGGGAGGCTCAATCTCCTTAATGCGGATTAGCTACATAAATTGTTTGGAATTTTTCTGCAAGGGAGATTTTTGTATTCTCCTCCATTTAATTTTTTATTCAATCATTTATTTATTGATCAATTATATCTCAAAGCTGAAAAAATCTTTTATTATATCCTTGTGGACTATGGATATATATTTTCTACTTTGTCTTATAAATACTACTTTATCTTTTTGCTCAGATTATTTCAGTTTTGGCCATTGGGAGCTCTTTCAGTCAGATCTTGTATATTTTCTGTTTTGATCACGTCCTTTCTGATGTTTCAAGATACTTCAGGATCATCTTGTGTGTTACATGCTCCAGTCCTAGAATCAGCCGTTCTTTAAGGAGATCTGATTCCTTTTATTGGAAAATGGTGTTAGAAACCAAGATCTGGGTGCTCATTGCTGTTGAGATAGCGATTGCTTAGAATCGCTCTCAGCTAGCCGAGCAAGGAGATATATATGTGGATACTGATCCAAGTATGTATAAATATCTATAAATATTTTTGTATGTAATCATTTGTGTCTTTATTAAGCTAAACATGAGCTCATACTGATGTCTCTAACTCTAATCCATTATCACATGGATCATTCCAGCCTCCTCCCTTGTTTATCTGTAATATCCCACTCTAACAGTGACAAACCTGTTCAATTCCAGTATTCGTTTATAGTAGTTTCAAAATTGTTATCCTGTATTCCCCCAGTATATTTTGATACATTTTTTGTTTCTTTTTTTCCTCATTCAGATTCAGGAACTGGAACCTCTCCTCTGTCACAGTGACAGTCCATCTCGGCTCATCTGGACGTCATCTCGCAATGCAAAGAAATCTAATTTCAGCCTTGAGGACTTCCAGCACAGCAAAGGCCAGGAGCCCTACAGCTCTTCCAAATATGCTATTGACCTTCTGAGTCTAGCTTTGAACAGGAACTGCAACCAGCAGGTGAGGCCTTTCTTAGTGATACGGAAGTGGCAGGGCAGTGGTTTCTGAACTATAGTTCGTTTCCTAGTAACATGGCTGACTGTCTATTAACTATTGTAGTTTATAACATGCAGTATAGTTTCTTGATCAGGATTGCTGTGAGCACAAGACCAGGCATGAATAAGATTGATAGTTGGTGTATGTGAAAGTTTTAGGGCAGAGATAATTAGCTGCTGACTTTTTAGGTGTCTGGGGGCTCATTCACCATTTTGTAGCTCTTCGAGAGCTATAACTTCTGTAACAGAATGACACTACTTCCGAAACCAATACCTACTGTTAAGCCCTTGCTGTGTTTTAGGTGCTGTACTCTGTATCTGGGTGTGTCATTTAATACCTTTCCCATCACAGTGAGGTGGGTCTGAATATTCCCATTTCCATGTGAGGACACTGAAGTTTGGGAAGTTAAGTCATTTACCCAGAAGACACACAACTAGTAAATGATAAAGCTCAGAGTTGAGCCCAAGGCTGTCTGACTTTATAGCTGGGACTTTTCCCACAAAACTATTCTGCCTCCCAGTGTTTATCAATATCAGATGCTATAGGATGGTCAGTACTTATAAAGCTCTCTGGATAGTGGTGATCTTTGGTGAGACTCCAGAGAGCTGTCTCTGCGAGGACCCTGGGTTTAGAGGCTGTTTCTTTAGAGTGGGCAACCCCTCTCAGTCATGCTGGCTCCCTGTGGCCTCCATGGTCTGGAATTTACTGCTTCTCTGTATGTCTCTCTTGCCTGGGTCTAAAATCTTAACTGAAAATCTCCATTCTGTCCCATGGGCATTTTTCTTCGTTTTCTTGGACTGTTGGTTGAGTGTGGGACGGTGGAGAAATTTAATTCCACTAATATTTACAAGAAGACCTATCATGTTTAGGGCAGTAGGTCAGCCTTAGGTGTGAGGAGGAAGGAGAAATGACAAGATGACTCAAAAAGTATTTGCCCTTAAGGAGCTCCTTTGATCATACATTAGACGCAGCAGTCTAAGCCTTGTGTGATGGTCTGAACAACATGATTTATTCTGGAATGGAGACCTTTCTTTATCAGATGGAATTCTCACTTGTGTGTTCTGGCTCTTCGAATCATGCCTCTTCATGAAGAGGACGGTATGTAAGAAGATGCTAACTCTCTAGAACTGGATTTGAATCCTGGCTTTGTCACTGGCTTTGTAACCTTGAACAAATTGTTTGATCTCCCTGTGCCTTGGTTTCCTCATCTGTAAAATAGGGATAATAATAGTGCCTAACTCATGGATTTGTTGGGAGAATTAAATGAGGAAATTGGAATGAAGCAGTCACAGCAGTGCTTTGTGTTCAGAATGTGTGTGTGTTTGTGCATGTGTCTGCACACGTGTGTACATGCGGTATGAATGAGTGGGGACGTATGTGCTTGTGTGCATGCATCCGTGTGTGGGTGTGCATCCCCATGCACGTATATGGGTTTTGTGGGTGTGTGCGCGTGTATGAATGTGATTGTATATGTGGTGTGTATGCATATGCATGTCTGCTTGTGCATGTGAGCATGAGGTCTGTACATGTGTGTGCACATGCTTGTGTGTGTGTGTGTGTTGGCTGTTATTGTTATTATTATTATTATTATTATATTTGACCTTAGTGTGTTGGTCCAGTGGTGAGCCTCCTTCTGAGGTTTCTTGTCACAACTGCTCGTCCCCTGGACACTCCCTTTTAGGGGCAAGGTTACAGTGGATTAGCTTCTTTTTGTCATGAAAAGTTCTGGGGTTTTACTTAAGTCTCAATTGTCAGGTAAGGTTTGGGATTTCCTCTTTTACAAAAAAGGGAGATTTAGCTAGTGCTACTGCCCCCGAACCTCTGTATGATTGGTTCTCAGCCCACGACTTTTCCTCCTGGGCTTTTATGAAGAGAGAGCAGCTGAGAAGGAACTACAGTATTCTGAGGACTTGTATTGCTGGAAATGTTGTCAGGTCCATACAGGCTGCCTGACAGAGTTTAACCATCCACTCATGACCCTTCCCACAAGTCATACAGAAATCCTCAGGGTGGTCACACTTCATTCCCTGTAATTGAGGGCGTGCAGGAACCGCAGTCTTGGATAAGACTGCCTCCTTGTTTGTTTCTTTTGTTGCTCAATGTCCAAAAGTCATTGTGTTGGAAACCCTGGATTTTAGTTCACAGGTGTCTTCATTGAAGGCTGAATAGTCTCCAAGTGTTCCTAGCTAGGTACCAGAATAAGAAACTTTCCTGAGCTATCTTTGGAGCAAAATGTTACTTTCTTGGGAAGAAGTTTTGGTCTATCAGGATGAGGAGTCCAGGCTCTTGACATTTGGTCAGAGGACCAACAGAGGCCTGTCGGTAAATCGAGGGGACTCCCAGGGACTGGATTATGTGTGTCAGGTGCCGCTACGCCTCTGCAGCCCTGAGTCAAGGAGGAAGAGTTTCTAGCTTCTGCTGCCCAGGGTGCTGTCTGTCCGCTGAACTGTCTGTGTTACACTGACACTTCTTATTTTTCATTTAAAAGAAAAAAGAAGATTAAAAGTAATAAAAATATGAGTTAAAATAGTCAATATCAAAACAAGGTAAAATACAGTGAAAATTAAACTAAATCAACTCGTAAAACAAATCTTGGTGCTCTGAGGATTACTAAAGACTACGCAGGGCCATTTCTATTAACATACGCTCTGTGGTAATTGGGGCTCTCTTTATAAGACAGATCTTTCTGACATGATGAGTCCTAGGCTAAGACCTTGCTTTAGAGATCTTCAGTTGGAGGCTGTTTGTGGAACCACACACAGCCTTTCGTTCCTCTCTGTTGCCAGGAGCTGGAGGTATGGGTCTTATGTACCTGCAGGGCAATGGATACATACTTTATTTTATTTATTCATTTGTTTATTTTTTGGCTGAGGAAGATTTGCCCTGAGCTAGCATCTGTTGCCCCTCTTCCTCTATTTTGTATGTGGGTCACTGCCACAGCATGACCACTGTTGAGTGGTGAGGGTCCGTGCCCAGGAACTAAACCCAGGCTGCTGAAGAGGCAGAGTGTGCCGAGCTTAACCACAAGGCAACTAGGCCAGCCCCAGCAGACACATACCTTAGCTGTCTGTATTTACTAGATCAGAAAGTTCCTAAAGGCAAAGACTGTACCATATATGTCTTTTTTATCTTGTGTTTATTATGGCTGATAAACTGGTCTTCAGTTAAGCCAATCACATGGAAAACTCAGGTAACCAGGGCCTACTTTTCTCCTCTAGCTTCAAGCTTGGTTATTCTTTGTACTATAAGTTTCTTCAGAATAAAGCCTTTGTCTTACTAATTTTTATACCCTGAAGGCTTCTCATAGTGAGTTCTCAGTACGTGATTCTTAAACTGAAATGGTCTACCCAGCTTCAAGGACAGCTCAGAGTGTAAATCCTTCATGCTCCCTTGCTTATTTGTGTATCTCCTTTATTAACTAGCATATGGGTGGACTGAGTCAACATACATTGAATTAAAATCTTATTGCTACCCCTCTCTGTGTTCCCAGGGTCTGTATTCCAGTGTGTTGTGCCCAGGTACAATGTTGACCAATTTGACGTATGGAATTCTACCTCCCTTTATATGGACGCTGCTGATGCCGTTCATATTGCTGGTAAGTGAAGAACACTTCTTGTCTATACTTAGTTTAGTTACACTGTTCGATTTGAGACCAAAAAGATGTGTTTAAGAGTTGGGAAGTGATTTAAGAAATTGAACCTGAACGTGGCAGAATTCCATTTCACTTAAGGTTTTTGAAGTTAGTTAATATGTAACCTCTGTTTCGTCCTACTTGATGTGCCCACCACTCCACCACCCGAGTGTCCACTTCTCTTTAAGGGAATGTTTCTTTGATCATGCACCATAGATCCCAAGAGTTCTCTGATTATATAATTTTGGGAAACCTGTGTTAAGTGATATTAAACTGGATTTCTCTGAGCTTTCAATGTGGTCATGTGCTTCAGAAATTCCCAAGAAGGAGATGATTGTGCACTGTCTGACCCTAGAACCAGGTTTTTGCCTGTTTATTTTGGTTTGTGTTTTGAGCATCTTGCAGGACCAGTGTTCCTCCAGCACACGTTAGGAAATCTCCCTCCCTTTTAGAGTTCAGGAAAAAATGTCCTTTCATTATGGTAGGTGTTGAAAAAAGATGAGAGGGAAATATGCCTTCATGTTAAAAGTGGTTGACCTGGAGTGATGGAGATTAAGTGATGCTTCTTTTTTTTTTTTTTCTGCTTTATTTCCCAACCCCCCGGTACATAGCTGTATATCTTAGTTGCAGGTCCTTTTAGTTGTGGGATGTAGGACGCTGCCTCAACGTGGCCTGACGAGCGGTGCCATGTCCGCGCCCAGGATCCGAACCCTGGGCCGCCGCAGCGGAGCGTGCGAACTTAACCACTCGGCCACGGAGCCGGCCCCTAAGTGATGCTTCTTTTTGAGACTTCTTTATTTTTTGATACTTAAAAAAAATGTTCTATGATAAGAAATGCAGGTTATCTTTTTTAAAATGTAAATGAATAATGCTTTTGTGACTCTATTCTTGATGTGATTCTTGAACCCCCAGAAAATGACTATTGTTTTCTTCTCCTCAGCTTCGCTTTTTTGCAAGTGCTTTCACTTTAACACCATACAATGGAACAGAAGCCATGGTATGTTACTAGAGTTTCAATGGCTTGTACAATCACTTACAGGTGTAAATTGTAAGTTCACTGGTAGTAGGAACAATCTCAACAAAAAAGATAAGAAAACAAGCTCTGTGAATAATCAGGGTCCTATTTAAGACTAAGGTGGACCATAAGGCTGAGAGCAGAGCATTCGGAGTGAAGTTTGAGAGTTTATATCGACCATGGCACTGGATACCATAGTGGAAGGGATAGCAGTTTTCTAGAAGCAAGATCCACTAGCAGCTAGAGGAGTGTAGAGCAGTGGAATACTACTGGCAAAGCAAGATGGTGGCTGGGCAATCACTGTGAGATTTCCCATGGAGAAAGTGCATCTTGTGGGTCAAGAGTAGAGGCAATTAAGTCCAGCTGCATTTCCTTATATGGAAATTCCCTTTCCTCTGTCAATATTAGAGGATCAAGTTGTTATTTTATTAGAAAACCACTGCATTTCCTTGAATCACATGGCAAGTGGATTGTGTGTTTCCTCATCGCCGGCAGATATTACTAATGGATCATAGTACTCTTTGCTATTATACACAAATGATGTCTTTGACTATTTCCAACCCAAGACCCCAAAGGCATCCTCTACTAATGGGTTAGAATTGTTATTCAAGATGGAACTCATTCGTCCTCTGTTCTTTATTTACACCATCTGGTCGAGATCCCATTGTGTTAGAGTCAGTTCTTTGTGTGTCTTCCTCACTCCATTTAGCTCCTTCAGGATTTTTGCTGTCCATCTTGGAAACTTGAGAGCCTAGTACTGTAGTGTTTATATTTAGTAGATTCTTAAATTTTGGCTGAACTGAAATTAACTAAGGAAAATATTGAGGAAATTACCTCGACACTCCTGTTTTGGTAAACATTGCAGAAATAAATGCATTTATTGTAGGGACACAAGTTGATTGTAGAAGCAAGTGCTTTTAAACTAATTTTAATTAGTTCTTGATATATTTGCCAAACCATTAGAAATAATGAATACTCCTTTCAGAATTACTCATTCTGCACATCTATAACACTGAAAATCAAGCGTAGAGGTCATGTATATATTGAGTGTCAGTGGTATGGGGAGTAGTTAGAAGAAAAACCTCCAGTTATTAAGGATCTCAGAGTCATGTTTAGAAAAAAGAATGAATACAGAAAATGGGCAAGAAATAAAGCATCCTGTCATCAGACAGTGAGTCCTCTAGGAACAACTAGAAAGGGGGACCAGGGGGGGCTGGCCCCGTTGGATGGAGCAGACGTTGCTGACTAGGTAGGGCTTGATCGGAGCCCCAAAGGGTGGGTGGGATTTGGATAGGACAGACAGCATGACCCCATGTCTCTGTTTAAAAACTTTGTTGTGCCCCTGATGTAATTTCCTAAAATGTGGGTGGGTAGGAGAATATCCCTCTCATTGCCACCTAGTGATGGTTGTAGATGCTGGTGCCTATGGATGAGGATTTGAGCATACCACTTGTGTACAAGTCTCTTCAATCTTTGGATCAGTTTTATCTCCTTAAATTGACTGAGCGGCCTAAAGCACAGTGGTTAAGAGTGTGGGCTCTAGAATTCTGCTAGAATCCCAGTTCTCCAGTGCCTGCCTGTGAACCCTGGGGCACATTTTTTCACTCATCTAAGCCTTTTATTATCTGTAAAATAGGAATTTTAGAAGTAAATGAGAGAAGGCTTCTTGTAAAGGAGTCAGTATATTTCAGTATTTAAGATTTTAAAGAAGACTATCTTAATGAAAACAGTAAAGTTCTGGCCTGCGAATTGACAGAAGAGTAGAATAGAGTAGAAAGTTTAGACTAGACCCATAGCATTCACGGATTTAGTGTATGATAATGATAGCATTCCAAATCAGTGGGGAAAAGACGGGTTATTCCACAAATGTTGCCAAACAGTCGAATAACTTCTTTTCTTTTACCTTACACTCAAATAAAATTCTAGGTAAATTAAAAGATTTATAGGGGCCGACGCCGTGGCCGAGTGGTTAAGTTCATGTGCTCCACTTCGGTGGCCCAGGGTTTCGCTGGTTCCGATCCTGGGCAGGGACCTAGCACTGCTCATCAAGCCATTCTGAGACAGCATCCCACATAGCTCAAAGTACAACCAGAGGCACTCACAACTAGAATATACAACTATGTACTGGGGGGGCTATGGGGAGAAGAAGAAGGAAAAAAAATAAAAAGAAGATTGGCAACAGATGTTAGCTCAGGTGCCAATCTTTAAAACATAGAAAAAAGAGATTTACACATTAAAGTTAAAATATATAATTACTAGAAGGAAATATTGGGAAATTTTTAAATAGTTTGAGTGTGGAGGCTTAGCTATTCCAAGTTACCATAAAAGAAAAGACTGAAAATTGTGATTAAATAAAAGTAAAGATGCTTGCATGACTAAAATCCTCACTATAAATGTACTACAAAGACTAACCACAAAGTGGAAGAAAAGTACCTGCCATTCATATCGTAAATAAAGAGTTCGTTTTCTTAATAGTTTAGGAGCTTCAACAAATCAAGGAAAACAATAACCTATTGGAACAAGGGGCAAAGGACATGAACACTTTTTAAACTGTTAGTTGTATGAAAAGCTGCCCAAACGTATTTCTACTAAGAGAAATGCAAGTTAAAACGACAATGAAAAATTGTTTTTCAGCTTGATTAGCAAAGATTAGAAAGTTTGATAGTACGTTGACTGGCAAGGATATAGGGAAATGAGAACTCTTACAAACCCTGGGGGAGAGGAGATCTATATAGCCTCTGTCAAGGACTCTTTGGCAAGATCATTCAAAATAATAAATACATATACCCTTAACCCCGAAATTCCATCTTTGGCAGTTATCGTATAGATGTACTCAAATTTATATGAAATGGTGTATTCATCATCTGTCACGGTGTGGTTTGTAATAGCAAAGATGGTAAACAACCTATATGTCCATCAATTGGAAACTGATTGTATAAATTATGGTACATCCATGAAATGGAATACTGTGCTGCTTAGGATGAAACAGCCCTACATATGCTGATTGGAAAATATCTCCAGGGCCTATTGTTCAAGTGAAAAATGCAAAGTGTCGAATAGTACATATGCTTCCATTTGAGTATGAGAAAAGGATATGTATGTTTTTAAGCAAATGCTTTTCTTTGGAAGAATACCTAAGGTATTAGTAAGAGTGCTTGCTTCCAGAGAGAACTAGGTGGCTGGACAATTGGGAAGAGAGGAGGACTAACTTTTTACCACGTGTATCTTTTGAATGTTGTACATATGCATGCTTATCTAGTAATAGAATGAAATATTATATAAATGACTTGCACTTTACTGGGCAGGTTAGTATCAACTCAGAATAAGCTCGTCTATATGCCGTAAACTTTAATTTTGGGATTAAGGGAAGAGACAGCTAATATATGAGGGTTATTTTGCTTTACATAAATTCTCAAAGGGTACTAATAAGCAGGCTGCCTTACTTTCTTCCTTCAAATTACAGTAGTGGTTTGTGAAGACATCAAAATTAGCTGATGATATTCAAGAGGATTTTTAGAATTTGTTTGTAGGTCTGTTAAGCACTAATTGTAAATCCCCACCAGCCTCACTCACCTTGGGCAGAACAAAAAAATCATTGTCACCCTCTTCTTTTCCAGGTATGGCTTTTCCATCAAAAGCCAGAGTCTCTTGATCCTTTGGCCAAATACCTGAGTAGTACCACTGGCTTTGGAAGGAATTATGTAATGACCCAAAAGGTAAATCTGTTTACATTGTTACATCGAAGAGGTTTACTGCTAGGATGATGAACTAGTCCCCTGGTGCCTGACCAGCCCCACCAGCTTCCTGGTGTCTCTTTCCTGGGTCTTCCCTCTCTGTGTGCTGGGAACACACTGGCCTGTTTTCATCTTTGTCTGCGTTCTTCTGCCTCTGAGCCTTTGCCTGTCTTCTCTCCACCTGAACTGCTCTTACCTTTCTTCTTTCAACTGATTGATTTTTACTATTTATTCTTAAGACCTCAGCTTGTATCTCAGCATTCTCTGGCCCGTTAGACTGGGTCAGATGCCTCCGTTGTTGGCTTCCTTAGCATCTTATACCTGTTGTGTGCAGTATTCAGTCAACATCTGGCTCCCTTGTCCAAATATAAGCTCTGTGCGGAGGAGGATTGTACCCCTCTTTCCTAGCATGTTGCCTTGCACGTGGTAGGTACCAAATAAATCTATTGCAAATTGGATGAAATATAAAGTGTCTTTCTGAGTGAAGCTAACTTCCCTTTGAGTATTCAGTTCCACTTGTGACCGTTATTAGCTTTAAGAGATTGGTGTTTTGAAGAGGCAGGAGATGGGGTATGGGAAAAAAATCAGTGCTGTGTGTTTTAGACTGTATAATCTTATAAGAAGATATCAAACATAGAGTTACATATTAGAAAATGAGGAATTTGTTTTGAACCTATATGAGTTAATTTTGTTGTATTTTTGTCATGAGTAAGGTTTATTTCAGCCTCCCATTTTTCACTGCCTAGCTTATTGTGAAGAGTCATTGGCATAAAATAAAACTAGATTGAGGCAAGTAAGTTATCTCAGGGAAGTGAAATAATGGGCAGTGTTCTTGTCTATATGTCAGTAGCTTGAGGTCTGAGGGCACCCATGCTCCCTGCTTCCTGTGGTGTCTGTTTACTAGAAGCAAACCTGTGTACCTCCAGTGTTTTTCAAAATATGTTCTGTGGGATACTAGTTACTTGAGGAGATTTGCAAAAAGCAGTCTGTCAGTCAAGTAAATTTGAGAAGTGCTTCACATTAGGTATACCCCTCTTTCAGAGACGCGTACAATGCACGTTAGCCCAGTAAACGCTTTTTTGAGAAGTTGGTACAGTTAAGAAGTACGTGTGAAATGTTTCATCCTGGTGGTTCCAAACTGTTCTTGACTATGTGACATTTTCTTTTAACTTCAGGTTTTACATAACAATAACATCCCAAAGAACACACTTTGGGAGCTCTATTGTAATTAATAAGCTTACTTTTAGGCCCTCAGAGTTTGTTTGAACTTACTGTCTGTTAATCTCCAGGGAATGATTCGTTTACCAAGGGGAGAAAATGTTTAATTCTGTAGCCAAAGCATTTTATTCGCATTTTATGGAAATGCATTGAAGAAAGTGTTTTGACCTTGGATTAATTTGGGGAAGTCAGCTTCTCCTCTGTTAAAAGGTTGGGTTGAACTAAATAGATCTCTCATGCTGGGGAGATCCAGTTCCAATATAGAAAAGAGAGAGCCCCTCCAGTTCCAATATAGAAAGACTCTAATGTGATTGAATGACTGTAAATGTAATTTCCAAAATGTTATGAAGTTTTCTTTAATTTTTAGCCTTTTAGCTTTGTGAAGAGCGAGGCTTTTTCTGAAGTTTTGGCTCTGTGATGACTTGAAAAGAGATATCACTTTATTCTATAGGGGCTGAAAATTTGCTTTTATATACAGTGTATCAGTTAAAGTCAGATTTTCTACACAAAATAGAAGATTGTTAAATAACAATGGGTTAAACAAGATAGGAGCTTAGATTTCTCACGTGTAAAAACAGTTTGGAGAGAGGCAGGCGTGGGCTGGCTTGGCAGCTCCTCAAATTGTCAGCTACCCAGGTTTCTTCCGTCACCCTCTGCCATCCCTAGGGGTGGCCCTCATCCTTACAGCTCAAGAGCGGAGTATGGAATAAGGGAGAAAGAAGGGAATGCCCCATTCCTTTTAAAGAGACTCCTGGGTGGTACCCACAACACTTCACTTACATCTCATTGGCCAGAACATAGTTACGTGGTGCCCACGAGCTTCAGTGGAGGCTGGACATGTAGTCTTTCATCTGGAAGGCAGTGAGCCCAGCTAAAGTCAGGGCTCTTTTACTAAAGAAGGAGGTGGGTAGCAGTTGGAATAAAAAAAAAAAAGAATCCTTGATTTTCCTCTTTTGTCCTGTCTTATATCACAGTTGGTTGGTATCTTCTATTACTGGGTACATAGGAGTTAGGGGAGACAGCAAAACTCAGATCTTTCTGTCTTGCTATTTAAGGGAAGCATCAGTAGGTTTGGTGACTGTGGGAGTCTAGACTGAGAATTATAGGTCCTCAGGATCTCAGAGTTTCCTAATACTCCCCATGTGGCTGCCACTGCTGCCCTTTCCAACTGGCCATTTTCTTTTTTTTCAGTTTTCTTACATGTGTTGAATGCCTTCCTTTTATACAAACACTATTCATTTGATTTTTCCTTTCTGGTCATCCCTATCTTTGCTTCTTTTCCAGATGGACCTAGATGAAGACACTGCTGAAAAATTTTACCAAAAGTTACTGGAACTGGAAAAGCACATTAGGGTCACCATTCACAAAACAGATGACCAGAGCTAAGGATGACACACTCTAAAACGTTGTGGACCTTCTGTGCATTTCGGAGCACATGGGTTTCTATTGAGCTGGATGATGTGCATTTGTGGTAAACTATGAACTATAATTGTCTTTTTTCCTTCCTTTCAGAATTATCTCTAAGACTGTGTATGTGTGCATGTGTGTGTGCACATGAGAAAAAGATTGGTAAAATAAAATAGGAGTTAGATATTCTCCAGATGCTGTCATATCAAACTTGTGCTAGAGACACCCAGCAGAGTATCAGGTATTTGTTCTGCCCACTGGAGCCCAAGGTACACTTCATGGGATGCGGTGAGGACCAGGCACACACTGGTCCTCCCTTTGGCCTGCCCCAGCAGGAGGAAGGACTGGCCACTCTCTGAAAGGCAATCTTAGCTTTGCTCCTTTTCTTATGAGCAATTTTTCTAGGTCTTGTGCCTTATTTCTTCCTCCACATGCTGCTTCTAACACTCCTGAGATTATTGGAATTCTAACAATCCTAAAGCAGATGCCCATGTAGTTAATTACAGAAACGAAAGTATATATGTATTTGGGCCACTTGATTTACTTCTTTTCTTATTTAAAAGTGTCTTTTATTGATATTGAGGTAGTCCATGTTAATATTGGGCCTGACATATGAGACCGTTTGCAAATTTGCTCTTTACTGACCGACATATTTTCATGATCGTAGACATATATATATATGTGTATATATATTATATATATGTATATATACATTTTTGTTTGTTTGTTTGTTTTGGTGAGGAAGATTGGCCCTGAGCTATGAGCTAACGTCTGTGCCAATCTTCCTCTATTTTGTATGTGGGATGCCACCACAGCATGGCTTGATGAGCAGTGTGTAGGTCCACACCTGGGATCTGAACCCATGAACTCCAGGCCACTGAAGCAGAGTGTGCGAACTTAACTGCTCTATCACTGGGCCAGCCCCTCATGATCATATTTTAATGGACATAATCTTAGAGCAGAAATGATTTGCTCACATCGTTTCAATAAAATTTTCCAATCGATATAGAGGTGGGCGGAGCAAAATGGCGGGGTGAGCTGACCCGGGACTCTCTCCCCTCCAAAGTACAACAAAGGATTGAAAAAACTGAATTTCAGCAAATAAACCTAATGCCAAGATGTCAGAGACCTACAGTACCAAAAAGACGGAGGACGGAGACCTTGCGGCAGGCCTCAGAGGAGCTGGAACAGGGGAGGAGAGAACTTCACTCCCTCCCCTAGAGACCGGGATTGCTGTCGGGGGTGCGGGAAGGAGCAAGGGAGGGGCTGCGTGACTGGGAGATCATCCAGGACTCCCGCTGCCTGTACAGTGGAAACCCGTGGACAGGGGAAAGCTTCTGTGCATGGGGACCCCATAAAGCCAGGGCCCCGGGAGGCCAGAGAACCGAACTGATCCGAATCCAGATCAGCGTGTGAGAGAAACTGCCCCTCCCCCCGGCAAACCGCACTGGGCGCTGCCATCTTGCCTGATGGCAGAGAGCTCAGAACGTGCAGCTCTCGACCCCTATCTATTGGCGACAGGCTGTAACTGCAACCGAATTCTACCACCATGCGAAAAAAACACTCTTCTACCAACCAGCAATTTATAAAAGCTCCAGACCAGAAGGAAAACAATAAAAACACAGAATTAAGTCCTGAGGACTTGGAAATAGGTAAACTAAGTGAAAATGAGTTCAGACTAGCTATAATCAAAAAACTCAATGAGGTAGAGAGAAAGATAGAGAAACAAGCCAACGAGTTATGGATTTACTTCACAAAAGAGATTGAAATTATAAAGAAGAATCAAACAGAATTACTAGAGATGAAAAACACAATGGACGAGATAAAACAGACTACGGATTCCCTGAATGCCCATGTAGACACCATAGAAGAGCAAATTAGCATAATCAAAGATAGACAGGCTGAATAGCTCCAGACAGAGGAAGAAAGAGAACTAAGAATTAAAAAAATGAGGAAAATCTCTGAGAGATAGCGGATTCAATGAGGAGAAAGAATTTAAGGATCATAGGAATTCCCTAGGACGGGGAAAAGGAAAATGGAGCAGAAAGTGTGCTTAATGAAATTATAGAAGAGAACTTCCCAAATCTAGGGATTGAGGGAGAAATGTGTGTAGAGGAAACTTTCAGATCTCCTAGATCTGTCAATGTAAAAAGACCTACTGCAAGGCATATAGTAGTACAAATGGCAAAAATGAAAGACAAAGAAAGAATACTCGGGGCAGTAAGACAGAAGAAAATAACCTACAAAGGAACTCCTATCAGACTTTCAGTGGATTTCTCTAGAGAAACCTTACAAGCTAGGAGAGAATGGAGTGACATATTCAAAACTTTAAACGATAAAAATCTTCAGCCAAGAATACTCTATCCAGCAAGAATATCCTTCAGATATGAGGGAGAAATTAAATCTTTTCCAGACAAACAAAAGTTAAGGAATTTGTAACTAAAAGTCCTCCACTACAAGAAATCCTCTAGAAGGCTCTCATACCTGAAAAAAGAAAAAAGGGAGAAAGGGGTCACAAACCACAGAGTAGGGAGACAGATGGATAGAACCAGAATAGGATAGGAAATATTCAACTATAGCATTAGGATAAAGGTAAGGAAACTACCAAAGCAAAGACGATCTTATCACTCTAACTACAAACTCATAACACGAGTTGGAATAAGAAATGAAAATAATAATTTAGGAGGGGAAGAGCAAAGGGACTAAATCAGTCTAGGTCAAGTAAGTAAGAGACCACCGGAGAATAGACTATATTATACGCGAGATTTTAAATACAAACTTCAGGGTAGCCACTAAACTGAAAAACAGAACAGAGCCACAAAACATAAAGAAAGAAAAATCTAAGAAACCCAGCATAAGAAATGGCAGTATTAAATGGGTAGCCTAAAGCACACAGGAAAAGCAAAGCAGGAAATCCAGATAATGAGTGACAGATTGACAGCATTAAGTCCACATGCATCAATAATCACTCTCAATGTAAACAGGTTGAACTCTCCAATAAAAAGACACAGAGTGGCAAAATGGATTAAAGTACAAGATCCAACAATTTGTTGCCTCCAGGAAACACACCTCAGCCCCAAGGACAAACACAGGCTCAGAATGAAGGGGTGGAGGACAATATTTCAAGCTAATAGCAAGCAAAAAAAAGCAGGTGTTGCAATTCTTATATCAGACAAAGCAGGTTTCAAAATAAGACAGGTAAAGAGAGACACAGAGGGACAATAGATAATGATCAAAGGGACACTTCATCAAGAAGAAATAACGCTTATAAATATCTGTGCACCCAACATAGGAGCCCCCAGGTTCATAAAGTAACTACTAACAGACCTAAAGGAAGATGTTAAAAACAACACAATAATAGTAGGGGACCTCAACACCCCACTCACATCAATGGACAGATCATCCAGACAGAAAATCAACAAGGAAATAGTGGAGCTAAACAAAAAACTAAAACAGTTGGACTTAATAGACATATATAGATCACTTCACCCTGAAAGAGCTGAATACACGTTCTTCTCAAGTGCACATGGAACATTCTCAAGGATAGACCATATGTTGGGAAACAAGGCAAGAGTCTACAAATTTAAAAAAATTGAAATAATAACAAGCATCTTCTCTGATCATAATGCTGTAAGGCTAGAAATTAATTACAAGAAAAAAGCTGAGAAAGGCACAAAGATGTGGAGACTAAACAACACACTACTGAACAAGCAATGGATCACTGAAGAAATTAAAGAAGAAATCAAAAAATACCTGTAAACTAATGAAAATGATAACATGCCATACCAACTCATATGGGATACAGAAAAAGCTGTATTAAGAGGGGAATTCATCGCAATACTGGCACATCTTAACAAACAAGAAAAATCCCAAATAAGCAATCTTAAACTACACCTAACTGAACTAGAGAAGGAAGAACAAATAAAGCCCAAAGTCAGCAGAAGGAGAGAAATAATAAAAATCAGAGCAGAAATAAATACTATTGAAACGAAAAAGGCGGTAGAAAGGATCAATGAAACAAAGAGCTGGTTTTTTGAGAAGATAAGTAAAATTGACAAACTCCTAGCCAGACTTACATAGAAAAGAAGGGATAAAGCTCAAATAAACAAAATCAGAAATGAAAGAGGAGCAATAACAACAGACTCTGCAGAAATACAACAGATTATAACAAAATACTACAAAAAGCTATATGCCAACAGAATGGATAACCTAGAGGAAATGGATACATTCTTGGACTCCTACAATCTCCCAAAGCTCACTCAAGAAGAAGCAGACAATTTGAACAGACCAATCACAAGGAAAGAGATTGAAACAGCAATCAAAAACATCACAAAGAATAAAAGCCCAAGACCAGATGGCTTTCCTGGGGAATTCTACCAAACTTTCAGAGAGGATTTAATACCTATCCTTTCCAAGCTATTCCAAAAAATTAGGGAGGATGGAACACTTGCTAACACATTCTATGAGGCCAACATCACGCTGATACCAAAGCCTGACAAGGACACCACGAAAAAAGAGAACTACAGGCCAATATCACTGATGAACATAGATGCAAAAATCCTCAACAAAATTTTGGCAATGAGAATTCAGCAATTCATCAAAAGGATCATACATCATGATCAGGTGGGATTCATACCAGGGGCACAGGGATGGTTCATCATCCGCAAATCAATCAACGTGATACACCACATCAACAAACTGAGGAATAAAAACCACATGATCATCTCAATAGATGCAGAGAAAGCATTTGACAAGATCCAACAGCCAATAATGATAAAAACTCTGAACAAAATTGGCATAGAAGGGAACTACCTCAACATAATAAAGGCCATATACGACAAACCCACAGCCAGCATCATATTCAATGGAGAAAAACTGAGCGCCATCCCCCTGAAAACAGGTACGAGACAAGGATGCCCTCTATCACCACTCTTATTTAACATAGTACTGGAGGTACTGGCCAGAGCAATCAGGCAAGAAAAAGGAATAAAAGGAATCCAAATAGGGAGGGAAGAAGTGAAACTCTTGCTGTTTGCAGACGACATGATCTTATATCTAGAAAACCCCAAAGAATCCATCGGAAAACTCTTAGCAGTAATCAACAACTACAGCCAAGTTTCAGGATATAAAATCAATCTGCATAAATTGTCGGTGTCACAATCCAATGTACACACCAGGATAGATGCGGAGAGGGCTGATGGCCACTCTGAGTTTATTATAACCAGCGTTTCAATATATACATAGCTTACATCTGTTACACATACACAGATGTTCTGGATGAAATAATTAGCGAATGCCAAGAATTCTTAATGATTTCTCAAGCAGCCCTCCCTCGGCATCTGTTTTGATATTTTCATGTTATTGCTGTGCTCCTATATTTTTATCTCAGAGCAGGCAAGGTCTCTTAGGCAACGGCCCCTCCTGCTCCTGATATCGATATCGTTTCTCCATCTGTGCCCCTGGGCGACCGATGCCTGTCCTGGTTGCCTCCCCCTGGAGGTCTTACCCGTCATTGGCTAACCGGCCTTCTCACCTCTGGGTCACAGTTTGTTGGCAAGCTTTTTCCAGTGATTATTAACCCTTCCTGCATCAGGGGCGGCTACACAAATCAGTAGCATTTTTATATTCTAATAATGAACTAACAGAAAAAGAACTCAAGAAAACAATACCATTCACAATCACAACAAAAAGAATAACATCCCTCGGGGTAAATTTAACTACGGAAGTGAAGGACCTATAGAATGAAAATTACAAGGCATTTCTGAGAGAATCGGATGACAACATAAGGAGATGGAAAGACATTCCATGTACATGGATTGGAAGAAGAAACATAGTTAAAATGTCCGTTCTACCCAAAGCAATCTACACATTCAACGCTATCCCAATCAGAATCCCAATGACATTCTTTACAGAATTAGAACAAAGAATCCTCAAATTCATATGGGGCAACAAAAGACCCCGAATTGCTAAAGCAATCCCGAGAAAAAAGAACAAAATGGGAGGCATCACAATCCCTGACTTCAAAACATACTACAAAGCAACAGTAATCAAAACAGCATGGTATGGGTACAAAAACAGGTGCACAGATCAACGGAACAGAATTGAAAGCCCAGAAATAAAACCACACATCTATGGACAGCTTATCTTCAACAAAGGAGCCAAGGGCATACAATGGAGAAAAGAACGTCTTTTCAACAAATGGTGCTGGGAAAACTGGAAAGCCACATGTAAAAGAATGAAAATTGACCATTGTTTTTCACCATTCACCAAAATAACCTCAAAATGGATCAAAGACCTAAAGGTGAGACCTGAAACCATAAGGCTTCTAGAAGAAAACGTAGGCAGTACACTCTTTGACATCAGCATTAAAAGGATCTTTTCGGACACCATGTCTTCTCAGACAAGGGAAACAATAGAAGGAATAAACAAATGGGACTTCATCAGACTAAAGAGCTTCTTCAAGGCAAATGAAAACAGGATTGAAACAAAAGAACAACCCACTAACTGGGAAAAAATATTTGCAAGTCCTCTATCTGACAAAGGCGTAATATCCATAATATATAAAGAACTCTCACAACTCAACAACAAAAAATCAACCCGATCAAAAAATGGGCAGGAGATGTGAACAGACATTTCTCCAAAGAAGACATACAGATGGCCAATAGACGCATGAAAAGATGCTCATCATCACTAATCATCAGGGAAATGCAAATCAAAAAACTGCACTAAGAAATCACCTTACACCTGTTAGAATGGCAAAAATAAGCGAAACAAAAAGTGAGAAATGTTGGAGAGGTGTGGAGAAAAAGGAACCCTCATACACTGCTCGTGGGAATGCAAACTGCTGCAACCACTATGGAAACAGTTTGGAGATTTCTCAAAAAATTAAAAATAGAAATACCTTATGACCCAGCCATCCCACTACCGGGTATCTATCCAAAGAACTTGAAATCAGCAATTCCAAAAGTCCCATGCACCCCTATATTCATTGCAGTGTTATTTACAATAGCCAAGACGTGGAAGCAACCTAAGTGCCCATCAACTGATGATTGGATAAAGAAGATCGTAAATATATATACAATGGAATACTACTCAGCCATAAAAAAGGATAAAATCATCCCATTCACCACAACATGGATGGACCTCGAGGGTACTATGTTACGTAAAATAAGCCAGATATAGAAAGACAATCTCTGTATGACTCCACTCATATGTGGAAGTTAAACATGTAGACAAAGAGAACAGATTAGTGGTTACCAGGGGAAAGGGGGTTGGGTGGGTGGGCACAAAGTGTGAACGGGTGCACCTACAACATGGCTAACAAAGAATAATGTACAACTGAAATTTCACAAATTGTAAACTATCATAATCGTATTAAAAAGTAAAAAAAGAAAAACAACAAAAAACCCAAAACTACTCATTTATTGGAGAGAGAGGAAATAGGAAATTAATTTGAAGAATTTCTGAAAAACGAATTCAGCACTACATATCAGACATTATTGGCTCTAATTAAAGTTATAATCAGAAGAAAATGTAAAGCGTTATGTTTTTATATTAGTAAAAAGCGAAGGGTGAAAATGATTGAATTACCAAAACAAATCCTAAAAAAAAAAGAAACGGGGCCGGCCTGGTGTAGTGGTTCAAGTTCACCCTATGGTAAGAATCACTTACTCAGATTCAATGTGCCAGCCCTAAGGGCAATGGGTGAGGGGTGGCATGTCACAGAGGAAGAGTCTGACAAGCGTACTTATTGAACAATTTTCCAAGCACCTGGAAAGTCCTTTTTTTTCTTTCCTTATTTTTTCCCTCTCAGACTGAAACAGGCATAGCTGCAGCAATTAGGTAGCTCTAACTGATGATATACACAGCTCTTTCAGTGCTACTAAGGATCACTTGTTGAATCTTGAATAGCCACTGTTGGAAATCAGCTACACTGTATAATACACCTTCCATTTGAACCAAACTTAATGTCAAATAGACTTTTCCCACTGGGTGGCGCTGCAAGAATCCAGAGAGGGTATTAGCCCTACAGGACACATTGCCAAATTGCTTCTGGTGACAGTAAATCTCAGACTCTTAGAGAGGATGGTACAACCATGCTGGTGGGGTCCTGTACAGTTAGTAGAAATTCAGAAATCAATTGACTGAAAATAAAGTCACTGATTATCATCATCATATCCACTGTCTGCATTAACTCATTTAACCCCCAAATATCTGTTAAACACCTACCACATACGAGACACTCAGAGAAGTACCTCGAGGATTGCGAAGCCACGGACACAGCCGAGGCCATTCATCACAACTCTGGGCTGTGCAGCTGACTTTGCCTGCTGTGTGTTCAGAGTAATTAAAAGGAAGGAAAGCACAGAGCCTGGTTTCCAGACGTTGTCTTCTCATGGTATATTCAGGATGCCCTAGTTAACGCAGTCTACATTTGAAGTCAGGATACTTCAAACTAAATCAGTTCAGTACAAATTTACAGGCATTGTTTTAGGGGCTGAGGAAACAAAGACACAAAACAGCCAACACACTTGTTCGGGGTGCAGACACATGCATAACTAACTGTGATCTAACATGAAAAGGCCTTCGAATAATGAAATCAAAGTGCTTTGGGAAAACAGGAAGGTGTGTCAAATTCTGTAGGGGTTTTGTAGAAAAGGTTGAAATAACCAGAGGGAGATATCATTTGGTTGGAGTATGTTAACCTAGAGTTAACCACAATTCTAGTTAAACACAATATTCTGGCCAATAAAGTGACAGAATTATTAGAAAATTCATAGATAGGGAGTTTTTAAGGATCAAAAACTACTCATTACGAATGCACCATATGCAAAAAGCTAAACTATGCTGTGAGAGACAAAGAAGGTATTTTGTCCTCACACTGAGCTTGCAATTTGCATTGAGAGGCAATGGCATAAACGAATAAAAACCATATAAAAATACAGAAAAATGCAATAAGCACACCAAGGATACGATTAATTGAAAAATGAGTGGTAGAACATTAACTATGAAGCATTGAGGAAAAAAAGTTGCTATAGGTTCTAATAATCTATAGGGCCTTCAATTTTCTTGTATGCAAAGAGGAAAATTATGAGTTTGGTTGGTTGACGGTCAAAACCAAAGTCACAGAGATGGGGCAGCATGAGATACGGGAAAGAACCTCGGTCAGAGTTGGAAAACTTGAGTCCCTCCTGAGGCTGGCTCTGCCACCAAGTACCTGTGAATTAAAAGGCCTCGTTTCGTGTCTGTGGCCCTGAGCTCTCTGCTGCTGAGGGGAGGCTGAGTGAGGAGTCTCCTCCCCACTTGCAGCTCTTCCACTGTAGCCATTGTCTGCTCACTACCCCCAAACCAAAACACCCCTTCTCATTCGCCAAGGGCGCTCTGGGGCTTTAGAAGCTGTGCTCTTAAACCAAGCTCACAAATGCAGGACCCCGGGGCTGCGTTGTTCCTACAACTCCATCTCAAGTCAGCTTTATGTTTTGGACTAGCAAGTGCAAGGTGTGTGACTACAGACCTAGAGTTCCAACGACAAAAGGATTTACGATGCAGCTGATAAGGCCCAAGCTTCAGGACTCATCCCTTGCCCAGGCCCTTTCCATGACCCTGAGGGCGGCCTGACAATGAATGCACGTGGTCATATGTTTTTGTAAAAATCTGTAAAATTAAGCTATTTCTGCATAATTTTAAGAGGATCCCATCTCCAAATTGTCCAAGCTGCAGGCTCCTCAAAATGTGGATCCACTCTGGTCCCCATAAACTTCCGAGTTTCCTGTTGCCTTACCAAAGGATGCACAAACCAACAAAGGAAACCTCCTAAGACATATCCTTGTTGGCCTGGTATGAGGGAAAGAGGAAAGAAGACTTACATCTTGGTATGTTTTTCTTTCTTTCCCGTTTGTTCCTTCCTCGGTGCCAGCCCCTTAATGGAGCGCTGATCTCTGGCGCTCATCCCCCCTGTCTGCTCTTTCAAGGCCAGTCACAGTGGACCGGGGTTTTACTTACTGGAATCTACTTACTTTATTTGAGGCTTAAAATTTGTAGGACACTGTCCCGTTTTTTTCCGCAGGTCCTTAGAGACTTGATGGTATCGAATAAACAGGTCCTAAAGTCATCCGGGCGCAGGCTCAAACAGCAGAGGATTCTTTAGAGACAGAGTGCCCTGTCCAGAGGAACACCCGTCGGCGCGCCAGGAGCTGTCTGGGATCTGCGCTGTGGCCGCACCAGCAGAGATGGCTTTCTAGCAGCACGCCCAGGAGGGCTGGCGCACGCCGGCGGGGGGCGAGGGCTGGGGGAGGAGATCGGAAGGGGAGAGGCGTTTGGAGCATCCCCTTTTTTAGAAAGACTCAGTGTCTCAGTGTCTCCCCGGACAGCTGTTGCGGTCACCCCACAAACTTCAGAGGCGCCCTTCCTCTAGGAGCGCGCCTCTCCGCGCCAGCCTCGCCTCCCCGAAGCTCCAGCTGGGGCCTGGCGCGCCGCCTGGCTGGCGCGGCGCTCGCTCGGGGGCCGCAGCGACCCTGGCTCCAGGCCCGGCCTCGGCGGCGCAGCCTCCGCTCTCCGCCAGGGCCGCCGGCGGCTCCGAGGACTCGCGCCGGCGCCCGGGTCGCCGCTCGCACGCCCCCAGCCCGCATCCCCTTCCTCTGGCCCTGAAGAGACAGCAGGCTGAGAGAGCGGGAGTGAGGAGTTGGCGGCAGGTAAGGCTGGTTTCTTATAAGATTATACAGTCTAAAACACACAGCAGTGGGAGGGCGCGCTGGGGACCGCGGCGGTAAGCAGAGGTGACGGAATTTAGGGGTGGCTGTGGGTCCGAAGTGAGGATGCGGAGCGGCTGGTGGATAAGGAATCGTCCTGGGACGGAGAAAGGGCCCCGGAGCTGACGGAGGGGCTGCGCCAGGGCCCAGGCGGGGTCGGTGCGCCAAGGGGCGGCGGGCCAGGCACGCGGCGGCGGGCCAGCGTGGCGGCGGGGCGCGATCCCACCCCCTCCCCGCCCCCGCCGGAGCCCGGCGGCCGGCCGGCTAGCGGTTTGCCTCCTCGCGCACCCAGGAGCTTCGCTCGCCCTCGCCCTCGCGCAGGCGCAGCGGAGGCGGCGGGCAGCGCGTTTGCACTAGCCCCCAGGCTTCTGCTGGCTGCAGGTTCATTCGGCGAAGTCTCGGCGCAGACAGTGTGCGGAGGACCCGGCCGAGGGCATCTGCGCCCTCGCTCGCCACTTTCCGGGTGGGCCGCAGAAGGGCACGGGGAGACCCGGCTGCTAGTTTGGTTGTGGTGCTTTTAGGGAGGCATGGGCGACGCCTTTTGCTTGGGGCGGGAATCGTGGCTCTCCGGCTGCACGCAGCGTGCGTCCTTCCTTCCAGAGCCCGAGGGGAAAGTTGGCGTCGGGTGGCAGCCAGGCGCTGGCTGGCAGGGAAGCGCGGTGCCTGCAAACGCGCGCTCCCCGAGCGGGGCATCCCTTGGCAGCCTGGGCTTGGCTCGCTCAGGAAAAGCCTGGATTCGATCCGGCTGTGAATTGGAGCCCCGGGTGTTCCCTCCCGGCCCGCTGCCGCCGCGACCCGAGGGGACGTGTTACTGGGCCAGCCTGGCCAGTTCTCCTGCTCTCCGGACTTGTGCTCAGCCTCGGGGACGGAGGTGCTCTGCCTCGGTGCCAGCGCGCGGAGGGGACTTGACTGGAGGCCGAGCCGCGGCGTCTCGCTGCAGCCTGCAGTCCAGAGCCCTGGACGGCGGCGCGCGCCCCGCCACTGCGGCCGGGAGGTCCCGGGTGCAGCGCCACGGAGACCCGAGCTAGACAGGCGGACTTGCCGCCTTTTAACCCCTAGGGAACCCATAATAAAAGGCAGGTGTCTCCACGAGGACTCTTCGTTTTCCACCCAAACTCCTCCCAGAGGGTTACTTTAAGTCTCAAGTTTACCTGGAAAGGGTTCTTCTGTGACTATGCGTGTGGGGGGGGGGGGGGGGGGGGCCTCCCTAACGGGCAGGAAAACGTTGAGAGGGAGGTAGAGGAGAGGAGATGAGCCCCCTTCTGGGTCTGGTGCTGCTATTGTGTAACCATGGCAACCGCCAGGGCAAGTGTGGTCAGAGCCTTCTGGGTTCCGCACGTGGACAGAAAACTATGAAGGGTGGGGAAAGGAGAGAGCCACATGTCATTACTCCAGTGCCGCCTTCCCTTCTCCAGCTCCGAGGCCAGACAGCGGGGAGGATGACCAGGAAGAGTCGGGATTGGAAGTCAGCAGCCCCAGCCCCAGATATTGCTGTAACTCTGTCCAGCCTCGGAGTCGCTGAGGCTTGCCTGATGAGCTAAAGCTGGCCAGAGGAGCCACTGCTAACAGACTACAAAGTGATGGTCCCGGTCAGGGAGATGGGAAAAGACCTTGGTTCTTGGAAGAGAAAGGCCAGGATATACAGGAAGGTGATGTGGGAAGAGAGAAGAATAGGGTCAAGCGGTAGCCTAGAGACAATAAGACGGTACTGATCTGGATTGCCAACATTTCAAATGGAATTTGCCCATTTATGAAATGGAAAATTGGTGGAGAAGGGAAGGGGTATTTCTCTAACACTTAGTGCATCCCATGGGCTTTGTACGTTATCACGATTAACATGCCCAACCATACTACACAAGGTGTCATTCCTTTTTGCTGGATGGAAAAAAGGCAGACAGCCAGAGTTAGAAATGGGTGGCGTCCTCCTCTGGCCCTTGCAATCTTAACCAAGAATTATAACTTTTGAAAATAGTATTGATGGTTAGGGGAGTGGACAAAGCAGTTGTTCTCATTTTAGAGATGGGAATGAGATGTCAAAGTGTGAATTGATGTGTGCAAGTACAAGCTGGTGAGGGGCAAAGCCAAGACCGGCACTGTTTTAGCTGCATGTGGAGCACCTTTCAGGGACTTCAGGCCACTTTCCGTGACCTCACTGAAAGGGACGAGCTTTCTAAGATCATTTTGATGCTGTATCTGTACATTATCATTTGTAGGGGAAGAACACTCACAAATTTAAACGGGATCCGTGGTTGAGGATGCATATGTGCCATCGAGTCTGTAGGCCGTGAATCACATGGACATGATATTAATCATCTATATTTATACAGTTCTTATTGTACCTTATGGGAATTGTTAGTGGCTTTAATAATGTTTCTAGAGGAAAAATGAAAACCAAAGAAACATATTTTGTCAAATGGTAACCCCACGGCTGTGTTGAGAAAATTTCCTGAGCTCAGTAACGATTTCCTTAGTCTACTTTACTGCTTTCATGACCTGAATCCCTCAAAAATGACTTCCTGTTTCACCACCACTGGTTTCCCTTTCCAAGACTCTGTTGTCCGCTCCCTTCGCAGGACTAATGCTGTGACGCCTGTCACTTTCCTGCTGAGTCTCTGAGAAGGGAGACCAAGAAACACTGGGGCAATGCAGAGTGTTTTGGAATTCTCAGCAGACTAGAATCAACATGAGCAGAAACTAAGGGTAAAAGGGAGATAAAGAATTCTGTGGCTTTTCTTTTGCCTTCTTGTAGAATTGCCTTTAATGAATTTTGATTTATAGTTTTTCATGAGAAAAATGCGCAAAGATGAACTGAATATTTAATCTCTTTTTGTGTGTGTGTGGGGAGGGTCGGTAAGGGTGGGACTGGGAATTGTTTTTGCTGGCAGAGAAGGTCAGGAATATAAACAATTACAAAGGCAGAGGAAGCACATGTACTGTTTCCAGTGATAGGGTATGGGTTTAAACTGGAGTCACTGAGCTGGCTTACTCTCACATCTTTTCTTTTCCAAATCTAGGAAATACGTTGTTTGGGGTTGCAGTTAAATGAAGACAGGCCGTTTCATGATGCCTACTTCTTATTCTTCATACTGTGTTCTCTTTCCATTGCATGGGCACTTGTGAACTACCATAAGGTTTATCACAGACCTGAAAGTGTTTCTGAAGATGTCTTCTGGAATTGGCAGGTATCTCTGTGGCCCAGCTTATGTTGACTGCTTTTACAGAGTTCTTAGGTTAAATCCTCCCCATTCTTATGAAATATTCGGAATATCAACTTCCCAGTCTGGAGGGGAAAACATTCCATTTGGTGCTGGTTTAATGAGTATTAATATGTCTTCAGATGGTTTGTTATAGCTTCATGATTTTGGGCAAAACAAATGTGACTCTGAACTTTCCTGTTGTGTCTGGGAGATCTCATGCTTTGATGACATCTGCTCCTTGGGAAACATTCCTGTCAATTCACAAATGATTTATTTAAAGAGCAAGAGTAACCGTAGCTCTATTTTGAAAAGTTGCTATTTCTCTATTTAGGGCCGGCCCGGTGGCATAGTGGTTAAATTTGTGCGCTCTGCTTCAGCGGCCTGGGGTTTGCGGGTTCGGATCTGGGTGCAGACCTATGCACCACTCATTGAGCCGTGCTGTGCCGGTGTCCCAGATACAAAATGGAGGAAGATTGGCACAGATGGTAGCTCAGGGACCATCTTCCTCAAGCAAAAAGAAGAAGATTGGTAAGAGATGTTAGCTCAGGGCCAATCTTCCTCAGCCAAAAATAAAATAAATAAGATTAACCATACATCCATTTGGAAAAGTTATTATTCTTTCTGTAAATAGCTGGAGCCGTATGGAGCACACAAGTTAAGTGGTAAGTATTTCAACACTCAATAACGTGTTCCCTGAACGGAAAACGAAATATTCACATTTGTGAAATAAGTAATAATAACAATAACAGTATTGATTGACCATGGACAAAACTTATCCCATTCCTTCCTACCTCAAAACTTGGTGAAAAAATACTCCCTCGTTCTAAGAAACATTGGCCCCAATCCCTTTTTATTTTTACATCTTCATCACGCCTTTCAATCTAATGTTCTAAGTTTTCAATCATTTGTTTTCTTCCTTACTTTTGTCCTTGTTGATGATTCCTGACTAGATCATAAGAACCTTGAAGAAAGGAATTTGTCTTTTCTGACTTTTTATCCCTTCAGGTTAGTACCATGCTAAACATATTTGAGATACTTAGCACATATTGAAGTCTGATTAATTACGCAGTCAATAGAGTGATTTTGAATCTCTTCCTTGCCTATAAAAGATTTTATGCTTTACTTTCTCTGAGCTGTTAGGAAGGAGAGTTTTCTCTTATTTCTGAGTTGAACCTTGTCATAGAAAACAGTGGCGAGACGCTCAGGCTTTTATCGTAATACGTAACATCCAAGAGTGGTGTGATGATCATGTGAAATAGGGTATATAAGAATAGTTAGTAAAAAGTTGCATGCTACAAAGTTATGATTTTCTTTTGAAATTTTTTGTGTCTTTTAGAAAGACCCCGTTGAGAGATGGCAGCATCCACATCCAGGTTACTTCACCTTAACTTGAAGTACCTAAATAATAATTAGAAAGAAGATACAGAAAAAGCAAAATTGGCTATAAACAAGAAATACACCGATAAGCAACTGCAACACGTTTGAGATTATTTTGAAATTTCAGTAATCCTAATGAGATATACTTCAGTTATTAGACAAATAAATATGACATTAAAAAGTGAAGTGCTTCAAATCACTGGAATATATAAGGAATATACTGTTCGTACTGAGATTTTCAATAAATTTGATGACTTTTAATCTTTGTTAATATTTGATCATTTGTCTCCATGTCAATTCACAATATTTAATCATTTCTAACGGTCACGAACCAGGACATCTTGAACCAGCGTGCGAATCTTTCACTGGTAAATTTAGACAGTCTGTTCATTCTTTTACAAAGCTCAACCAACTACAGATGTCACCCTCCCATAGAAGTGTGCACAAGAAATTGAGATTTAGTGACCAAAGGCTCCGAGAAGAGTCTCTGCCTGTCTGATCGTGAACCTGTCATCCCTTTAAAGATGTGACATCTTCTGCTCCAGAGATTAGGAATGCCGTACTTCACGTCCCTGTTTCTTCTAGGGGGCATTTAACAGAATAACTTCAACATTTTGTTTTCAAAGCTGGTGGTTAATAATGTGTTCTGTGAGTGAGTTTTACTGGCAAATCACAGGAGAAACGGAAACATTTTGCTGTGTTTTTCTAATTAACTCGAATGAAGCATTGTGAAATGGGACTGTTACTGCTAACGGCAAAGTCAATTGCATAAGCAAGAGAGTCTCGATTACTGAGTATCTGAAAAGAAACATAGGGCAGGACTCTTGCTTTCGTGGAAAATAAAATGGGATAGGAGGAGAAGCTGACAGTAAGCTGCTATCAGATAAACGGCCACTGCGTCTCAACACGGAGTTCGGAAAATGTGTGCAGGGGCTGCCTCTCAGCACAGACCCCGCAGTCGGGTGGTGGTGGCAGGTCTGAAGCTGACTGGCGGCCCCTGAGTCACAGGTCTGTTGGAGCTGTGACTCACAGTTGGGGGACTCTTCCAGACATAGAGGGGTTCAGGTGCTCAGTGGCTGAAACAAATGACAACTGTCAGCTGCATGTCACAGAGAAGCCAGTGATTTTGTCCCCTCATAAGCCGCTCAGAGGGAGGCAGTTCTAGATCGGGGCAGTGTCAAGACTGTCATCAAAGGGTGTCTGTGTAGCGTGTTGACTTGTTGCCTAATGGGCCCAAGAGGGCACTCCCGGCCAGCACATCTAGGTTCAAGACAGGAAGAAGGAACAGAGCTGTGCCAACGGTGTCCTTTTCCCCTCTGATCAGGGAGCTAGAAGCTTTTCTAGAAACCACAGAGATCCACTTAAATCTCATTGACCCAACTTTTGTCAAGAGAAGCCTGGAAACGAGGGAAGCTGGGAGATTATTTCACTGCCCCAACCCCAAAGTGGAATTTCATGAGAGCAGAAAGGAAAAACTGGAGACAGAGTGAGCAATGAGCACGGTTTGCTTCGATCAGCACTTCCCCCGAAAGGGCGATTGGAATCAGCCCCTTCTCCCCATGTGCTTCGAAACTCTCCTGGGGTCTCGAAGCCAACCTGGCGGGGGCAGGACCTCTCCGTCCCCAGCATGAGGGGGTGGGGGGCGTTGCCGTTGGAGGCGCCGGTCACAGGCTGCAGAGCCCCTCGCTCACATTCTCAGCTTCTGTGACATCACACTGGGACTCGTGCCTTCTACCCTGGGCTGTAGCTTGGGAGCTCACTATCTCTTGAGCGACCGCTTTGGAGATAGGGCTCCTGGAGCCAGTGTTGGCGAGGGCGCCTGTGGGCGCTGGAGGTGCCGCCATGCCGCTCTCGCGGGCTGGCCGACCTCAGGGCCTGCTTCCCTGGATGATCCCGAGCCTGTGTGCCGCCCTCAGCGCAGTGATGCTGCTTGTCCTGAGTGGCCTGTTCTTTGCTTTCCCGTGAGTCTCCCACACAGGCCGGCAGGTTTCTGACAGACACAGAAAGAAAAAGAGATGATGATAACATGGAGCAGGGGAAGTGCAGAAGAGGGGCCATGGAAGGGAGGCTATTGTAGGCAGAGGGACGCGAACGCGCAAAGGCACCAAGGCATAGAGTGCTTGGTGCCCCTGGGAGCTGGTGGTGGTGGGTCGTGTTGGGTGACATCTGGTGGAGCTTCTATGGATCTGTCACTAGCCTGGATATTGATGGCAGGCTTGAAGGTCTGTGAGTCCTGACCAGGTGGACTGAGTCCTGGGGGGAGCTCAGGGCCTCCCGCAGATCAGGGCTGAGTCCTGCTCTGGTCTCAGTTGCAGATGGCTGCTCCAGAACGGCGAGTGGGTCTATCCTATTGTCACGGGCCCCCTCTTCGTACTCAGCTTCTGCAGTCTCATCGCCCTCAATGGGTCAGACCCTGGCATCCTACATCAAGGTGAGTTCTCGGCCCCTGGGAGAAGGAGGTAGCAGCCGAAAGGCTCCTGCCTGCACGGATGATTCCTAACGTGCTCCCCACTCCCCTCCCGGGCCTCAAGACCCCTTCTCCCCCCTCCTCATCTGCTTGGGCCCTGCTTCTTTGCTTCCTGACCCAATCCACCAAGATGTGGGAAAGAGAATTCTGGAGGTTTCCAGTTACCCTGGAGGGGAGGGCGGGGCAGACCAGGGAGAGAAGCCAGGTATTGACAACCACTCAGTTCTCTTCTTCCTTCCCACTGCACACACTCCTGAAAGCATCAGTCCCAGTTGCGAAGGCCTGCGTCCTAACAGAGCTCCTCTGGCTGCAAATTACCTTCCCTTGGGCTGCCAGCGTCTCCCAGTTCGGTCAGCCAGCCGAGTGGGGACCGGGGATTCCCATGCCCAGCTCCTCCCCACCCTTCCTGGAGCCGTGTGATGCTGCGGGGCTGCCCCCACCCCTGCCAGCAGCAGAGTGATGGAAGGGCTCCTGCTGCTGCCCAATCCTCTTCCCATGCCAGGCTCCAACGAACTGGACCCCATGATGATGCCTGTGGTGTGGGTGAAGCACATGGCCTTCCACCTGCAGTGGTGCCCAAAGTGCCGCTTCCACCGCCCGCCCCGGACCCACCACTGCCCCCGGTGCAACATTTGTGTGGAGGTGAGCACCCCTCTCATCTGCCCCCCTGCCCCCTCCCACCCCTGCTCTGAACTCGGCTTGGGCCAAGAGGCCCATTGACTCCGGGTGCCCGTGGCAGGTGTGAAAACACTACCAGGACTACAAAAGGCCAAGGGTGGCAGTAACTCCCAGGCACTCTTGGTCACTCATGCAGGTCACTGCGTCTGTGCCTGCTGCTGTCCTGGGAGGCTGGCCCTTGCCCACCCAGGTGCTGACAGGCACAGGTGCATCCACATCTATGCTTGCCCTGGTCAGGCCAGGGGGAGGAAAGGCACCCGTGTCCTACCCCAGGCCTCACTGACACTAGATGCCCAGGGGGCCTATGGCCGGCTGCAGATCTGGCCTGGGGAGATCCGCCTGTCCTCTTCTGGGGCTCCAGGCCCGACAATCTTCTGGATTCTGAGAGCTTGTCTCTCCTGTGTCTAGCCTGCCAAGGTTTACAAATGTGCTGTCTTCTCTCCTGCTTACAACCCAGAGAGGCTGGGGGGTGCGGGGGGCTGTGTCATTCTTACTCTCATTCAGTGGATGTCAAAACAGAGGTCCTGCTGAGGGTACAGCAGGAAGTGTCCCACAGAAGGCTAGGCGCGCCTTGTCTCTAGAGGCCTCGTGTCAAGTGACCTTGAGCCACAGAGCCCCAAAGTGCTCTCACCACAGAAACGCCAGCGATAGCGACATTGTGGCTCAGGTTTAGGGGCGTTGGAGGCTGGGCCACGGTCAGGATCTGGAGGGCGCCCCCTCTCACTCTCGCCCAGGACTTTGACCACCACAGCAGGTGGGTGAATAACTGCATCGGGCACCGCAATTACCGGCTTTACCTGCTGCTGGTCCTGTCCCTGTGTCTATACACTCTCGCCGTGCTGGTCGCCTGTGTGATGGTCCTGGTGCGCACGACCCACCTGCCCTACGGTCTGGACAAGATCATCACGTATCCACCAGGCTGGGGGCCCACTTTGGGTGAGAGGAGGAGGGCTGGGAGAGCCCAGGTGCGGGAGCAGGGGGCAGGGTTCAAGGCGCGGCTCCTTAGCTCCAGCGCAGCATCGTGGTGGCTGTACCCACCGCCGGCTTCCTGGTGCCTCTCTTCGTGCTGCTGCTCATCAAGGCCTGGTCGGTTAGCAAGGCTGAGCGCTCCCACGAGGGCAAGGTATGTGGGCCCGGGGGAGCCAGGACACCGGGCTGTGGGCGGTCCCCTTGTCCCTCCCGGACCTCCGCACCTTCCACTCTTCCTCCACTGCCCTGGTCCTCATGGCCTGCCCTCCCTCGAAGGTGCCTCCTTAGCCCTTCAGACCCTGATTCAGCTCCTGTGGTGCCTCCACTGGGGCTCAGTGTCACTCTCCCGACTGGGTGCCCTGCGTCCAGGGCCTCCTGTGTGCCAGGTCGCGCATGCAGTATTTTGAGCGCTGTGCGCAGTGGTGAGTAAGGCTCCATCCTGTGCTGGTGGTGATGAGGAGCCTGAAGTCAGAATAACTCCCGCCAGAGGCTGGTGAACACTGAGAGAGGGGTCTGACCGCTCTGTGCAGCACAGACTCAGAGAGGGAATGGAGAGTTCAGAGAGGACCGCGGTGGAGAGGGTTTGGGTGGGCGAGGGCAGAGGGGAGGGCATTGCAGGTGAGGGGCACAGCTTGCCAAAAGGCAGGGATGCCCGAAAGTGTGCGGACTGTTGACGAGATGGTGACGAGACAGTTGTAAATGGAGCAGAAAGTGGATGGGAAATGAAGTGGCCTCCTTGGCACTGGCCGGACGGAAAAGGCTCGGAACGTCAGGTGGAGAAATTGAGTCTTGGGACCAGGAACCTGGGAGCCACGGCAGGACTCCTTTTTTTTTTCGACATACGGTAAAATTCACCTTTTTTAAGCACCCGATTCTATGAGTGTGGGCAAGCACAGATAGTCCTGTAACCACGACCATAATTCAAATTCAGAACAGTTCCGTCAGCCCCCAAATTCTCTGACGGTCTTTTGCAGTCAATATGTCCCCATACCTGCTGCCCCTGGCATCCACTGAGTTGTACTATCCCCATAGTGTTTCTCTTTCCCGAACCTCCTGTAAATGCAATTCACAGACTTTTGAGTCTGCTGTGTTTCACGTAGCAAAATTTATTCAAGATTCATCCGTGGTGTTGCCTATATGAGGAGGTTCTTCCTTTTCTTGCTGTGTACTATTCCATCCTATGGATATACCTATGCATGCCTTGTTGATCCATTTGCCAGTTGAAGGCTATTTTGGTGGTTTCCAGTTTCTGGTGATCATGAAATGTGGTTCTAAACATTCGTGTCCAGGCCCCTGGACATGTTTCCACTTCTTTGTTGATAAATCCTTAAAGGCGGCCTTGCTGGGTTGTATGGTACCGGAATGTTTCCCTTTGTAAGCCACTGCCCAATTGTCTTCCAAAATGCCTGTACCATTTGGCATTCCCACAAGCAACGTATGAGAATTCCAGGCGTTTCTCCATTTTCACTGTCGTTTGGCGTCGTCAGGTCTTCTGTGTTTTGTTTCCTTACTTTCATCTAACGAATGTGTGGTGGTATCTCGTTGTGGTTGTGTTTGCGTGTTCCTAATGACTGATGATGCTGAGCATCTTCTCGTGTTCTCGTTTGCCGACCGTCTATCTGTGATTTGTGTCTGTTCCAATCTTTTGCCCATTCAGAAAAATTGTGTTGTTTTCTTCTTATTGAGTTTTAAGAGTTCTGTCTGTATCCTGGACTCAGATATGTGTTTTGCAAATATTTTTTCGCAGACTGTGGCTTGTCATGTCATTTTCTTTACAGCGTCTTTCAAAGATCAGAAGTTTTCGACTTGGTGAAGTGTCATATCAGCTTTTCTTTTAAGGATTGTGTCTTTGGTGTTGTAATTCAACAATCGTTGCCTAAGCAGACATCCCCAAGATATTCTCATATGTTTTCTTCAAGAAGTTTTATAGTTGTAGATTTTCTGGTAGGCCTCTGAATCATTTCAGCTTAAATTTTGTATCTGATGCAAGATATGAGTTGAGATTTATTTTTTTTGCGTATGGGTTGTGCCACCACCTTTTGTTGAAAAGACCATCCTTTTCCCATGGAGTTGCCTTTGCACATTTGTCAAAAACCAATTGACTCTATAGGTTTGGGTGTCTTTCTGAACCCTCTCTTCTTTGGCCGATGCCACACTGGCTTCATTAGTAACTTTCTATTAAGTCTCGAAATCACTTAATATGAGGCCTCCAACTTTTTCCGTCTTTTTCAAAGTGCCTTTGGCTGTCCTAGTATCTTTGATTGTCTTTATAATTTTTAGAATCAACTTGTGAATTTCTATAAAAATGTTTGCTGAGCTTTTCATTTGGATTGCGTGGAACCCATAGAGCACTTTGGAAATTGAACCATTTCACAACATTGTGTTTTGAATCCATGAACGCGGGATTCCTCTCCATGTATTTAGGTCATCCCTGATTTCTTTCATGAGTGTTTCTGCAGTTTTTAGTATAGATCATGCATACATTGTGTTGGGTTTTTTCTGAGTACTTCACGGGTTTTTGTGTTACTCTAAAGTTTTTCAAATTTCTTTTCCATTTGTTTATTATTATAAGAAACCACAATGGAATTTTCTCTATCGGACTGGGATCTTGCAGTTTTGCTAGAGTCTCTTATGAGCTCTCAAAGCTTTTTTGTTGATGCCACGTAGAAAAACATGTCATCTCTGGGTTAGAGCAGTTTCATTTCTTCCTTTCCGATAAGCATGTCTTTATTTTTTCCTTTTCTGACTACAATGTCTTGGACCTCTGGTCCGGTGTTGAGTTGGAGGGGTCACAGTGAACATCCTTGCCGTGGGTTTCCTGTGGCAGGACTATGGCCTGACTCCATGCGGTTTTAGAAAGACTGTAGTGGGCCACGTTGGTGACGGGGGGCCTGGTGACATTGAGACAGCTGAAAGGACGGAGGAATCCTCTCTGCCCACCACCTCTCATCCTTCCAGTCACCACTCCATCCCTCCATCCACCCATATTTATTTGCCAGCTCACCTGTGCCTCCTCTGCTCAGCCCTGACTCACCAGCCCCCTGTGGTCTGCCTGTCTTCCCTCTCCAGATTCAGTCCATCATTTCAGCCTCTCTTGGGCAGCACTGTCCCTTCGCACATCCTGTGCTTCTTCAGTCCTAGGTCAGGCCATAGGCCTGCCCTCCCTCCACTGCTCAGAATGGGGGTCTCCCATCCAGGCTCTCCAGCCTTAAGAAACGGAAATGTGGTCTTCTCTTTGATATTCACCAGGCACTCTTCCCCATCACCTGCAGAACCCACTCAGGTGTTCCTCACACACCTCAACTTCATTTCCTTCCCACCTGCCTCCCCTGACCACCACTACTGCTGGGCCGCTTGCTTAGTGGTTGATATAGCAAGGGCTCTGGAGCCAGTCCACGTAAATTGAAATCACGGCTGCACAGCATAGCAGCAGGGAGAGTTTGGGCATGTGACTTATTCACCTGGTGCCTCAGTTTCCCCATCTGTAAAAGGAGGTCGCGTGGGTTACTTTGGGTAAGACACGTAGCACAGCGGCTGATATAAGTAAGTGTCCTATACGTCGTCGTTATTGTTACTGTTCCTTCCCATCATTGTTTACGCATGTTCACGTCTCTCTCATCTTCAAAACAAAGCAAACCTCCAATCACATCACCGTCCTCCGCTCCACATGTCCTACTCTCCCCTCAGCACAGCCGTAGTTCCTGAGAGGATTGTCTGTGCTCATGAGTGCCATTCTGCACCTTCCTCAGCCCACTTCAGCCTCTGTCCTCACTGTCACGCTGATTCTGCACCCTCCAGGTGGCCAAATCTAGAGTGCGGTCCTCAGACGGATGTTTCTGGGCTGCACTCAGCCCCACCTGAGGCTGAGGGCGCCTGCCGTGGCCGTGCCCGGCCCCTCAGGCCCGGCTCCCCCTGCTTTCCTGGCTGCTGCTCCTCTGCCTGCACCCTGGAGTCTTGGCCTGGTTTGCCTGCTCTTCGCTCTCATCCCCTCTCTCTGCTGCTCTCCTTCCCCAGCTGCCCTCCCCACCCTGCAGGTCACAGTTGGCTCTATTGTTTGTGGGGTGTCCTCAGTCCCCACTGATGTCTGGAAGGTTGTTGAGGCACCAAATATTTGTAAGCTAACGAGTGAAACTGCAGACAAAGGAATGCATAAGGCTCTGGGATAGAAGGGGGGAGAGAGAGAGAGAGAGAAGCCTGGAGCGCTAAACCCTGGGGAAGAAGGCGCCAGAGCAGAGGCCGCAGGGAGGTGGCAGGAGATGGGGCAACGAGATGCCCACTTTGGTTTTGGTCCTGCGGACCGTGAGGGCATTTGAGACTCACAGTTGGGGCAGGAGACCCAGGTGTGGAGCCAGTGAGAGAGGACAGTGTGGGAGCTCGGAGCTGTGGGTTCCATTCACGGCTGATTGGTCCCCTGTGGGAAGGGGAAGGAGCGCTAGCTCTTAGTCAGTCCTCGTGAATCCATCCAACAGTTATCACTCCTTTAAGCACTGAGCAAGCAACGTTCTCCTCTGCTGCATATACATCTCAGACATCAAAATGGATTGCTCTACATTGGAAACTTTGATAGTAAATTTCCCCTAACTCTGTTCACCATTTAGTGTCCCTTAAATGCTTTCAACACCTTCAAGAAGGCAGGACTCAAACTCTCACAGTGCTTAGTGTTGCTATATGGCAACCATGGGAACTTCTGGAGCCCTCTTGACTTTTCCTGCCCCAGGGCTCAGCTGTCCTGCATGGAGTCCTGGCTCCTTTTGGAGGAGTATAGTTCTGAAGATCAACACCTTTGTGACAGGGGCAGGGCTCAAGGCGAGCTGGCGGTGAGCAGAGGTGCTCCTGGCCACTTTTGGTCGTGAGAGACATTTTGTAGCCGGGGCTCTTGTATTCGGGGTGAGACTGGGCCTGCCCTGAGGAGGAGGTCGGAGCTAGGCCAATGGGTGGAGGGCAGGGAGGAGCAGAGCCTGGTCAGCAGTGTCCAGGCAAGGACTTGACCTTTGGGCCTCACCTTTCCTGCACTGGGTGCTCAGGACGTGGCGCCCAGATGTCCAGGGCCATGTGAGTGTGGTTAGGGAAGTATGATTGGGCTCCAACCAACTGCCCTTCCAGAGAGTGAAATTCAGTGAAGGCACAAGTGTAGAAAAACTGGAGCTGGGACAGCAGAGAAGGGGCAGCGGGGGGTGGACGTGTCTTTGGAGCAGTTTCGTAGCAAACGGTCGATGTGTTAGGGTGTTTGGAAAGAGGCGGCAGGAGGATGTGTGTGGCCAAAGGAGGCAGAGAGGGGAGGATGCTGCCAAGGGGGTGCCGGGTGAGGGGAGGATCCCTGAGACGGCAGGAGACGGGGTGCAGCGCCAGGGGTGGCCTGGAGAGAGCTACTCGGAGGTGGGTTGGGGGAGGCCTTGGCTGACACTCGCGGCTTCTGTCCCTTGGGGTCTTGCTGCAGCCCTGGGCTGAGCTGACGGGCTCAGGGTGGGGAGTGGTGGTGGCCGTCCCAGTCCTGCTGGATCTGAGCTCTTCTTCCTCCCCTTGCCCCCTCCAGTACCAATACCTGCATCTAAACAACCCTTTCGACCTTGGCTGTGCCAGAAACTGGTGTTTCACAATTTTTGCGCCACGAGGACCCAAGTGAGTTGGCACAGCAGAGGCCCAAGTGGTGACCCTGGGGCTGGTGGGGTGAAGCTGGGATTCTCATCCGAGAAATGGGGCAGAGGGCCCGGCAGCCTGGATGCGACAGGCCCCAGCTCCCTGCACGAAGGAGCTGGTGCTTTGTGCTCCCCAAGCTGAGGGGGACCAGGCCTGGAGGGTTGCGACCCCTTCCATCTGGCTTGTGCTCCCCAGGTACATGGCCGAAGCCGTTGGGCTACAGAGCGCGGTGGGGCCTGACTGGGTGCCCATGCAGACCCTGCACTGCTCGAGAGGCCCCTCTGGGCCCAGTCCTCCAGCCGTCCCCGGGCCAGGGGCTCGCCCCCACGTCCAAACTTGCGGTCTTTACACACCGGGACGGGCTCCCCCAGGGAGTCGAGATCCTGCAGATCTCCAGGAGGTGAGGTGTCTGTGTGTTTGTGTGCGCGTGTGTGCGTGTGTGTGTGTGTGCATGTACAAGTGCAGCTGCCTGTGCCTGTGGTGTTGGGAATGGGCATCTCCAGATGGTGCGGATGTGGGGGGAGGCTCCCGCATGGTGCAGTGGCCCTGAAGCTGGAGCACTGAGAGCTCGAGTGAGGGGGCTTGTAGTCCCCAGGAGCGCTGGAAGTAGAGTCACAGGCCTCCAGAATCATCGGGCGGATCCTGGAGACACAAAGGGAAAAGACCACACCACAACCTTGCTGGTTGGCCTTGGCCCAGTCACTTCCCCTTTCTGGGCCTCAGTGTCCAGATTAGGACTGAAGGTGGTCCAGTGGTTTCTCATTTGGGGGTACCGATTCCTTTCTTTCAAGGCAACTTTTAATCTGGAGCTGAGTGTATGAACCGTGTGGAAGTGGACCATCAGGAATGAAGTGGGGGTAGGTAATTCCCAAGCCCGCGCCCAAGGGCCCCTGCAGTGGCATTCTGTGGTGGCAGCCCACACCATGCACTGTGTGTGGGGGGTGGCATCTTGGACAGAGTCTTCCTCCCCAGCTGGTGGGCCATGCGCTACAGGGTGGGCCCTTGGGGACAGCCCGCATCGTCCACTCTGCATTTAGGTCCACGCCGGCTGGCCCAGTGCTGCCCCTGCTGCATGAGGCCGCAAATCAGCCTTGGTCTGCTCTCGCCATTTTGCCCCTGGAGATGCCAGGAGCCTCGACACCTGAACCTCACTCCTGTATCCCGCGTGGAGGCTCTCCGTGCCCTGTCCCTGCCTACTCCGCTGGTGGGAGTGCCTGGATCCCCCGAAAGCCCATTAAATACCCTTTGCCTGCCTCCTCCAACTGACTTAGAGCTTGGTCTGTCCCAGATTCCACAGAGCTGGGGGACATGGGGCATTCTGGGGGCTGAGACAAAGACCCTGGGAGGAGGGACCAAGGTCCAATACTGGCTGGCTTTGCGACCTTGGACAAGACACGCAACATTTCTGTCATCCTTAAAATGGGCAACCCTAACAACCACAGCAGAGCTGGAGATGATGGAAGAGAAAACCCAGCCGTGCCTGGATGTCCTCCCAGGAAAGTCCTGGCCTCCACCCTGCAGCTCCCCTGTCTGCCTGAAGAGGGCGCGCGCTGCCCAGGAATCCCCCCAGAGTGGCCTGCTCTGGCAGTGCAGCATAGGAGCCTCCTGGGTAGCTTGGGGCTGGCCCTCAGGCGAGGAGGGGGCCCTCCCGCGGCCTCATCCCTGGGAGGTGGAGTGGGCGTGTTGCCCATCACAGTCCACCCTGCATCTTTGCTCCGAGCCGTTCTCACCCTGGTCACTCCCTCCTGTTGAGGAGTCAGACGCTGTTTCACGTCCTGTCCTTGTCGGGGTGCCCTAGGCTCTGTGCCTCTGCTGGCCTTAGGGGGCAGGGAGAGGGCAGTACATCAAACTGTGGCTCCTCTAGTGGCCAGCGTGTGACCCTGCTCATGGGAAATAACGGCATGTTCCTGGAAGGTAGTCAGTGGATGAAATGAGGTGGTTCATGCAAACACGAGGCGCACAGTAGGGACACACTGAAAGCAGCCAGTATGATGATGATCATTTTCTCCATCACACAGCTAACAGACCACCCAGTGTTCCTCCAAGGGCCACCTTCTCAGAATTCCAGGGCCCCAGGTCACCGACTCTGCATCTCTGGGTGGGGGAGGGCGGGAATCTGAATCTGGGTTTTCGTCTGGTGCCCGTGTGATCCTGCCACCCTGGAGTTTCAGAACTGCCTCCTCAAGAGATGAGGATGGGCACCACCACACTGCTTCCTGGCACCCTGCACTCAGGGGAAATCGGGAGCAGGGGAGGGTAAGAAGGAAGGATGTCGCCAGAGGGCCAGACCAACAGCCCAGGGCCCGTGGAGGTGTGTGTGCTGTGTGTGCATGCCCGTGCTTGTGTGTTGGGGCAGGAGCTCATCCTTGGGGAGCGTCAGCCCCACCAGGGGAGGTGGGTGACCTCTGTGCAGGACGTGGCTCCAGGTCTCTACACAATGAGTCCCCCCGCAGGCTGCCCCTCCCTCCTCTCCCACCCTGACCGTGGTGGACTTGGTCCCCTCTGTGTCTGGCCCAGCCTCACCCATGCCTCTTGTTCTGGCTCTCTGGGCTGAACCCCAGGGACTCCAGCTCTCCCGTGTCCCCTTTGCTTTGGGGTCAGGGTCTCCCCGGTCTGAAGCTCCCTTGGGGTGCAAGCATTTTCTCAGCTCTCATCCTGCTGACCTCAGGGTTGACCCTGGGTTCTGGGGAGGGCTGTAGGATCTTCCTGACATACAGAAAGGCAGCCCAATCGTGGCCTCTTTAAATGGCTTCTGTTGCCACATTGAAACTTCTGGGGGCCTGCATTTCTGAGTCCTGCTAAAGCAGCCTCATCTGTCTGGGAAGCCCGAAGTCCATGGGCGCATGAGACACAGGGAGGACACGAGACTTTTTGAGCCCCCGACCCCAGGTGTATGTGTGGTGCCCAAATCTGTGTGGGCCTCCTGTGTGTGTGTTCCGAGGCACAGCGCAGCCCAGGCTGCCCACCACAGAGAAGAGGTGCTCAGGCCCACTCCCAAAAGGTGTCCTGGGGGTGTCTGTGCCTGAGCTCCATGTGAAGAGGATCCAGGACCCTGGGACAGGGCCGGGAGGTTGATGTTCATGAAAGGGCTGGCTGTAGGAGTCTCAGCTGCTGGAGGCCGTGCTCTGCAGGAGGCTGAGAAGCCCAGGGTCCCCCAGGGTCTGGGACCCCTAGTCCCGCCCTGCCCTGCTGCCCGTCCCTCCACTGCCCTGCCTGGTTCAGAGCCGGGTGCCTGGTCATCAGGATGGCATCGACTGCTTCCCTGCATCCTGCTATAAGGGGGACTCACCCAGCCTCAGGCCAGGCCTTCCAAGTCCTCAGCCACGTGTGTCGTGTCCCGTAACAGCCAGGGTCTCAGTTGCCCCACCGGGCAAGGACGTAACTTTCCTCTGACGCTGATAGGTGGCCATGACCCCTCCTGCTCTGGGATGTTGATTCTGGCTCTTTGTGGTCCCTCCCACCAGAGAGTTCTAGGATTTCTTTAGGAAAGCCCCTTCATTCAGCCTCCTCCGCCCCTCGAGGGCTAAGAGGGCCCTAGCCCACCCCCTCCTCTGACTCCCCCACACCCTCTCCGCTGAGCGCTGCCCCCACCCCCAGAGATTCTCTCGTGCCAGGATGGAGGCCTCAGCCGAGCTGCCCCCGCCTTCCCTTTGCAGCTCCTCCCCATTCATGCTAACCTGCCCTTGATTCCCACACACGCCCCTCGAGGTCCCTCGCCCACTGAGGGGGGAGAGGTGTTCTCAAGTAAGCCAGGGGCAGCTACCGTTTTCCTAGGAGGAAAATTTAGGATTTTTCCACTTCTGAAGGATAGTTCTTGTTCCCTAGTTGTGAGCTAGTCATAGCTAATAAATGAAATTTCCTTCCGAAAGTGACACTTCAGTCATGGCCCTCATAACTGATGTGATTTATGCAGTTACGAAAGAGGACTCATTCTGATGGAAACTTTGAAAATAATCATTTGCCATGATAAGCAAAGGGACTCAATCAAGGCACTTTGTGTGTCTAACTAGCCTGCAGGGTATCTAGTTTTACTAATTTTTCAATTATTTTATTGAGTTCACAATGGTTTATAACATTGTGTGATTCTGAGCGTCCGTTACTATGTATCAGTTTCTGTATACGCTTCACCGTGCTCACTACCACTACTCTAATTTTTATCTGTCACCGTCTACATGTGCCCTTCTACCCATTTTGTTCCCTTCCAGTCCCCTTCCCCTCTGGTCACCACCAATGTGTTCTTTTTGCCCATGTGTTTGTTGATCTTCCACAGATGAGTGAAATCATCCAATATTTGTCTTTCTCTGTGTGTCTTATTTCGCTTACCGTCATACCCTGAAGGTCCATCCATGTTGTGGCAAATGGGATGATTTTCTCTTTTATGCGGCTGAGTCGTAGTCCGTTGTATATACACACCTCGTTGTCTTCATCCATTCATCTTTAGAAGGGTACTTGGGTCGCTTCACGTCGTCCCTCTTGTGAGTAACGCTGTAATGAACATCAGGGCGCCTAAATCTCTTTGGAACGTTGATTTCATGTTCTTTGGATAAACACCCTGTAGTGGGACTGCTGGGTAAGATGGTATTTCTATTTTTAATTTTTTGGGAAATCTTCATGCTCTTTTCCATAGTGGCTGCACCAGTTTGTAATCCCAGCAGCAGTGTATGAGGATTCCCTTTTCTCCACATCCTCTCCAACATTTATTCTTTTTTGTCTTGGTAATTATAGCCTTTTGGACCAGGGTACGGTGATATCTGATTGTAGTTTGATTTGCATTTCTGTCCTAATTAGTGATGTTGAACACCTTTTCCTGTCTGCTGGTCATCTGTGTATCTTCCTTGAAAAATGTTCAAATCCTCTGCCCAATTTTTGATCAGTTTTCATGTTGTGTTTTTGAGGGCTTGTACGTATTCTTGATATATTTTGGAGACTAAACTCTTGTCAGATAGATGATTTGCAAATGTTTTCTCCCAGTTGTCAGGTCATCTTTTCATTTTGCTCCTGGTTTCCTTTGCCTTGCAGAGATTTTTAGTCTGATGTAGTTCCGTTTGTTAATTTTTCCCTTTGTTTTTCTTGCTTGAGTAGACGTGGTATTCCCAAAGATGCTGTGAAGACCAGTGTCAAAGTGTCTACTGCTTATATTTTCTTCTTGCAGTTTTATGGTTTCATGTCTTACATTCGAGTGTTTCACTCATTTGGAGTTAATTGTTTTTCATCTTATTCCTAGGTATTTTATTCTTTTAATTTCAATTGTATTCTTAATTTCTCTTTCTGCTACTTCATGGATAGTATATAGAAATGCAACTGATTTTTGTATGCTGATTTTGTTTCCTGCCACTTTACCGTATTCATTTATTATTTCTAAATCTTTTTTGGTGGATTCTTATTGTTTTCTATAAGTGAAATCATGTCATCTGCAAATAGTGACAGTTTCACTTCTTCCTTTCCAACTTCACTTCCTTCCTTCCTTTCCTTTCCTTTTATTTCTTTTTCTTGCCTGATTGCTCTGGCTGAGACTTCCAATACCACACTAAATAAGAGTAGTGACAGTGGGCATCCTTGTCTGGTTCCTGTTCTCACAGGGATAGTTTTCAGTTTTTCTCCATTGAGAATGACATTAGCTGTGAGTTTGACATGTATGGCCTTTATTCTGATGAGTACTTTCCTTCAATCCACGTTTCGTTCAGAGTTTTTATCAGCAATGCATGCTGTATCTTGTCTAATGCTTTCTCTGCATCATAGATATGATCATGTGATTTTTATCCTTCACTTTGATAATGTGATGTATCATGTGGATTAATTTGCAGATGTTGAGCCGTACTGCATCCCTGAAATAAATCCCACTTGATCATGGGGTATGACTTTTTCAATGTATTGTTGTATTTGGTTTACTAGTATTAGGTTGAGGATTTTTGCGTGGATGTTCATCAGTGATACTGGCTTTTCATTTTCTCTCTTTTGTGTTTTCCTTGTCTGGTTTTGGTATCAGGGTAATGCTGGCATCATAGAATGAGTTAGAAAGCTCCCCTTCCTCTTCAATTTTTCGGAAGAGTTTGAGAAGGATAGATATTAAGTCTTCTTTGAGTGTTTGGGAGAATTCACTAGGGAAGCCGTCCGGTCCTGCACTTTTCTTTTTGTGGAGGTTTTTGATGACTGTTTTGATTTCCTTCGTCGTGCTGGTCTATTCCAATCCTCTAATTTTTCTTGATTCACTTTTGGAAGGTTGTAAGATTCTAAGGATGGACCCATTTCTTCTAGATCATCCAATTTGTTGGCATATAGCTTTTCATAGAATCCTCTTATAATCTTTTGTATTTCCGAGGTGTCCATGGTAATTTGTCCTCTTTCCGTTCTGATTTTTTTTATTTGAGCCTTCTCTGCTTTTTTCTTGGTGAGTCTATTTAGAGGTTTGTGAATTTTGTTTATCTTTTCAAAGAACCAGCTCTGGATTTCATTGATTTCTTTCTACTGTTTTTTCTTCTATATTTCATTTATTTCTGGTCTGAATTTATTATTTCATTCCTTCTGCTGATTTTGGGCCTGGTTCTTCTTTTTCCGATTGCTTTAGGTGCTCTGTCAGATGGTGTATTTGAGATTTTTGTTGTTTGTTGAGGTAGTCTGTATTGCTATAATCTTCCCTCTTACAACTACTTTTGCTGTATCCTATACATTTTTTTTTTAAGATTTTTATTCTTTTCCTTTTCCTCCCCAAAAGCCTGCAGGAACATAGTTGTATATTCTTTGTTGTGGGTCCCTCTGGTTGTGGCATGTGGGACGCTGGCTCAGCGTGGCTTGATGAGCAGGGCCATGTCCGCGCCCAGGATTCGAACCAATGAGACACTGGGCCGCCTGCAGTGGAGCACACAAACTTAACCACTCGGCGACAGGGCCAGCCCCTGTATCCTATAAGTTTTGCATGTCATGTTTTATTTTCATTTGTCTCCAGGTTTTTTTTTGTTTCTCCTTTGATTTTTTCATTGACCCAATCCTTGTTCAGTAGCGTTTTGTTTAGTCTCCACATATTTGTGTCTTTTCTGGTTTTCTGCCTGTAGTTGATTTCTGGTTTCAGGTTGCTGTGATCAGAAAAGGTGCTTGGTATTATTTCAGTCTTCTGAAAGTTGTTGAGTCTTGTTTGCAGCCTAATATGTGATAAGTCCTGGAGAGTGGTCCATGTGCATTTAAAAAGAATGTGTGTTCTGTGGTTTTGGATGGAATGTTCTGTGTGCATCTACTACTCCACCTGGTCTGTAGTGTTGTTGAACAGCACTGCTTCCCTGTTGTTCTTCTGTTTGGATGACCTGTCCATTGCTATAGTCATGTTGAAGCCCCCTCTTGTTTATTGTGTTGCTGTCTCTTTCTCCTTTCATTTCTGTTAATAATTGCTTTTTATGTTTAGGTACTGCTATTTTGAGTGCATAGATATTTACAAGTGTTATATCCTCTTCTTGGGTTTTTCCCTTTATCATTATGTGGTGACCTGCTTTGTCTCTTGGGACCATTTTTGTTTGAAAGTCTGTTTTCTCTGATATTCGTATTGTTAGCCCAACTTTCTTTCCTTGCTATTTGCACAGAGGATCATTTTCCATCTCTTGACTTTCAGTTTGTGAGTGTGGTTAGGTCTGAAGTGTCTCTCTTGTAGGTAGCACATATATGGGTCTTGTTTTTTGTCCAATATGCCACACTGTGCCTTTTGATTGGAGCATTTAGTCCGTGGACATTGAAAGTAGCTATTGATAAGGACGTCCTTGCCATTTTGTTACTTTTTTCTGGTTGATTTAGTAGTTCTTCTCTGCTCCTTTCTTCTTCTTTGCTCTCTTCTCTTGTGGTTTGCTGCCTTTTTTAGTATTATGGTTGGATTTCTGTCTCTTAATTTTCTGTTTCTGATTCTGTTGGTTCCTGGTGTGTGATGACCATGAAGTTCATAGATAACATCGTAGGCACATAGCAATCTATCAGAAGCTGATGATCTCTTTAGTTTGACCTCTTCTAAAAACTCTACTCTTTTACACTGCTCCTCCCACATTTCATGCTTTTGATATCATATCTAACCTCTTCTTTTGTGCATCTGTACCCATTACTCTTTTACCATAGCAATAGGTAATTTTCGTACTTTTGTCTTTTGCCCTTCTTATTATCTTCATAGGTGATCGATCTGCTACCTTGACCGTATTTTTGCCTTTACCAGTGATTTGATGGCTTTTTTTTTTTTGATAAATTTCTTATTCCTATCTGTGGTCTTCTCTTTCCAAGTTTAATAAGTCCCTGCATCGTTTTTTGTAAGACTTGTTTCTTGGTGATAAACTCCCTTAATTTTTGCTTGTCTGGGAAACTCTCTCTCCTTTCATTCTGAACGATAACCTTACCAAGTAGAGTATTCTTGGCTGTAGGTTTTTTCCTTTCGGCACTGTAAATACGATGTACCACTCCCTTGTAGCCTGTAATATTTGTGCTTAGAAGTCAGCTCATAGCCTTATGGGATTTCCTTTGTATGTCACTTGTTACCTTTCCCTCGCAGCTTTTAGGAGTCTCTCTTTATCTTTAATTCTTCACATTTTAATTGTAATGTATCTTAGTGTGAGCCTCTTAGGTCTTCTTTTGTTTGGTGCTCTCTGTGCTTCCTGTACCTAGATGTCCATTTCCTTCCTTACATTAGGAAAGTTTTCAGCTATTATTTCTTGTAATAAATCCTCTGCCCCTTTGTCTCTCTCTTCCCCTTCTAGGACACATAAAATAGGAATGTTAGTGTGCTTGATGTTGTCCCACAGGTCCCATAGACTTTCCTCATTGTCGTTAATTCTTCTTTCTATTATCTGTAAAGCTTGGGTGATTTTGCCTATTCTTTTCTTTAAAAGTTTCATAGAATGTTCCTAGGGCAGCTGGAATTTCCCCAGGCATAAATTTATGCAAAAGCACTCCTCTGAATTCCAATTATTAGGGCATCATTTTAAAATTTTCCTGAGAGTTAATTAGCTGGAAAAATATATTCCCAGTTTTCAATATTCAGACTCACAGTGATCATAGGAGGACCACTTGCAGGTCCTACATATGTAGGATAATATGTAGGCTGTGCCTAGGTGAAGAAATATTTGTGCTCTTTAAAACTGGGTTGTTGTTTTCAAATATTTTGGATCAATATGTCAGACAAGGAAAGATTGAAATGAAAAACCAACAATCAGGTAAGTTTGACCATTGTCATAGTCATGGTCATAGCCTGGGAAAGTCAGACTTTGGAGATGGAACACACAGCATCAAAAAGAAGCTTATTGTATGCTCATCAGAAAAGAAAACATTAAAACTGATCAACAATATTTTGAGACAAATAGCTGCAAATTCTGGAAAGCATAGCCACACTCAGATTTCTCTCATCAGTGTTATTCAGCCACATGGCATGAGTTCTCATTCTGTCAACCCTGGCTCCACAATCTACATTCCTGAAGTCATCTCTTCCCAGCCCTTGGAGTCCTGGAGTCCTGAGTGTCAGGTCCCTTGGTGTCTGCTCTGATGGTCATGTCAGCTTCTTCTAAGAAGGGTATAAGCAGGTGTCTCTTCCCTGTATCCCCTTCTCAGGCTGTCCTTCTCTGATGTTCCAGAAGCCCCAGTCTCTGGTCTGGAGCATCTAGCAATGACCTTCAGTCAAACATGAAGGGAGCATAGAAACCACGTGTTGATGCCAAGGCAGGTTAATTTATTAGAGTAGCTCTGTCAGAATGGAGGAGGTCAGAATCTCTTTTGGGGTGAGGTAGATAAGTGCATGGGTCCCCATGATTATTCCAGGAAGACTCCACTGATAATTAAATTCAGGAGATAATGTATTAGTGTACAGTGAAAACACAGACTACTCCTTATGTAAAGTGTGTGCCACAACTGCTGCCAATTGACATGAGTGTTTTAAATTGAGAAATGAAATATTTCCAGACCCAATTGATTGACATTCTTTGTGTTGGGCCATTCACTTGAATTCGAGTGTGCTTTTCCCAACCTTGCAGGGGTAACCAAGTTACTGAAAGCTTGTTCATATTGGTTAACAAGCCCAAACACAGGCTTGTTGACCTGCCACACTGTAGGGCCAATAAGGAGAAAAGCTGAAACACCAGGCTTGTGTCAAGGAAAGAAGTTTACTATCAAAAGGCAGCCAGATAAGGGGACTGGGCAGAGCAAAATGGTGGGGTGAGCTGACCCGGGACTCTCTCCCCTCCACACTACAAAAAAGGACTGGAAATAAACTGAATTTCAGCTAAGAAACCTAACGCCAGGTCGTCAGAGACCTACAGTACCAAAAACATGGAGGACGGAGGCCCTGCAGCAGACCTGGGAGGAGCTGGAATGGGGTAGGAGAGAACTTCGCTCCCTCCCCTAGAGACTGGGATCGCTGCCGTGGGTGCGGGAAGGAGAGGGGTAGGGGCCGCGCGACTGGAGATTGTCCAGGACTCCCGCCGCTGGTACAGTGGAAACCTGCTGACGGGAGAAAGCTTCCGTCCATGGGGACCACATAAACCCAGGGCCCTGGAGACCAGAGAACAAAACTGATCCGAATCCATATCCGCGCGTGAGAAAAACAGCCCTCCTCACCAGCAAACCGCGCTGGGCCCCGCCATCCTGCCCGTAGGCAGAGAGCTCAGAAGGGGCGGCTCTCAACCCCCATCTGGTGGCGACAGGCTGTAAGTGCAACTGAATTCTACCATCATGAGAAAAAAACACTCCTCTACCATCCAGCAATTTATAAAAGCTCCAGACAAGAAGGATAACAACAAAAACACTGAAATAAATCCTCAGGACTTGGAAATAGGTAAACTAAGTGAAAATGAGTTCAGAGTAGCTATAATCAAAAAACTTAATGAGGTAGAGAGAAAGATAGAGAAACAAGGCAATGGGTTCCGGAGTGACTTCGCAAAAGAGATTGAAATTGTGAAGAATCAAACAGAGTTACTACAGATGAAAAACACAATGGACCAGATAAAACAGAATATGGATTTCCCGAGTACCCTTATAGACACCATAGAGGAGCAAATTAGCATAATCGAAGATAGACAGGCTGAATGGCTCCAGGCAGAGGAAGAAAGAGAACTAAGAATTAAAAAGAATGAGGAAAATCTCCGAGAGAAAGCGGATTCAATGAGGAGAAAGAAGTTAAGGATCATAGGAATTCCCGAGAACGCGGAAAAGGAAAATGGAGCAGAAAGTGTGCTTAGTGAAATTCTAGAAGAGAACTTCCCAAATCTAGGGATTGAGGGAGAAATGTGTGTAGAGGAAGCTTTCAGATCTCCTAGATCTGTCAATGTAAAAGGACCTACTGCAAGGCATATAGTAGTACAAATGGCAAAAAGGAAAGACAAAGAAAGAATACTCAGGTCAGCAAGACAGAAGAAAATAACCTACAAAGGAACTCCTATCAGACTTTCAGCAGATTTCTCTACAGGAACCTTACAAGCTAGGAGAGGATGGAGTGACATATGCGAAAGTTTAAACGATAAAAATCTTCAGGCAAGGGGCTGGCCCCGTGGATGAGTGGTTGAGTTCGCGCGCTCTGCTGCAGGCCACCCAGTGTTTCCTTGGTTCGAATCCTGGGCACGGACATGGCACTGCTCATCAGACCACGCTGGGACAGCGACCCACATGGCACTTCTAGAGGGACCCACGGCAAAGAATATACAGCTATGTACCGGGGGGCTTTGAGAAGAAAAGGGAAAAAATAAAATCTTTAAACAAACAAACAAAAAAATCTTCAGCCAAGAATACTCTATCCAGCAAGAATATCCTTCAGATATGAGGGAGAAATTAAATCTTTTCCAGACAAACAAAAGCTAATGGAGTTTGTAACCAAAAGTCCTCCACTGCCAGAAATCCTCAAGAAGGCTCTCATACCTGACAAAAGAAAAAAGGGAGAAAGGGGTGACAAGCCACAGAGTAGGGAACAAGATAGATAGAACCAGAATAGGATAGCAAATATTCAACTATAGCATTAGGATAAAGGGAAGGAAACTACCAAAGCAAAGACGATCTTATCACTCTAACTACAAACTCATAACACGAGTTGGAACAAGAAATGAAAATAATAATTGAGGAGGGGAAGAGCAAAGGGACTAAATCAGTCTAGGTCAAGTAAGTAAGAGACCACCGGAGAATAGACTATATTATACACAAGATTCTAAATACAAACTTCAGGATAAGCAGTAAACTAACAAACAGAACAGAGCCACAAAACACACATAAGGAAAAATCTAAGAAACCCCGCATAAAACATTGCAGTGTTAAATGGGTAGGCTAAAGCACACAGGAAGAGAAACCAGATAACGAGCGACAGAGTGACAGCATTAAGTCCACATGCATCAATGATCACTCTCAATAGAAACGGATTGAACTCTCCAATAAAAAGACACAGAGTGGCAAAATGGGTTAAAGAACAAGATCCAACAATTTGTTGCCTCCAGGAAACACACCTCAGCCCCAAGGACAAACACAGGCTCAGGGTGAAGGGGTGGAGGACAGTACTTCAAGCTAACAGCAAGCAAAAGAAAGCAGGTGTTGCAATTCTTATATCACACAGAGGGGATTTCAAAATAAGACAGGTAAAGAGAGACACAGAGGGACCAGATATAATGATCAAAGGGACACTTCAACAAGAAGAAATCACGCTTATAAATATCTATGCACCCAACACAGGAGCACCAAGATTCATAACGCAACTCTTAACAGACCTAAAGGAAGATGTGAAAAACAACACAATAATAGGAGGGGACCTCAAGACCCCACTCACATCAATGGACAGATCATCCAGACAGAAAATCAACAAGGAAATAGTGGAGCTAAACAAAAAACCAAAACCATTGGACTTAATAAACATATGTAGATCACTTCATCCTAAAACAGCAGAATACACATTCTTCTCAAGTGCACATGGAACATTCTCAAGGATAGACCATATGTTGGGAAACAAGGCAAGCCTCTACAAATAAAAAAAATTGAAATAATAACAAGCATCTTCTCCGATCATAATGCTATAAGGCTAGAAGTTAACTACAAGAAAAAAGCTGAGAAACGCACAAATATGTGGAGAGTAAACAATACACTACTGAACAAGCAATGGATCTTTGAAGAAATTAAAGAAGAAATCAAAAATTACCTGAAGACAAATGAAAATGATGACATGCCATTCCAACTCATATGGGATACAGCAAAAGCTGTGTTCAGAGGAAAATTCATCACAATAAAGGCACATCTTAACAAGAAAAATCCCAAAAAAGCAATCTTAAATGACACCTAACTGAACTAGAGAAAGAAGAACAAATAAAGCCCAAACTCAGCAGAAGGAGATAAATAATAAAAATCAGAGCAGAAATGAATACTCTTGAAACGAAAAAGGCAGTAGAAAGGATCAATGAGACAAAGAGCTGGTTTTTTGAGAAGAGAAATAAAATTGACAAACCCCTAACCAGACTTACAAAGAAAAAAAGGGAGAAAGCTGAAATAAACAAAATCAGAAATGAAAGAGGAGAAATAACAACAGACTCTGCAGAAATACAACGGATTATAAGAGAATACTACTGAAAACTCTATGCCAACAGAATGGATAACCTAGAGGAAATGGCTACATTCTTGGACTCCTGCAATCTCCCAAAGCTCACTCAAGAAGAAGCAGACAATTTGAACAGACCAATCACAAGGAAAGAGATTGAAACAGCCATCAAAAACATCCCAAAGAATAAAAGCCCAAGACCAGATGGCTTTCCTGGGGAATTCTACCAAACTTTCAGGAGGATTTAATACCTATGCTTTTCAAGCTGTTCCAAAAAATTAGGGAGGATGAAACCCTTCCTAAAACATTCTTTGAGGCCCACATCATGCTGATACCAAAGCCTGACAAGGACACCACGAAAAAAGAGAACTACAGGCCAATATCACTGATGAACATAGATGCAAAAATCCTCAACAAAATTTTGGCAAGCAGAATTCAGCAATTCATCAAAAGGATCATACATCCTGATCAGGTGGGATTCAGACCAGGGACACAGGGATGGTTCAACATCCACAAATGTGTCAACGTGATACAACACATCAACAAACTGAGGAATACAAACCACATGATCTTCTCAATAGATACAGAGAAAGCATTTGACAAGATCCAAGAGCCATTTATGATAAAAACTCTGAACAAAATGGGCCTGGAAGGGAACTACCTCAACATAATAAAGGCCGTATACGACACACCCACAGCCAACATCATACTCAGTGGGCAAAAACTGAGCACCATCCCCCTGAAAACAGGAATGAGACAAGGATGCCCTCTGTCACCACTCTTCTTTAACATAGTACTGGAGGTCCTGGCCAGAGCAATCAGCCAAGAAAAAGGAATAAAAGGAATCCAAATAGGGAGGGAAGAAGTGAAACTCTCGCTGTTTGCAGATGACATGATCTTACATCTAGGAAACCCCAAAGAATCCATCGGAAAACTCTTAGCAGTAATCAACAACTACAGCAAACTTTCAGGGTATAAAATGAATTTGCATAAATCAGTAGCATTTCTATATTCTAATTACAAACAAACAGAAAAAGCATTCAAGAACACAATCCCATTCACAATCACAACAAAAAGATTAAAATCCCTCAGGGTAAATTTAACAAAGGAAGTGAAGGACCTATGGAATGAAAATTACAAGGCCTTTATGAGAGAATTGGACGACAACATAAGGAGATGGAAAGACATTCCATGTACATGGATTGGAAGAAGAAACATAGTTAAAGTGTCCGTTCTACCTAAAGCAATCTACAGATTCAACACTATCCGAATCAGAATCCCAATGACATTCTTTACAGAATTAGAACAAAGAATCCTCAAATTCATATGGGGCAACAAAAGACCCCGAATTGCTAAAGCAATCCTGAGAAAAAAGAACAAAACGGGAGGCATTGCAATCCCTGACTTCAAAACATACTACAAAGCTACAGTAATCAAAACAGCATGGTACGGGTACAAAAACAGGTGCACAGATCAATGGAACAGGATTGAAAGCCCAGAAATAAAACCACACATCTATGGACAGCTTATCTTCAACAAAGGAGTAAGGGCATACAATGGAGAAAAGAACGTCTTTTCAACAAATGGTGCTGGGAAAACTGGAAAGCCATATGAAAATCAACCATTCTTTTTCACCATTCACCAAAATAAACTCAAAATGGATCAAAGACCTAAAGGGTAGACCTGAAACCATAAGGCTTCTAGAAGAAAACGTAGGCAGTACACTCTTTAACATCAGTATTAAAAGGATGTTTTTGGACACCAGGTCTTCTCAGACAAGGGAAACAATAGAAAGAATAAACAAATGGGACTTCAGCAGACTAAAGAGCTTCTTCAAGGCAAATGAAAACAAGATTGAAACGAAAGAACAACCCACTAACTGGGAAAAAATATTTGCAAGTCTGACAAATGCTTAATATCCATAATATAAAGAACTCTCACAACTCAACAACAAAAAATCAAACGACCCGATCAAAAAATGGGCAGGAGACTTGAACAGACATTTCTCTAAAGAAGACATACAGATGGCCAATAGACACATGAAAAGATGCTCATCATCACTAATCATCAGGGAAATGCAAATCAAAACTACACTGAGATATCACCTTACACCTGTTAGAATGGCAAAAATAAGCGAACCAAAAAGTGAGAAATGTTGGAGAGGTGTGGAGAAAAAGGAAGCCTCATACACTGCTGGTGGGAATGCAAACTGCTGCAACCACTATGGAAACAGTTTGGAGATTTCTCAAAAAATTAAAAATAGAAATACCTTATGACCCAGGCATCCCACTACTGGGTATCTATCCAAAAAACTTGAAATCAGCAATTCTGAAAGTCCCATGCACCCCTATATTCATTGCAGCGTTATTTACAATAGCCAAGACGTGGAAGCAACCTAAGTGCCCATCAACTGATGATTGGATAAAGAAGATATGGTATATATATATATTCAATGGAATACTACTCAGCCATAAAAAAGGATAAAATCATCCCATTCACCACAACATGGATGGACCTCGAGGGTACTATGCTACGTAAAATAAGCCAGATAGAGAAAGACAATCTCTGTCTGACTCCACTCATATGTGGAAGTTAAACATGTAGACAAAGAGAACAGATTAGTGTTTACCAGGGGAAAGGGGTTTGGGTGGGTGGGCACAAAGGGTGAAGGGGTGCACCTACAACATGGCTAACAAAGAATAATGTACAACTGAAATTTCAAAAATTGTGAACTATCATAATCTTAATAAAAAGGAAATACAACAAAACAACAACAACCACCACCAAAACCCAGAAGTACTCATTTATTGGAGAGAGAGGAAATAGCAAATTAATTTGAAGAATTTCTGGAAAAAGAGCTCAGCACTACCTATCAGACATTATTGGCTCTAATTAAAGTTATAATCAGAAGAAAATGTAAAGCTTTATGTTTTTATATTAGTAAAAAGCGAAGGGTGAAAATGATTGAATTACCAAAACAAATCCAAAAAAAAAAAAGAAAGGGGGCCGGCCTGGTGTAGTGATTAAGTTCATGCACTCTACGTCAGGGCCCAGGGTTCACAGGTTTCCATCCTGGCCGCAGACCTAGCACCACTTGGCAATCCATGCTGGAGTGGCATCCTACACATAAAACAGAGGAAGATTGGCACAGATGTGAACTCAGGGCCAATCTTCCTCACCATAAGAAAACTAAACAAAAGCCAAAAACAGTTGATATCCTACTGCTTTGTGCCTGCTTGCTAAATGTGATTTCAAATAAAAAATAAATTAAAAAATTTTTAGAAACATAAAAGAAAGAAAGCATCAACGTAATAAATTACAACTGGTAAGAATTATTGAAACAAAAATATTAAAAATTAAATCACTATTTTGTCTGACTCTACACAAATAAATTTGTAAACCTAAATGAAACAGATAGCATTCTAGGAAAGTACAATTTACCGATATTTATCCCAGTAGAGATAGAAAGGTTAACTTTCTAGAGAAGAAAAAAGTTATTAAAGATTTCCACCCAAAATTGCGTAGACCAGATAACAACAATCATATGATAGTATTCATGAATAATGCAAAAGAATTCATGATAAAGTCAAGAAAGAATAAAAGAATTTAGACAATTAGCAGAATATAAAGTCAACATACAGAAAGCAGTAGTTTCTCCACATACAAACAATATCCAGTTAGAAGACACAATGAGAGAGAAACTTCATTTACAATATCAGCCATAAAGTAAAATATTTAGAACAAATATTTAAAAATCTACAAATCCTATGAGAAAAGGTTTAAAACATTCTGGAAAGACACCGATGGAAGGACGTTCCCTGTTACTGTTTGGAAGAGTCACGATCACAAAAGTCAATTCTCCTAACCTTGCACAGTAATTTTCTATATGAATCTTAAAGTCAACTTGTCTACCTCTGGGGAAAAACAAGATTAATTATGAATTATACTGTGTGTTTCTGTCTGCTTTCACTAACCACTGGTTTTCCGAAATTCCTGTAAGTCGGTGGTATAGTTGCCCTTTATTTATTTTTATTGCCGTGTAACCTTGGATTGTGTGAACTGCCTACAATATGTTCTCCAGTCTATTGTTGAGGATACTTTGCATGGCTTCTGATGTGAGATTATTTTACATAATTTTGCCAGGGAACGTTATTTTACATTTATTTTGATGGACCTATGTATAAATTTTTCTCTGGTTCTATCTATGCATAGAATTTCTGGTTATAGGATATGCATATATTTAGTGTTTAGCAAATCATGGTAAAGAATTTTCCAAAGTGGTTATAGAAATTTACACTTTTTGCTCACAGTGAATGAGAGTTCTGATCCTTTCATCCTTACCAACTAATGGCAATTTACCTTTTTCTTTTAGTCCTTCTGGTAAATATGTAGTGAAATCACATTGAGGTTTTAATTTGCATTTCTTTAATGACTACAGAAGTTATTGGCCCTTTGAAAACCTTTGAGTCTGCTCAACTCAGTAGACCATTTTTCCATTGGATTATCTGTCTTTTTCTCAATCACTTGAACAATAGTCTGAATTCAGAGACTTTGTGAAATACAAGGATTGCATATGTCTTCTCTCACCCTGTGGATGTCCTTTTCCTGTGTTAATGGTGCCTTTTGATGACCATAAATTCTTAATCTAACCTAGTCCAATTTTTCAAGTCATTCCTTTATGATTAGCAGCTTCTTATACTGTTCAAGCTATCTTTGCCTCCTCCAAGTCATGAAGATGTTCTCCCTTGTTGGCTTCAAGGGATTTATTGTTTTACCTTTCACTTTGAGATCCGAAATCCACCTGTAATTATTTTTGTGTAGGTGTGAAGCAGGGTTCTAGATTCATTTTTATTTTAATTCTGAATCGTCTGTTTTCGTAGAACCCGTTGGTTGATTTTTACATTCGAAACATTAATAAATGCATTCTATTTGGGGGAATGTTGTAAAAGAAAAGGTACTAAATTTTCCCAATATTTAATTAATTATTATATTCTAATAATGATTATTTATCTTTGTCTCACTAATATAAAATACCATCTTTGAATATATATATCTCACATATATTTTGGAGGTAACATTTTTTGGGGTACAGATATTTTTATCTCACTTGTTCCTGATTACCTCAGGACCCACCATTCACTGAGTCACTAGTATTCCAGGCCCTATGGGGTCATTAATTGAAGAAGACCCAAAGGAATGCCCTGAAACATAGAGAATCCATTTTGAGCTTGAAGATTTCCAAACAGATTTCTTAGAACTCCTAGCAGGATCTCAAAAGGCAAGCCTTTGTATTTGCACAAAAAAAATTCTGTTTGTTTTCAACCTTGTAAATCCTCAGTAATAAAGTAGATACCACAAATGAGAGATAAGAAAGAAAATAGATGAAAAACCAGATTCTCCCTACTCAAGGCCTACATGAAGTTTTACCCTTCTGGGAAGTCAGCATTTTGTGCAAGAGGCAAAAAAACTTAGATGGGAATACGGGTTTCCTCCAGCTTACCAATGTTTGACCAAGTCTGGGGATGATAAAATATCCTGTATATTTGGTAAGACAATAGTAGAGGAGATTAGTGCCTTATCTCTGGACCTCTGGAGCTAGCAGCCTTACAGTTGTGCACCATAATACAAGGTGTAGAGTCGGTAAGTAGAAGCGAGAGACTCACATGTTTAGCCATAGGAGGACCCAAGAAAGCCACCAGCATTCCCATCCCCTATTTTTCACAGACGTTGGAGTATCAAGGGAGAATGTGGCATGTAAGGATCTGAGAGGGGGCTGATGATCCCAAAGGAGCCTTGCATTTAGAACAAAGAACAACCCGAGAAGAACTTATGGCTGGATGATGGCTACTCAACAGACACAGTAGGAAAAGAGGATAAACTCTAGGAGGGGACTTTGTATTCATTTGAGTGTATTCCAGTGGAAGAAAGAAAATGTCTAGAAACAAGATATTCCCTTCCCTCTTGTTACGGACTGAATTGTGTCCCCCTCAAAATTCATATGACAAGGTCCTAACTCCTAGTACCTCAGCCTGTGCCTGTGTTTGAAGACAGTGCCTTTGAAGAAGTAACTGAGGTGAAAGGAGGTCATGTTGTTACCAAACATGAAGTGAGTTCCCTCACCCGTTGCGCAGCAAGCCAATCTCTGACACCTGGGGTGGTGGAAGAAAGTAGGAACTTTATTTTTGCACAGTGCCGAGCAAGGAGAGAGGGTAGCTAACGCTGAAATCCCAAACTCCCCGAAAAGCTAAAAGGAAGGGTTTTAGGTAGGGGATGGGGAGCATATGGCCTTGCTGGTCAGAGCTTCCCCACCAGCCCGTATCTCTTTACGGGAGGAGATAGTCCAGGTGCTTGTCCTTGACGTGTCTGTCTTTATGGAGGATAGTGGATTCTGGAGCCAGGAAGCCAGAGAGTAAGCAGGGAATGAGTGTTTTGGTTTTAACCCCATACATGCTGAGTTTAATGTGGGGAAACTGATATCAGGGTCGATATCAACTCCCCCCTATTTTATGTCCTCCCTCAATCTTGAGGGATTTTGGGCGGCGACGGATCTAGCTACTTCCTGCTGAAATGGGGCGTAGGTCGTTTCATCTCATTGAACCAGTCTTTTAATAAGGCGGTGATGCTGGTGGGCTCCTGAAGGTAGGCCTGTATCATGTAAGTAAGTAACCAGGTATTTAATAAGAAGATTTTCTAGAGAAACAAAAAGAGAAAAACAAGGTTAATCGTTGGAGCAAATTATAAACCAGTTTCTGAGCCCAGGGGGCAGCCAATCAAGATTCCTGGAAGTCAGGGTTGAAGCATCTTCTGCAGTTTGAAATGTCTCTGATGGTGTCATCGGGCACTCAGGTAGCTTTTTGAGTGGCTTACGCAGCAGCAGACATGAATCTCTCTGAAGTTTCTATTAGGTCCTCCAGCTTCAGTTTGTAAGGCTTTAGAAAAAGGGCAGATTTAGTTTTCAATGACTCTAAATGAAAATAATGGGGGAAAAAACCCTGAAAATCTCAGTTTGGACGTTTTTAGCCAGATATTTCAGGAGGTGAAGAATTCAAGATCCAGTCCAGTTAACAGAAGTAAAATAAAAATTTCAAAGACAATTGGAAAAACTAAAGTCTAATATCTATAAACATGTATTATAGTGTCTATTGAAATATAATCTTCCCCCCTAAAATCACCCTCAATTTCACTCTGGTTTGCAAAATGTATAGTTTTAATAAATTTGGCATAATTATTTACATAAGCACAGCAAGAATAGTAATTGATCATATAGGCTCTTTTAAATCTGCTTTGCTGGAACCTTATATGGAACCTCAGGTTGATCTTTAAAGGCCTCTCAAGGAATGCCAAGCAAAGGACCTGTATCACATTCTGCCTGCAGGACCTGCAGATTTGGGTGAATCTCTCTCTTCGTGAGGTTCCCCAAAATATTGAGGTTCCTGGTACCTGCCAGAGGGAGTGACATTCTTTGCTCAACCTTACCAGGTTACAGAACCCATAAGCACAGTACCAGGCCAATATTTCCAAGTGGCTTTATTCCAGAATGTCAACCTTCATTCCTCAAAAGCTGTCTTGTTATAGTCAAGCCCGTATGTTTTTTCAAACACGATGTTCCAGTCAAAGCCTTGGTCATATAAGCACTGTTTCCAATTGTGTCCTGTTGAAAGAAGAACAGATTCTTATTGCACTTATGCAAACAACTATATTGCCATAAGAATAAGAATACTTACTTATCAGAAGTTTTTGCGTTTTGGGGGGCTCAGATAGGGAGGAAAAGACAAATGTTTCAATTTTGTTTATAAATTGTTGCAAGTCATAGTTCTTTCAGAGAATAGAGAAAAAAAGTTTTCTTCACTCTGAAAAAAGCAAAACATCAAAAATCAGCAATATCTCAATCAAAAAGTCATTAAAGTTATAATCATCCCTATCAGTTTATTCTGTCCTGTGTAATTGGTTCTTGATCTTAATCTTCTGTCGGCAGTTTGTGAGGTCATCAGTTTCTCTGTTGGAGTTCTGTAATTCTTACCCAGTTTAGTTTTACAATCTGAACGTTTACTGGAAACCTGTATTCCAGAGTGTCAGAGTCCTTTCCATGAATTTCTCTGCAGATGAAACATATTTGCCAAAACATCAAAGTAAAATAGCCACTGTTCACAAATAACAAAACATTCAAAAATGGTAATTGACAAAGGCATTTGACCATGTCTGTGATATACAACATTTTGAGGTAATAACCAGGATTATAGCTGGCAATCAGAACAGATCAGATAATTTTTTAAATATTTGTATCAATAACACTCATTTACATGATACCATTTAAGAAAGTTTATCATTACTTATTTGACAACGTTTCTCATGTAATTTAACAAAAAAATAAGGCTTATTAGTTTAGCATTTTTTTTCTTATAGGAAGAGAGCTTTCTCCGAGAAGTCCCAGGGGCCCTCTGAAAATCCCCAAAGAAACTCTCTCTCCTCTTCCAGGTAAAAAGAAAGCTTTTATTCAAGACTTGAATATTTGTGTGTGGGGGGAAGCTTGTCAGAAATATTAAAAGCTTTAAAACATTTGTTTAGATAGGAGACAAAGTTCACTGCGAAACCATGTTCAGGTATCTATTCCAAGTGACAACAGAAACAGTCAAGGGGAAACAGTTAAAATAGTCAACAAAAAAAAAGCCTTTTTATAAACATTAGATTAAAAATTTAGGAAAATTATCCTTTTAAGAAAGAGGAAACCAAGTTTTAATTTTGTATCAGTTTACTTCTGACATATAAGTTTATTTACTTAATTGGATTTACTTTACTCCTGGCCAACTGGACCAGACATAAACCTGTTTAGGGCTTTCCTTTTACAAACCTTTGGTTACTTTTTTACCTTCAGAATTTGTCCCAGCACTTTAGGACAAATTTATCTTTCTCAACTCAAGAAACAAAAATATTTCCATTCTTTGTATCTTTTTACTGAAAACATATATTTTACTTTCCTTGTATACAGACCTTTTAGAAATATACGTTTCCTCATAGAAAATTTTTCAGCATATATAAAGCATGTTTATCAATAAACCTAAGCATTTTTTAGTCTCTTTGATATAAGAAACCAAAGGCAGATAAATATATGCTTAGTAGTTAACCTTTAATATTTTATCTTACTTGGAAATGACCTAGATACCCAGCAAACTGTTATTATTTAATTTAACTTAGTAAAACTATAAAATTTAAGTTTCCAAAAAGATTTTGGAAGCTGATTTTTAAGTATACAGACTATAAAACGTAATTATTGTACTTAAAACTCTTACCCAGTTTTAACAATTACTCTTAAAAACTTCATGTGACATTACAGCAGAGAAGTATTATCCTCAGTTGTTGAAACACATATATCATAATATAATTATTATACATATAATTATATGTATATTTATTTAGTTTAATTGTTCTTAACAATTATATTTAGATCGTCTACAAAAACTCCATGAGACATTAAGCAAAATTAGCTATTATTCTGAGTTATGAGTTTTGCTGATAAATTTTGTAACAGAGATGACATGAGCTCATTTGACCAGTAAACCCAGGCTGTATGTCTGCATCATAGCCAATGCTGATAACTTTGAGGACATGTTCATTTTAAATGAAACCAGCAAACTTAAGCAGGCTTTTATTCATCAAAGATCATTTTATATCATGTTAAATAACCTTGTCTCTTAGAAGTTTCTGCATATTCATTAAAGACTGCATTCCATTAGGAGAGATTTTGAACCCTCTTCTGAAACAGGTTTTCAGAATGGCCATTACAATTCTAAATTATCTCAGAAGTTTACTTATTTTTACTCGTTCAATTTTAGATCATAAATTTTGGGGGAGTTGAAGCGAAGCTCAGCTTGCTGGGAAGCTCAGCAAGAGAGCAGAAAACAGCAGCAGATTTGAGTTGGCTGCTGGCATGTTTAATTATTTAATTATTTTCTCTTAAAGAGGAAGCGAAGTATTTCTAATATTATTTAGAAGCCTCAAAAGATTAAAACAGCCTCCCCACTGTTGCAGCTAGCTTTTCCAATTGCGTACACCAGTTTGCGTGAACTGAAATTGGCCTGTTTAAGTATATCAATTTTTACAAAACTTTATCTTAGTGTTACTAACCCTTATACTTTTAATTATAACTTACATTAGAATTCTATTAACAAGTTTTGGTATTACAATATTGTTCAGCAGAAGCATGCCTAGTTAGACATAACATTTATTCCCAAAGAAAACATCCAGGCAAAGTTGACATAACCTCTTCATATAACATTAGCTTAAACACTTTAATCTTTATAGTCTTATTAATCTTAGTAGCCTAACTGTTGCCCCAAACAATTGTTGGTCAGGTTTCTCACTTTGATTTCTGCCTCCTGACCTTTTAAATTTTTCAAACTGGGGTAAATAGAACAGGTTTGTCTGATGTCCTTTAATGTTGGGGAGCCAATAGGGCGGTCCCTTTAGCCCATCCAACCTTAGGCAGTGTTTCATTAAAACCTTTGTTTTAACTTCATCCATATCTGTTCCATTTATCCCTTTGGGGCGAGTCCTGTGACTCTTCCATTTCTGATTTCTCTTTGTTAACTTAACATTTTCATTAGCATCTGTAAGACTACGAGAAGCTGAGACCCCAAGTTGGATTAAGTTCTTAAGACTAGTCATTCTAGTTTCCTCTTAATTTGGTCTTTTCATAGGTGCCAATAAAACAGTTGTTTATCATAAGAGCTCTCTAAAAGTTTCCCAACTTGACGATCCATCGTTTGGCCATTTTTTTTTCTGTCCGGAGTCTAAAGAATATTGTGGCCACGTGGTGTTACAAAAGAAAATCATCCCTCTTTAGACATTGCCTTATAGCTCTAGGTCGACCACCAGCCAAAGTTTTTCCCAAAGGGGCTCTTAGGTGGGATAAATGCAGCATCTCCCATGTTGACACTTTTGAAAGGACAGACAAACAGACAGATAACAACAAATACCAAACAAGCGCACATTCCCAAAAACCCTCGGCCACAAACGGAAGCCAAAACAAAGACCAAAACCAAAAACCAAAGTGCTTCCAGTCCCAGCTTAGTCCGTGTCCTACACTCGGGGGTGCCCAACAAATGAAGATCCGCCATGCAGATCTTTCCAAGTGAGCAAGGACAAGGGACCTCGGTTGTGCACACCCGGGGCACTTACCAAAATTTGGCCGGGGCGTCGGGCGACTTCAAAACAAATGGAGCCCAGAGGGCTGCCAGGGTACCCATTATTTCCAGCCGGTCCTGTTGGAGAAGGTTAACACAAAGACAAAAACAAAAACTACCAGCTACTTACAGGAGACGTCTTCCTATGTCCTAAACCTGGTTTCTTCCACCACCAAAGCAAAAGCGCCATGGGCCAACAAGGTCTGGCTAGCAGCCAGTCACTTGGGGCTGTCCCTGAGACAAGGGGCTCAGGCAGCTGCAGGACAGCTTCCAAGAGAGGCCTTTAGCCAGAGGCCGGTGTGCCACAGGCGAGACGTCCACCTGGGACATTGTCCCATCTGGGGTGCCAAATTGTTACCGAACCTGAAGTGAGTTCCCTCACCCGTTGCGCAGCAAGCCAATCTCTGACACCGGGGGTGGTGGAAGAAAGTAGGAACTTTATTTTTGCACAGCGCTGAGCAAGGAGAGAGGGCAGCTAACGCTGAAATCCCAAATTCCCCGAAAAGCTAAAAGGAAGGGTTTCTATTTGGGGTTTTCGGTAGGGGAGGGGGAGCATATGGCCTTGCTGGTCGGAGCTTTCCCAACCAGCCTGTCTTCGGCCTTGAGACATTTACAGAGAGGAGGAAGCCTGTGACCTTGCTGGTCAGCAGCTTTCCCACCAGTCTGTATCTCTTTGTGGGAGGAGATAGTCCAGGTGCTTGTCCTTGACGGTGTCTGTCTCCATGGAGGATAGTGGATTCTGGAGCCAGGAAGCCAGAGAGTAAGCAGGGAATGAGTGTTTGGTTTTAACCCCATATATGCTGGGATTAACGTGAGGAAACTGAGATCAGGGTCGATATCAATATGGGTGGGTCCTAATCCAATATGACACATGCCTTATGAGAAGAGGAGATCGGGACACACACACAGAAGAAAGACCGTGTGAAGACACTGCAGGAGGACGGCTGTCTCTGAGCCAAGAAGTCAAGGAGAGAGAACTTAGAAGAAGCCAAGGCTGCCAACACACTGATCTCAAACTTCTAACCTCCAGAACGATGAGAAAATGACTCTCCGCTGTCTAAGCCACCCAGCCTGTGCTGCTTGTTGTGGTGGCCCGAGCAAATGAGTACGCCTCTTTCCAACTCTTGGATTTAGTTAACCACTTTTAGAATTTAAATACTATGATTGAGACAAAGTAAAGAATTGAAGAACTCTGGCTTTGAATGTTATTAAATTTGAAATGACTGAGAAATCACTACTTGGCCGAGTTTACCTGAGAACAACTAAGCTAAATTTTCTGCTTTCAGTTAGAAGTGAGCGCTTGTGTTGCTTATTTGCCGATCTCTGAACCCAACAGCTCCCCTTTAATACTTTATCAGGGCGTAGGAATCTGAAAATTACGTGTTGTGCTACTTCGCCATCTGGCCCTTGGTAAGATTCAGTCAGGAGAAGAAATTTTCAGAAGATCAGTAGGCAAGAGAAACGGAAATGCTTTATGCTTCTGGCTCTCAGAATGAGGCAGGTCCTGGCAGTTTGTGGCAGCTGCAGGTTGAGAAATAACGGGGTCAAGGTGTTTCCACCTCCAGCACTGCAGAGATAACACCTTTCAGAAGCCCAGGCCTGGTCAAGGCAGCTCATCTCAGCAGATCCGTTATGTACCGGAACATCATGCCCAACAGTGCAGCAGCTGGTGGATGCAGAGACTTCCAGCCTTGGGGCATTAGTAGCATCTGATCTCTGAGTATCATTCTTCCTTTCCTTTCACTCTTGCAGATCCTGCCCCCTTGCTCCTTCCAATATCTTTTCATACAGTTCCCTGCATTAAATCCTTTGGTTTGACACACTCGGGCTGGTTTCTGTGATCAGGACTGCCTCACAAAGGCCTTGAGACAGACTTGAATTTGGGTAACGAAAATAAGGTGACGTATACAAGCATGTTTATGCAGCATTGTTAGTAATAGCAAAACACTGGAAACAACCAGCCATCGATCTGATGATGGATAACTCATGATATATTTGCACAATCATATAATTAAAAGTAATGAAAGTAGACAAACAATAGCACACACAATAGGGAAGATGAATCGTAGTGCTGAGTAAAGAAAGTCACAGAAAATTACCGTTTTTATGAAGCTGATACTACTTATAAAAAGCTAATAACACATCATGCAATATATTGTTTAGAGCCATATACCTATGTGGGGATAACCAGAAGAGAAAAATAAGCACTAAATTAGAATATTGTTTAATTCTGTGTGGTAGGCAAAAGGATGGAATCAGGGAGGAATGCATAGATAACTTCAAAAATACTTGTAATGTTCTAATTCTGAAGTTGGGTACCGTATCTTGAGTGTGAATTCTATTTTATTGCACGTGTGTGTGTTGGTATATACTATTTTTTGTATTTCCAATGCTACACGACAAAAGCAATTTTTAGAAAGGAAGTCATTTATTGTCCACTCAACTTTGGAGTCAGAAAAATTCCCAATAGATACGCAGATTATAACATATATCTAAATCTGTTTTCTGGACTTCTAATTTGTTTTATTTGGTTATCTATTCACTAACCAGCACCCCACTGTTTTAATATCTTAAATTTAGAATGTCTTAGTAGCTAATATTGGCAGATCACCCTTTTTAACATTGGGCATGCTATCCACAACATCGTAACTTAAAATATTGACTTTCATTATTATGAATGACTTGCCTTTTATTCTTAATTAGCGACATGTTAATTTTATTTCTTAATACAATATTTCGGTGGCCATGCCTTTGCGTTTTAAAATTGGCTCCATTCTTTGACTTGGAAGTTTTAAATATGATAAAATTAGAGATGATTTTTAAAATAAATGTATCCTCATATATTTTTAATGTAGACACTTTTTTGGCAAACACGAATAAAATTTGGGAAGTAAATCTTTGCTTTACACAGGAAAAGAAAATTTCACTGAAATGTCAAGAAGAAAGAGAATTCCATTTGTTAATTGTATCCTATAGTGATTCATTATTTTTCACTAAAGTAACAGCAAATAAAATTAAAAATCTTGAACTGTTTTATGAATGCTCTTTGCAAGTGATAATTCTAATGAAAGTCTATCTGCGCTTTAAAGGTGAGAATGATCATTGAACGAGATAAAGAACAGGATTCCATTTTAGCAGTAGCTTAGAAAAACAAGAACGCTGTGTATTAAATTTTGGAAAGTCGTACTTATTCTTTCCAATGAGTAATACATAATTTGGTCCATTTCAGCCACAACTTGCGACGTAAAGGATGCAAGTTAGGAAATGGTCCCTTGGCCCACTCGCTACACACGCAGATCCGGTCAAATGGAAAAGATGTGATTTAAATGACTTAACTTTAAGTTTCTTTGCATGTAAAACAATAATAATGATAATTATGATTATCATTATAGGGTTGACTAAGGAGTTAGCAACCTGGCCGGTTTTAAATCTTTGACATTCGCTTACTTGCCAAGTTATTGAAATCACAGTTATGTGAGAGTCATACTCTCGATCAGCAGAGGTCAGTTCCCACTAAACCCGTGTCCGCTTTGCTCTTTTAGGACAACACGGTAGGCATTTTTTGTGGTATCATGAAATTACTTATATCCGCAACTCGTACGATGTAACACCTTTGTTATATACTCATTTCTGTGTAAACTAAGGGAAAAGAAGAGAAAAAATACACACAGAATGAAAATCAGTCTTCTCTTCATTGGTTTATCTTTTACTTTTTTTGATGGAAAAATCAGCATTGTCTCACAGCTAAAGAAACAGAGGCACAAATACAGTCGGAAAGGAAATCAGGAATTTTCTCCTATTTGTGGAAACTGATGGCTTAAGTTTGTCCAAAACAAACCTCACTATTTAGGAAAGAAATTCTATCTAATGCATTTATTTGGAAGACATTTTTATAATATCCGTAAGAATCTGTGGGCTATTTTGGAAAAATCTTCCCCGTTTTTAGGGATACTGATTTCGTTGTCGCTAAGCAGCTGCCTATGACCTTGAACAAAGGAGAAGTCTTGGAATGCCATCCTGCGGTCTGCATGGACCTGTTCTCTCCAGTTATTGCACAAAGAAACAGTTTAATTCCAATTGGAATATAGGTCTGTTTGAGTTTCAGGGAATAATAGAGTACTGTTGATCATTTGTGAACTAGAACAAATCAACCACAAGAGGGCATAATTTTCTTGGTTTCATGATTTTTATACAAATAAGGCATGCCTTGAGTAGGTATGATAAGAATCCCTCCTCCTCCCCCACCTTCTCTCTGGCTGTCTTAGAAGAATACACTGTATCTAAAGTATGCTCTAGGGGTGGAGCGGTGTTGGCATGAGTTATTAAGAAAAGCAAAGTTTAAGATGACATTTTTTCATATATGATGTAAGTTATATGATGATGAAAGTTGTTTATTTTCCTAAAATCCTTCCTTGGGGATGTTGGTTGATGTAAGAACACTGCCGAAAATTTAAAAAATTAAAAAACAAGGAGTCGTTTGTTTGACTATAACCACCCCCCTCCTTTCTGCAACAGCTATGTGGAGTCCTGTATCAGGCACAGAAAGGCTTTCTGACCTCTAGCAAATGTTCATAGGTTTTCTTTTCTGAGGTCTCATGACTTGAGCCAAAGGGGTTGGGCTGTGTTTTTATTTTTATTTTGAAGTGCATTCCTGCTGAATTTAATTATTCACCACACCCCAACCCAGCTGAGTAAATAGAACCTTCAGATTCTGGCTTGGAAAGGTTTTGAAAAACAGCTGATTTTTTCTTTTTGCTTCAAGGAAAGTCTCTGTGGCAGGGTGCTGTATCGCGGAGGGCGGTGAGGCCAGAGTCAGAGCAGCTGGGTGATCCTTCCTTCTTCTTGGTCTTGGTTTCCTCACGTATAACATCAGGGCTGCGAGGTCTCCAGGCCTCTCCTAACTCTGAATGTTTATGATTATTTAGGATCTTATGAGTTTAAAACTAAAGGACACAAAGCAAAGTTCTAACAGTTTTACATTCTGATTAACTGACCATGAATGGTCTTCTGTCCTTATCTGGTGACGAGAATCAGGGCTACAGTGACTTCTGAGGGTTCTGTGGACATATAAGTAATACCGAAATGCAGATGGAAGTCGTGTGTTCTTGTCCCTCACTAAATAGGATCTAATGATCTTCATACGCAATTAAGGATCCAGCGATGAGTAGATTGCCACAATCAAATGAAACAGATGGCAAAAGAAATATCTGAAGTTTATAAAGGGCAAACACCTGATGGAAGATCAGGAGGTGGGTGATTGCTCTCAGCCCATGCCATCACTGGTTCCAGTTAGACGTAAACTAACATATATTCCAGTTTTCCCATAGGAGTATAACAACATTTCCCATCTGTCAGTACTGATATGCTAAGATGCGGGAGCACATTCATAAAGTAGTATTTGTCATAAGGCAGAGAGGTGTTATGTATGACCAAAGTATGATTAGTTTTATAGAAGTGACCCTGAAAGGCTTGGGTTTCATCTCCATTTTCCTTGTCTCTCGCATACGACTTTGCAATTTGTCTTTATGTATTTCCTTTCAAATTTACCAAAGTTGTCTTTGTTTTGTGAAGAGAAAACTGTACAGAGAGAACTAGGACTAAAAATTTTGTTGGAAAAGAACCACAGGCTAGTACCTTCTGCTGAAAGTGCAGCCAGATCCTCTGAGATCCTGCTAGATTTATATTCTCGACCCGGTAATGATCCTTCTCCTTTCTTCTGGGCAGAAGCAGCTATATGTGGAGTTGGAGAAGCCTAGAATATACCCATTCTCGCTCTACCCACCCCTGCTGCCTTCCTCTTTGACTCCCAACATAGATCCATGATTCCTGAAATTCTACAATTAGAACTTCATTCTTTGGCTTCATTCAGCATCCAAATGTAAACCTTTGAGAAATAGTGTATTTCACGTTATCTAACAAATACCTACTAACATATGGTAAGAATCACTTACTCACATTCAATGTGCCAGCCCTAACGGCGATGGGTGAGGGGTGGTATGTCACAGAGGAAGAGTCGTGACAAGCGTACTTATTGAGCAATTTTCCAAGCACCTGGAAAGTACTGTTTTTTCTTTCCTTATTTTTTCCCTCTCAGACTGAAACAGGCATAGCTGCAGCAATTAGGTAGCTCTAACTGATGATAAACACAGCTCTTTCAGTGCAACTAAGGATCACTTGTTGAATCTTGAATAGCCACTCTTGGAAATCAGCTACACTGTATAATACACCTTCCATTTGAACCAAACTTAATGTCAAATAGACTTTTCCCACTGAGTGGTGCTGCAAGAATCCAGAGAGGGTATTAGCCTTACAGGACACATTGCCAAATTGCTTCTGGTGACAGTAAACCCCAGACTCTTAGAGAGGACGGTACCACCATGCTGGTGGGGTCCTGTACAGTTAGTAGCAATTCAGAAATCAATCGACTGAAAATAAGGCGACTGATTATCATCATCATATCAACTGCCTGCATTAACTCATTTAACCCCCAAATATCTGTTAAACACCTACCACATACGAGACACTCAGAGAAGTACCTCGAGGATTGCGAAGCCGCGGACACAGCCGAGGCCATTCATCACAACTCTGGGCTGTGCAGCTGACTTTGCCTGCTGTGTGTTCAGAGGAATTAAAAGGAAGGAAAGCACAGAGCCTGGTTTCCAGACGTTGTCTTCTCATGGTATATTCAGGATGCCCTAGTTAACGCAGTCTACATTTGAAGTCAGGATACTTCAAACTAAATCAGTTCAGTACAAATTTACAGGCATTGTTTTAGGGGCTGAGAGAACACAGACACAAAACAGCCAACACACTTGGCTTGCATAACTAACTATGATCTAACATGAAAAGGCCTTCGAATAGTGAAATCAAAGTTCTTTGGGAAAACAGGAGGGTGTGATGAATTCTGTAGGGGTTTTGTGGAAAAGGTTGAAATAAGCAGAGGGAGATATCATTTGGTTTGCATATATTAACCTAGAATTTAGACAGGAAGGAAAAAGGGGAAATCCAGAGTTAACCACGATTCTAGCTAAACACAATATTCTGGTCAATGAAGTGAGAGAATTACTAGAAAATTCATAAATAGAGAGTTTTTAAGGATCAAAAACTACTCATTGTGTACACACCATACGCAAAAAGCTAAACTACGCTGTGGGAGACAAAGGAGGTATTTTGTCCTCACACGGAGCTTGCAGTTTGGATTGAGAGGCAATGGCATAAACAAATAAAGAGGATATAAACATACACAAAAATGCAATAAGCACACCAAGGATATGGTTAATTACAAAATGAGTGGTAGAACATTAACTATGAAGCATTGAGGAACAAAAGTTGCTCTAGGTTCGAATAATCTATAGGGACTTAAATTTTCTTCTCTCTAAAGAGGAAAATTATAAGTTTGGTTGGTTGACAGTCAAAACCAAAGTCACAGAGATGGGGCAGCATGAGATATAGGAAAGAACCTTGGTGAGAGTTAGAGACCTTGAGTCCCTCCTGAGGCTGGCTCTGCCACCAAGTACCTGTGAATTAAAAGGCCTCGTTTCGTGTCTGTGGCCCTGAGCTCTCTGCTGCTGAGGGGAGGCTGAGTGAGGAGTCTCCTCCCCACTTGCAGCTCTTCCACTGTAGCCATTGTCTGCTCACTACCCCCAAACCAAAACACCCCTTCTCATTCGCCAAGGGAGCTCCGGGGCTTTAGAAGCTGTGCTCTTAAACCAAGCTCACAAATGCAGGACCCCGGGGCTGCGTTGTTCCTACAACTCCATCTCAAGTCAGCTTTATGTTTTGGACTAGCAAGTGCAAGGTGTGTGACTACAGACCTAGAGTTCCAATGACAAAAGGATTGACCATGCAGCTGATAAGGCCCAAGCCTCAGGACTCATCCCTTGCCCAGGCCCTTTCCGTTACCCTGAGGCGGCCTGAGAATGAATTCACATGGTCGTATGTTTTTGTAAAAATCTGTAAAATTAAGCTATTTCTGCATAATTTTCTTTAAGAGGATCCCATCTCCAAATTGTCTAAGCTGCAGTCTCCTCCAAATGTGGATCCACTCTGGTCCCCATAAACTTCCAAGTTTCCTGTTGCATCACCAAGGGATGCACAAACCAACCAAGGAAACCTCCTAAGACATATCCTTGCTGGCCTGGTATGAGGGAAAGAGGAAAGAAGACTTACATCTTGGTATTCTTTTCTTTCTTTCCCCTGTTTGTTCCTTCCTCGGTGCCAGCCCCTTAAGGGAGGGCTGATCTTTGTCGCTCATCCCCCTGTCTGCTCTTTCAAGGCCAGTCACAGTGGACGGGTGTTTTACCTACTGGAATCTAGCTACTTTATTTAACCTTAAAATTTGTAGGACAGTGTCCCGTTTTTTTCCGCAGCTCCTTAGAGACTTTATGGTATCGAATAAACAGGTCCTAAGTCATCCAGGCGCAGGCTCAAACAGCAGAGGATTCTTTACAGACAGAGTGCCCTACCCGGAGGAACACCCCTAGGCGCGCCCGGAGCTGTCTGGGATCTGCGCTGTGGCCCCGCCAGCAGGGATAGCCTTCTAGCAGCACGCCCAGGGGGGCTGGCGCGCGCCGGCGGGGGCGAGGGCTGGGGGAGGAGACCGGAAGGGGAGAGGTAATCCCTGGCGGTTGCAGCAGCCCCTTTTTAGAAAGACTCAGTCTCTCCCCGGACAGCTGCTGTGGTCGCTCCACAAACTTCAAAGGCGCCCTTCCTCTTGGACTGCGCCTCCTCGCAGCTCCCACGCCCCCAGCCCGCATCCCCTTCCTCTGTCCCTGAAGGGACAGCAGGCTGAGAGAGCGGGAGTGAGGAGTTGGCGGCAGGTAAGGCTGGTTTCAGGTCACCTGCTATGCCAGTAGGAGGGCAAGTTGGGAACCGCGGTGGTAAGCAAAGGTGACGGAATTTAGGAGTGGCTGTGGGTCCGAAGTGAGGATGCGGAGCGGCTGGGGAAAAAGGAATCGTCCTGGGACGGAGAAAGCGCCCCGGAGCTGACGGAGGGGCCGCGCCAGGGCCCAGGCGGGTCGCTCCAACCCCCTCGCCGCCCCCTCGCCCTCCCGGCCAGAGCCCGGCGGCCGGCCGGCTAGCGGTTTGCCTCCTCGCGCACCCGGGAGGTGCGCTCGCCCTCGCCCTCGCGCAGGCGCAGCGGAGGCGGCGGGCAGCGCGTTTGCAGTAGCCCCCAGGCTGCCGCCGGCTGCAGGTTCATTTGGCGACGTCTCGCTGCAGACCGAGGACCCGGCCGAGGGCATCTGCGCCCTCGCTCGCCACTTTCCGGGTGGGCCGCGGAAGGGCATGGGGAGACCTGGCTGCTAGTTTGGTTGTGGTGCTTTTGGGGAGACATGGGGGACGCCTTTTGCTTGGGGCGGGAATCGCGGCGCTCTGGCTCCATGCAGCGTGCGTCCTTTCTTCCAGAGCCCGAGGGGAATGTTGGCGTCGGGTGGCAGCCAGGCGCTGGCTGGCAGGGAAGCGCGGTGCCTGCAAACGCGCTCTTCCCGAGCGGGGCATCCCTTGGCAGCCTGGGCTTGGCTCGCTCAGGAAAAGCCTGGGTCGATCCGGCTGGGAATTGGAGCCCCGGGTGTTCCCTCCCGGCCCGCTGCCGCCGCGCCCCGAGGGCACGTGTTACTGGGCAAGCCTGGCCAGTTCTCCTGCTCTCCGGACTTGTGCTCGGCCTCGGGGACAGAGGTGCTCGGCCTCGGTGCCAGCGCGCGGAGGGGACTTGACTGGAGGCCGAGCCTCGGCGTCTCGCTGCAGCCTGCAGTCCAGAGCCCTGGACGGCGGCGCGCTCCCCGCCGCTGAGGCCGGGAGGTGCCGGGTGCCGCGCCACGGAGACCCGAGCTAGACAGGCGGACTTGCTGCCTTTTAGCCCCTAGGGAACCCGTAATGAAAGGCAGGTGTCTCCACAAGGTCATCACTCCAGTGCCGCCTTCCCTTCTCCCGCTCCGAGGCCAGACAGCGGGGAGGATGAGCAGGAAGAGTCGGGATATTGCTGTAACTCTGTCCAGCCTCGGAGTCGCTGAGGCTTGCCTGATGAGCTAAAGCTGGCCAGAGGAGCCACTGCTAACAGACTACAAAGTGATGGTCCCGCTCAGGGAGATGGGAAAAGACCTTGGTTCTTGGAAGAGAAAGGCCAGGATATACAGGAAGGTGATGTGGGAAGAGAGAAGAATAGGGTCAAGCGGTAGCCTAGAGACAATAAGACGGTACTGATCTGGATTGCCAACATTTCAAATGGAATTTTTGCCCATTTATGAAATGGAAAATTGGTGGAGAAGGGAAGGGGTATTTCTCTAACACTTATTGCATCCCATGGGCTTTGTACGTTATCACGATTAACATGCCCAACGATACTACACAAGGTGTTTTTGCTTTTTTGTGGATGGAAAAAAGGCGGAGAGACACAGTTAGAAATGGGTGACGTCCTCCTCTGGCCCTTGCAATCTTAACCAAGAATTATAATTTTTGAAAATAGTATTGATGGTTAGGGGAGTGGACAAAGCAGTTGTTCTCCTTTTAGAGATGGGAATGAGATGTCAAAGTGTGAATTGATGTGTGCAAGTACAAGCTGGTGAGGGGCAAAGCCGAGACCGGCACTGTTTTAGCTGCATGTGGAGCACCTTTCAGGGACTTCAGGCCACTTTCCGTGACCTCGCTGTAAGGGACGAGCTTTCTAAGATCACTTTGACGCTGTATCTGTAGATTATCATTTGTAGGGGAAGAACACTCACAAAGTTAAACGGGATCAGTGGTTGAGGATGCATATGCGCCATCGAGTCTGTAGGCCGTGAATCACATGGACATGATATTAATCATCTATATTTATACAGTTCTTATTGTACCTTATGGGAATTGTTAGTGGCTTTAATAACGTTTCTAGAGGAAAAATGAAAACCAAAGAAACATATTTTGTCAAATGGTAACCCCACGGCTGTGTTGAGAAAATTTCCTGAGCTCAGTAACGTTTTCCTTAGTCTACTTTACTGCTTTCATGACCTGAATCCCTCAAAAATGACTTCCTGTTTGACCACCACTGGTTTCCCTTTCTAAGACTCTGTTGTCCGCTCCCTTCGCAGGAGTAATGCTGTGACGCCTGTCACTTTCCTGCTGAGTCTCTGAGAAGGGAGACCAAGAAACACTGGGGCAATGCAGAGTGTTTTGGAATTCTCAGCAGACTAGAATCAACATGAGCAGAAACTAAGGGTAAAAGGGAGATAAAGAATTCTGTGGCTTTTCTTTTGCCTTCTTGTAGAATTGCCTTTAATGAATTTTGATTTCTAGTTTTTCATGGGAAAAATGTGCAAAGATGAACTGAATATTTAATCTCTTTTTGTGTGTGTGTGGGGAGGGTCGGTAAGGGTGGGACTGGGAATTGTTTTTGCTGGCAGAGAAGGTCAGGAATATAAACAATTACAAAGGCAGAGGAAGCACATGTACTGTTTCCAGTGATAGGGTATAGGTTTAAACTGGAGTCACTGAGCTGGCTCACTCTCACATCTTTTCTTTACCACATCTAAGAAATACGTTGTTTGGGGTTGGAGTTAAATAAGACAGGCCGTTGCATGGTGCCTACTTCTTATTCTTCATACTGTGTTCTCTTTCCATTGCATGGGCACTTGTGAACTACCAAAAGGTTTATCACAGACCTGAAAGTGTTTCTGAAGATGTCTTCTGGAATTGGCAGGTATGTCTGTGGCCCAGCTTGTGTTGACTGCTTTTACAGAGTTCTTAGGTTAAATCCTCCCCAATCTTATGAAACATTCGGAATATCAACTTCCCAGTCTGGAGGGGAAAACATTCCATTTGGTGCTGGTTTAATGAGTGTTAATATGTCTTCAGATGGTTTGTTATAGCTTCATGATTTTGGGCAAAACAAATGTGACTCTGAACTTTCCTGTTGTGTCTGGGAGATCTCATGCTTTGATGACATCTGCTCCTTGGGAAACATTCCTGTCAATTCACAAATGATTTATTGAAAGAAGAAGAGTAACTGTAGCTCTATTTTGAAAAGTTGCTATTTCTCTATTTAGGGCCGGCCCGGTGGCATAGTGGTTGAATTTGTGCGCTCTGCTTCAGCGGCCTGGGGTTTGCGGGTTCGGATCTGGGTGCAGACCTATGCACCACTCATTGAGCCGTGCTGTGCTGGTGTCCCAGATACAAAATGGAGGAAGATTGGCACAGATGTTAGCTCAGGGACCATCTTCCTCAGGCAAAAAGAAGAAGATTGGTAAGAGATGTTAGCTCAGGGCCAATCTTCCTCAGCCAAAAATAAAATAAATAAGGTTAACCATACCTCCATTTGGAAAAGTTGTTATTCTTTCTGTAAATAGCTGGAGCCGTATGGAGCACACAAGTTAAGTGGTAAGTATTTCAACACTCAATAACGTGTTCCCTGAAAGGAAAACGAAATATTCACATTTGTGAAATAAGTAATAATAACAATAACAGTATTGATTGACCATGGACAAAACTTATCCCATTCCTTCCTACCTCAAAACTTGGTGAAAAAATACTCCCTCGTTCTAAGAAACGTTGGCCCCAATCCCTTTTTATTTTTCCATCTTCATCACGCCTTTCAATCTAATGTTCTAAGTTTTCAATCATTTGTTTTCTTCCTTACTTTTGTCCTTGTTGATGATTCCTGACTAGATCATGAGAACCTTGAAGAAAGGAATTTGTCTTTTCTGACTTTTTATCCCTTCAGGTTAGTACCATGCTAAGCATATTTGAGATACTTAGCACATATTGAAGTCTGATTAATTACGCAGTCAATAGAGTGATTTTGAATCTCTTCCTTGCCTATAAAAGATTTTATGCTTTACTTTCTCTGAGCTTTTAGGAAGGAGAGTTTTCTCTTATTTCTGAGTTGAACCTTGTCATAGAAAACAGTGGTGAGACGCTCAGGGTTTTATCGTAATACGTAACATCCAAGAGTGGTGTGATGATCATGTGAAATAGGGTATATAAGAATAGTTAGTAAAAAGTTGCATGCTACAAAGTTATGATTTTCTTTTGAAATTTTTTGTGTCTTTTAGAAAGACCCCGTTGAGAGATGGCAGCATCCACATCCAGGTTACTTCACCTTAACTTGAAGTACCTAAATAATAATTAGAAAGAAGATACAGAAAAAGCAAAATTGGCTATAAACAAGAAATACACCGATAAGCAACTGCAACACGTTTGAGATTATTTTGAAATTTCAGTAATCCTAATGAGATATACTTCAGTTATTAGACAAATAAATATGACATTAAAAAGTGAAGTGCTTCAAATCACTGGAATATATAAGGAATATACTGTTCGTACTGAGATTTTCAATAAATTTGATGACTTTTAATATTTGTTAATATTTGATCATTTGTCTCCATGTCAATTCACAATATTTAATCATTTCTAACGGTCACGAACCAGGACATCTTTAACCAGCTTGCGAATCTTTCACTGGTAAATTTAGACAGTCTGTTCATTCTTTTACAAAGCTCAACCAACTACAGATGTCACCCTCCCATAGAAGTGTGCACAAGAAATTGAGATTTAGTGACCAAAGGCTCCGAGAAGAGTCTCTGCCTGTCTGATCGTGAACCTGTCATCCCTTTAAAGATGTGACATCTTCTGCTCCAGAGATTAGGAATGCCGTACTTCACGTCCCTGTTTCTTCTAGGGGGCATTTAACAGAATAACTTCAACATTTTGTTTTGAAAGCTGGTGGTTAATAATGTGTTCTGTGAGTGAGTTTTACTAGCAAATCACAGGAGAAACGGAAACATTTTGCTGTGTTTTTCTAATTAACTCGAATGAAGCATTGTGAAATGGGACTGTTACTGCTAACGGCAAAGTCAATTGCATAAGCAAGAGAGTCTCGATTACTGAGTATCTGAAAAGAAACATAGGGCAGGACTCTTGCTTTCGTGGAAAATAAATTGGGATAGGAGGAGAAGCTGACAGTAAGCTGCTATCAGATAAACGGCCACTGTGTGTCAACACGGAGTTCGGAAAATGTGTGCAGGGGCTGCCTCTCAGCACAGACCCCGCAGTCGGGTGGTGGTGGCAGGTCTGAAGCTGACTGGCGGCCCCTGAGTCACAGGTCTGTTGGAGCTGTGACTCACAGTTGGGGGACTCTTCCAGACATAGAGGGGTTCAGGTGCTCAGTGGCTGAAACGAATGACAACTGTCAGCTGCATGTCACAGAGAAGCCAGTGATTTTCTCCCCTCATAAGCAGCTCAGAGGGAGGCAGTTCTAGATCGGGGCAGTGTCAAGACTGTCATCAAAGGGTGTCTGTGTAGCGTGTTGACTTGTTGCCTAATGGGCCCAAGAGGGCACTCCCGGCCAGCACATCTAGGTTCAAGACAGGAAGAAGGAACAGAGCTGTGCCAACGGTGTCCTTTTCCCCTCTGATCAGGGAGCTAGAAGCTTTTCTAGAAACCACAGAGATCCACTTAAATCTCATTGACCCAACTTTTGTCAAGAGAAGCCTGGAAACGAGGGAAGCTGGGAGATTATTTCACTGCCCCAACCCCAAAGTGGAATTTCATGAGAGCAGAAAGGAAAAACTGGAGACAGAGTGAGCAATGAGCACGGTTTGCTTCGATCAGCACTTCCCCCGAAAGGGCGATTGGAATCAGCCCCTTCTCCCCATGTGCTTCGAAACTCTCCTGGGGTCTCGAAGCCAACCTGGCGGGGGCAGGACCTCTCCGTCCCCAGCATGAGGGGGTGGGGGGCGTTGCCGTTGGAGATGCCGGTCACAGGCTGCAGAGCCCCTCGCTCACATTCTCAGCTTCTGTGACATCACACTGGGACTCGTGCCTTCTACCCTGGGCCGTAGCTTGGGAGCTCACTATCTCTTGAGCGACCGCTTTGGAGATAGGGCTCCTGGAGCCAGTGTTGGCGAGGGCGCCTGTGGGCGCTGGAGGTGCCGCCATGCCGCTCTCGCGGGCTGGCCGACCTCAGGGCCTGCTTCCCTGGATGATCCCGAGCCTGTGTGCCGCCCTCAGCGCAGTGATGCTGCTTGTCCTGAGTGGCCTGTTCTTTGCTTTCCCGTGAGTCTCCCACACAGGCCGGCAGGTTTCTGACAGACACAGAAAGAAAAAGAGATGATGATAACATGGAGCAGGGGAAGTGCAGAAGAGGGGCCATGGAAGGGAGGCTATTGTAGGCAGAGGGACCTGAACGCGCAAAGGCACCGAGGCATAGAGTGCTTGGTGCCCCTGGGAGCTGGTGGTGGTGGGTCGTGTTGGGTGACATCTGGTGGAGCTTCTATGGATCTGTCACTAGCCTGGATATTGATGGCAGGCTTGAAGGTCTGTGAGTCCTGACCAGGTGGACTGAGTCCTGGGGGGAGCTCAGGGCCTCCCGCAGATCAGGGCTGAGTCCTGCTCTGGTCTCAGTTGCAGATGGCTGCTCCAGAACGGCGAGTGGGTCTATCCTATTGTCACGGGCCCCCTCTTCGTACTCAGCTTCTGCAGTCTGATCGCCCTCAATGGGTCAGACCCTGGCATCCTACATCAAGGTGAGTTCTCGGCCCCTGGGAGAAGGAGGTAGCAGCCGAAAGGCTCCTGCCTGCACGGATGATTCCTAACGTGCTCCCCACTCCCCTCCCGGGCCTCAAGACCCCTTCTCCCCCCTCCTCACCTGCTTGGGCCCTGCTTCTTTGCTTCCTGACCCAATCCGCCAAGATGTGGGAAAGAGAATTCTGGAGGTTTCCAGTTACCCTGGAGGGGAGGGCGGGGCAGACCAGGGAGAGAAGCCCGGTATTGACAACCACTCAGTTCTCTTCTTCCTTCCCACTGCACACACTCCTGAAAGCATCAGTCCCAGTTGCGAAGGCCTGCGTCCTAACAGAGCTCCTCTGGCTGCAAATTACCTTCCCTTGGGCTGCCAGCGTCTCCCAGTTCGGTCAGCCAGCCGAGTGGGGACCGGTGATTCCCATGCCCAGCTCCTCCCCACCCTTCCTGGAGCCGTGTGATGCTGCGGGGCTGCCCCCACCCCTGCCAGCAGCAGAGTGATGGAAGGGCTCCTGCTGCTGCCCAATCCTCTTCCCATGCCAGGCTCCAACGAACTGGACCCCATGATGATGCCTGTGGTGTGGGTGAACCACATGGCCTTCCACCTGCAGTGGTGCCCAAAGTGCCGCTTCCACCGCCCGCCCCGGACCCACCACTGCCCCCGGTGCAACATTTGTGTGGAGGTGAGCACCCCTCTCATCTGCCCCCCTGCCCCCTCCCAGCCCTGCCCTGAACTCGGCTTGGGCCAAGAGGCCCATTGACTCCGGGTGCCCGTGGCAGGTGTGAAAACACCACCAGGACTACAAAAGGCCAAGGGTGGCAGTAACTCCCAGGCACTCTTGGTCACTCATGCAGGTCACTGCGTCTGTGCCTGCTGCTGTCCTGGGAGGCTGGCCCTTGCCCACCCAGGTGCTGACAGGCACAGGTGCATCCACATCTATGCTTGCCCTGTCAGGCCAGGGGGAGGAAAGGCACCCGTGTCCTACCCCAGGCCTCACTGACACTAGATGCCCAGGGGGCCTATGGCCGGCTGCAGATCTGGCCTGGGGAGATCCGCCTGTCCTCTTCTGGGGCTCCAGGCCCGACAATCTTCTGGATTCTGAGAGCTTGTCTCTCCTGTGTCTAGCCTGCCAAGGTTTACAAATGTGCTGTCTTCTCTCCTGCTTACAACCCAGAGAGGCTGGGGGGTGCGGGGGGCTGTGTCATTCTTACTCTCATTCAGTGGATGTCAAAACAGAGGTCCTGCTGAGGGTACAGCAGGAAGTGTCCCACAGAAGGCTAGGCGCGCCTTGTCTCTAGAGGCCTCGTGTCAAGTGACCTTGAGCCACAGAGCCCGAAAGTGCTCTCACCACAGAAACGCCAGCGCTAGCGACATTGTGGCTCAGGTTTAGGGGCGTTGGAGGCTGGGCCACGGTCAGGATCTGGAGGGCGCCCCCTCTCACTCTCGCCCAGGACTTTGACCACCACAACAGGTGGGTGAATAACTGTGTCGGGCACCGCAATTACCGGCTTTACCTGCTGCTGGTCCTGTCCCTGTGTCTATACACTCTCGCCGTGCTGGTCGCCTGTGTGATGGTCCTGGTGCGCACGACCCACCTGCCCTACGGTCTGGACAAGATCATCACGTATCCACCAGGCTGGGGGCCCACTTTGGGTGAGAGGAGGAGGGCTGGGAGAGCCCAGGTGTGGGGGCAGGGGGCAGGGTTCAAGGCGCGGCTCCTTAGCTCCAGCGCAGCATCGTGGTGGCTGTACCCGCCGCCGGCTTCCTGGTGCCTCTCTTCGTGCTGCTGCTCATCAAGGCCTGGTCGGTTAGCAAGGCTGAGCGCTCCCACGAGGGCAAGGTATGTGGGCCCGGGGGAGCCAGGACACCGGGCTGTGGGCGGTCCCCTTGTCCCTCCCGGACCTCCGCACCTTCCACTCTTCCTCCACCGCCCTGGTCCTCATGGCCTGCCCTCCCTCGAAGGTGCCTCCTTAGCCCTTCAGACCCTGATTCAGCTCCTGTGGTGCCTCCACTGGGGCTCAGTGTCACTCTCCCGACTGGGTGCCCTGCGTCCAGGGCCTCCTGTGTGCCAGGTCGCGCATGCAGTATTTTGAGCGCTGTGCGCAGTGGTGAGTAAGGCTCCATCCTGTGCTGGTGGTGATGAGGAGCCTGAAGTCAGAATAACTCCCGCCAGAGGCTGGTGAACACTGAGAGAGGGGCCTGACCGCTCTGTGCAGCACAGACTCAGAGAGGGAACGGAGAGTTCAGAGAGGACCGCGGTGGAGAGGTTTTGGGTGGGCAAGGGCAGAGGGGAGGGCATTGCAGGTGAGGGGCACAGCTTGCCAAAAGGCAGGGATGCCCGAAAGTGTGCGGACTGTTGACGAGATGGTGACGAGACAGTTGTAAATGGAGCAGAAAGTGGATGGGAAATGAAGTGGCCTCCTTGGCACTGGCCAGACGGAAAAGGCTCCGAACGTCAGGTGGAGAAATTGAATCTTGGGACCAGGAACCTGGGAGCCACGGCAGGACTCCTTTTTTTTTTTTTGACATACGGTAAAATTCACCTTTTTTAAGCACCCGATTCTATGAGTGTGGGCAAGCACAGACAGTCCTGTAACCACGACCATAATTCAAATTCAGAACAGTTCCGTCAGCCCCCAAATTCTCTGACGGTCTTTTGCAGTCAATATGTCCCCATACCTGCTGCCCCTGGCAACCACTGAGTTGTACTATCCCCATAGTGTTTCTCTTTCCCGAACCTCCTGTAAATGGAATTCATAGACTTTTGAGTCTGCTGTGTTTCACGTAGCAAAATTTATTCAAGATTCATCCGTGGTGTTGCCTATATGAGGAGGTTCTTCCTTTTCTTGCTGTGTACTATTCCATCCTATGGATATACCTATGCATGCCTTGTTGATCCATTTGCCAGTTGAAGGCTATTTTGGTGGTTTCCAGTTTCTGGTGATCATGAAATGTGGTTCTAAACATTCGTGTCCAGGCCCCTGGACATGTTTCCACTTCTTTGTTGATAAATCCTTAAAGGCGGCCTTGCTGGGTTGTATGGTACCGGAATGTTTCCCTTTGTAAGCCACTGCCCAATTGTCTTCCAAAATGCCTGTACCATTTGGCATTCCCACAAGCAACGTATGAGAATTCCAGGCGTTTCTCCACTTTCACTGTCGTTTGGCGTCGTCAGGTCTTCTGTGTTTTGTTTCCTTACTTTCATCTAACGAATGTGTGGTGGTATCTCGTTGTGGTTGTGTCTGCGTGTTCCTAATGACTGATGATGCTGAGCATCTTCTCGTGTTCTCGTTTGCCGACCGTCTATCTGTGATTTGTGTCTGTTCCAATCTTTTGCCCATTCAGAAAAATTGTGTTGTTTTCTTCTTATTGAGTTTTAAGAGTTCTGTCTGTATCCTGGACTCAGATATGTGTTTTGCAAATATTTTTTCGCAGACTGTGGCTTGTCATGTCATTTTCTTTACAGCGTCTTTCAAAGATCAGAAGTTTTCGACTTGGTGAAGTGTCATATCAGCTTTTCTTTTAAGGATTGTGTCTTTGGTGTTGTAATTCAACAATCGTTGCCTAAGCAGACATCCCCAAGATATTCTCATATGTTTTCTTCAAGAAGTTTTCTAGTTGTAGATTTTCTGGTAGGCCTCTGAATCATTTCAGCTTAAATTTTGTATCTGATGCAAGATATGAGTTGAGATTTATTTTTTTTGCGTATGGGTTGTGCCACCACCTTTTGTTGAAAAGACCATCCTTTTCCCATGGAGTTGCCTTTGCACATTTGTCAAAAACCAATTGACTCTATAGGTTTGGGTGTCTTTCTGAACCCTCTCTTCTTTGGCCGATGCCACACTGGCTTCATTAGTAACTTTCTATTAAGTCTCGAAATCACTCAATATGAGGCCTCCAACTTTTTCCTTCTTTTTCAAAGTGCCTTTGGCTGTCCTAGTTCCTTTGATTGTCTTTATAATTTTTAGAATCAACTTGTGAATTTCTATAAAAATGTTTGCTGAGCTTTTCATTTGGATTGCGTGGAACCCATAGACCAATTTGGAAGTTGAACCATTTCACAACATTGTGTTTTGAATCCATGAACGCGGGATTCCTCTCCATGTATTTAGGTCATCCCTGATTTCCTTCATGAGTGTTTTTGCAGTTTCTAGTATAGATCTTGCATACATTGTGTTGGGTTTTTTCTGAGTACTTCACGGGTTTTTGTGTTACTCTAAAGTTTTTCAAATTTCTTTTCCATTTGTTTATTATTATAAGAAACCACAATGGAATTTTCTCTATCGGACTGGGATCTTGCAGTTTTGCTAGAGTCTCTTATGAGCTCTCAAAGCTTTTTTGTTGATGCCACGTAGAAAAACATGTCATCTCTGGGTTAGAGCAGTTTCATTTCTTCCTTTCCGATAAGCATGTCTTTATTTTTTCCTTTTCTGACTACAGTGTCTTGGACCTCTAGTCCGTTGTTGAGTTTGAGGGGTCAAAGTGAACATCCTTGCCGTGGGTTTCCTGTGGCAGGACTATGGCCTGACTCCATGCGGTTTTAGAAAGACTGTAGTGGGCCACGTTGGTGAGGGGGGCCTGGTGACATTGAGACAGCTGAAAGGATGGAGGAATCCTCTCTGCCCACCACCTCTCATCCTTCCAGTCACCACTCCATCCCTCCATCCACCCATATTTGTTTGCCAGCTCACCTGTGCGTCGTCTGCTCAGCCCTGACTCACCAGCTCCCTGTGGTCAGCCTGTCTTCCCTCTCCACATTCAGTCCATCATTTCAGCCTCTCTTGGGCAGCACTGTCCCTTTGCACATCCTGTGCTTCTTCAGTCCTAGGTCAGGCCATAGGCCTGCCCTCCCTCCACTGCTCAGAATGGGGGTCTCCCATCCAGGCTCTCCAGCCTTGAGAAACGGAAATGTGGTCTTCTCTTTGACATTCACCAGGCACTCTTCCCCATCACCTGCAGAACCCACTCAGGTGTTCCTCACACACCTCCACTTCATTTCCTTCCCACCTGCCTCCCCTGACCACCACTTCTGCTGGGCCGCTTGCTTAGTGGTTGATATAGCAAGGGCTCTGGAGCCAGTCCACGTAAATTGAAATCACGGCTGCACAGCATAGCAGCAGGGAGAGTTTGGGCATGTGACTTATTCACCTGGTGCCTCAGTTTCCCCATCTGTAAAAGGAGGTCGCGTGGGTTACTTTGGGTAAGACACGTAGCACAGCGGCTGATATAAGTAAGTGTCCTATACGTCGTCGTTATTGTTACTGTTCCTTCCCATCATCGTTTACGCATGTTCACGTCTCTCTCATCTTCAAAACAAAGCAAACCTCCAATCACATCACCGTCCTCCGCTCCACATGTCCTACTCTCCCCTCAGCACAGCCGTAGTTCCTGAGAGGGTTGTCTGTGCTCATGAGTGCCATTCTGCACCTTACTCAGCCCACTTCAGCCTCTGTCCTCACTGTCACGCTGATTCTGCGCCCTCCAGGTGGCCAAATCTAGTGTGCGGTCCTCAGATGGAAGTTTCCGGGCTGCACTCAGCCCCACCTGAGGCTGAGGGCGCCTGCCGTGGCCGTGCCTGGCCCCTCAGGCCCGGCTCCCCCTGCTTTCCTGGCTGCTGCTCCTCTGCCTGCACCCTGGAGTCTTGGCCTGGTTTGCCTGCTCTTCGCTCTCATCCCCTCTCTCTGCTGCTCTCCCTCCCCAGCTGCCCTCCTCTCCCTGCAGGTCACAGTTGGCTCTATTGTTTGTGGGGTGTCCTCAGTCCCCACTGATGTCTGGAAGGTTGTTGAGGCCCCAAATATTTGTAAGCTAACGAGTGAAACTGCAGACAAAGGAGTGCATAAGGCTCTGGGATACAAGGGGAGAGAGAGAGAGAATCCTGGAGCGCTAAGCCCTGGGGAAGAAGGCGCCAGAGCAGAGGCCGCAGGGAGGTGGCAGGAGATGGGGCAACGAGATGCCCACCTTGGTTTTGGTCCTGCGGACCGTGAGGACATTTGAGACTCACAGTTGGGGCAGGAGACACAGGGCTGGAGCCAGTGAGAGAGGACAGTGTGGGAGCTCGGAGCTGTGGGTTCCATTCACGGCTGATTGGTCCCCTGTGGGAAGGGGCAGGTCCGCTAGCTCTTAGTCAGTCCTCGTGAATCCATCCAACAGTTATCACTCCTTTAAGCACCGAGCAAGCAACGTTCTCCTCTGCTGCATATACATCTCAGACATCAAAATGGATTGCTCTACATTTGAAATTCTGATAGTAAATTTCCCCTAACTCTGTTCACCATTTAGTGTCCCTTAAATGCTTTCATCACCTTCAAGAAGGCAGGACTCAAACTCTCCCAGTGCTTAGTGTTGCTATATGGCAACCATGGGAACTTCTGGAGCCCTCTTGACTTTTCCTGCCCCAGGGCTCAGCTGTCCTGCATGGAGTCCTGGCTCCTTTTGGAGGAGAATAGTTGTGAAGATCAACGTCTTTGTGACAGGGGCAGGGCTCAAGGCGAGCTGGCGGTGAGCAGAGGTGCTCCTGGCCACTTTTGGTCGTGACAGACATTTTGTAGCCGGGGCTCTTGTATTCGGGGTGAGACTGGGCCTGCCCTGCGGAGGAGGTCGGAGCTAGGCCGATGGGTGGAGGGCAGGGAGGAGCAGAGCCTGGTCAGCAGTGTCCAGGCAAGGACTTGACCTTTGGGCCTCACCTTTCCTGCACTAGGTGCTCAGGACGTGGAGCCCAGATGTCCAGGGCCATGTGAGTGTGGTTAGGGAAGTATGATTGGGCCCCAACCAACTGCCCTTCCAGAGAGTGAAATTAAGTGAAGGCACAAGTGTAGAAAAACTGAGAGCTGGGACAGCAGAGAAGGGGCATCGGGGGGTGGACGTGTCTTTGGCACAGTTTCGTAGCAAACGGTCGATGTGTTAGGGTGTTTGGAAAGAGGCGGCAGGAGGATGTGTGTGGCCAAAGGAGGCAGAGAGGGGAGGAGGCTGCCAAGGGGGTGCCGGGTGAGGGGAGGATCCCTGAGACGGCAGGAGACGGGGTGCAGCGCCAGGGGTGGCCTGCAGAGAGCTACTCGGAGGTGGGTTGGGGGAGGCCTTGGCTGACACTCGCGGCTTCTGTCCCTTGGGGTCTTGCTGCAGCCCTGGGCTGAGCTGACGGGCTCAGGGTGGGGAGTGGTGGTGGCCGTCCCAGTCCTGCTGGATCTGAGCTCTTCTTCCTCCCCTTGCCCCCTCCAGTACCAATACCTGCATCTAAACAACCCTTTCGACCTTGGCTGTGCTAGAAACTGGTGTTTCACAATTTTTGCGCCACGAGGACCCAAGTGAGTTGGCACAGCAGAGTCCCAAGTGGTGACCCTGAGGCTGGTGGGGTGAAGCTGGGATTCTCATCCGAGAAATGGGGCAGAGGGCCCGGCAGCCTGGATGCGACGGGCCCCAGCTCCCTGCACGGACGAGCTGGTGCTTTGTGCTCCCCAAGCTGAGGGGGACCAGGCCTGGAGGGTTGCGACCCCTTCCATCTGGCTTGTGCTCCCCAGGTACATGGCCGAAGCCGTTGGGCTACAGAGCGCGGTGGGGCCTGACTGGGTGCCCATGCAGACCCTGCACTGCTCGAGAGGCCCCTCTGGGCCCAGTCCTCCAGCTGTCCCCGGGCCAGGGGCTCGCCCCCACGTCCAAACTTGCGGTCTCTACACACCGGGACGGGCTCCCCCTGGGAGTCGAGATCCTGCAGATCTCCAGGAGGTGAGGTGTCGGTTTGTTTGTGTGCGCGTGTGTGCGTGTGTGTGTGTGTGCATGTACAAGTGCAGCTGCCTGTGCCTGTGGTGTTGGGAATGGGCATCTCCAGATTGTGCGGATGTGGGGGGAAGCTCCCGCATGGTACAGTGGCCCTGAAGCTGGAGCACTGAGAGCTCGAGGGAGGGGGCTTGTAGTCCCCAGGAGCGCTGGAAGTAGAGTCACAGGCCTCCAGAATCATCGGGCGGATCCTGGAGACACAAAGGGAAAAGACCACACCACAACCTTGCTGGTTGGCCTTGGCCCAGTCACTTCCCCTTTCTGGGCCTCAGTGTCCAGATTAGGACTGAAGGTGGTCCAGTGGTTTCTCATTTGGGGGGACTGATTCCTTTCTTTCAAGGCAACTTTTAATCTGGAGCTGAGTGTATGAACCGTGTGGAAGTGGACCATCAGGAATGAAGTGGGGGTAGGTAATTCCCAAGCCCGCGCCCAAGGGCCCCTGCAGTGGCATTCTGTGGTGGCAGCCCACACCCATGCTCTGTGTGTGGGGGGTGGCATCTTGGACAGAGTCTTCCTCCCCAGCTGGTGGGCCATGCGCTACAGGGTGGGCCCTTGGGGACAGCCCGCATCGTCCACTCTGCATTTAGGTCCACGCCGGCTGGCCCAGTGCTGCCCCTGCTGCATGAGGCCGCAAATCAGCCTTGGTCTGCTCTCGCCATTTTGCCCCTGGAGATGCCAGGAGCCTCGACACCTGAACCTCACTCCTCTATCCCGCGTGGAGGCTCTCCGTGCCCTGTCCCTGCCTACTCCGCTGGTGGGAGTGCCTGGATCCCCCGAAAGCCCATTAAATACCCTTTGCCTGCCTCCTCCAACTGCCTTCGAGCTTGGTCTGTCCCAGATTCCACGGAGCTGGGGGACATGGGGCATTCTGGGGGCTGAGACAAAGACCCTGGGAGGAGGGACCAAGGTCCAATACTGGCTGGCTTTGCGACCTTGGGCAAGACACGCAACATTTCTGTCATCCTTAAAATGGGCAACCCTAACAACCACAGCAGAGCTGGAGATGATGGAAGAGAAAACCCAGCAGTGCCTGGATGTCCTCCCAGGAAAGTCCTGGCCTCCACCCTGCAGCTCCCCTGTCTGCCTGAAGAGGGCGCGCGCTGCCCAGGAATCCCCCCAGAGTGGCCTGCTCTGGCAGTGCAGCATAGGAGCCTCCTGGGTAGCTTGGGGCTGGCCCTCAGGCGAGGAGGGGGCCCTCCGGCGGCCTCATCCCTGGGAGGTGGAGTGCGCATGTTGCCCATCACAGTCCACCCTGCATCTTTGCTCCGAGCCGTTCTCACCCTGGTCACTCCCTCTTGTTGAGGAGTCAGACGCTGTTTCACGTCCTGTCCTTGTCGGGGTGCCCTAGGCTCTGTGCCTCTGCTGGCCTTGGGGGGCAGGGAGAGGGCAGTACATCAAACTGTGGCTCCTCTAGTGGCCAGCGTGTGACCCTGCTCATGGGAAATAACGGCATGTTCCTGGAAGGTAGTCAGTGGATGAAATGAGGTGGTTCATGCAAACACGAGGCGCACAGTAGGGACACACTGAAAGCAGCCAGTATGATGATGATCATTTTCTCCATCACACAGCTAACAGACCACCCAGTGTTCCTCCAAGGGCCACCTTCTCAGAATTCCAGGGCCCCAGGTCACCGACTCTGCATCTCTGGGTGGGGGAGGGCGGGAATCTGAATCTGGGTTTTCATCTGGTGCCCGTGTGATCCTGCCACCCTGGAGTTTCAGAACTGCCTCCTCAAGAGATGAGGATGGGCACCACCACACTGCTTCCTGGCACCCTGCACTCAGGGGAAATCGGGAGCAGGGGAGGGTAAGAAGGAAGGATGTCGCCAGAGGGCCAGACCAACAGCCCAGGGCCCGTGGAGGTGTGTGTGCTGTGTGTGCATGCCCGTGCTTGTGTGTTGGGGCAGGAGCTCATCCTTGGGGAGCGTCAGCCCCACCTGGGGAGGTGGGTGACCTCTGTGCAGGACGTGGCTCCAGGTCTCTACACAATGAGTCCCCCCGCAGGCTGCCCCTCCCTCCTCTCCCACCCTGACCGTGGTGGACTTGGTCCCCTCTGTGTCTGGCCCAGCCTCACCCATGCCTCTTGTTCTGGCTCTCTGGGCTGAACCCCAGGGACTCCAGCTCTCCCGTGTCCCCTTTGCTTTGGGGTCAGGGTCTCCCCGGTCTGAAGCTCCCTTGGGGTGCAAGCATTTTCTCAGCTCTCATCCTGCTGACCTCAGGGTTGACCCTGGGTTCTGGGGAGGGCTGTAGGATCTTCCTGACATACAGAAAGGCAGCCCAATCGTGGTCTCTTTAAATGGCTTCTGTTGCCACATTGAAACTTCTGGGGGCCTGCATTTCTGAGTCCTGCTAAAGCAGCCTCATCTGTCTGGGAAGCCCGAAGTCCATGGGCGCATGAGACACAGGGAGGACACGAGACCTTTTGAGCCCCCGACCCCAGGTGTATGTGTGGTGCCCAAATCTGTGTGGGCCTCCTGTGTGTGTGTTCCGAGGCACAGCGCAGCCCAGGCTGCCCACCACAGAGAAGAGGTGCTCAGGCCCACTCCCAAAAGGTGTCCTGGGGGTGTCTGTGCCTGAGCTCCATGTGAAGAGGATCCAGGACCCTGGGACAGGGCCGGGAGGTTGATGTTCATGAAAGGGCTGGCTGTAGGAGTCTCAGCTGCTGGAGGCCGTGCTCTGCAGGAGGCTGAGAAGCCCAGGGTCCCCCAGGGTCTGGGACCCCTAGTCCCGCCCTGCCCTGCTGCCCATCCCTCCACTGCCCTGCCTGGTTCAGAGCCGGGTGCCTGGTCATCAGGATGGCATCGACTGCTTCCCTGCCTCCTGCTATAAGGGGGACTCACCCAGCCTCAGGCCAGGCCTTCCAAGTCCTCAGCCACGTGTCAGTCATGTCCCCCAACAGCCTGTGTCTCAGTTTCCCCACCGGGCAAGGACGTAACTTTCCTCTGACGCTGATAGGTGGCCATGACCCCTCCTGCTCTGGGATGCTGATTCTGGCTCTTTGTGGTCCCTCCCACCAGAGAGTTCTAGGATTTCTTTAGGAAATCCCCTTCATTCAGCCTCCTCCACCCCTCGAGGGCTAAGAGGGCCCTAGCCCACCCCTTCCTCTGACACCCCCACACCCTCTCCCTGAGCGCTGCCCCCACCCCCAGAGATTCTCTCGTGCCAGGCTGGAGGCCTCAGCCGAGCTGCCCCCGCCTTCCCTTTCCAGCTCCTCCCCATTCATGCTAACCTGCCCTTGATTCCCACACACGCCCCTCGAGGTCCTTCGCCCACTGATGGGGGAGAGGTGTTCTCAAGTAAGCCAGGGGGCAGCTACCGTTTTCCTAGGAGGAAAATTTAGGATTTTTCCACTTCTGAAGGATGGTGCTGGTTCCATAGTTGTGAGCTAGTCATAGCTAATAAATGAAATTTCCTTCCGAAAGTGACACTTCAGTCATGGCCCTCATAACTGGTGTGATTTATGCAGTTACGAAAGAGGACTCATTCTGATGGAAACTTTGAAAATAATCATTTGCCATGATAAGTAAAGGGACTCAATCAAGGCACTTTGTGTGTCTAACCAGCCTCCAGGGTATCTAGTTTTACTAAGTTTTCAATTATTTTATTGAGTTCATAATGGTTTATAACATTGTGTGATTCCGAGCGTCCGTTACTATGTATCAGTTTCTGTATACGCTTCACCGTGCTCACCACCACTACTCTAATTTTTAACTGTCACCATCTACATGTGCCCTTCTACCCCTTTTGTTCCCTTCCAGCCCCCTTCCCCTCTGGTCACCACTAATGTGTTCTTTTTATCCATGTGTTTGTTGATCTTCCACAGATGAGTGAAATCATCCAATATTTGTCTTTCTCTGTGTGTCTTATTTCGCTTACTGTCATACCCTGAAGGTCCATCCATGTTGTGGCAAATGGGATGATTGTCTCTTTTATGCGGCTGAGTCGTAGTCCGTTGTATATACACACCTCGTTGTCTTCATCCATTCATCTTTAGAAGGGTACTTGGATCGCTTCACGTCGTCCCTCTTGTGAGTAATGCTGTAATGAACATCAGGGTGCCTAAATCTCTTTGGAACGTTGATTTCATGTTCTTTGGATAAACACCCTGTAGTGGGACTGCTGGGTAAGATGGTATTTCTATTTTTAATTCTTTGGGAAATCTTCATGCTCTTTTCCATAGTGGCTGCACCAGTTTGCAATCCCACCAGCAGTGCATGAGGATTCCCTTTTCTCCACATCCTCTCCAACATTTATTCCTTTTTGTCTTGGTAATTATAGCCTTTTGGACCAGGGTACGGTGATATCTGATTGTAGTTTGATTTGCATTTCTGTCCTAAGTAGTGATGTTGAACATCTTTTCCTGTCTGCTGGTCATCTGTGTATCTTCCTTGAAAAATGTTCACATCCTCTGCCCAATTTTTGATCAGGTTGCTTGTTGTGTTTTTGAGGGCTTGTACGTATTCTTGATATATTTTCTAGACTAAACTCTTGTCAGATAGATGATTTGCAAATGTTTTCTCCCAGTTGTCAGGTCATCTTTTCATTTTGCTCGTGGTTTCCTTTGCCTTGCAGAGACTTTTAGTCTGAAGCAGTCCCATTTTAATTTTTCCCTTTGTTTCCCTTGCTCGAGTAGACGTGGTATTCCAAAAGATACTGTGAAGACCAATGTCAAAGAGTCTACTGCTTATACTTTCTTCTTGCAGTTTTATGGTTTCATGTCTTACATTCGAGTCTTTCACTCATTTGGAGTTAATTTTTTGTTCACCTTCTTCCTATGTATTTCATTCTTTTAGTTTCAATTGTATTCTTAATTTCTCTTTCTGCTACTTCATTGTTCGTATATAGAAATGCATCTGATTTTTGTATGCTGATTTTGTTTCCTGCCACTTTACCGTATTCATTTATTGTTTCTAAAACTTTTTTGGTGGATTCTTTAGGGTTTTCTATAAGTGAAATCATGTCATCTGCAGATAGTGACAGTTTCACTTCTTCCTTTCCAACTTCACTTCCTTCCTTCCTATCCTCTCCTTTTATTTCTTTTTCTTGCCTGATTGCTCTGGCTGAGACTTCCAATGGTATATTAAATAAGAGTAGTGACAGTGGGCATCTTTGTCTGGGTCCTGTTCTCACAGCGATAGTTTTCAGTTTTTCTCCATTGAGAATGACATTAGCTGTGAGTTTGACATGTATGGCCTTTATTCTGATGAGTACTTTCCTTCGATCCACATTTCGTTAAGAGTTTTTGTCATCAATGGATGCTGTATCTTGTCAAATGCTTTCTCTGCCTCACAGACATGATCATGTGATTTTTATCCTTCACTTTGATAATGTGATGTATCACGTTGATTGATTTGCAGATGTTGAGCTGTACTGCATCCCTGGAATAAATCCCACTTGATCATGGGGTATGATTTTTTTAATGTATTGTTGTATTTGGTTTACTAGTATTTTGTTGAGGATTTTTGCATGGGTTTCATCAGTGATACTGGCTTTTCATTTTCTTTCTTTGGGGTTGCCCTTGTCTGGTTTTGGTATCAGGGTAATGTTGGCATCATAGAATGAGTTAGGAAGCGCCCCCTCCTCTTCAGTTTTTCGGAAGAGTTTGAGAAAGATGGGTATTAAGTCTTCTTTGAATATTTGGGAGAATTCACTAGGGAAGCCATCTGGTCCTGGACTTTTCTTTTTGGGGAGGATTTTGATGACTGTTTTGATCTCCTCGCTCGTGTTGGTCTATTCCAATCCTCTAATTTTTCTTGATTCACTTTTGGAAGGTTGTAAGATTCTAAGAATCAACTCGTTTCTTCTAGATTATCCAATTTGTTGGCATATAGATTTTCATAGTACCCTCTCATAATCTTTTGTATTTCCGAGGTGTCTGTCGTAATTTTTCCTCTTTCAGTTCTGATTTTTTTTATTTGAGCCTTCTCTCTTTTTTCCTTGGTGAGTCTATTTAGAGCTGTGTCAATCTTGTTTATCTTTTCAAAGAACCAGCTCTGGATTTCATTGATTTTTTTCCTACTGTTTTTTCTTCTATATTTCATTTATTTCTGGTCTGAATTTATTATTTCATTCCTTCTGCTGACTTTGAGCCTGGTTCTTCTTTTTCCATTTCCTTTAGGTGCTCTGTTAGATGGTGTATTTGAGATTTTTCTTGTTTGTTGAGGTAGGGCTGTATTGCTATAAACTTCTCTCTTACAACTACTTTTGCTGTATTCTATACATTTTTTTTAAAAGATTTTTATTCTTTTCCTTTTCCTCCCCAAATGCCTGCCAGTACATAGTTGTATATTCTTTGTTGTGGGTCCTTCTGGTCGTGGCATGTGGGACGCTGGCTCAGCGTGGTTTGATGAGCATGTCCATGCCCAGGATTCGAACCAACGAAACACTCGGCCGCCTGCAGCGAGCGTGCAAACTTACCCACTTGGCCATGGGGCCAGCCCCTGTATCCTATAAATTTTGCTTGTCATGTTTTACTTTCATTTGTCCCCCGGTATTTTTTTATTTCTCCTTTGATTTTTTCATTGACCCAATCGTTGTTCAGCAGCATTTTGTTTAGTCTCCACATATTTGTGTCTTTTCTGATTTTCTGCCTGTAGTTGATTTCTGGTTTCATGCTGTTGTGATCAGAAAAGGTGCTTGGTATCATTTCAGTCTTCTGAAATTTGTTGAGTCTTGTTTGCAGCCTAATATGCGATAAGTCCTGGAGAATGGTCCATGTGCATTTAAAAAGAATGTGTGTTCTGTGGTTTTTGGATAGAATGTTCTGTGTGCGTCTACTACTCCACCTGGTCTGTAGTGTTGTTGAACAGCACTGTTTCCCTGTTGTTCTTCTGTTTGGATGACCTGTCCATTGCTATAGTCATGTTGGAGCCCCCTCTTATTTACTGTGTTGCTGTCTCATTCTCCTTTCATTTCTGTGAATGGATTTCATATTTAGGTGCTCCTGTTTTGAGTGCATAGATATTTACAAGTGTTATATCCTCTTCTTGGGTTTTCCCCTTTATCATTATGTGGTGACCTGCTTTGTCTCTTGGGACCATTTTGGTTTGAAAGACTGTTTTCTCTGATATTCCTATCGTTAGCCCAACTTTCTTTCCTTGCTATTTGCACTTAGGAACATTTTCCATCCCTTCACTTTCAGTTTGTGAGTGTGGTTAGGTCTGAAGTGTCTCTCTTGTAGGTAGCACATATATGGGTCATGTTTTTTTGTCCTCTAGGCCACCCTATGCCTTTTGATTGGAGCATTTAGTCCATTGACATTGAAAGTAGCTATTGATAAGTATGTACTTGCCATTTTGTTACTTTTTTCTGGCTGTTGTAGCAGTTCTTTTCCGTTCCTTTCTTCTTCTCTTGTTGCCTCTTGAAGTCTTGCTGCCTTTGTTAGTATTATGTTTGGATTTCTGTCTCTTAATTTTCTGTTTCTGATTCTATTGGTTCCTGGTTTCTGATGATCATGAAGTTCATAGATAGCATCTTAGGTATATAGCAATTTATCTGAAGCTGATGATCTCTTTAGTTTGACCTCTTCTAAAAACTCTACTCTTTTACTCTGCTCCTCCATGTTTCCAAAAACATTTCATGCTTTTGATATCATACCTAACCTCTTTTTTTGTGCATCTGTATCCATTCCTCTTTTTTTTTTAAAGATTTTTTTAATTTTTTTTTCCCTTTTTCTCCCCCTAACCTCCCCAGAACATAGTTGTATATTTTTCGTTGTGGGTCCTCCTAGTTGTGGCATGTGGGATGCTGCCTCAGCGTGGTTTGATGAGCAGTGCCATGTCCACGCCCAGGATTCGAACCAACGAAACACTGGGCCGCCTGCAGTGGAGCACGCGAACCTAACCAGTCGGCCACGGGGCCAGTGCCTATCCATTACTCTTTTAGCATAGAAATAGTAATTTTCGTACTTTTGTCTTTTGCCCTTCTTATTATCTTCACAGGTGATTGATCAGCTACCTTGACCATATTTCTGCCTTTACCAGTGATTTTATTGCTTTTTTTTTTTTGGATAAATTTCTTATTCCTATCTGTGGTCTTCTCTTTCTGAGTTAAAGAAGTCCCTCTAACATTTTTTGTAGGACTTGTTTCTTGGTGATAAACTCCCTTAATTTTTGCTTGTCTGGGAAACTCTCTCTCCTTTCATTCTGAACGATAACCTTACCAAGTAGAGTATTCTTGGCTGTAGGTTTTTTCCTTTTGGCACTTTAAATAGAATGTGGCACTCCCTTGTAGCCTGTAATATTTGTGCTTAGAAGTCAGCTGATAGCCTTATGGGATTTCCTGTGTATGTCACTTGTTACCTTTCCCATGCAGCTTTTAGGAGTCTCTCTTTATCTTTAATTCTTCACATTTTAATTGTAATGTATCTTAGTGTGAGCCTCTCTGGGCTTCTTTTGCTTGGTGATCTCTGTGCACCTAGATGTCCATTTCCTTCCTTACTTTAGGAAACTTGTAAGCTATTATTTCTTGTAATAAATCCTCTGCCCCTTTGTCTCTCTCTTCCCCTTCTAGGACACATAAAATAGGAATGTTAGTGTGCTTGATGTTGTCCCACAGGTTCCATAGAGATTCCTCGTTGTTGTTAATTCTTTTTTTCTATTATCTGTACAGCTTGGGTGATTTTGCCTATTCTTTTCTTTAAAAGTTTCATAGAATGTTCCTGGGCCAGCTGGAATTTTCCCAGGCTTAAATTTATGTAAAAGCGCTCCTCTGAATTCCAATTATTAGGGCATCATTTTAAAATTTTCCTGAGAGTTAATGAGCTGGTAAAATATATTCACAGTTTTCCATATTCAGACTCACAGTGATCATAGGTAGGGCCACCTGCAGCTCCTACATATGTAGGATAGTATGCAGGGTGTGCCCAGGTGAAAGAAATATTTTTGCTCTTTAAAACTGGGTTGTTGTTTTCAAATATTTTGGATCAATATGTCAGACAAGGAAAGATTGAAATGAAAAACCAACAATCAGGTAAGTTTGACCATTGTCATAGTCATGGTCATAGCCTGGGAAAGTCAGACTTTGGAGATGGAACACACAGCATAAAAAAGGAGCTTATTGTATGCTCATCAGAAAAGAAAACATTAAAACTGATCAACAATATTCTGAGACAAATAGCCACAAATTCTGAAAAGCATAGCCACACTCAGATTTCTCTCATCAGTGTTATTCAGCCACATGGCATGAGTTCTCATTCTGTCAACCCTGGCTCCACAATCTACATTCCTGAAGTCATCTCTTCCCAGCCCTTGTAGTCCTGGAGTCCTGAGTGTCAGGTCCCTGGTTGTCTGCACTGATGGTCATGTCAGCTTCTTCGAAGAAGGGTATAAGCAGGTGTCTCTTCCCTATATCCCCTTCTCAGGCTGTCCTTCTCTGATGTTCCAGAAGCTCCAGTCTCTGGTCTGGAGCTTCTAGCAATAACCTTCAGTCACAAATGAAGGGAGCATAGAAACCACGTGTTGATGCCAAGGCAGGTTAACTTGTTAGAGTAGCTCTGTCAGAATGGAGGAGGTCAGAATCTCTATTGGGGTGAGGTAGATAAGTGCATGGGTCCCCATAATTATTCCAGGAAGACTCCACTGATAATTAAATTCAGGAGATGATGTATTAGTGTACAGTGAAAACACAGACTACTCCTTATGTAAAATGTGTGCCACAACTGCTGCCAATTGACGTGAGCGTTTTAAACCGAGAAATAAAATATTTCCAGAAGCCAATTGATTGTCATTCTTTGTGTTGGGCCATGCACTTGAATTCGAGTGTGCTATTCCCCACCTTGCAGGGGTACCCAAATTACTGAAAGCTTGTTCATATTGGTTAACAAGCCCAAAAACAGGCTTGTTGACCTGCCACACTGTAGGGCCAATAAGGAAAAAAGATGAAACACCAGGCTTGTGTCAAGGAAAGAAGTTTACTATCAAAAGGCAGCCAGATGAGGGGACTGGACGGAGCAAAATGATGGGGTGAGCTGACTCGGGACTCTCTCCCCTCCACACTACAACAGAGGACTGGAAAAAAACGGAATTTCAGCTAATAAACCTAACGCCAGGATGTCAGAGACCTACAGTACCAAAAACACGGAGGACAGAGACCCTGCAGCAGACCTTGGAGGAGGTGGAACGGGGTAGGAGAGAACTTTGCTCCCTCCCCTAGAGACTGGGATCGCTGCCGCGGGTGCGGGAAGGAGCAGGGGAAGGGCTGCACGACTGGGGATTGTCCAGGACTCCCGCCGCCGGGACAGTGGAGACCCGCTGATGGGAGAAAGCTTCCGTGCATGGGGACCGCATAAACCCAGGGCCCCGGAAGACCAGAGAACAGAACTGATCCGAATGCAGATCGGCATGCGAGAAAAACAGCTCCTCCCTCCCGGCAAACCGCGCTGGGCACCGCCATCCTGCCCAAAGGCAGAGAGCTCAGAACACGTGGGTCTCAACTCCCATTTAGTGACAACAGGCTGTAACTGCAACTGCATTCTACCACCATGTGAAAAAACCGCTCCTCTACCATCCAGCAATTTATAAAAGCTCCAGAGCAAAAGGAAAACAATAAAAACATAGAATTGAGTCCTGAGGACTTGGAAATTGGTAAACTAAGTGAAAATGAGTTCAGAGTAGCTATAATCAAATAAACTCAATGAGGTACAGAGAAAGATAAGAGAAACAAGCTAACGAGTTCTGGAGTTACTTCACAAAAGAGAATGAAATTATAAAGAAGAATCAGACAGAATTACTAGAGATGAAAAACACAATGGACCAGATAAAACAGAATACGGATTTCCTGAATGCCCGTGTAGACACCATAGAGGAGAAAATTAGCATAATTGAAGATAGACCAGCTGAACGGCTCCAGACAGAGGAAGAAAGAGAAGTAAGAATTTTAAAAAATGAGGAAAATCTCTGAGAGACAGTGGATTCAATGAGGATAAAGAAGTTAAGGATCATAGGAATCCCGAGAACGTGGAAAAGGAAAATGGAGCAGAAAGTGTGCTTAATGAAATTCTAGAAGAGAACTTCCCAAATCTAGGGATTGAGGGAGAAATGTGTGTGGAGGAAGTTTTCAGATCTCCTAGATTTGTCAATGTAAAAAGACCTACTGCAAGGCATATAGTATTACATATGGCAAAAATGAAAGATAAAGAAAGAATACTCAGGGCAGCAAGACAGAAGAAAATAACCTACAAAGGAACTCCTATCAGACTTTTGGCGGATTTCCCTACAGAAACCTTACGAGCTGGGAGAGAATGGAGTGTCATATTCAAAACTTTAAACGATAAAAATCTTCAGCCAAGAATACTCTATCCAGCAAGAATATCCTTCAGATATGAGGGAGAAATTAAATCTTTTCCAGACAAACAAAAGTTAAGAGAATCTGTAACCAAAAGTCCTCCACTACAAGAAATCCTCAAGAAGGCTCTCATACCTGAAAAAAGAAAAAAGGGAGAAAGGGGTCACAAACCACAGAGCAGGGAGACAGATAGATAGAACCATAAAAGGAGAGCAAATATTCAACCATAGCATTAGGATAAAGGGAGGGAAACTACCAAAGCAAAGACAATCTTATCACTCTAACTACAAACTCATAACATGAGTTGGAACAAGAAATGAAAATAATAATTGAGGAGGGGAAGAGCAAAGGGACTAAATCAGTCTAGGCCAAGTAATGAAAATAATAATTGAGGAGGGGAAGAGCAAAGGGACTAAATCAGTCTAGGCCAAGTAAGTAAGAGACCACCAGAGAATAAACTTTATTATACATGAGATTCTAAACACAAACTTCAGGGTAGCCACTAGACTGAAAAACAGAACAGAGCCACAAAACGTAAATAAGAAAAAATCTAAGAAACCCAGCATAAGAAATTGCAGTATTAAATGGGTAGGCTAAAGCACACAGGAAGAGAAACCCAGGAAAACCAGATAATGAGGGACAGATTGACAGCATTAAGTCCACATGCATCAATGATCACTCTCAATGTAAACGGATTGAACTCTCCAATAAAAAGACACAGAGAGCCAAAATGGATTAAAGAACAAGATCCAACAATTTGTTGCCTCCAGGAAACACACCTCAGCCCCAAGGACAAACACAGGCTCCGAGTGAAGGGGTGGAAGACAATACTTCAAGCTAATAGCAAGCAAAAAAAAGCAGGTGTTGCAATTCTTATCTCAGACAAAGCGGATTTCAAAATAAGACAGGTAAAGAGAGACACAGAGGGACAATATATAATGATCAAAGGGACACTTCATCAAGAAGAAATAACGCTTATAAATATCTATGCACCCAACGTAGGAGCCCCAAGGTTCATCAAGCAACTATTAACAGACCTAAAGGAAGATGTTAAAAATAACACAATAATAGTGGGGGATCTCAATATTGCACTCACATCCATGGACAAATCATCCAGACAGAAAATCAACAAGGAAATCCTGGAGCTAAATGAAAAACTAAAATCATTGGACTTAATAGACATACATAGATCACTTCATCCTAAAACAGCAGAATACACATTCTTCTCAAGTGCACATGGAACATTCTCAAGGATAGAACATATGTTGGGAAACAAGGCAAGCCTCTACAAGTTTAAAAAAATTGAAGTAATAACAAGCATCTTCTCCGATCATAATGCTATAAGGCTAGAAGTTCATTACAAGAAAAAAGCTGAGAAAGGCACAAAGATGTGGAGACTAAACAACACACTACTGAACAAGCGATGGATCCTTGAAGAAATTAAAGAAGAAATCAAAAAATCCCTGGAGACAAATGAAAATGATGACATGCCATACCAACTCAGATGGGATACAGCCAAAGCTGTATTAAGAGGAAAATTCATCCCAATACAGGCACATCTTAACAAACAAGAAAAATCCCAAATAAGCAATCTTAAATGACACCTAACTGAACTAGAGAAAGAAGAACAAATAAAGCCCAAAGTCAGCAGAAGGAGAGAACTAATAAAAATCAGAGCAGAAATAAATACTATTGAAACGAAAAAGGCAGTAGAAAGGATCAATGAAATAAAAAGCTGGTTCTTTGAGAAGATAAAGAAAATTGACAAAGCCCTAGCCAGACTTACAAAGAAAAAAAGGTAGAAAGCTGAAATAAACAAAATCAGAAATGAAAGAGGTGAAGTAACAACAGACTCTGCAGAAATACAACAGAATATAAGAGAATACTCTATGCCACCAGAATGGATAACCTAGAGGAAATGGATAAATTCCGGGACTCCTGCAATCTCCCAAAGCTCACTCAAGAAGAAGCAGACAATTTGAACAGACCAATCACAAGGAAAGAGATTGAAACAGCCATCAAAAACATCACAAAGAATAAAACCCAGGACCAGATGGCTTTCCTGGGGAATTCTACCAAACTTTCAGAGAGGATTTAATACGTATCCTTTTCAAGCTATTCCAAAAAATTAGGGAGGATGGAACACCTCCTATCACATTCTACGAGGCCAACATTACGTTGATACCAAAGTCTGACAAGGACACCACAAAAAAAGAGAACGATAGGCCAATATCACTGATGAACATAGATGCAAAATTCTCAACACAGTTTGGGCAACCAGAATTCAGCAATTCATCAAAAGGATCATACATCATGATCAGGTGGGATTCATACCAGGGACACAGGGGTGGTTCAACATCCACAAATGTGTCAACGTGACACACCACATCAACAAACTGGGGAATAAAAACCACATAATCATCTCAATAGATGCAGAGAAAGCATTTGACAAGATCCAATAGCCGTTTATGATAAAAAACTCTGAACAAAATGGGCATAGAAGGGAACTCCCTCGACATAATAAAGGCCATATATAACACACCCACAGCCAACATCATACTCAGTGGCCAAAAACTGAGCACCATCCCCCTGAAAACAGGAACGAGGCAAGGATGCCCTCTATCACCACTCTTACGTAACATAGTACTGGAGGTCCTGGCCAGAGCAATCAGTCAAGAAAAAGGAATAAAAGGAATCCAAATAGGGAGGGAAGAAGTGAAACTCTCGCTGTTTGCAGACGACATGATCTTATATCTAGAAAACCCCAAAGAATCCATTGGAAAACTCTTAGAAGTAATCAACAACTACAGCAAAGTTGCAGGGTATAAAATCAATTTGCATAAATCAGTAGCATTTCTATATTCCAATAACAAACTAACAGAAAAAGAACTCAAGAACACAATACCATTCACAATCACAACAAAAAGAATAAAATACCTTGGGGTAAATTTAACTAAGGAAGTGAAGGACCTGTATAGTGAAAATTACAAAGCCTTTCTGAGAGAATTGGATGACGACATAAGGAGATAGAAAGACATTCCATGTACATGGATTGGAAGAAGAAACATAGTTAAAATGTCCGTTCTACCTAAAGCAATCTACAGATTCAACGCCATCCCAATCAGAATCCCAATGACATTCTTTACAGAATTAGAACAAAGAATCCTAAAATTCATATGGGGCAACAAAAGACCCCGAATTGCTAAAACAATCCTGAGAAAAAAGAACAAAACAGGAGGCATCACAATCCCTGACTTCAAAACATACTACAAAGCTACAGTAATCAAAACAGCATGGTTCTGGTACAAAAACAGGTGCACAGATCAATGGAACAGAATTGAAAGCCCAGAAATAAAACCACACATCTATGGACAGCTTATCTTCAACAAAGGAGCCGAGGGCATACAATGGAGAAAAGAAAGTCTTTTCAACAAATGGTGCTGGGAAAACTGGAAAGCCATATGTAAAAGAGTGAAAATTGACCATTCTTTTTCACCATTCACCAAAATAACCTCAAAATGGATCAAAGACCTAAAGGTGAGACCTGAAACCATAAGGCTTCTCGAAGAAAATGTAGGCAGTACACTCTTTGACATCAGTATTAAAAGGATCTTTTTGGACACCATGTCTTCTCAGACAAGGGAAACAATAGAAAGAATAAACAAATGGGACTTCATCGGACTAAAGAGCTTCTTCAAGGCAAATGAAAACAGGATTGAAACAAAAAAAACAACCCACTAACTGGGAAAAAACATTTGCAAGTCATATATCTGACAAAGTCTTATTATCCATAATATATAAAGAACTCTCACAACTCAACAACAAAAAATCAAACAACCCGATCAAAAAATGGGCAGGGGACATGAACAGACATTTCTCCAAAGAAGATATATGGATGGCCAATAGACACATGAAAAGATGCTTACCATCACTAATCTTCAGGGAAATACAAATCAAAACTGCACTAAGATATCACCTTACACCTGTTAGAATGGCAAAAATAACCAAAACAAAAAGTGCCGAATGTTGGAGAGGTTGTGGAGAAAAAGGAACCCTCATACACTGTTAGTGGGAATGCGAACTGGTGCAGCCACTATGGGAAGACAGTATGGGGATTTCTCAAAAAATTAAAAATAGAAATACCTTATGACTCAGCCATCCCACTACTGGGTATCTGTCCAAAGAACTTGAAATCAGAAATTCCAAAAGTCCCATGCACCCCTATGTTAATTGCAGCATTATTTACAATAACCAAGACGTAGAAGCAACCTAAATGCCCACCAACTGATGATTGGATAAAGAAGATTTGGTATATATATACAATGGAATACTAAGCCATAAAAAAAGACAAAATCGTCCCATTCACAACAACATGGATGAACCTTGAAGGTATTATGTTAAGTGAAATAAGCCAGACAGAGAAAGACGAACTCTGTATGACTCCACTCAGAGGTGGAAGTTAAATAGAGACAAAGAGAATTGATTGGTGGTTACCAGGGGAAAGGGGGGGGGGAGGGCACAAAGGGTGAAGTGGTGCACCTACAACATGACTAACAATAATGTACAACTGAAATTTCACAAGGCTGTAAACTATCATAATCTTAATAAAAAGTTAAAAAAATATATTTGTTAAAATGTTTCCTAGAAAAAAAGTACTTTACCAAAATGAATACAAGCAGAAACAGAAAACCTGAATCCTACAACCATCAAAGAAATATCATGCATTAAGAATACACTCCTTCTGGGGCTGGCCCAGTGGCCGAGTGGTTAAGTTTGCGCGCTCCGCTGCAGACGGCCCAGTGTTTCGTTGGTTCGAATTCTGGGCGCGGACATGGCACTGCTCATCAAACCACGCTGAGGCAGCATCCCACATGCCACAACTAGGAGGACCCACAACGAAGAATATACAACTATGTAACGGCGGGGGGCTTTGGGGAGAAAAAGGGAAAAAATAAAATCTTCAAAAAAAAAAAAAAAGAATACACTCCTTCTCCTCTGTAAGGTTATAAAAGGATGCAAGAGAGCCTTGTGATTATGGGACTGTTCTGTATCTTGGCTGTGGTGGTAGATACACAAACCTACAAATGTGACAAACTGTACAGAACAAAATACACACACGTTTACAAATGAGTACAAGTAAAACTGAGGAAATCTGAAAAAGATTGTATCAATGTCAATATCCTGGTTAGTTATATTGGATTATAGTTTTGCAAGATGTTATCAGTGGGGAAAACTGGATAAAGGGTACATGGAATCTATTATTTCTTACTCCTGCATATGAACCTACAATCATCTCAATAAAAATTTCAATTAAAAAATATACATCATCCCCAAATGCCAGATACAATTACTGGTGAATTTCTCCAAATATCAAAAAACAGATCATCTTAATGCTGTACAAACTGTTCCAGATATTTGAAAAAGAGTGCCCATTTCCAAGACCATTTTATGAACCTAGCATAACATCTGTATCAAAACCAGATGAGTATAGTACTTTAAAGGAAAATTGCAGGCTGAGTACACTTAACATAGGTACAAAGATCTTAGAACTGAATATAGCAGTATACTAAGAAACAAAATTAACTATGACCAAGTTGTATTTATACTAGGAACACAAGGATAGCTCAACACTGGAAGAGCTAATAATGGAATTCATTATGTCAAAAGAATAAGGAAGGGGCTGGTCCCGTGGCCGAGTGGTTAAGTTCGCGCGCTCCACTGCAGGCGGCCCAGTGTTTCGTTGGTTCGAATCCTGGGCGTGGACATGGCACTGCTCATCAGGCCACGCTGAGGCCGCATCCCACATGCCACAACTAGAAGGACCCACAATGAAGAATATACAACTATGTACTGGGGGGCTTTGGGGAGAAAAAGGAAAAAAAAAAAAGAATAGGGAAGAAAAGTAATATGATCCTCTTGGTAGATGCAGAAATAGACTTAATATAATTCAACATTCATGCATAATAAAAAACATTTTAACAAATCAGTAATAGAAGGGAGCTTCCTTAACCAGACACCACTGGCAAATTCCCATAACATCACACTTGATGAAATATTGAAAGCATTTTTTTTAAAGATGGGAACACAATATGTATGTTTGCTATCCCCATTTCTCTTCGACATTGTACAAAAAGTTTGAGCCAGAAGAGTAAAATAAGACAAAGAAATAAAATGTCTAAGGATCAGAAAGCAAGAAACAAAATAGCTATTATTTGCAGATGACATGATCGTGTATACTGAAAATTAAAGTGATCAACAAGGTAGAAACATACATTAATTTTTTAAAATAAATCAGTTGCATTCCTGTACATCAGAAACAAATGACCATTAACAAAAAAAAAGATGGTCATACCATAACATTCTATAGAGCAGTTTAATGACCCAGAGATACTTATGTCAACAGGGGTAAATCTGAAAATACGTAACATTGAATAAAGACAAGTTTCAGAAGGATACATTCGGTTCGATTCCACTCGTAGGTTAGGAATACATTCATATGTAGAAAAATTAGAGATGTGATAAATGCCAAATTCAGAACACTGGTTACTTTTAATTGTGAGGTAAGAGAAAGCAGTGGATGAGCATTACATGGGGTTTTTCACTGGTATCTGTAAGGTTTTATTTCTTAAGCTGGATTGTACGCACATATGTACAGTTCAAATTTGACAGTGTGTTGTGTTAGTTTTCTTCTCTCTTGTCGTCCTTTCCTTGGCAGGGGTGAGGGAATAATGGTCAGCGGCTGAAGTGTTTTGATTCTTATTTTGTTTTCTTCACCCTTCACGGACGTCCTTAGTGATCACCTCATCTAAAATTTTCCTCATGCCCCTCAAGTTTTCTCATCTACATTTTTCTCTTTTTAATGTTTATTACTATCCATCCTATGTATTTTACTTATTTATCTTGTTTATGGTCTTTCAAAGTATAAGCTTCAAGAGGGGTGGGGCTTTTGTTGGTTTTTTTGTTGTTGTTGTGCATATAGTATTCACAGCACTAAGTAAATGCCTGGCACATAGTAGGCTCTTGATAAATACCTGTTGCATAAATGAATATATGAACAATTGATTGAACAAAGGTTTATTTGAATAACAATATCATGTTCTTTGATATTTCTTTGTTTTATAACCTTAATCAACTTTTAAAATTGTAGCCGCATTAAAAAAAAAAAAAAAAACCTATATGCCAACTTCACACTTGTCATTTGCAATGGTGTTGGGAGTCCCAAGCCAGAGTTTGTTGAGACTCTGCTTGCTGTTGCTGTCATCGTAGAAGATCGCCCTGTGCTGATACATACAATTCCTTCTCATGGAAAACAATTAAAAGTACTGGGAATAACCAGAGTGTAGAATGAGTCTGGTTCCTAGTAATGTAGCTCCACAAAATAATCCACGTTTCTTATCTGTCACCTGAAAATCTGAATGAGTTTCATTATCTGATAAATCCCACTTTTTTTATAGCTATGACAATATAGACAAGGGACTGTTGAAAATGGACAGTAAACTACTGGCTTGGAGAGGGCCCATCTCGCCTTCACTGGGCGTTATTCCTCGCTGTCTGATTTGACTCCCGCTTCAAGGACAGGAATTCTAGGAGGTTTTATGGAGGGTTTGTAGTGGGATAAAAAAAATCCCAGACACTCTTGATGTTCAAGAAACACGTATTTTTTATTGTTGTGAGTGACTCATAAAAGGGTTTAAATGTGGATAGGTGTCAAAAATACAGCTTTAGATGTAGGCTATGCATAGATTCCTTTCCTTTCTTAGATAAGGAAGTAACTCTATCCTACTCTATTCTATCTAATGGCCAGAATGATGCTGTATTCTCTGTGTCTTTGATTACAAAATGATTTCCATTTATAACTATCATTTACATTCCGTATTTGAAGAAAAAGCCTATTCATGGCACTCATTTTCTCACTTCTGAGGCTTTTAGAAAGGAAAAATTATTTTTCATTTGTGGCCCATGAGTAAGAATCCATTACATATCATGTATAACAGTATAAAAAACTCCCATCTCACAAATGAATTCTGAGCCAGGCTGGGCGTAGGGGGATTTGAAAAAAATAGATATGAGGGAGAAGAGGGTAGGGAAGGCAAGGAGGGGGTATTAGATAGCAAGGCAGCACTTCTTTTCGCCCGTGTGCAACCGCAGGTAAGTTCATTCCAGAGAGATGGACAGAGAAGCGGAAGTTCTTTGTTACAAAGGCGTAAGGATAACTCATTTTATTCTTGGCCATCTATGATATAGTTCAGGCACATGAAGAGAATCAGAGCTAGATTTTACTTATTTATTTTTGAGGAAGATTAGCCCAGAGCTAACATCTGCCGCTAACCCTCCTCTTTTTGCTGAGGAAGACTGGCCCTGAGCTAACATCCATGCCCATCTTCCTCCACTTTATATGTGGGATGCCTGTCACAGCATGGCTTGCCAAGCGGTGTGTAAGTCCACATCTGGTATCCGAACCGGGGATCCCCGGGCCGCGGAAGCGGAACGTGCGAACTTAACCGCTGCCCCACCGGGCGGGCCCCTCAAGCTAGATTTTAAAGTTCAGGGTGGAAGTGGATGAGAAAATAGCAACCAGCCAGAGAGAGAGCCGTTGGATTAATATTAAGAGAAGGAGTCAGTGACTGTACAGGAATAGGGTTAGCATGACCGGGCTGTTCTTCTGGGTCTCCAGAAACTAAAATAACTACATCAGCAAAACAAAAATCAAGATGAAAACATTGGGTTATTGAAAGCTCACATAGAGACATGGACAAAGGGATAATATAACTATACTATACATAGGATAATTTAGCAGCTTAAATAAATGACTTCTTCAGTCACCCCAAGTTCTGTCTTCCTGGCTTCTCTCTGTCACTTTAACCAGTTCAGCCAGTTGTTCAGAGGTTTCGGCAGCTTGAAAGTAACTTCTTTAGTTGAAAGGTGCCAAGTCTCTGTAGATATACGCAACCAGGTCTTTCCTAACTGGTTTGGATGGAAGTATGACGAGTGGGAGCGGCAGCTGACCTTGCTCCAATGCCTTCGAGCCATCCTGGAACTCACAGGTTTGCTCTGGCTGTCATTCCCAGGTTATAAGGAGCACTGAACATCCAAGATCTAGACCCTTTCCGCATCTCCACAGGGGTGAGCTCTTCATGGAACAGCCACACATCTGAGCTTCCATTCACTTTCTTTCATCGCACAGCACCTCTGAGTCCTGGACCTTTCACATCAAGCCTATAGGACCCGCCCCAGAATGGGGCTATTCTTATTTCCAGGAGTTTTAGAGTTGTCAAATACTGATATTCTGTCCTTAGAGGAGCTGGAGTGGGAGAAAAGTAAGGGCTAGATTCCACTCAAATCATTTCTGAATTATCCAGAAATTCAAACTTCAAGCAACCAAACAAATTGGTTTTGGTGATTTATTCAAAGTAGTTTTGGGACAACTGGCTAGTAATCTGAAAAAAAGTCAGAGACTTACTTTATTGATGTAGTAGGCAGAATTCAAAATGTCCCGCATGATCTTTGCCCAGTGTTACTTTCATGATAGTGTTGTCTCATGTGGCACAGTTGACCTTAAGATAGGGACATTAGCATGAATTATTCAGATGGGCCCAGGGTAATCTCATGAGGCTTTAAAAGCAGAAGAGAAGTAGCAGAGGTCAAGTCAGAGAGATCTGAAGCTGCAGTAGATGCTTTGCTGTGGACTCTGAAGAAGGAAACGACCATATTGTAGAAAGGGCCATGTGACAGGAGAGGATGGGTGGCCTCTAGAAGCTGAGGCTGCCCCCTAGCTGAATAACAGCCAGGAACCAGGCACGTTAGATCTATCGTGCAAGGAGCTAGGTCCTGCCAAAGCTCTGAGTGAGTTTGGAACTGGATTCTACCCAGAACCACCAGAAAGAGATGCGCTCAGCCAATGCCTCAATTTTAACCCAGTGAGACTCAGAGCAGAGATTCTAGTCAGGCTGCGCTGGACTTCAGACCTACAGAACTGAGAGAGAATACATTTGTATTTTTTTAAGATGCTAACTTTGTGACAATTTGTTATGGCATGCAAACAATTCCTTACACCAAAATAAATTCCAGATGGATCAATAATGAATAAATGTGATTATAAAAAAGTTTAAAGTTTCTTTACAATAAATTATTATAAATAAGATCGAAATCAAAATACAAACAACAAACTGGGAAAAAATATTTGTAACACATTTGGGGAGCCAATGGGGTAATTAATCTAACGCTTCAAGAATGTACATAAATCAATTGTAAATTTTAAAGATTCTTAATGTCACCCATAATGAACTCAAATTAAAACCACGTGAATTATCACATTCTCGTTATCATATTAGCAAACATCGAAAGGTTTTGTTCAGGGTGTGAAAGAACAAGCATTTTCCTTTAATATTATTTGTGACAGAAATCGTTTGCTCCTTTGAAGAGCAATTTGACAACATCTATCAAAATTTAAAATGCACATACCTTGAATAACTCTACTTTTTCAAATTTATCCTAAAGATACAACTCATAAATATGTACAAAGACATCTATACAGGGCCACTATCACTTATTTAAAATGCTTAGTGCTGAACGTGCTTCAGAACTTAAAGTTACTTGGGTTTTAGAAGGATAAATTGGTGCATACAATACAATATTTTTTGTAACAACTCTCGTGGGAGCTGGGATAACAACCTGTAATTGAACCCGGTAATATGTCAGCGAAAAGATATATGAATTCACATTAAGTATATAAAGGCTATAAATAGCCTCACATGGGTTCAGCTATAGTTTAGCTGCCAAATGAGCGTGCCAAAAATTTGAAAAGACGTTCAGTTTTTTAAGCTGTTTGGGCTTTGGAACTGCAGATAAGGGATTTCAGACAAGAACATTCAATGCAGCATTTTTTTTTTCCCCTGTAGCAGCAAAAGAGCAGAAAGAACTTAAACATCTTTTTCCAGCCTCTTGGGTACTAGATAAAAGATTATGTCATATCCATAAAATGTAATAAAAAGTATTCAAAGTAATAAAAGTATTAAAAAGAATGAAGTAAGAAAAAGAATATGAGTAGGTATATATGGATTGATGTAGTTAAGTGAATAAAAACAAGATGCTGTGGACTGTGTATATTTTGCTTTCATTTGGTAGTATACACACACACACATACATACACACAGAATCTCAGGAAAGACCTCTAAGAAACCTGGGTTTTGTGACAGTGACTGGTTGTTCTGGGAAGATGAACTAGACAAGAGGAGTGGTACACGGGCTTTTCTTGGCATTCCTCTTGTACTGAATTGTAGTTTATCTACTTTATTTTACTTTTAGTTGTCAGCATGTGTTACTCAAAAAGAAAAAAAATCTCTAGCATGTTAAATGGTTGGTTCAGATTTAGTTCTGTCTGCAGGCCGCCTACATTGAAGTTGCCACCTCCCCTGATGGCAGATGTTTGGGAAGGTGGCCCTGAGAAGCAGAGAAAAAGAGACCCAGAGAAGTCGATTGAAATATTTAATAGAGGCTTAGTTTTGAGTGTAGGTAGTTGAAGTGGATGACCTCTTCTACACCATAAAATTATATATATTGTGATGGTACATACAATTTCTTATCAAAATCCAGCTTATTTTCCACTGCAGCCTGTAAAGAAAGAAATCAAGACAAATGAGGAGTTTTCTCAAAGATGACTGCAATTAGACGTGCAATGGCAATGGAGCGAAAGAAGTGGAGATGAGAGATTGGAATGTGAACTCACAAATGACACAGTGGCTCGATTCTTTTACATTCAAAATGAAGCGAAAGAACAAGTGGGATGATGATTCAAAATTTTACTTCCTAGCAAAAGAACTCCCTAGAAACAGCTCGAGCCTATGGCGGAGGATGTGCATGGAAGTGATGAGGGCACTGCGTGGAACGATGTGGAGTCCGGGGCCACAGGTGGCAGGTTCCGGCCCCTGCAGGGGGTCTGACCCAGGCGGGCTGTTGGAGGGTGGAAGGCTCCTCGCCGGCGGTTCCGGCCCCGCATGCTTCGGTGCGGCGGGGTCGAAGGACCGAGCCGCGGGTGGGACCGCAGAGTTAGTCGCGGGTAGAAATTAACTATTTGGGAAACTGCGTCTGTGCTGCTGCTTCTGCTGCTGCTGGGTACTCTGTTTTTGTGCCCAGCACGCTGAGGAAGGTGCTTTTGGCCACCAGGCGAGCAGGTGAGCGCCTCCCTGCGGACCCCAACGGAAGCGCCGACAGAGTAGAGGATCCACGGAGGAGGGCGCAGTCGCTGCATCCTCTGCCCGGGCTGAGACCCAGCCTCATTCAGGTCGCCTGCTCTCACCGCGCCCAGCCCAGGGGAACTCAGGGAATGCAAAATTGAATCAAGCCAGACTCCAGAAACAGGAGTCCCGTCGACATACAGATCCAAGAAGTAACCATCCAGTGTGATGGGCAAGAGCAGCCCGCCGTCCCTGACGCCCTGGCAGCCGCCGGTCCTGACCCACGCGGCCACGTATTGGTTTCCTGTTGTTTGATATGTGTACAGCTTCTCTCCCAAGTAGATCTAATGATCAAGCGGAATAGGAACTGGGGGAGCGTAAATGGATTTTGCCCTCTCAGCGCTTGTGCTGAGCACCTGGGAGCATCTGTCAATTCTTATTCAATAACTAACCGATTGAAGGGAAGAATCATTTCCCTTTTGAGCGCGGGAAAGATGGAAGACAACCAGAACGCTCAGCGCCTCCTCTTGGTGGCTCTGTTTCCGATGTTTCACTTATTTGCCTTTCCAGTGCAGGGGCATGAAAAGAAATGGTTGTAGACATTAATCAATCCATTTTGCTGATTTGGGAATCTGCGTTTATAGTTTAGCTGATGCTAGCTTTGAAGGTCTCAATTAAAATTACACAGCACTGATCATATTTGCCTACACTCTCTATTAACTGAAACAGCTTTTTAGGTACCTGAGTGCATCTTTGCCATACCCAGTGCATCCTTACCCTTTTCCTTCTCCTCAACCTCCCTAACAAGTGCTATAATAGGGCCTTCCACCCAGCAGTGACTAATAATGCACACAGGTCAAGATAGAGCCTTGTTATAAAACTTTGTTAAATAACATAACCATATACTGGGCACTACTCTAGGTATATTATATATGTTTTCATGTAATCTTCACGCTAGGGGTAGGCACCATTATTATCCTCATTTTACAGATGAGGCAAAGAGATTAACTTGCCCAAGGTACAGAGCTAGCAAGCAGTAGAATCAGGACTCAAGCCCAGCCAGTCTAGTTCCAGATTCTGTACTCATAACTACTGAGCTAAATTGTCACTGACAAGACCACAATATGTGCAGTCTCTCTCTCTCTGAGTGTGTGTGTGTGTGTGAATGTATATAAAAATACAACAAGGCTTAATCTTTCAGTGAAGGAAGAATACACAATGAAGGTGTTGGATTCTGTGTTTACAGGGACAGCTGCTTACGGGTATGTTTCACTATGTGCTTTGGAGCACGTTTAAACATTCTGTCACCAAGTGGAAGGGAGATGGTGAAGACACATTCAATGAGAGGTCATGGTTATCGTCTTTTACATACATGGTCCTGTTGGCTTCCTCTGAACACCTGTCTTCCTTCCTCTGAACACCTGTGTCTTGAGTGTCCTACTTTTCCCAGTTTCTCCTTCCTGCTCTCTATTTTGTATTTCCTCCATTCTTCCTCCTAAAATTCCAATTTGTTCGAGGAAAAGAGCCTCACAAAGCCAGCACATACTTAATTACTCAAACTCCCCTTTTTATATTAGTTGTTTGCTCATACTGACTGGCGAAAAATGAATTCATTAAGGCATTCATGCCAAAAATATTTGGTGTTTGCTCCTGTGTTGATTACACATTACCATGATATTGTCCTTGCCCCTGAAGGACTTGAAAACTGGGTGAGGAAATAAAAAGTGTGTAAAATGGTTAATGAAGCTGCTCTCTTTAACACTTGCTATTGATGATTTTAATCACCCTCAGATGTCAGTTGCATAGGAAGTGCAGCATGATAACTTGGCACAAGATAAACTCGATAGGGAAATGGAAAGGACAACACTCATTGATTGCCGGTACTCTGAGTAAGTGGCTGTTAGAATATGGGCTCGCTCCTCCTTTTCATTAAATGATCTTCGAGTTGTTTTTTTTTTTTTTTTTTAAATCTCTCCTTGGGCTCCTGATTGGAGCCAAAATGGTCAAAGTCAGTTTTCTGGACCTGAGAGAAATGTCCCTAGCTGACACCATCTCAAAGTGAGGGTGTCAAAGTTAAAGGGTGTGGGAGTTGAAGCGGAAAGATTGTAAAGATTGTGATGAGTCATGGAATCTCCCCTGGGTAGGGGAGGAAGTGGGGATGTGGGGAGTGGGAGCGTGGAAAGGTGGTGCCATAAATAGATTGATTAGAAGTCTGGAAGGGTCTTCCCTTCAGGGGATGTCCCTTCAACAAGAGATTGTACATTTATTTGGATAAAAAGCTAACTGTTTAGGAGCAGAGAAAACCTGATGATACTGAATAGCAATCCCTTTGGCTATCTTCTTTTGAAAAGGACAATGTTTTCTCCTTTTTGGGGGGACGTCTAGCTGTACCTAACAATATCATGTTCGTGTTTCACTTACAGGTGTCAGAGAGTAGACACTGTGTATCTAAATGCTGCAATCTTGCTTAACCCTCCGCGGAATATGAGAGCATTTTTCTCCAGCCTTTTTTCAAGGGAACATCTATATTCTAGACGTATTTGTTAGAGTGAAAGTCTTTGTTTTTCTGCCTAGTTTTGTCTTTGATGTATGAAAGTGTGGTGGCAAAATGAGAGGGGATGTGGACTAGGATAAATAAGTAGGAATAGGTATTACTGTAATTTTATGAAAGGAAAACTTCTATTATGAGAAATGCTGCTAGGCACGGATGTTTTAACGGGACTCAAAGTCTCCAGGACACTGCAAAAATTGGATCGTTTTTCAGGATGGAATAGTAAATTAGTAATTCTTGGAATGAATGAATGTGTCAGTGTCTTCCTTCTTTAAAAAAAATCAGATGAAAATCTCCTTATGACCTCATTTCCCCGAGCAACTTGCTACTCTGTTTGGGTTTTTGTTCTTTTGTTTTGTACTGGTTTTGCTTTTCTTTGTAGCAAAACTCAGAAGACCTGTCTTTAGTCTTCGTCTCCAGCGCCTCTGCTCCCTTCCTCTCCTGGATCCTCTTCAATCAGACTTTCCCTCTCGCCCCTCTACCAAACACTGCTTATCACTGACAACACTGGCCTTCATTGCTGCCTTCATTGGTCCTCATCTTACTTGACCCATCGGTAGCATTTGACACAGCCAATCGCTTCCACCCTATTGAAATGCTTTCCTCCCTTAGCTTCCAGGACACCACACTTTCCTGATTTTTCTTCTGTCTCGCCAGTTACTCCTTCTCAAGTTCGTTTCCTCCTTGACATCTAAATGTTGGAGTTCTCTAGGGGGCAGTTCTTAGTCTTTGTTCTTTACATACACCTCCACATCCACACTGCTCTTTTCTCCACTCCGTGGCTAGAGACGCTGACGTTACAAGTGATCTACCGGATTCCCCTGCCATCTGGCTTTCAAGTGGTTTTGGCCACTGGAAGGAGAAGGTAGAGACGGCTAGATGGGAGAAAAGGGAGATTGGAGTATTTACGTCCTTGGATCCCCCTCTGCTGGGCCAAATTGTGAAGAGGCTGTGTTCCTCTGCAGGCCACAGCTTCAGCTAGGCGCCCTTTTTTTTTTTTTAAAGATTTTATTTTTCCTTTTTCTCCCCAAAGCCCCCCGGTACATAGTTGCATATTCTTCGTTGTGGGTCCTTCTAGTTGTGGCATGTGGGACGCTGCCTCAGCGTGGTTTGATGAGCAGTGCCATGTCCGCGCCCAGGATTCGAACCAAGGAAACACTGGGCCGTCTGCAGCAGAGCGCGCGAACTTAACCACTCGGCCATGGGGCCAGCCCCCTAGGCGCCCTTTTATAGCTGTAACTACGGCTACGGCTCTCTCTGGACTTTGTGTCTGCTCTCTCTTATTGACTTTCACTTAGAAAATTCCAAGGGTTTTAGGAGCTCTGCGCCAGGAACAAGGGATGAAGACCAAATATATATTTCTTATTATAAATCACAACATGATGTTAACATATCTAAAAGTGAGCTAGTTTTCAAAATACAGTTGTTGGTTGTTTGTCCTCAGATTCGAGAGCTGGAACCTCTTCTTTGTCACCATGACCATCCACCTCAGCTGGACATCATCCTGCAGTGCCTTGAAATCTAATTTTAACCTTGAGGACATCCAGCACAGCAAAAGCCAGGACACTTACAGCTCTTCCGAATATGCCACTGACTTTCTGAGTGTGGCTTTCAACAGGAACTTCAACCAGCAGGTGGGGCCTGTCTCAGTGACATGGAAATAGCAAGGAAAGAGTCTCTTTATGACTGTTTAATTCTTGATTATAAGGTTGACCACCAAAATAATTGCCGTAGTTTCAGAAAGTACATTACAGCCACTGGAGTTCGATTGCTGTGAGGACAAGATAGGACGCCAAGTGTTGCCAGTTGGCATGAAGGAAGATTTTAGAGCTGTGAATATGAGTTCATGGTTCTCTACTTCTGTGGAGCTCCTTCTCATGCATTCTGAAGCTCTCTGGGATATCTCATTTATCTAATGAATGATAACAAAGCAATAGCCATCTGCTATGGCACTGTACTGGGCTCTTTACGTGTATTATCTCATAGGCTTGTGAGGCAGCTATGATATCGCCATATTCCAGAGGAAGGTGACTAGGGTACAGAGAGGACAGTGCCCACCTCAGGTCACATTTTGGGGTCTGAGGTATAAATGAATCCCTACTACACTGTCCCTTTCAGGTCATGCACTATTTGAGCAACATATATACAGGGATTACCAGATTAGCTTTATTTCTGGCAAAACTGGACCTGCGGCTAAAATTAGATTTTTCTTAGTCCCTTTTCTGTGAATTAACGTTACCCTGCATGGATGGATGACTTCAACCTTCCCTCTGGTGGCAGAGTCTGCTCTACTGAATGGAGGCGGGAAAGAGAAGAGGATTAGACGCTGCTTGTGGGAAGCCAGCTCTGAAAGAGCCGAGCCACACACGCTCATTCCTTTTGCTTAATCTCAACTGTAAGTCACCCCTTTTTCCATGGGGGGTCAGCAAGAGATGTCAGGAGGCATGGAAGCTTCTGAGCAATGTCATGGAGCCACATGTCATGGAGCCTTTGGAAACTTCGGCTGTGTACATGTGAGAGAAAAGAGTGACAAAAGCAATAATGTAATATTATAAAAATAGTTTTGACTTCATAGACCCCCTGAGTGAGTTTCCCAGATCACACTTTAAGAACCATTGTTCTGGGGGCTGTCCCCGTGGCCGAGTGGTTAAGTTCGCGCGCTCCACTGCCAGCGGCCCAGTGTTTCGTTGGTTCGAATCCTGGGCGCGGACATGGCACTGCTCATCAAACCACACTGAGGCAGCGTCCCACATGCCACAACTAGAAGGATCCACAACAAAGAATATACAACTATGTACTGGGGGGCTTTGGGGAGAAAAAGGAAAAAAATAAAGTGTTTAAAAAAAAAAAAGAACCATTGTTCTAATGCCAACTACTGCTTTTTTGTGTTTCCTCTAGGTTCATCAGGTAAACTTTTGCTCCCAGAAAGCTCTGAAAGGGCTCAGAGCAGTTCATTATAAAATTAACTCTAAAGTCACACTATACCCAAAATAAAAGTTCACTCTCCATTCTCTTTTCTAGTTCTCTAATTATCTGTTCCGTTGTTCAATATAGCTCTCTGGAGATTAAGCAATGAGCTTAAATGACAACAGAAATACACAGTATGAGTATTATACAAAATCTCTAAATTTGAACTGTATGCATATCATCCCATTTTTAAATTTCCAGGGAAACATTGAAGTCCAAAGATTAAACCTCCTTTCTCTTATAAGTTATAGTCACAATCTGTCCAAGTCCTCAAATCTCCCTTCTCCATTTTCTTTGTCTGTCCATGTTAGCCATCTCACTCAGATGTTTAGGGTGAGTAGGGCTCTCTCCAGCATCCGTAACCTGGGTTGCCTCTTACTGGAATAAGCAATGTTCCCTTAGAACTCTGTGGTTGAGTTAATCCAATCCTGCTCTTTCCTGGTCCTCTGGTTAAGGATCTATAGTGTGAATAGGAGTTCTACCCTCATACTCCAGCTACCCAGACTTCAACCTATGGAAGGAATCTCCCATCACGAGGCTCACTGAGGCACATGGACCATATTTGGAAGAAAAATGCATCTAAGCATATTTTTTGTCAGAGAGTAGCATTTGAAGCATTTCTTCTTGCAAATTTAAAACATTTATAATAATGGCCAATCACCAGGCCTTTGCTTTAAATTCCCTTTTTTTCTTCTGTGCCTATGTAAAACTTTTTCCTTTCCTTTTCCCCTTAAGTGCTGTGTCCCCAGCTACATTGCTACACCAGGCCCCGTCTGGTGACACATTTGTGGCAGGTGTGTCCCAGGCCCACAGCTCATAGCCTGGCCTTCTCTACATCCTGAACTCTTGCTCTTTCTGTAGATTTCTCCATCCCAACAAGGTTAAGACATTTTTAGCCGGATGCCGCTATGGCCTCTTGCTCTGGAATTTCTTTAGACCTGTGAAAACATAATCCTGGGGAGAGTCTCCCCTTGTCATAGATTTATCTCAGCTAGAGAATTTTCCTCTGAATTGCTATTAGTGCTTCCAGAGTCTGGCTTCAGGGGACCCAGCGAAGGCCAACTCTTGTCTGCCGTGCATTCCCTAGACTTTACCCTTTCTCATTGTTTGCATGTTGGAAGCTTTGAATAATTTATGCTAGTAGGTTTATACTTCCTCTGAGGGTTTACTGCTCCTGGGCAGCTCTGCTGAGCTTTTAAAATTTTAGCCTGTTTCCCAATTTTGTCCCTTTCCTTCTCTACCACATGTAGAACTAACACTATTTGTTAGGATCTCAGTATCTTATTTCATCTTTTTCTTCTGTTTGCTTTCAGGCGCAAATATTTGTTTTCTTAACATGCTTCTCTAGATTTTATCTTATGGGGTCCCTTCTAGTAAGAGATATAAAAGCAATGAGGAGTGGATCTGCCAGAAGCCACCACCTGTTCGAACTAATCACTCCACCTTCATATCTCCGAGTTGGATCTTTCCAGCATCTCACCAGTCCTGGACCAGTCTGTTAGCTTCCATGCCTCCTCTTTAGTTCCATCCTCCTTGTACTTTCCTAAGCATGTTCCTTCAAGGTACATGCTGTAGTGACATCCCCATGTTCATTACTGTAACCTTAAAATTTGCTTATTAATGCTTTAATTTTTTTATGCTGATCTTTCTTTCAGATCTATCTCCATCTTATGTAATCATCTAGCGCTGAGGTTCCTCAGTCTTTGAGGGATAGTTCTCCTAAAAGCACACACGGTAGACTCTCTGTAGCTTGAAGGATGGTGTGTGTGTGGGGACGGGTGACTGCAGTGTCCCTCTCTTCCTCTGGTCAGTTTCTTTGATTCCAGTCACCTGTGCTTAGCCTGTAAAAACTGAGATAGTGCTGGGTGAGGTCAGAAAATATTATCCATTCTCTGTTCTTGAGGGGATCTTGGGTTTTACTTAAGCCATGATTGCCAAGAGAGGTTTGAGACTGTTTTCCATAAAGGCGGAATAAGTTAATGAGAGAATATTCCTTTCGGAAGAATCTGTGACTTTCTTCATCAGAGAAGACCTGGGAAAGAACTCTATCAGAAAATTCCTGGGGCCGGCCCTCTGGCCGATTGGTTAAGTTTGCACACTCTCCTTTGGTGGCCCAGGGTGTCTACAGCTCAGATCCTGGAGGCGGACCCAGCACCGCTCATCAAGCCATGATGAGGTGGTGTCTCATATAGCTGAACCAGAAGGACCTACAACTAGAATATACAACTAAGTACTGGGGGGCTTTGGGGAGGAGAAGAAAAAAAAAAGAAAATTCCTTTCAAAGGACTATGCTATTGGTATTTGTTGGATTTCATAGAAGCAAAATAACAGATTTCAATAGCTCACATACGTCTTATAGAAAGTCTCAGAATTACCTGCCTTCTTTTTTCTGAATTAAACTTATGGTGGTATTATAATGAGGAGCCCATGAAGCTATGACTTCCTGCCAAGTTATTTTTCATCTAATATTGATTTATGTGTTGGAGGCTCTGAGTTTTAGTTCAGAGATTTCCCCAGCTAGGGACTTAGTGTTAGTTCTAAAAATAAGATAGAAACACAGCTCTCTCAGCTCTTCTAAGCTCTCTTTGAGATAGAACTCATTACTCTTTTAGGGGGAAGTTCTGGGTCAATGTTTATAAAATGCTTAGAACAGTATCTGGCATAGATAGCTACTGCTGTATTAGAGTTTATTAACATAAATAAACAATACGTAAATAATGAGTTGCCAAAGGTCCTGATGTTGAGCCTAAGATTATTCACCTGACCTTCTCCAGAGGATGCTGTGAGCATCTTATTTAACCACAAAGGAACTGGATAGGAAATCTGCTTTAGGACTAACAGACTTTTGTACTGCTGACTGGGGGAAGGAAGACAGTAAGCTTCTTTTATTTTGGGCACAGGCCAAACATGGACTATCTCACTGACATTGGTATTTTCAATTCTTTACTTAAATGAATAAAATTAAGATTAAAAAAATTTATTAAAAATAATTATTATACGATTATATGTGATAATTATCACTATATAGCATAATTATTATAATAATTATCTACCATATAATTATTAAATTATACAACATATTATTATACTAATTGTTATTAAAAATCAATTAAAAATAAGATTTAAATCAATTAAAATTAAGATTACAAATGATAAATATGTTTAAAAATAAATTATCGATAATTAAGATAAATCACCCAAAATTAAACTAGATAAAATAGTGGAGCAATTCTGCTGTGGATAACAAATCACTAAAGATCAAGCTAGGACTTTATATGGAACAAAATAGCGAAAAGCCAACATAAGTCCGCATAGACTGAGATTTTCATTATTGGGGCAGAATTTACTAGAGTGATGGGACCCAGACTATGTGTATCATTTGGAGGCTTCTCTGGTGCTGAAAGCGCCCATCTCAAGCTACAGCTGATGGCTATTACATCTCAGGGAACACTGCCCCACCTCCAACTATTCTTAGGTAAAGGTACAAGATAGCTATGAATGTTTTTATACTATGAGTTTCTGGGGAGTAGAGGCTTTCTTTTATATTCCAGGCTCCTTTCACAGAGTGGGCACATGGTGCATGGTTATTAATCTAAAGAGCTCTCCAGTTTCGAGGAAAATTAGGAGAATATTTGCTTAGGATGGTATCTTGCAGATGATGGCAATTTAGTACATGTCTGATGACTCAAGATCCACCTCTCTCTGTGTCCTCAGGGCCTCTTTTCCAATGTGGTGTGTCCAGGGGCGGTGATGACCAGCCTGATATCTGGAATTCTGCCTCCTTTCTTCTAGATGCTGCTCATGCCCGTCACACTGTTGGTGAGTAAGAAATATGTCTTAATTATAAAAATACATTCACTTTGCATTGTAGAAGATGAATTTCAGGTTTGGGAAATGAAAATAGCAGATGTCTATGTAAATGGAAAGTTTTTTGAAATTTATTAGTTTTTCACTTTGACTTTATTGTATCAATTCCAGAGGGTACAGCCTGGAAGCTTTTATTCGACAATCTTGTTCAGCCCACATGGTATTTTCGAGGCAGTATACCTCAGTGAGCACCACAAGGTGCAATGAAAGCATCTAGGCGCTTACATCTTACACAAGGTAGGCCTGCTTCCCTCAGGGCTGCTTGGCCCTGAGAAGCATGTAAATGCAGGAACCTGGGAACATCAACTGGGAAAGTATTTCCCAAGTGTATTCTGTAGGAATGTAGCTCTGCTGCAAGATGCTAGTTGTTAACAGGAAAGAATGGGAGGAGAGGAGAGGAGAGGGAAAGAAGAAGGAAGGAAGGAAGGAAGGAAGTCAGGAAGGAAGGAAGTCAGGAGGGTAGAAGGAAGACAGAAAGTAAGAAAAAAGAAAAGTTTCCATGCGAATATGTTTCTTTACTGTGGAACTTCTCAAGATCTTTGTATGCTGATACCTTGTTACCATTGCCCCTCACCCACCCTAGGATGGGGATAGAGGATGCAGCGTATCCCAAATGTACTTAAACACAGAGCTCTTCTTTGAGAGCATCTTGTGGTAAGAGTGCTCTATGAATACACTTTGAGAACTGTTGTCTATCCCTTAACAGAAACCAGAAGATGAAGGCTTCTCCATGTCTTTATTGTTGTTACGATGTTCCTCGTTTCTAAGCATCTAATGACGCTTAGAAAAAAGATTGGAAAGAAATGAGAATGTTGTCTCTGTAGGACTATGTATATTTTGTTAGCCCCCTGTAACATTTTTTGTACTTTCTAAAAATCTACAGTTAACATACATTATTCAACCATAAAATAATTAAATAAAACTTATGTCTTTATGATCCTGGCTAAAGTACAAAAATATTGCAAGTTGTTAATGAGTGACTTATCTTCCTTCCTTTGCTCAGCTCTGCCTTTTTGTGAATTCCTTCATGAAGACAGTTGACAAAGGAGCAGATGTGTTGGTAAGTGCTAGGGCCTCAGAATCCTTCTCAACATAGTCAGCCAAAAGCAGCTACTCTCAGGGCCCATGAGAAAGAAGCCTATTTGCCAAATCTTCCTTGTGTCACATGAGAAGGTCACAGTCTGTTGTACTTGCATGTTGATGTGTCTGCAGCCCACTGCCTCTCTGTGAGCAGCTCCAGGCCCTCATCTGGCACAAGGTAAGCGTTAGCTCTTCTCTTTGTATCTCCAGCACCTAGCCCAGGGGTTCCTACTAGGTATTTCATAAATATTATTGGGTTAAAACGAAGTAAAGGATTTAATAAAAGGGGAATTTGTGATCAGAGTGAGAAATCTTAAACTGATTTTCCTATAATGCTTTCTCTCTTTTTGAAAATCTCCAGGAACACTAATAAGCAAGCTATTGAGGGCACTCACTTTCTCCACGGGAGACAAGTCAAGATGCTCATGCTACAGCTGCCGGGGCTAGATAGAAAACACCATCCCTAGGAACCCCTCCCCCCTCACACACACACTGCAGGGACCTTAATTCTTGAAAAGGAAACACAATTTAAATAGAGAAACAATGAGAGTCAAACAAGACGTTCTGTCCTTGGGTTTGGAACTGTTGGTGCAGATGGCCAGTATTCTAGCAAAGCAGGAAGGGACATCAGCTGGGAAAGGCTTCGTGCATTAAATGGGACTTAAGTGGGGATAAAGGGATTCCAACATAATCTAAATTTGTAGTTGATGTGATCTTTCTCTGATTTCTTATGATTTGGGCAATAGGAGACTATCACCCAAGGCTTCCTTTTAATTCTAACATGATATTGGTTTGTTCATAGGTGAAGACGTGAAAAAAATGTATACATATGTGTGTATCACACAATATACACACTCAGATACACCTTGTTTCATCACTTCTAAAATTTATGTTTTCATATTTTAACTTCTTTGAAATTATGATGCATTTTACAGTCAGTAGCATGTCATAGTTTAATTGGCAGCATTTTTTTGCTAGTACCTAAAGTGTCGCATCTCATAAAATATGACATCCTGCATCAGAGGGAATATGGTAATGAATATTTATGTGTCTATTTACATGGATTTAAATGTACTTGCTTGTGCGTATGTATGTCTACCCTCACATCAGTGTTTGAGCTTGTATTAGAGATGTGGTTCGTGGTCCTGCTCAGTGATTTGGACAGGATGAGCTGCTTTCTGTCTAACCTGGGTTTGGATGTATCTGCTCTCCAACTCCTTTTGGCAAACAACACTAATAATAATTCTATTCCAATCGATGTCTATGAAAAGTATTGAATTAATTATGGTTGAGGGTTCTGTTTAGATCCATGTGTTAGCATTCCATTTTCAAGGTCCCAGGAGGTTAGGGATCCATAGCTTGCGTTGACACTGGGTGTGCCAGTTATACTCCATAGAGCTTGAGGGAAGGAGGCAGCTGTAATGGGATTTTTTTCCTTTAAATAATTGATGACAGTGCTCATCAGTTTGTCCCACTTCCTTCCTCTGGCTTGCTTTCTAGGTATAAGCAATCACTGGAGAAATGACAAATGGGAGAAAATGGGATTTGTCAGGTTGTTCAACGTTAGGTACTAGGTGAACGGGGCTGGAGCCTCCCTTGGCGTGGGGAGGTGAGAGTCCTGCATAGCCCCATTTCCTTTCCAGCTATGGCTGTTTTGCCAACAGCTTGAGTCTCCAAATCCACTCACCAAATGTCATAGCATTACGACAGGCCTTGGAAACTACTCTACAAATCCTCCAAAGTATGCTATTTTAACGTTGTTTAACGAAAACTTTGAGCAGCGAGGCCCCTGCCTTCTCTGCAGAACTTTCCAGCTCCTTCCTGGCCACTCTCTTTCTCTCTCTAAGCTCCAGCCACACCGCTCTTTTCTCAGGACCCCCAAGCCCTCACGCTTCTTCTTGCTTAAGGGCCTGTGCTCAGCTTCATCTTCCTTCCAGGAACTCTCTGCCTCACCCCCTTTCACCTTGCTGCCTTCTCCTTACCCATCAGGTCTCAGCTTAACCAGCGGGCCCTTGCAGAAGCCTGCCTTCTCTCTACAGACTAGGTCAGCCCCCTTGGTTTAGGCTTTCCTAGCACCTTTACTTCTTTCTAACACTCATCATAATTGTGATTGAAAATTAATTGAGTAATTACGTTCTTATTGTTTGACTTCCCTGCTGGAGTAAATGGTCCAAGGGGGAGGGTTATATATGCATGTTTTCTGTGTTCCCAACATCTATGATAGGAACTTTAGATACTAGAGTAGACAATAAACACGCGTTGAACGAATTGCCAAATAAAGAACTCGGATGAACTGAAAGTAGTTTTCCGTGAAGAGATTAACTACTTTTTAAGTCATCCTAAGGCCACTCTCCCTTTGACCATTACGAGCTATAACAGTTTGTCATAAACACTGTTGTTTTGAAGACACTAAGGATGCAGCACAGAGACAAAGTCTTCTTAGACTCAGAACAGCAAAAAAAAGTTCGATGATAAGAAAACTCATTGTTAACCTACAAAAACAGTGTATTTTATCTTGGTCACGTTCAAGGCTTACTTCAGTTAAGCGTCCTCATTTTTTGGCGCTTTTAAGAGTATATGATGAGGTCATCGAGGGGAAGTTGGGAGGAGAGAGAGAGTGGTGTGTTTTTCTGACAAACACCAGTCTATGCGATGTCTTTGCTGGCTTGGATTCACAGGCAGAAACAAACAGCCTGGCAGCTGGCTGTCCACGCGCTCATCATGCCTTGTTTTTTGTTCTCTGTAATAAAAGGACAGCACGTATCACATAATGGTACTCACTAGAGATATATGTTGGATTAATGAATGAATGAATGAATGAATGGATGAATGAATTCTCAAGCACTAGGACATTGGATGTTTTATCCCGTAGCTGGCAACCACCACATTGCAAATATTATCTTAACTGTGTATTGGAAAAGTCAGGCCCCCTAATTACATTAAAACTGATAAAATAACAAGGAGAGAAAATGAGGAAGAGAGAGATTGATTCTTGGGAGAAAGAGAACGATTTGATTAAAGCCACAGCATGGATGAGGTCTCAAAACTCCAGGCAGGGAGTACCTCCTGACAATGAGGGCGAAGTTTTGTGTCCTTTGTGTGTCCTGTGCCTCAGACACATTATGATATATTGCTCTCAATCTTTTCTTGTTGACAATCTCTATTGGACTCCTAGTCACTAACTAATTCTCTTGCCTCAAAATTTTCTCTCATTCTTAATCTTTGCCTGGAAGATCAAGAGGAGAACTAACACAATTTTCCCCACTCCTAATTTACTTTCTATGATTCCCGTCAAGACGGCATCTTATGCACAAGCTTATTCAGCAGCTCCAAGTTAGCTTAGCCTCCAGCAGTCTTCAGATTTTTGGTTGCCTCAGCTTTCCCAGGGTGAGCTGAGGACGATGCTCCTCATGTGTTCCCAGTCCTGGGAAATGGCATCATGTTTCTTGCAGATGTCCAAGCCAGGAACCTGAGCCCATCTCAGAATGCCATCGCACCTTCTCCCTTCAGACCTACTCAGTGACCAGGTCCTCATTTGCCTCTGAGACATTTTTCAAATCTACTCCTCCTCTTTATCTCCATTATCCTCCCTCAGTTAGTCCCTCAACCTCTCTCATATTGACCATGCCTCCGGTTTTATCCCGATTCTGGTCCTGTCCCCATACACCCCTTCTCTCTATTGTGGCCAGAAGATATATCTAAAATGTGAATGCGGCTACAAACTTTCTTTCCTTAAAAGCCCTGAAGTAGCCAGACCCAGACAAAGCCCAAACTCCTTAGCATGGCATGTCAGTAGATCTGTTCATTTTATGCCTGTTGTACCAGCTTATTTATTAGTAACATTCCTTTTCACTCTCAGAAGTGTTCCAATTTGGATGGTAAATTATATAGTCACCCTGAATATAAAGCCTTTTATGAAAATCTGACTTCTACCTACTTCTCCAGCTCTATCTTCTGCTCATCACTTCCTGTGCTTCCTCCTTAGCCTGGAGCAAGATGACTGTAGCAGTTCAGAGAATCACAGACAGATGTGACAGTGTGTAACGGATGAAGGCAATTATTTTCTCTCCGTTGATTTCTTGGGAATGAGGATACCTCTCCAAGAAGCCCTCGGTTCACTTCTCAAGTCTAATTGTCAAGGACTGAGTCACATGCCCTTTCCTGAATGAGTTACTGGCAGGCAGAATAGAATTACTGTGATTGGTTTTGCTTGATCATTTGGGGGTGGAATAGATGTTAGGGAATAGACAACAATTGTGACTGCAAAATCAATCTTAATTGAATTTGTCTTCGAGTCTGTTTATCCCACTAGACAGCAAAATCCTTGAGATCGGGGCCTTGCTGGAGCCCCTAGCACAGTGCTTGACATTTGCCATTTTTGTCGTTATTGAACTTTCGGATGGAAGTAAGCAAGGTGGTATAATGTAGTGGGGAGAACAGGTGCTTTGGATCTAGAGAAACAGGCTTGATCCCAACACCCTACTTGGCACCTCTGTAGGATCCAGCTGGACTTCTGAAGTTCGCATCTCTAAACTTGAGATTTCTCATCTGTCAAATGAAGCAAAGATTACCTCCTGAGAGTGCATGTAACCTATATAAAGCGGCTGAACAGCCACAAATATTTCCCCACCCTCTTACCATTTCTGTCATTTTACCCTAAGAACTTTTTTGAGTAAGGCTGTTGCCACTTTTGTGTGTGTATGCGTGTGCATGTGGGAATACCTATAAGGAGAATATCCTCTAAGAAAAATGTCATTCCTTCTATTGCCATTTGGAATTTGTAAGATCTTTGCTGAATATTTGACCTATATGAGATAAAAAGCTTATCTTACTCTAGTTTTAATTCTAAGTCAGTGTTTCAGAAGTATGCTTAGTGAATTGATTTATGGGCTCTGAAGATGATTTATGGACACAGTTTCGTGGTCGTATCATTTAGGGGAATTCAACATGACATAATTCCCCCCTAGACATTCATCATAACCTAAGCATATTAAAGACTTAGAGAGGTTCCATGGTAGAGAAATTTGTTTTCATTGTTTAACTCAGGTTATCCCAAATTTATTTTAACCCAGAGTCCTTTTTTCCTATAGCACTTAGCAACATCTTTTGGAATACCCTTTGGGAAATTATATTAGTCTATTAAATAATATCCCAACTCTCAAGATCACTTGCTTGGACCTGCCATCTTTGCCACTAGGAGAGTCATTGGTTTACACAGAGTGAACAAACTTTCAACTCTAAACCAAAATCGTTGGTGGGAAATTCACAAAAACGAGTATTTTCACTTCCTGTTTGTTTTGAAGAAGTCATTTCACACCTCTGGACTGAAGTGAAACTGGATTCCTACAGTCTTTGTCAACTCTAATATCCTGTGGAAAAATTCCAAGATGGCTAGTATAGAAAAGATGAAGACGGTTATTTCTATGTTACTAAAAACAGGTTTGTTTATTTTTTAGTATATTTAGGATCAAATGATAATGTAGGAGTTAGCTGTAGAACTCTTCAACCTGGGGATTCTGATCACTCTGAACCAGATTTCAGGGAGTATATTCTCCTGAATGTGAATTATTTGCAATCTCTGGAGAGTTGGCTCCGAGAGTTGGAGAGATATGTATGGGTGAATGATTATTGCTTGTTTTCTATAATGAAGGACTGTCCTTTGGGAATCAGTTGTTACAAAAGGAGAAAAAGCTACTCCTCTTATTGCCGCTCAGATAATTCAGAAAGAGTCTTGATTTTAGAATTGAGGGCCCTGTTGTGTTTTTAATACAGGGACTTGTTTATATTTTGGTCATGACACCACTAGTCAGTGCTTCTGCTACAAGGACAAGGGGATTACGGAGCAGCAAACTTAGGTGTCAGCTTTTGTGTATATGAGAAGTCCCCATCGGTTTGGTAAGGGACAGAGTTAAGACTATGAGGTAACATGCCCTAACGTTCCCAGTAATTCCTAGAGGAGCCCTATCTTACTGGTCTCTTTCCAGCTGTAACTTTTAATTCTCTTCCTGCGTGTGTTAAATGCCTTCCTTTTTAATCCAAATTTTACTAATCTCATTTCCCTTTTACTTTAGGACCCAAGTTACATTTATTTATTTATTTATTTATTCTCATATCTAGATGGACCTGGATGAAGACTCCACTGAAAAATTTACCAAATTTGCTAGAACTTGAACGTATTAGGGCAACTATTCAAATCTAATATCTAAAATCGCGGATGAAGCTCTCTGAAACATGATCGCCTCCCACTGGCGTGCTGAGAGCCGCTGCATTGCTGGTGCGAGCATTGGTGGTGAGCCACCATCTGAGACCATGGGGCACCTTCCTTCTATAGCCATTTTTTGAGAAGACTGTTGTGTGTGAGTGTTTGTGTCCCCCCTAGGGAAAACAAGGGAAAAATTCTTTAAGAAAAATATTATTCAGACACAAATTCTCATACGTATTCTACAAAATTCTACCTGATCTTTTGTTTAATAAAATTAAAATAATTATTGGAATCACTAATTATTCCGCTCATACTGTCCTACTTGCTGAAGCTTAAGCTAAGAGGGAAATGGGCTGACAACTCCATGATGGCTCTGCTGGCACAGACATGTCCACTTTCTGTTGCTCTCTCCACCCCTGTAAAGACACATCAGTCACTTGGTTTAACAGTCTTAGCTTTTGTCCTTTACTTTTGAGTACATGGTCTATACCTTTTGTCTCATTTCTTTCGCCTCAATATGAACAAATAGTCCTCAACAAGAGTGTTCAAAATTTTCCAGTAGTAAATTGCATAATTGAATATCTTTATATACCACTTGCACATATTTTCTCATTATCACACACTTTTGAAATAGTATTTTATTAATAATAATTTTGAGTTGAGAGAGTCCATCCTAGTATTGGGTTTGATTCCAAACAACACGTGTGGAGTGTGTTTGGAGTCTTGGGATATATCCGTATGTGTTTTCCTTTTACCAGGAAGTTTTCTTCATTGTCCAGTTTCATGGTACAACTTGAATGGAATTAAAATTGAGCCATTTAAAATAACCGAACTAATTACAGGCATGTGCTGCGTAACGATGTTTTGATCAATGATGGACTGCATATACGATGGTGGCCCCAAAAGATTAGTACCACATAGCCTAGGTGTGTAGTAGGCTATACTATCTAGGTTTGTGTGAGTACACTCTATGATGTTTGCACAAGGACGAAATTGCCTAACACATTTCTCGGATCATATCCTGGTCGTTAAAAGACGCATGACTGTACATTAAATTTCATTGACATTTTCTGATTGATTGATGCCTACCATTAGTATACAGATTAGCAACACATTCACAACTGTGGTGGGAAGATGGGAAAATCATTCATATTACATCTAATTAGGTAAAACCTTTTTTCCTGTAAATCTTAAGTGGGCCACATCCCAAGCCACATGTGAGATGAGGACCAAATAATAAATACCTGTGCTCCTTACAGTAAATGTGTCCTAGCACGGCACCTCTCCATATACATTAGATTGAGAAATCTCAACTTGGTGAGGTGTACACATGGGATGGGTTTCTTTTGTCTCCCAATAACTACTACTAACTTTGCTTATCCCAGTCTGATGCAGTAACTTGCAGTCACTTCTGTTTTAAAAGTTTCATTTCTGGTAGATGGTCTTTCAGCCACACTTGGGTATTATTAATTATCATCCTTGTCAGATTGAAAGTCCTCTTTCTCTGTCCCAGCAGAGCTTGCCTCAAGTGGAAGAGCCGGGCCTGGCCTCCCCTCTCTCCCTCCTTCTACCTTCAATGTCCAAATGCCTGCCCAGGGGTGGGGATGGCGTGAAGGATGGAGTTGGCTCATGCAACAGTTCACACTCCTCTGGCTTCCCTTTTGTCTGCAGCTGCTGTCGTTGGTGACGTGGGGCTATTGACCTCTGCTTGGACTGGACCTAGGCTTCCATTGCCCCATGCTCTTGGTGTGGGGGCAAAGCACTCCCTCTGTCCTGTCTTCAGGGCTGTTTCACTCTCAGAGGGGCTGGTCCCTCTAGTGTTACTGGTAGCAGCTTACCCAATTTCACCACCCACACTGAGGATTGTGGGAACCATTAGGGCCCCCCTCGGCAGCCTCCAAAACATCCAGACCTTGGGTGAGAAGCCAAACTCTGAGAGTTTCCAGATGCCTCTGCCTCAAGGGGAAAAGTGGATTCCCTCCCCACTGGATGGGTTCAGGTAATGGTGAAAGCCCCCCTTTTCCTCATGATGGAGTAGATGGACAAGACACTGTCTCTCCTCAAGACATCTCTAAATCAATGAATGAATCTAGTAAGAATTGTCATGGTCCCTCAGAATCGAAGTATGGGTTTTTCCTTTTTGTCATTTCTTTCTATTTTTATTGTTAAAGATTTTTATTTGTGGAGTTGAAAAGTATTTCATAACTGAAAATGAGGGCATAAGTCATTGGACATTGTGTCATCCCCCCACCCTCTTGGAGAGAGAAGGATGGTACAGGAAAGCAGCATGGGGGCCTTTGTTCCTCACTCACAGTCGGGTATGGAGAGAGCCATTTTGCTTATCATGAGCCTCAATTTTCTTTTCTGTAAATTGGGGGCAATTATCTCACTGATTTCCTGTCTCAGAGGGATTTTCCCAAGATTTAATAGAATGGTATATAGGTCGGGGTCTTTTAACCCTCCTACCTGGGTTGTGACAACCAAAAATGTCTCTGGATATTGCCAAACGTCTTTTGGGGAGCAGATTTATCCCCAGTTGAGACCACTGGTATGAATGAATGACTTTAAGCTAATTGGGTACAAGCCATCCTTGAGCTCAATATGCCTCATGAAGATGAGAGACTTAAACTGTTCTTTGGAATTTAATGAGTTAGACCAAGCAAGGCCCCACGCAGCAACCTTCCCTTTGATTGTGTTGAGTTGTACCAAGAAAAGCCTTGTATCCATGGTATTGAAGAAGGAAAATGTATCTGACTAAATGATAAGCCTATATAATCTATGTGGTTAGAAGATTTGTAAATGCACAACTTTGTGGCAATGCATGAAATGTCCTTTGAAATAGAATGTATAAAATATTGGCATTAGAAATACAGACAGATCTGGTCCATCCAATATAGGAAGATACAAGCATGACAGCAAGGAGGAACATGCAGAATGTTTATTTCTCAGGTTCGCCAGACTGAAGTGTATTTAGAACCGGGGGTGTTTAATTAAGTGGAGCAGAGCCCTAGACTGAGGTCATGCTCCCTGCTGCCTTGGTGGCGGCCCTGTCTCCAGTGATGGTGAGCACAGAGAAAAGACCCATTTAGAAGTGGGATAAATCATTTTGAGAACTCATCTTTCAAGAGGGTGATTGTACTGGAGACAGACAGGGTTTAAATAGCAGACAAGGAGATAGAACATAGAATAAAGGGCTTGCGCAGTTTGCAGAGGAGCTTCTCCCAGCTGCGCGTCCCTATTCCTGCTGGCCCCGTCATGGCTAGCGTACATAGATTAAGTATTCATCAATCCATTTTGTCACCCCTGGCCTGCCTTCCCCAGATGCTTTGCTTCTTGGAAGAAAATGTTAGAGGGAGCACATTTCTTGTAGTGTTCATTAATCTTTTATTCGGATCCAAAGATTTAATAGTATCAAGTTGAAAGTGGGAACGAGAAAACGAAAATGGAGCTACCTGGAAAGGAAAGAAGCAAAGAAAAGGGCTTCAAGAAAGAGCCCAGAGCTGTGGCAGGAGAGCAGGTTTTATTTATAGACCATATGATAGTACATACGTTCAATGGAGTTCCCATGCTCGCTGTTATATGTGAAACTAAAACAAACAGAAGAGCTATGCCATTCTGCCAGCAGGTGGCACCATAAGAACCTCCTATAACAAAGGAGTCGCCACCACCCCTACCCCCCCCACCCCGCCCTTAATATTTTTCCCTTCAGGAAAAGTCATCAATGTAGATTTATATTTTTGATGACATTAGCAACACATGTGCATCGATTAAAGTGTTTTCAGAAGATTCGTCTCTCCCCTCATTTTTTATGTACTAGCATTGCTCATTCAGTGAAAGATTATATTCCAGTAAAAGAAAAAAAACCTGAGGGTTTAAAATAAAATTGACATATATATATTTTGTGTTGCTGACTACAGTCACTTGAGGAACGCATTTCTTTAGCGATTATGATACATGTTATTGTGAGGTTTATTAGATGTCTAGAGAGGAAGTAACTGAGATGTTCGCCCTGTTCTCACACCCCTTTCCTGCTCTGAACTACAAGGATTCCTTGTGCCCGAATATCTCCCCAAGGCTAAGCAATCTCTCAGACTCAGGAGGGACCCTGTGCCGGAGGTAGTGGGCGTTTCTGACCTTTGCAAACAACTCTAAGTAGGTTGACGTTGTGGACTTGACTTTGAAGTTTCCTGCACATTCCATGGGGTTCGGGGGAATTTGTTTCCCAGTGTCGTGGTCCAGGTTTCCATCGGCATCTTTTGATCTGGTCTCATCAACATGTGCCATTCCACTGTCACCAGCTGGGCTGGAACTGAGGCCTTGGTCTGGGGTTTGGGTAGAGACTTCTTGATCTTGACATAAAAGAGAGATGCCCGTATTGGCGTCTTTGCCCTTCGGTGGGTTTATAGAATCGTTCTCTTGGGCTTGTGACTTCTCTTCTATGAAGTCGGGAGTTTTGTCGTTTTGAGATGGCAACTGCTCTTTGCTTCTCCTGGGGTCCTTGAGGCCAGTGCGATGGAAAGGAGGCATCTGGGACTTGGTCTTGTATATTTTGGGGGTCACACTTGCTGCCAGAGCTCTGGGAAAGGAGGTACAAAGAAGAAAGATCTCTGAAAAACAATGAAGGGGCTCATGTTTTGAATTTTCAAGCTGTTAGACGGTGGCCCCCTTCAGGGTGGCATCAGCTGGGGTAATAAAGTGGGTGAGAATTCGTGAGGACAGTGTGAAGGAAACGTCTCTGTCTTAAGAAGGGGAAGGCAGCATTACCTCAGGGAGAGGACATTTAAAGAGGTCAATTGGGAAGAGGGATTCCATGCCATATCCATCAGTTTAGTAAGCATTTTCTTACCTAACTTTATTAGCCTGTGGAACTCTGTGCTTCTGCTCCCCGTGTGGTGAGAACACGAGAACATCTTCTGGTCTTTGCTGAATCCCATTTCCAAAATAAGAGGAGAACTTTTTCTTGATGATATCTGCTTTGAGTTAATAAATAAGTATTATGGGTTGAACTGTGCCTTCCCCAACTGTCATATGTTAAAGTCCTAACCGCTGGTACCTCAGAATGTGACCTCATTTGGAGATAGGGCCTTTCCAGACATAATCAAGTTAAGATGAGGTCATTAGGATGAACCTTAATCCAATATGACTGGTGTCCTTCTAGAAAAGAGAAATTTGGGCACAGAGTCACAGATAGAGGGAAGACGATGTGAAGAGACACAGGGAGAAGATAGCTGTCTGCAAGCCCTGGAGAGAGGTCTGGAATAGATCCTTTTCTCACAATCCTCCTAAGAAACCAACCCTGCCAACACCTTGATCTTGGACTTCCAGCCTCTAGAGCTGTGAGACAATAAACTTTCCTCGATTAAGCTACCTAGTCTGGGTACTTTGTCATGGCAGCTCTAAAAAACTAATATAGTAAGAGAAGAAGGAAAAGAATGCTGGAAACTGGTTCTTTGGGCGGAGAACCAGTATATGAATACCCTCAGATCACATTACACATTGCATTGATCTAGCATGATAGGTAAAAACAGAAAAACTTAAAGCACTTCTCCAGTGTTTGTCTAGAATATGTTAATGAGGCTTTAGAAACACTGAGATCAGAGGTTCAAACTGGCTAGGCCCAGAGGTTTTGTTTGAATGTTTTATTTGGCAAGCATGGTGTTTTCAAAACAAAATAACTGGGTGTGGGCAATACTTGGAGATGGTGTCCCCATTGTTTCATTCACCTCCATTATGTGACCTCCTGCCCACCTGAGCCATGAGTTGCAACTATGATTAAGTGGATTTTTCACTCGCTGAGCTAATGTTTTAGCATCTTGCAGTCATAGCTGCTAAAGAGGACCCAGTTAGTTTTTGAGACATCTCATGAGATGATGACTTGGGGTTGAAAGTCTTGCACTAATGGGAGTGAGTTCCCTAAATCTACACTGGAGTTAGTAGGCAGCAGGCAGAGGGAATATGACCAGATAAGGGGCCTAGAATTCACATTAAACTCCTAATATCCTTTCATCCTATCACTTCTTTGTGAGGTAGTCGAGATAAGAGAGAGTCCTTCGTGGGCCCCTCCTCTGTTGTCTCCTTGTGTGTGTGTGCGTGTAAGTGTGTGCTTGTGGGTGTGTGTTTTTTCCATCTAAGAACTTCATCTATTCCCTATAAACTAAGAAATTTTGAGCTACTTCTCCCAACTAGGTCACTCTTCCTCATTTTAGACCTGTAGAGCCAACATATTCAGAAACGAGCTATCTTTTCTCTGAAACGCGATCTTTCTCCAGTGTTCCCTCTGTGAAGGCAGGGTACCTGAATCCATCCAGTTATGGAACTTAAGTGTGTTTGAGTGCCTACTTTGTGCCAGACAATACACTTGTGACTCTGATTTTCTTTACCTTTGACATATAATTAATCTTAAAGCTCTGACGATTCCGCTTTCTAATTATCTCAGGATCATGATCCAGTCAAGATGCAATTCCACTCTCTAAATATCTCAAGATACTCATTTTCTCCCTCTGGCCAATGCCCTAGTTTAGGCCTTCAAACCCTAGCCTGGCCTTTGGAACTCTCCTATCAAGTCTACTGTAAACACTGCAGCCAGAGTGATCCTTCTAGAACTGGAACATGTAATCTCCCCACTCCCAAACCCCATAGGGTGAAATCCAAACTCTTCTGCAAGACCTGTGAAGCTATTCATGATCAGAGACACTGCCTACACCGCTTTGACTCTAAACACGGCACCTACACCTTCTCCTCACCCCTTACATGCCCCTGCAGTACTGACTTATCTGTAGCAAGCCGGGCTCAGGCATGCGCCTTTGTGCATACTGTCCCTTCTGCCAGGAGTGGCCTCATTCCACATGTCCTCATGACAAACTGCCCCCCTCCTGTCTCCATTCTCCTCCTCCTCTAAGATCCTACCTACCCACTGCCTCTTTTGGGAAATCTTACCTGAGGCCCTTTTATAGACATAAGAACCTCCCTATGCTCCTGCTCTACTTTGTAAGTAGCTCTAATTTAGCAATTCACATTTTCTATCATAATTTTTGCAAGAACAGCTACCTTCCCATTTAAATGTGAGCATCTTGCAGTCATGGACCGTGTCTTTTTGTATTTACATTCCTGCATCTATCTGAGTAGCTGTTCTAGTGTTTTGTAAAGTCTGGTCCACAAAACACCTGTCCAAGAATAATCTGCCTCTGTGAAAAATGTGGATATTGAGCCTAATTCCTAACCTACGGATCCAAATCTCTACAGATGAGGACTGGGGATATGCATTTTACACAATCCACCAACTGGTATATAGTTGAATCTCAATAACAATTTTGTTAAGTGAATCATGTAGAAATATTGCCTAGTACAGTGCCTGATAAACACTGAGACAATACATACTGTTTCCTTCCCTTTCCCCTCGTTTTACTGTGAAGAAACCTGAGACTCACAGAGGATATGATTTTCCAAAGCACATGGAGACAGAGGCCCCTGAATCAAAGTTTTCTGACTCCTGGTCCAGACTCTTTCCACACCACCTGTCACTGAAGCAGACTCTGCTGAGCGAGGACAGCCACCTACCGAGGGCCTGGCCTTGTGCACATCCTCCTGAGAATAGGTATCTGGTCTTCAGAGTTCTTTTTGAGAACTGAGGTGGGTATTAACCAAATGGCTTCTAGGATCCTTTTCCAGGATTACAGACAGGGACATTGAAAGCAGAGAAGTTCAGTTACTTGCTCAGAGTCAGCTTTCAAACCCAAAGCTGGAGGTTAGAAATAATTCCCAGGCCAGAGGTTCGGACATTACTCTTGGCTCTTGTGTCCATATATTAGCTGTGTAGGCCTGAAAGATTTTACGTTAAAGCATGACACCTGGCTGTCCTCTTTAACATGCCATATCATTTTCAGAGCTCTTGAGTTCTGGCACCTGCCTTAAGTAAGAAGAGACTGTAGTTTTGAAGAGCTGAGATATATCTATTCTAGGCTGAATTTTGAAGTAATATTAAAATCTAGTTATTTTAATGATGAACAAAGGAGAACTACTTTCTAAAAACTATACACTATGGCAATATTCAACAAAACCGTGGAAGAATTTCAATTCTGTAACAGTCTTTGATTGATTGAGAAGAGTAAACTCTTACATAGCATTTACTTTGTGTTTCGGTACTGTTCCAAGTGCTTGACGAATCTTCAAATAATTTCTTGAGATAGGTAATATCATTTCCATTTTACATTTGAGGAAACTGAGGCACAGACAGGTCCAGTAAACTGCCCATGACCTCACAGCTAGTAAGTGACAGAGCCAGGATTTCAACTCTGACATTTTGGGTCCAGAGTCTGTGTTCTTAGTCACCATGTTTTCACTGTTTTTACTGACTAGTGTAGACAGCTTTGGAAGGTCTGAGATTCTGGACAGCATTGTGTAGCCCTTCCCTCTATGATGATGGGTAACTACTAACTAGGAACTAGTTTTTGAAGCTGGTAATGTTATTCTTGTTATAACGGCTTAACTGTGTTGTCTGTGTTAATTGGATAATCTTCTAAGGGATGCATACATTTGGAAAGGGATATTCTTAGGAGACAGGAGGTTTTATGAGAGAGCATTATTATAAAGAATATGAGCACATGACTAACAGGCAAAGAGGCCTCTTTGGGGAAATGACAGAAATATTTGTCCTCTGGCTTAAGAAGACAAAGAAAACACAGTATTGCTGTGCTACAATTGCCTGTTTGAAATTTTCTAACCTAAGCAAAATCTGCAGGCTCTAGTGTGAAGACACATTGGAGAACAAGGAGGGTAGGGCCTGAATGTCAGATGGGTGAGTGTTGAAATTTGCCAAAGGCTCCTTTCTGAGCCCCATAGAGGCCAGCTATCATTATATACTGCTCTCTGGTCAATAATCCCAAGGAACTTTTTCTTAACTTCCTTTTTATAAGGTGACTTGCACGTTAATCATCACTCAATGAATGGTTGTTGACTAGGCATAAAAAGGAACGAAACCAAATCAACCCAGGTATAGTGAAAGGAAAGCAGAATGAAAAGTGAAAGAAGAGGGTAGAAAACTAAAGATTTAAGCAAGAGAGAGCTAATTTGAAAGACCAAAGTGACTGGAAGCTGAGAAGTGTTAGCTCCAGAAGGTTTGCATGTGGGCTGCTCCAGGGAGCTGTGTCATTGAGGGAGGCAGGGACATGGAAGGGTGGGCAGCCTAAAATCCAGGTTGAGATCAGAAGTTCTTGCTTCCATGGTATCCAGGTCTCTGAAAGGGCTCTCATCCTGAGCTGAGGGCGTTATTCTCAGCCCGGTGATAGCTTGCTGCCCTGCTCTGCCACTTCCCAGGGCCGGAAGCCTTACCTTGCTGCAACCTCTGCAGTTCTTTCTGGAGCTGTCTCTGCTCCCTGGTCAGCAGCTTCATGTGGTACAGACAGATATCCTCTAGTCTCTGCAGTCTTTGGCTGAGTCTGGCCTCAGCCTGCTTGGCGCTCTTCCTCTCCCAATCGAAGTGCTTATACAGTGGTCCCCTGACCATGTGCCTCTCCATCCTCTGCATGGTCTAGAGACAATAAAACAAGATTCTCCCAGGCACCACAACTAACCTGATAAAGCAAGACTGGAACCTGACCCCTGGCTTTTAATCAGAGACCAGAGTTTCAATCCTGTGTTATTTCTGAATCCACAGCTGCCTGGTCAGATGAAGCCACACTATTGGGAAATTTTGCCTTACAGTAAAATGAGTTTCCATATTGAAATAGAAAGATTGAGGGAAGTTTTCCCCTGAACCTCAGACTCCTTGCCAATAAAATAGTGCTAGATGACAGACTCCCTACACAGCCTGCATTCAGAGTGTAAAGATCGAGTGAAAAGTATATGAACAATTTTTGGGGAGAACAAAATAGGAACACTTTACATATATAAGGCATATTTGCCCAATGAGAGAAGTCCCTTCTGTTATTCCGTAAGGCTCCCAAAAAGCCTGCTCAGAGGTCTGTAGAGGATTTGCGGTCTTAAGGCAGAGCCATTCTAGGACCTCTGCAGTTCATGCATTCACATATGCATGGATCTATGAAGCCTGAAATCCTACTACGTGCCAGGTGCTATGCTAAGAGCTGAGGGTACTGGTGAATGAAACACAGTCCCAACTCTCAAGGGACTTACAGACTTGTGATTCTGGAGTCTCATAATGCATGCCAAATCTGAACAATCCATATTTCAAAGTGCGAAGAGTGGGATCTACTGGTCACAAAACAGCACAGGCCTCCAGAACAAGTAGACTGGGCAGCACCAGTGAAACAGTGGATTGGACATAATCTCCTCTTCCTGCCCTCCCCCATCTTCTCAGAACTGTGACCCTCTCCACCCTTCTGGTACCCTGATTATGAACGCCCACGCTAACTTCCTCCTCTGAGCTCTACAGCACTAATGGGCAGGGACTCATCTTTCCTCTTCTTTGAGTCTTTCACAATACTTATTTCAGAGCCAAGAGCACAATCTGCGCCCGGGATATGAATGGATTGTTATCAATAAGGCTTTGATAATAATAATACTGGAAAAAAGCTTACCATTAAAAGGGAGGTTAAAGTCAAGACACAGGAAGGAAAGTTTAAGACAGCTTGCTTTATAGTCTAAGGTGTAGACTAAACTTTTATTAAAAAACAGGATATCGCTTACCTACAAACCCAGGGTTCTCACCGTGAGAATGCTGCTTGTTTCTTTTGCTGTCAGGCTGAGTCTTCAGTAAACTTAGGCGTTTGGCGTTGGCGGGGAGGGAAGGAAAGGGACTTTTGGAGAGGGCCCCGGGGTAGAATGCTGAATCCACTTGAAAGCTCTCTTTCAGGCCACCTCCCTTAATTAGGAATGCTAGCTCCCAGGGTGTGGGCACCAATCCCAGAGCTCTAAATAGCTCTGTGAGTTAAGGAAGCCTGCCAGCTTCCAGCCCTCCCCTAGAAAGGCCCACAGTGCTCCTACTGGGCCGTGTCCATGGGAGCGGAGAATGAAAGCAAGGAGTGTCTTACTGTGTTCTCAGTCTCTCTCTCCCTCTCCCTCCCCATCCCCCTGCTCCTCTTTTGCCATATTTCCTGCACCTCCCCGCCCACCCACTTCTACTTTTTAGAAACCAGGTCAGGCCCCAAAAGAAGGCACTCTTTTTTTTCATCAGATTGTGCGTATTTTGTGCAGGAGAGTAGTTAATTGGTTTATTTTGCATTGTTACACACTGCATTGACTTTTTCCAGGCTTCTATCCATGTTTTGTGTACTTCAGTGCTTATTAAGATTTTCAAGTTGCGACAACAGAATTAGGCGAAGTGAAATTTAAATTAACTTTTGTGACTCTATTTTCGACAGCTGCAGTAGAAGGCCAGTTGAACTATTGTTTACGGACCAAGATATTAAGTGGAATTTTTACTGTTGCCTTGGGGCTTTATCTGAAAACCAGAGGCACTGACGTGTCCCAGTCTAAAGAAAACTGCCAACACTGGTGCCTCTTGAGCCCCTCAGAACTTACTGAGAGGCAGCTAAACAGGCCCCATTACCTCCAGTCAGCACCTAGCAAAAAAGGAGAGGGAGAGAGAAAGCCATTATTCTCACAGTGGGAGGTAACTCTTTTCCCATCTCTTCCCATGAGGTAATTCTCTCACCTCTAGAATTTTAATGAATAAGGTGGGGTTCCAAGAAATCCCCACAGAGAATGGGAGGCCTCCACAAGGAGAGACTGGCACCTCCCTCCCCAGTGGGAGACTTGATGAACTACAGAACTACGGAATAGCCCCCCTCCAACCCTTTGTTGCCCCCAGAGCTGACGAGTGAGGGATTTCTTAGAAAAGCTTGGTTACTCGTGTCCTCTTGAGACAGAGCTGAAAAGGAGAGGCTTGCATAAATAATCCAAGGCTGAAGAGCAGGAATGAGCCTTCTTGTGGCGAACCTGGGAAGGGAATGGTGGCCCAACCCATCCTAGTTCCCCTGGCCCCTTGAGAGAGCCTGAGAGGACCTCAGCAGTTTCCTGGCTCCTTGTGAAGGAGCACGGGGTTATATAAGGGAGCAGAAACCATGGAATTGCCTCTGGAAGATTCTAGGTCAAATAAGGTAATACTTTACCCAGAGTGGGCGTAGAATCACAGACAGGGCCAGAGGCGGTCTGACTGAAGGGGAACTTTTTCACAAAAACAACACATCTTAAGAGCAGAGGACAGCAGAAGCACATGGAACAAGGCTAGTCAGGGAAAGACCAGTAATGCCTCAGCACCACCAAAGTAGCAGTTATGTAGGAAGAGCTCTGCCTTTTCTGTTCCCCTTCTATCCCACAACCTCTTGGGGTCAGGCATTGGAAAGACAAGGGAGAGGAGGTACACAAAACAACACCATATTCGCCATTCCACTGCAAGGGGTTGGAGAGGGAAGAATGATAGAACAGGTCATCTTCCGTCCCGCTTCCAAGTCCAGTGAGGAAAGAGTTTAAATTGCTTATGAGATTGGAACCTCAAATGGACTGGACTTTTTTTTCTAACCAAAGTGGCCAGAAATGTGCAGAATCTGCCCCATGATATCATTAAGGGACAAGACAGAAAAATCACAAAGATGGTGATTGGAAATGTAAAAGTGTCATTCCTGGATCATGTCCCTGCCATCACCACTAGGGAAAGAAGCTTAAACTGCTCATTAAAGTGGTGATGATTAAAATGAGTGTTACAGAATGGATATTATTTATTCACATTCATAAACTTTTCTATCTCTCTGTTTTATATGGAAGCAGCACGCTTTTGTAGTCAAACACATCTGACATCAAACAGTTATTTTGTCATTTAATAGGATGTATGACTTTATTCATTAATCCTGTTATATCCCCTAGCTTCCTCATCCATAAAAAGGGTTAACAGTATCTTCATCTTAGGACTTTTGATAAAATTGAATGAACGAAAGAATGTAAGGTATTTTGTGTGTAATAGATATTCAATAAAAGTTACCTCCTGGTTTCTAGCAAAGAGGGAGTAACAGGGACTAGATTTACTCTTCTGAATGAAATAATTTAAAAATCAGACAAATGTATGAAAAGATGTTATCTTTTTTTTGATATTTGACATCAGGCTGATAGGGTGGTCATCCCTGAGAGAGTAGAAACGAACCAGGGGACCCCTATTATTGCCACAACATACTGCCTGCAAAGAGTTTCCAGGCCACCTCACAGGGAGGGGGTGGCCAGGCAGTGGATTCTCTGAGCCGAGGAGACAGAGCTAGAAGTCTAGAAAGGCCAAGACAGCTAGGTTTAGCAGGGCAGAGAACCAGATCCAAGATGCTTAATTAATTCCAAGCAAAAGAAATATGAATAAAACTACTCCAAAATATATAAAATAAAATTTATAAAAAAAGTAATAATCTGAAAAACAGAGAGAAAAAAAGGCACATTACAAACAGCGGAACACAGGTAAGAATTAGAGCAGAAGTCCTTTCAGAAACAATGCAAGCCAGAAGATAGTGGAGCAAGACTTTTAAAGTTCTGAAAGAAAAAAAACAATTAAGCTAGAATTCTATACTCCACAAACATATCTTTCAAAAGCAAAGGCAAATTGAAGAATTTTTGAGGCCTACAGAAGCATCAATAATTCTTCATCAACAGACTGACAGTTCAAGAAATGTTAAATGCAATCCTTCAAGTAGAAGGAAGATCACACCAGATGGAAATCCAAATCTACACAAAGAGATGAAGAGCCCAGGAAATAGTAACTACATGAGTAGGTATAAAGATAATTTCTCTTATTATTTCAGTCTCTTTAAAATATAATTGACTGTTCAAAGCAAAAAGTAATAAAATATTGTGAGATTTATAGCACATGGGGAAGTCGAATGCGTGGCAACAATAGTATAATGTCCAGGTGGAAAGAAAGTATACTGTTATAAGGTTCTTATGCTATATGTGCAGCAGTATAAAATCAGTTGAAGGTAGACTGTAATAAGTTTAATCTGTATACTCTAAACCCTAAAGCAACCACTAAAATAATATAACAGAATTATAACTAAGTCAACAAATAAGTTAAAATGGAATCATAAAAGAATCTAAATCTAAAATATGACAGAAAAAGGAAACAGGGAAAAAAGAGTTTGAATATACAGGAAATAGATGGCAAGATGATAGATTTAAACTGAACATTATTAAGAATCACAATAAATGTAAATGGTTTTAAAGTCCCATTAAAAAGCAGAGATTGTCAAAACAAATAAGAGAACAAGACCACACTATACAATGCTGACAACAAAACAAAGCAAAACACAATTTCAGTACCACACAAATACGTGAAAAATAGAAGGATGGAAAAAGATATATCATACTAACACTGATTAAAAGAAATCAGGGATGGCTATGTTAATACGTAACAAAATAATTTTCATAGCCAAGAATATATATGCATGCATATCTCTTTACCAGAGATAAAGAGGGCCATTTCTTAATGATAATGAGGTTAATTCATCAAGAGGACATAAAAATCCACAATGTTTTTGCATCTGATAACAGAGCTTACAAATACATGATGCAAAAACTGATAGGATTGCATGGAAGAATCAATATATCTACAATTATTGCTAGTGATTTCAACACTTCTTTCTCCATAATTTTTAGAATTTGTAGAGAGAAAATTAGTAAGGATAGAGGAAACAAACAACACCATCAACCAACTTGACCTAACGGAAATTTATAGAATCCTCCACCCAGCAACACAGAATACTCATTCTTTTCCAGTGCACAAGGAACATCTATCAAGATAGACCATATTCTGAGCCATAAAACAAATTGTAATAAAAGTATTGCAATAACAAAGTGTGTTCTCTAGCTACAATGAAACAAAATTAGAAATCAAAACAGAGGGATGTCTGGAAAATTCCCCTAATACTTTGAAATCAGATAATGTACTTCTAAATAAGCCAAAGATCAAAAATGAACTCAAACAGGAAATGAGAGCATGTTACACTGAATGAAAATTATGACACAACATATCAAAACTTGTGAGAACTAGATCAGTACTTAGAGGGAAATTTACAGCATGAAAAGGCCTATATTCTAAAGAAGACGGATCTCAGATTAATTAACTCAGTTTCCGCTTATAAGATTGGAAAAAGAACAGAAAATTAAGCTCAAAGTAAGCAGTAGCAATGAAATAATAAAGAAAAGAACATAAATCAATGAAATTGAAACCAGAAAGACAATAGAGAAAATTAATGAAATTAAAAGCTGATTCTTTGAGAAAATCAATAACATTTATAAATTTCTATCCAGACTGATCAGGAGAAAAAGACAGAAGACAAAAATTACCAATATCAGAAATGAGAGACGGGACATCACTACAGATTCTACAGGTACTAAAAAGCTAGTAAGGGAGTATTATAAAAATATTTACATCAATAAATTTGACAAATTAGAGGAAAAAAGACAAATTCTTTGAAAGACGTAAAATGCCAAAGCTCATTCAAGAAGAAATAGATCATCTACATACCCTTATACAGATGGAAGAAATTGAATTTGTAGTTAAAACCTTCCCGCAAAGAAAACTGGGCAGTTCTACCAAACATTTAAGGAAGAAATAATACCAGTTTCACAGAAATTTTCCCAGAAAATTGAAGAGGAGGAAACACTTCTCAATTCTTTTTGTGAGGCCAGCAAAATCCTGATACCAAAACCAGAAAAAGACATTACAAGAAATGAATACTACAGAACAACATTCTTCATGACCACAAATGCAAAGATTTTTAAACAGTCCATCAAACCAAATACAAAAATATATAAAAAGGATAATTCATTATGCCAAAATATGCTTATCCCAAGAATGCAAGGGTGATTTAACATTGGAAAACAAGTCAATGTGGGTCCTCATATTAACAGGCTAAAAAAGAAAAATATATGGTTAGCTCAATAGATAAAGAAAAAAAGATAGAGAAAATCCAAAATTCATTTTTAATAAAATCTCTCAGCAAACCAAGACTAGAAGGGAACTTCCTCAATCTCATAAAGGGTATCCATGAAAAGCTTAACAGTTAACATCACGCTTAATGGTGAAAAACTGAATTCTTTCCCATACAATCAGGGACAAGGCAAGGATGTCTAGTCTCACCACTTCTGTTCCACATTGCACCAGAGGTTCTGGCCAGGGCTAAAAGTCAACGTAAAAAAGAAACAAAATGCACCCAGATTGAAAAAGGAATAAGTAATGAGTGAAATTGTTTTTTTGTTTTTAATTTTAATTTTATTGTAGTAAGAACATTTAACATGAGCTCTACCCTCGTAGATTTTTAAATGTACAATACAATAGTGCTAATTGTAAGCACAATGTTGTACAGTAGATCTCTAGACCTTATTCATTTCTCACTTCTGAGACTTTATACCCATTGACTAGCAATTTCCCATTTCCCCTGCCCTTTGCCCTAGGCAACCACTCTTCTGCTCTCTGTTTCTATGAGTTGGGCTATTTTAGATATTTCACATAGGTGGAATCATGCAGTATTAGTCCTTCTGTGACTGGCTTATTTCACTTAGCATAATGTCCTCCAGGTTCATCCATGTTGTCAGATAATGTCTTTTTTTAAGGCTGAATAATATTCCATTGTATGTATATACAACGTTTTTCTTTATCTGTTCCTCCGTTGATGGAAATCTAGGCTATTTCCACATCTTGGCTATTGTGAATAGTACTGCAATGAACACAGGAGTGCTAATATCTCTTTAAGATCCAGATTGCAATTCTCTTGGTTAAATACCCAGAAGTGGGATTGCAAGCAAGAGAGCCTGTGAGAACATATTGACAACACATATACCTGACAAAGAACTTCTATCTGTAACATCTAAACAACATTTACAACTTAATAAGGGCACAAACAACTCTATTCAGAAATGGACAAAAAGCTAGAATAGACAATCCAAAAGAATATACAAATGGTCAATAAGCAAATGAATATATGCTCAATGTAGTTAGTCATCAGAATTTCAAATGATAACCACAATGAGTTATCCCTTCATATTCACCAGCATACTTTAAAAAGAGTGGCAAATACGCTCTTGGTGTTGGTGATGATATGCAGCAATTGGAGCTTTTATACATTGTTGTTGGAAATGTAAAATGGTGCAACCATTTTGGAAGAGTTTGGCGATTTCTTGTAAAATTCAACATATACTTACATATGACCCAGCCATTCTACTCCTAGGTATTTAACCAAGAGAAATGAAAACAGTACCCATAAAAAGACTTGGATAGGAATTTTCATAGCAGCTTTATTCATAATAGTTCCAAACTGGTTATTGTCCAAATGACCATCAACGAATGAATTGACAAATTGTGGTTCACCCGTATGCTTGAATAACAAACTCAGCAACAAAAAAGAACAAAACATTGACACATGCAATGGCATGAATGAATCTCATAGATGTTATACTGATGAAAGAAGCCAGATACAAAAGAGGAATTGATTCCATATATTTGAAACATTAGAACAGATGCAATTAATCTATAGCGACAGAGATCAAATAAGTGGTTGCCTGGGTTGAGAAGTGTGGATGAAGACTGCAAAAAGAAATGAGAGAACTTTCTAGGGAGATAGAGATGGTGATTATATGTTGCATACATTTGCCAAAACCAACAACTTGTAAAGTCAAACTGTGAAATTTAAAGTATATAAATTATACCTCAGTTGATTGGGAAAAAAACCCTAATTTCATCTTGTCAAAAAGAAGCAGGAGACATCTGCTTCCACCATGAAGGATTCACTTCTATGGGAATTGCCCTCCTGCCTTAAAAAACTAGAAAACTAAACAAAATATATAAAACAACTGTTTTCAGACATTGGCAAACAGACAAGGCAAGTTTGTGAACTCTTTGAGATAAGAAACAAAGTGAGGTCTACGATTGCCCCAAATTAGTATCTGGAAGCAGTTTTCAGGCTGCAGTGCAGGAAGGGGAACCAAAACAGAGCCCAGTTGTCTCTAGTCGAGCATACTGAGAACGGAGTTTGAGCAGGCTGAGGCGGCTGGAATTTGCAGAACAGAGTACCAGATAGGAGCTAAATACAGATAGAGAGAGAGAGAGATGGGGGAGTGGGCTCCAGAGATCTGCAGAGGGGCTCCTTTGAGTCTTTGGTTGAGTAATGATCTACTCATGCAAGGGTCAACTATCCAATAAAATTGTAGGTTAATAAATAAAATGCAGTACATTCATATAATGGAAGACTACTCAGCAATAGAAGGAACTATCAATGCATGAAACAACATGGATTAATCTCAGAAGCATTATGCTAAGAGAAAGATGCCCATACAAAAGACTAAATCCATATGATTTCATTTATAGGAAATTCTAGAAAACGTAGAGTTAAAGTGAGAGAAAGCAGATCGGTGGTTGCTTGGGGCTGGACTGGGCAGCACGGATCGACTTTAAAGGACAGGAGAAAAGTCTTTGGAGGTCCTGGAGATGTTCTGTATGTTGAATTGCAGTTATGTTTACATGGATGTTTTCATTTGTCAAAATTTTTCAAACTGTGTACCCAATATGGGTGAATTTTATTGGATGTAAATTATACCTCAATAAAGCTGATTTTTGAAAAAGACACAAGAATCATCATGAAAAGTCACCACGGGCCAACTATTTTTGGAGGGTAGCTTAGGCGACAACTCACCATCCTGAAAATTAACAAAAGGAAACAGTCACGCATGTATCCTGTCTTTCCTGTATAAACTATATTTTCAGGGCGGTTAAAGAGTAGAGGAGGGAAAGATTTTTAGAAGACTTGCAGCTGATAGATGTGGAAGGAATGGCAGCAGTAGGAAAATCATCATTTTCCCACCTCTTGTGAAGTCATGGATCTAGGCCCAGACCTCACTGGTATTAAAAACTTCGGTGAAAGGTTGAGGGAAACTTCCTAACGGAGGCGTAGCTGACACCGCTTGAACACAGGGGTCAATCTTAGAGTCACTCAAAGAAGGAAAACCAAACATTTTACTCACCCTGATTACACGGAAGAAGTATACTTGCCTAAAATATATTTAACCTGAATCTAATCAAACCTCCAGGTCTGACTACCAATTCACGAATTATGAAGAAGTTAATCAATAACTTGAGAAAGCCAAATCCAGAATTTAGCTCTTTCTAGAGAATTATCAGGTTTCTCTGACAAATCAATAGTAAGGGGAAACCAAAAATCAAGGGAAGGTCGCTTGTAACAAAATAGCCTTAAGAGAAATAAAGACCAAAGCAATGTGTGGACTTGTTTAGACCCTGATTCCCACAAACCAAGTGTGAAAAGCACCTTTGGGACAAGTGGAGCATTTGAACAGAGAATGGGTATTAGGAGATATTAAAGTGTTGTTAATTTTACTGGTTGTGTTAATGGCATCGTGCTTGTGTTAATAAAGTCCTCATCAGTTAGAGATACATACTGAAGTGTTTATAGTTGAAAGATGTGATATATATTTTGTATCTGCTCTAAGACACCCAGGAAAAAATAAAACAAAATACTAAAGCAAGTGTCTAGGTGTCTGCATATGTGGGAATGGTTGACACAAAAGTGGCAAAATGTTGATAATTGTTGAAGCTAGGATACAGGCAAAAAAGGGTTTATTAGATGATTCTTTCTAATTTTGAGCATGTTTTAAATTTTCCATAACAAGTAGTTAAAAACTTTTTTTTGAGGCAGCGAGATTGCAAGGAAAAATTATGTTCAAAGGAGTGACAATTATACTTTTAGCTGACTTTTAAACAGTAGCACTTGAAATCAGAAAATAGTGGAATATCCTCAAGAAAATAAGTGTCAACCTGAAATTCTATACACAGTAAAATAAAGACATTTTCAGAAATAAACAAAAAGTAGAGTTTGTTCTCCACTAAATAAGATTCTAAAGGATGTACTTAAGGCAGAAAGAAATGTTCCTAGATGTCCTAGATGTAGGACTGAGATGCAAGAAGGAATGAAGGGTAAAACAGTAGTAAATATGTGGGTACATCTAAATAAATACTGGTTGTATAAAACCAGGATTTGGAAAGTAAAATGTTTAATGCACAGGAATAAATCACAGTGTTTTCAAAAGAGTAGAACAGTTAAGTGTTCTGAGGTTCTTTTATCGCCCAAGAGAAGGGCAAAGACATTAACTAACATTATATTTCTATAAATCAAGATTCATGTCATCATTTCTGGGGTAACTACTAAAAGGATTAAATAAAAGAGTGTGACTTACAAACCATTAGAGGATAAGAATTGAAATAGCAAAAAACAATAAATCTGAAAAGGGAGGGAGAAAGATGGGGAAAACAAAAAGTACAAAATAAGATGGAAATTTAAGTCCCAATATATCAGTAATTATGCATATAAATGGACTAAATGCTCTAATTAAAAGTGAAGAGTTGTCAGACTGGGTTTTTTAAAAAAAGGAATGCTACTTGACCCAAAATGATCATAAATATAAATGCAAATGGAAACAGGGAAATCATGTGAAATCTCTCAATTAAATGATTTCTGAGATGATCCAAATATTTTAATATTGCTCCCCAAAACATGAAATTGAAGTATTGAAAGTGAAAATTGAAATAACTATGAGAAACAATAGACATCCAGAATCACAGTGGAAAATGTTAATTTGCTTATGTCAGTAATTAACAGGGTCAATTAAGAATCAGTAAGGATGTGGGATATTTAAACAATACCATGGCAAACTCAACCCTATGGACGTGTGTGGACAATCACCTTGCTTTGAAGATACAAGCTGTTTCTGTTTACAGTTCATTGCCTTGAGCTTATTCACAAGGCCACAGCTAGCTTCAAGGGAGTCTGGGCAAGGCAGTATTGTTTTTTGGGACAACTATGTGCCTATCTAAGTCTTTGGGGTTTCATTACTTTGGAAGAAGAAGAAACTTATATTACTAGAGAACCAACCATCTCTGCCACAGATACTACTACACAGGGACAGACAGATAAGAGTTAATGAATGTTCGCCACTCTTAATATGCGACAGGCTACAACCAAATAAACACTCCGATACAAACTGCCTTTCTCCAGAGACAACATAAATTCTTAAGGTTCCAAGTCTAGGCACAGACTTGTTTTTGTTCTCTCCTTGACCCATTCTCCCTACCTTGGCCTTTAGTTCTCCTTGGAGGAAGAGAAGTGTGCCAAGAGGGCAAGCAGGAAACCTCATGCCTCCAGAGGGAGTTAGGCACACTTGTCTTCTGCTCCCTTAATACGTGTAAAGCATACGTATGCTTGACATCATTATTATTAATATCATCATCATCATTATTATATCTTTCAACAATAACCATTATTACACGGCAATGTTTTAAAACCTCAATACCCTTCAACCATGTATTTGCCTATTTCTCCCACTGGTGCGCAAACTCCTTGAGAGGAGGGATTATTTTTTTGAATTTTTTTATTTTTATTTATTTATTTATTTAGAGGAAGATCAGCCCTGAGCTAACAGTCGCTACCAATCCTTCTCCTTTTGCTGAGGAAGATCGGCCCTGAGCTGACATCTGTGCCCATCTTCCTCTACTTTATATGTGGGACACCTGCCACAGCATGGCTTGAGGAGCAGTGTGCAGGTCCGTGCTCAGGATCCGAACCGGCGAACCCTGGGCCACCTAAGCAGAGCACGTGAACTTAACCGTTGTGCCACAGGGCCAACCCCGAGAGCAGGGATTTTTTTAAAAAAAAATTCTTGGTCTCTTCAGCATGTAGCACAGTGCCTGGCTCATGATAAACGTTCAACAAATGTTTGTTGAAAGAAGGATTCATTAGAAACAATTAGTCAGCAAGTTAAATAATCTCCCCTGAAAATTTCTGCCACTCGAATTCCTACTTTTCTTATTAGATAAATAAATAACCAAGAGCACTGTTGTGCTTCCCTTATCAAGCTGAAAAGAGTGTTTTTAAAACAATGCCAAGTATGTTACTAGTATTTTGAGCAGGGAAAATTACAGCCTATGGGGTACTTCCATGCTTGTCATGCTTCTCTCACATTAGTTGCAGGTTGACTCATTTCCCCTTTTCATGCTCCCTCAACTGGCTCATTCTTGATTTATAGGTGAGCTACTTGTCCTTTGTCTTTCCATTTTATATTGAAATAAACATTTTGTGAGCTTGTCAGGTTTCTGAAAACCAGCAGCCTTTGCCAGAGAGAAAGGGGTGCCATGAGGTGCCCAGGACATGTTTCTCTAGTGGGGATGGCATGTGCCAGGAAAGCGGGCTGGACAAGGCCTCCATTTCTGGTAATGAGGCTTCAGCCTTCATTGCCCAGTGATCACATAACAGCAGGGGCCACTCTTATCAAGGAAAAAGTACACAGAGTTATTGAACTAACACACTCCTAATCTCCCCATCTGTTTAATGGGTAACTTTACACAGTACGTGGATCTCCATAGTGACACAGCCCTATAACATCTACCCCACCCAGAAAACTAAACATTTACCTCTCTTCTGCTCTGAGTGCTGAAGAGGCATGGTATGAGTTTGCTAGGGAAGCCATATGAAAGTACCACAAACTGGGCAGTTTAAAACAACAGAAATGTGATCTCTTACAGTTCTGGAGACTAGAAGTCTGAAGTCAAGGTGTTGAGAGGGCCATGCTCTCTCCTAAGCCTCTACGAGAGGAATCTTCCTTGCCTCTTCCAGCTTCCAGTAGCTCCAGACATTCCTTGACTTGTGGCTGTAAAATTCTAATCTCTGCCTCCATCTTCTCATAGCCATCTTCCCTCTGTGTCTGCTTTTGTGTCTCTTTCTGTCTAATAAGGACACCAGTCATGTTGGATTAGGGGCCACCCTAAACCAGTATGATCTCATCTTAAATTGGTTACATCTGCAAAGACCCTTTCTCTAAATAAGGTCACCTTCATTGGTACCAGGGGTTAGGACTTATATTGTTTTGGGGGCCACAATTCAACCCACGACAGGGACTTTTAAATAAGTCCTATGGAGCCCCTTCTTTTGGGTCAGTTACCCATTTCCAATTTTTACAAATGGATCATTTGTATATTTTTTAATTAAAAATTGCTTTGCTTGCTGTTATTGTAATGTTTACTATGTTCACTACTGGGAGTTACACTATTTTAAAGACCAAGTATATCCTATTAATCTATGATAAAATTTCCAGTAACATGTCTTCATGTACCATCTTCACCATTTGCTTTACTTATTTTTGTTGTCAATACTCTAATTTTTCCAGTTCCTTGGGCTTGTCACCATCACTGATTCCTCTTTTTCCCTTGACCTGCTTTTCCATTCCTAAATCCTCTCAACTCCTTAGAGTATCCGTTGCTTCCATTTCTTCCTTAACACTCACTGCCATCACCCTTTTGACTCCTTATGCCTAAACCATGATAATGGACTCCTAAACGATTTCTCCACTTTGTCTCTCCTCACATCACCAGATTGATATTCATGCCACTCCATTGTTTAAAACCTTTCTATAATATATCCTTGAGAAATAAAAGAAAAATGCTTTAATGTGGAAATTAGGAGTTCCATATGGAAATGTAACTCTAAGGCACAGGTGATAGAAGGGTTTATGGTCCATATCTCTCGCAAATATTATGCCACGAAAAACATATTTATGGCAATGTACATGATGACCGCCAACATCCCCAGTCTTAAAGAAAAGTTAAATTTTGTCACCAGCTACTCGCAAAGGTAGAAAATAGGAATTAGTATAACTTAGAAAGATATTGAATAAATATTGATAGAAAAGATTTTTGTAACAATGTTTAATATTTGGCAAGTATGAAATTAAGATCTGCTTAGTGGAGAAAATTTGGAAAATACAGAAGAGTATAGGTAAAATGGTGAAAAAACAACCTGTGATCTCATTACCGTATTAACGTTTTGAACTGCTTGCGTCTAGTCTTTAAGGAAAAAAACTTTCTATGTGAAGTGCTGCTCTTTCCATGCTACCAGACACCTCCTTACCCCTTTTTATTATCTCAACCCCTTCTGTCTTAGTCTGTATTTTATTTAGCCAATATGCGCCCATTCCATGCCCAGCATTTTTCACAAATTCTCTTTTTATGCTTGGGAGTGGAGTTTCAGAGGCTTCTCCTCCAAAACTAATCTTTAGAGGAATTGGGGCCTTGAAGATTTTCCGAACCACCTCGAATCTTATTGCGCCACCTGCTGGAGAGAAAGGAAGTGGGCCGGTTATCAATCAGCAGCTCCAAGAGAGGGATGCACCAGCATCAGTGTCACACTCACTCTCCATCAAGACCCACAGGCCTTCCTAAACATCCTGGCCTTTATTCTTTCTTCAAAAAAGGCAAGTTCAACTTTGAACTCAACTACCCTGTGCAGAGAATCTGATGGTACCACTCTTTTTTTTTTTTTTTTTTATGATCCCATCTGACCCGGTCCCTGAAATTAACAAATTAAAGATTTCCTTGGCTTCAAAGCTCCACTCAGCCTTCCCCCCTTTAAGAAGACAAGGCTGGGAATGGTTTTGGAGATGAAAACAACTGAATTTTGAAGCCCCCAGAGGGAAGTGGAAGCAACTGGAGCAGAGTGCATATCAGTGTCCCCCGACTTGTGGAAGATGGGCATATCTGTTTCAGGCTCTTCCCTGCCACATCTCTCCCCTTACTTCCAGGCCATCCTCATTTCCTCCATCTTTGCGCTGGGGCAGCAGTTCAAAGGCTGAAAACTCCTGCATTATTTATAAAAGAGCTTACTTTTTGAGAAACTAGTCCTTTCTTAAGATTTTTCCCTTATTGCCCCCACATCTGCTCACTTCTTGAGTCCCACAGCCAGAGATTCTGCTCTTGCCCTTGGGCACCCATTCTGGAATTCTGTCGCTGCTGCCATGGACAGGAAGTTTCCTCCACATCAACCATTATTCTTTCTGGGTTAATTCAGCAACAAGTGCATTGAGCATTACACTGTGCTAGCAGGACAGATAATGAGAAACGTAAAAATAATTCTTGCCTTAAGTAAGTGAAAATCAAGTAGAAAGATTGAAACTCCAAAATTAAGTTTGTTCACCTCTTTAAAATACTCTATGAACAAGGAACATGGAACCAAACAGGTCACATGTTTAAGAAAATTACGACCAGAGAGAAATGACTTGAACCTACGTTCCATTTGTTCTGGAATCAGCAGAAGCATCTCAGTTAATGTGGGGACCATTTGTAATTAAAACCAAGAAGAGAAGAATTCAAGTTTACTTTTAACACAATAAGTTCAGGGTTATTACTTGGCACATAGAGTTAAAGGCATTTTTTGTTTTTACAAGGACTATACAGGCTAGTCTCTATGGTCATTGGAAGAAAATTAATTTCTGAGGCAGCAAAGTATGTTAGCTTTTTAGGTGAATTATGAAGGAAATACACTGGAGAGGTGTCTTCAGTTGAAGGCCCTGCTTCTCCCTCTATACCCCGCCCCATCTCATCCCACTCCCCATTTCAACACCAACACGCCCTAAGCCATCTTCTGCTTCTTTTCTCCTTCCCTAGGACAAAAGCTCATCATTTTCTGTTTCTAAATTCAGCAAAATTTGGACCAAGGAGAATGTCTTGAAGAGTCAATGAATGCCTGAGGTGGTAGAGTTTTCAAGAAACAAGTGTTTGGGGTGAGGATTTGTTTTCCTCTGAGACATAAGGGGTAAGAATGGGGACGGGGAGGGTTTGAATACAAGGATCAAGGACATCGACATAGCGAACGAGAGTGCTTCCACTTTGAAACACCCGACTCTTCAGGCCATTCATGTGGTCCAGGGAGCACTTACTACCACTTGATGATGATGATATCCAGTCCCATAACTCTATTTTGCTTTCAGACAACTTTTAAAATCATCCAATATAGAACCATAAACCTGTGTTGGAATTAAGCTGCATGGGCTACAGAAATAATCATAGGCCTGAAATTATGTTATGGTTGGAATTTCAGTTGGATACCTCTAGTTAAAGCTTTCTTCAAGAGAAAACTTGTTGTAGTTTCTGAACCTGACACGGGATGGCGTTCCTAAACCACTCACTCCGCACTAAGGCCTCTGCGCCTGAAGCTCGGGACCAATGGAAATACCTGGCCCCTGGGCAAGAGCTCTGGTGGGGAAGTGAGAAGTCAGCAGGAGGCCCTGGCTGGTCAAGCGGACCGCCCCCTCTTCCCTTCACTTTTATTTTACACTTAACACTTGCTTGTCCTAAAGTCCTCCACATCTTGTTTCATTAAATAGGTTTTCATTTTTTTTAATGTGACTTATGCCAAAGCCATTTTTCTCATGATAAAAGTTAGGAAACATTTAAGAAATACTTTTTGAAAGGATAAAACTATGCCACATGATTTAGTTCTCTCTTCAAGCAAATGTGACCTGTGGTGATTACCATTATGAAATTTGCCCGGGCAAGAGGTTTAACTTCTTTGAAATTACTAAGGACTTTCTTACCATCATTTCACTTATTTCGGTCATCACGTCTCCCTTGATAATGTTTCTTTCCCAGTTTCTAATTTGCCAATGCCTATCCTTAATGGAGAGGAAGGAAGCAAACAAGAGCTGAGCTGCTCTTCGTCCTTTCTGTCCTCCGTCGAGATGACCTCCCTTCTTTGCTCTCTGTTCTGTTTATCTGAACGCTGGACCATCACCTGTTCCCCTCCCGAGGAAAAGAGCCTCCTTTGCTCTCTTTAGCATTTTCCTCCTGCCTCAGCTTGCCCAGGAATCTGCCTTTCGGACACCCATCCTCTCAGTCCCAGCCATACTGGATGCAGATTGAGCTTCTTTCATTTTTTGCTCCTTTTTTTATATACACACATATGTATTATAGATTATATAGAGAGAAAGGGAAAGACATATGTGTATGTGTATATGCATATATATTTACATATAGAGAGCAGCCCATGCATCCACTTTGGTTTGTTTTGTGCCATCCCCTTTATTCCTTATTTTCCTATTATTTCGAGGATCTTTCCACTCTTTTTAGACATATCTCTGAGTTACATATTTCTCTTTTCTGGACTTAAACCTGCCTTCCTGAAGGCTCAGTTGCCCACTCAGAATCACCTCCTTTTGTGTTAACAGACTCCAGAATGACAATTCTCCTCCTACGTCTCCCTCTCTCTATTGAGGACCAATATTTGTCTATATTTCTACTTCTTCCTCAGTTAGTTCTTTTTCTTTGCTTGCAGTCCTTGAATTTTAGTTTATAGTAGCAATTTTCCTTCATGCTTCTGAGAGCCAAGCTTGTGAGCTATGAAGTGAAGAACATATGAGATGAAATTTAAAGAAACTACTCATTAATACAAATAAGGCTCTTAGCAACGTGCCTAGCACCTCGTTACCACCCATTAAATGGAAGGCATTATTATTAGTTTCCCACCCAATTTAAGTCAATACACTTTTTCAAATACCTGCTTGATGACAAACATAGGCTGCAGATGTGAAAAATAAGTCACGATCTCTTTCCTCGAGAAACTCAAAGACTAGTGCAGGAGACAAGCATCTAAGCTAGCAAAGGGAAAACAATGCGATCCCTCTCATTAGGAATTGCTGGGAAGAGTGGTGAGAGAGGATGAGAGAAGAATGGAGGAGGTCTTCGTGGAATTATGACTAGCACCTATGCTGTGTTCAATATGGCCTAGGTACTGTTTTTAAATCCTTTACAGATATTAACTTAATCCTTAAAACAACTGTGTGAAGTAACCACTGTATCATCACCATCCTCATACCATCAGAAAGGAAAGTAAGGATGGAGAGGTGAGGAAGCACCCAGCTATGGGTGGCAAAGCTGGGATTTGAGCCAAGGAGTTCTGGCACTCAGAACTTGTGTTCTTGACCACTCTTCTGCTCCCAGCAGGGTTTAAGAGGTGGAGTAGAGCAGGAGGGCATCCCAGGAAGTGAAGGACAGGCTGTGCTAGTTATAGAAGCAAGAAAACATGAGGGGGTCTTCACCAAAGCCCAGTTAGGTGTGGTGGGACATAGCCAGTCATGCGAGGAACAGGGAACATTCAGGACTTCTCAGGATGTTTGTTGTCCTGATCTTCTGTTTTGGACATCAGGCTGAGTTGAGGGGAGAACCTTGACCCATCCTTGGGAAGGGAGGGGCATTTGGGCACTCTGCCGTCCTGAGCAGAAGTGGTGGAATATTCTCCTGTGGATCCCATCCTCTGAGTGGCCATCAGCCCTTTGGCCGCCACATATGACCTTCTACAAGTTCACAGAAAAAGGGCTGTGGGAGTGAGAGCAGTGTTTTCTCCATGGCGCCACAGTCCCAGGACCTCAGTGACCCCCAGAGCAGCCTCCTCACATCTATGGCCTGAGCTGTCTGTGGATGTTACTATTGCTAGTTCAGGCGGCTTTTTGCTTGACCGTCCTGTCATTCTGGTATTTTTCAAATGCTCCTGCTTTAAATCAATCCTCATTCCCGATAATACCACGGAGAGGATGATTCCAGAGATGTGTGTGTACGTGCTTCTTACAGGTAGGCAAGAGAAGATAACAGGGCAGGGCGAGAGATGAAAGGAAAAGGCCTCAACACCTTGTCCAGAGCCAGCAGCTCCCGTGCCTGGGTCCATGTCCCCGCATGCCTCTCATCCCTTAGTCCCCATTGGGAGGGCTGTCTCATGTCCCAAGCAGATGCTTCCTAAGTGTGTGATTTCAAGCCTGAGACAGGCAGGCTGGGAGAGGCTGTCGTTTATAACTAGATTCAGCTGCCTGTTATGGCTATAATGGGCTTTCAGAGTCCAGATGGCTGCCCCCTCAGCCAACTCGCATCTGGCTGAAAATGCCGTGAAGCACGTAGCTGGCTGGGGTGTGGGCTTGGCCCTCTGGGGGATGCGAAGGAGGAAAGGATTGAAGGGAGTGTTTATGTCACACTCTCCATGTGTCTGGGATGATTTTCTCCGCTGTCCTTACTCCCCTCTCCACCTCTGACCCCAAAGCACAAAGACCAAAGCTAAAACTAGACATCGGAGTCCACTGCCTCTGGTTTCTGTTTCCCTCTCTGTGATGGGAGAATGTGGGCGCTTTCCTCAGGGAAGCTTTCAAAACTCCGGTTAAACTTAGTCAACAAATGCACTCTCAGTCTGACACCAGTAAATCCACAGGACTGTCCTTTGGTCCAACAAACCACCTAAAAGATCAGATTTACGTCCCATTGACAGTGGAGGCTTTGAAAATGTCTGGGAAATCATCAGCCACAGATAGCCAGTGGTAGGCAGATGTCTTATATAATCTGACATGACAAATCAATTTCTAATGTAGATTTTTAGGAACGTACCTGCAGTGGGGAGCCACTGATTTTTAGAGTTGAGACGTCCTTTAGAGGGCATTTATTATATCTTTCTGGCTTGCCTTGTTTTCAAGGAGAGGACCTTAGATGCAAAAGTATAAAAGAACTTGCCCAAAGCTACGTAGTTAGTTAGAAGCAGAGCTGGGACCCAAATCCAGATTTTCTAGCCCATAGCTTAGTGTTTTTTACCCAAAGCACACCTAAACATACGTTCTACCATCCAGCTGCCGTGATAGATTTGTTTCCAACAGAGAGTGAGGGCAGGCTGTGGCCAGCACACTATGATCACTGGCAGAGAAAAATATGCAATCAAAACCAGGAATATTTTTGAACATCTATTCATTCAAAAAACCAGTACTGGATACTGATAACATGCAATCCCCTGCTACGCTGGTCTGCCTGGGCTCTGCCACTTGCTTCTTTGTGGTCTCCTTGTCCTGCTGGAAGCCAAGTCTGGTTTCAGACAGATCAGCATCAGGGACATTTTTACTGCAGACACCCATGCCATGTTGTCATACGGTGTTTGGATTTGACTCGTTTCTAAGTTCTTGACTCCTGTTTTGCCGTCTGCCGATGCCCACTCTCCCATTCATTGTTTGAGTTTTCTATAACGCTGCACGTGATCTAGACGCCCTGGTCCATGGATCCCTGACTGGTGCTGCAGTGTTTCCCGCATCTTTGATGCGGTTTTATTTGCTCCGCTGTTTCCTTTCTGCCTTTCATTTTCCAGAGCAGACATTCCGCCTCCACACTCACCCTGATACTATGGAACCACCTGCTTATCCTGTGACACTTTGCTGCATGAACACTTATACCTGCCATCCTTCTCTGGGATCACCTAATTCTCAGGCCCCACATCTCTTAGAATTTTCTCTCTTGCTCTTATCCAAGGCAAGGTAGTAGATCCTTTTCTTGAGCTCAGAGAATATAAACCACGGACTGGATTCCTCTGGCAGAAACAGAGCAGAGAGGTATGCTTAGAAACCAAGAGTCATTTTCAGGTGGAGCTACCTGGAAATTGAGGTTGACTTACTGAGAAAGTTTTTGATTCTAAGACAACCACGTGGGATGAGTTGATGGAAGAAGAGTTAAACATTAGTGAGAAAATTACTGATTCAAACCAAAGACTTTTAAACTTTGCTCCAAAGGATCACTTTTAAAACTAATGATTGTTTAATATTTGTCGATGTTTATATGGTTCAATAAGTCTATTTTTTATTTTTGAAAAGGGGCAGGAAGTTCATGGCCAAATATGTGCTGTGTCTGAGTATGAGGTCCCCCAGGGACTCAGTAAATGAGAATATGTCGTTTAACACTTGGCCGCAGCACAGTGCTCTCACCTGCAGGCAGCCCATGTACCTAAACTTTTGTGTCAACTTTTTGAAAGGCGAGTAACTCCTTGAAAATTTCCTCTTCAAAACTGAAATGGCTGCAAATGCCAGGCACAATATTATCAGAGACCTGTGTGGGGATCAATTCTTGACTCTTAGCCCAGTGCTTCCCAAACTTTGCTGCACAGGAGAATAACCTGGGGAGCTTCAAAAAATCCTGATTACACCCTATATCAATTAAATCAGAGTATCCCTGGGGGAGGGTGCCAGGCACCAGTGTAATTATTATTTTTTAATACTTTAGCACGCATCACAATCACCTAGATTAGAACACTTGTTAAAACAGATGGCTGGGTCTCACCCTGAGTCTCTAATTCCGTAGTTCTGGTGAGGCCCAGAAATGTGCATCTCTAACAAGTTCCCAGGTGATATTGATGCTGATCTGGGGGCTACACTTTGTGGACCATTGGGCTACTCTATACATCAAAAACAATGGCCCTTCTTATTTACAACACTGTTGTTATCAGAAGTTGATGAATGAGCCCTACCTTGGGTTGACATCTATCCTTATACCCTTTCCATGCTGCATCTTTTCGCATTAAAAAAAATCATTGATCATACCTCTTACCTGTTCTATATCTGTGAGGCAGTAACAAATATGCATCCTCATTAAAGAAAAAACATTACATTCAAAAACAGAATGGAGCCCTCCTATCTCTTGTGCTTTTCCCCTAGAGGCAAGAGATCTGCCAAGCAGTGGTATCACAGACTAGTGTTTCTAACATCCAGTTTATTGCTCCTTAGATAACAATGATGCATTTGTGCTGAGGAAAATGCTGGTGCTTTCTAAAGCCAAATGTCTTGTTGTGTTTTCAGGAATCTTGATAGAGCTCTTTTTTGGAGGGTTTATGGCTGGGTTGTCCCTTGGTGGGAGCTGTTTTCCTCTCTCAATGGCTGTGAGTGGAGGGAGACATCTATCAGGCTCCAGCAGAATTTTATCCACAACAATTATGTTCCATGCCTGCAGCGTGCGGGGAAGGATTCCAGTTCAACTGGACCTTGCTCCTTTTCTGTTTCTATTTTGGTATGTCTTGTAAACAGACTAGATGAGGTTGATGGTATCCATCCTCTAATCACATCCTGTTGGTGATGGGAATAATTCAGCCCCAAATTTATGGGGCAGGTTTGTGTTCTTCCTCCAACAGGCCAGAGCTAAGTTCTAGTGGGCAGTTGCCCTCCTTGGGTTCAAACCAGGAGAGTTTCTGAAACCAAGCAGCAGCTTGGAAAAGTTAACCATTTTGATCGATATGGTCTCTACTGATCAGGCGTTTGCAGAGATGGGGGGTTGCCAGGTCTCCTTCATGCTTTATGTAGCACATCATTATATCATTGAACGGTCTCTGACCTTATCGTTCAGGCCTCAAGGGACAGAGAGAGTGGGAAAGTAAGTCGTTGAGGGAGATTGTTGAGTTCTTTGGCCCTGCTCCACCCAGGTTAATCCTGGCTAGTTTGTCAGCGGCATGTTCTTGCTCTCATCCAGCCAGGAGAAACGTAGCTCTCTACAAGCCTCACCGATGTGGGGAGGCTTATGGAGTTCCTAACAAAGTAGGCTAAAGGGACTCATTAGTATAGATTTTACTCCAAGATTCATGAAGACTCTGTGATTTGGTCTTGATCTTGCATCCAAAATCATGGACAAACTATGAAGTCCAGTTACGCTAAAAGGAGGGGGCTAGTGACCCGACCTGACTCAGTGCAGTCACAGGAAGTGACACAAATAATTGTTGACCACTACGTGTCTGGCACCATGCTCAGCAATAAAATTACAAACGTGTGGTGACTGACCTCAAGAGGCTCACAGGCTTCAAGTATTATCATGTTTTTCTCTGTGCTCAAAATAAATTTCAGAATTCTTCTTTAAAACTAGAGGAAGAAATCCTTATTTGAAGAAAAGAAATTCACATTATTTACCATGTTGTAATGGCTAGTATACTCATTCTTTCCTTCTGCAAATGTTTATTCTGCACCTAATATATTTCAACGCTGTGCTATGTCCTGGAGGGTAAGAGATGAACAAGATATATTTCCTACTAACGAGGGGCACATGATTCCACCCACAGGTGGAACCTATTACCACAACCTCTTTTGGACTATTAGGACTTTAACTGCTTTGTACGTGGAATCTGAGAACTTTCTTTCTGGAGTTGGGGGCAGGGGGCATTGTCTAATGGGAAGAGGATCTACTTATGTCTATTTTAACCAACGTCCCTTCTGTTGCTCCCAGCTCCTAGCAGCGTTCCCCACTCTTTAGCCAGTACCTCTCTCCCTGAGTCAAATGGCTGGTCCATAGGAAATAGAAGGGTGGCTGAAAGCTACAGAAACAGTAGATAGTGCAGATGGCCACTTTACCTCTTCCAGAAGCTCGGTACAATTATGTAAAAGGAATAACATGTAAACATTGCGACAGTGACATTGAAGACCATTCAAAGCATCGTGAGAAATTATTATTTGACTCCGGATAATCGGTATTTACCTCTTGGAGTGAGTGAGAACAAGTGAAATGGGACAGTTTGGTTTGAGTCGCAGATCTTTTAGAAAAGCACAGAGTGGCCTTAGAAACCTCTCCTTCCATCCCGTCCTGTCAGGGATGGCTGTCTTTGTTCACGGACATTTTTAGGGAGAGATGTCCTATGTGAGTAAACGTGACAGCAGCCTTAACACCTACCAGGGAGCTCTGGCGAATCAAGTGAGGTGAGATGTTGTCTTGAGTCACATTTATTTTCCAGAATAGGAGGTGGTGCTTCCATGGCTTTCCAGGCTGCCTCCTAGACATTATGGCCAAAGAAATTATCTCCCCTAGTTGGCTTTGATTGAATTAATTTTCTGTTTAGAAAACTATTCCCTTGCTCAAAACTTTTCTAAGGCTCTGTATAGCTTACTGAATTAATGTCTTACCCTGGTACTCTGGGCCCTCCCTTTCACGGAAATCTTCCTGAACAGTATTTCCTCTCATCGTTTTCAATGGTATAAGAAAACTAGACTATCTTTGGTTCTCAGGTCTACTTACTATGACTATTACTATGATGGAGCCCTGAAACAATGGAATTATGAAGGGCCACTTTTTGGAATTTAATATGCAAAACCCTGTGGTATAATCATGATTTCGTATTTGCATATTATCTGTTATAAGATAATCACAGATAAGATCCAAGGACCCCAACTTGTTGGGGTCATGGAGTCTAACCGTCCTCCTGTGTGGAAATGGGGTTTCCCCTAAAGGTGATTGTTGTTACCACAGCCAGTGATCTGAGAAAGTTTTGGAGCTCACTCCATAATTTGCAGACCCAATGCAAAACGAAAATGTGGGCCTAGCCAGGGATGAGGACATCAATCTCCCCAAACCCTGTGGGACAGGCAGATGCCAAGGGATTGCAAACTCTGTGCAGGCACGTGGAATAGTTCCACCCATAGCCCCCTGCCAATCACCCCCAGTTGCCTTTGGTGCTGTCACCCCAGTTGTAGATAGATGGCTGCCGCCCTGTCCTGGCCCAGACACCCTCTCCTACTCTCCTCTTCTCCATGCCCTGAACTCCCCTGAGGGCAAGAGTTGACTGCAGAATGAGAACTCCCCCTCACCTACACTACCTAATCATTCTGGGCAGAGGATGGCAGCAGTCACAGGTCGTGGGGCTGGGGTGAGGAGAGGGAGGCCAAGAACCTGTCCCAGGGAGGTGGGGCGGTGACAGGAGGCAGGACCCCACGTGAGCTGAAGTTCCAACCCCCCAGCATATGCTCCTCTGCCCTGTCAGACTTCACTTATGAAACATAAATTCAAAGATAAAATTATAAAGAATTTCAAGATGGTCACCACAGAGCATTAAGCCCCAAGTGCAGGGCCCTTCTGAGCATGGGGCCCTGTGCAATTGCACCAACCACATGTCTATGAAGCCAGCCCTGGTAGAGGTTAATCCTGGGACAGAAATAGGCAGGCTGGGTGTCCTCCTTGGAGAGGACCTGGACTCTCGGTCTTGGGAAGCTGATAATGGCTCTTATTTTATGGTAGGAGGACAAGGAGAGAAATAGGCTGACTTCTGTTAAGAGATCTTTGGGTGGGTCTAAGTTTATGTTATAATTAGATGAGCCCAAGCTTGTGTGTGGGACAGAGGGAGCTGTGTTCTCTCCTTTGATGTCAGAAGGCACAGAGCAGGTGAGGGTTGGGAAATACTGGTTCAAAGAGGCTACCAGCAAGGGGTAGCACAGAGTCTCCACTTTGTGGCAGTTGTACTTGCAGCAAGAACTGTGCAGGAATGGCCTGTTTTGGCATCTGGGGCAGCTATTACAGCTCCTACACACCCCAAGGATTACATAAGCATCCTGGCTCCATGCTTGAGCTGAGAAGGGAGCTGGGAATGATCTTGCTATATATGCCACAAGCACACAGGGAGACTTGGCAACATATCAGGCAAGGGGAGCTCTGGGAAAGACTGGACTTCTTGTTAATCTCAGCAGTTTAATAATGATAGTTAACACTTACAAGTGCTCCTAATGCATCAGATCCTGTTTGAAGAACATTTTATGGGTTCACGCAATCCCAGGGGGTAAGACAACTGTTTTCCCGATTTTACAGATGGGGAAACCGAGCTATAGAGAGAGAACTTTTCCAAAGGTCACTCGGCTTGTAGTGGTGGAGTTAGGATCTGGTTCAGGAATTTTGGCTCCAAAGCCTGAGCTCTGACCTGCTCTCCTATTCCGCCCTCTGACTACATATGCGTCAGGAGTTGGCTGTGATGTGTGGATTGGGATGTCATTGTTTCACCCCAAGAAGGTAAAATTGGATCTGCTGGTTATCCACTTTATAGTTTGCAGGGATTTTCACACACCTGATCTCATTTCCTTCTTCTAATTATCTACGAGAAAGGCAAGGCAGGACTACTATAAAGACTGGGCTCTGCCATGCACGACTCTGAGACACCAGGCAAGTTACTCAACCTCACTGAGCATCTATTTCCTTAATTTTGCCTCCTCCTCATAGGTCAATATGCTATTCCCACTTGCATTTTTGAAATTCAGGAAAATTTATGAACCTCCATTCTTATCTTGGAGGACCCCTTAAGCCTTGGGTTTCCAGAATGTGGAAAGTTCCTCTGTTCCAACTGATAGCATCACTTCCATAATATTTCCAAAGATTTTCCTTACTCTTCCTGTCTCACCTCTTGAGGGACACCATAGAGTTACGGCTCCCACTGTCAATTGTCCTGAAATCTTTGGAGTGTGAATGGTGAAGCCAGGGAGTATGGGGCACTATGGCAGGCTTTCTTGTGTGGCGTAAGCACTGCCTGATAGAAAATAGGAAATAATTGAATATGTTCTTAAGTATGGCTTTATTGACCATATCAAATGTAGTTCTGCTTTCTCCAAGTCCAAAACTCAGGCTGTTTTTCTTCTTCGTGCTTAATTACAAGTGTTTTTAATTAGATGAATTCCATTAATGGCCAATTAAGTTTCAATTTAGAGGTCGAGTATGAACACTGGCAGCCCCATCACAGCTTGGGCTCTCTGCAAAGTGACCCGGGTCTAGGCTTCCATCTGCTTAATGTTGCTTTGCCCATTAAGAGAAGTTAATGCTTTCCTAATTGTTTGCCTTGGGAGAGGAGCCAAATTCTACCCTTCCCTCAGCAGCCTGTACTTTCATAGCTGTAATTGGAGCTGCTGGGCAGGGGAGGAAGGAGAAGGAGGCGTGGGGAGAGGGAAGGGCTGGGGGCTACTAAGAGAGGAAGGGAGCCCAGAGGAATGACTCCTCAGAAAGATTTAGAGCTCAGAAACCTCAGAAAGGTTTGAGAGCTGGCAGAGACTCAGATTTTGACTATATGTCATGAAGGGAGTGATGACGCCTGCACCAGAGGATGCTTGTTTCCTCCTAGGTGGTTTGCCTGATATTAGCACGTGCTGTGGGTCGGCCCAGAGGCCTGGGCATAATTGGTGCCATTGTGCTGCTTATTATTCTCAAATTGCTGCAATAGGAGCAAGAGAATTGAGGATTCTCCATAATTAGCATGCACTGACTATGTGATACACACTCTTCTAAGCACTTTGCCTGAATTATCTCTTTTAATTGTCACAAGTTATATAGTAGGTAATATTATTATTATTTCTATTTTACAGAAGGAGGAACTAACGCACAGAGAGGTTAGATACTTATTGGAAGAGCATAAATGGGATGTAACACTATACTACCATCTCCTACCGCCTCTGCTGGTTTATCTGTTTGCCTTTCCCATGAGACTGTAGCCCCATGGGGTTTGGGACCACGATGAGTTCACCCCAATACAGTACCCGAACGATGGAAAGAATAACACAGTCTTTTCATCTAACAGGGTGAAATGTCTATATTTGCCTAGTAGGATCAAAAAGGCAAATGTGGCTTTTATTTCAAGCACTGAAGCCACATATGGCCACCGCCATATTTCTACACAAAGGTAATACACTTAGGTGGCAGGAGAAAAGGGGGAGAAAAGGACACAAAAGAATCAGGACAATGGCATGTGTAAACTCCTCTGTTATGTGTATTAAGAAAATGTATATCCACATTAAATAACAGTGGAGTATTTATTGAAAAGAGAGTAAAAAGCTCCGTGGAATGTCTTCACCTTTTTGTCACCATGGTTACTTCTCACCTCCCCGCATATAGGCCTTGCAGTCTGCACGTGCTTTTGCAGACAAGATGCCATTTAATCCCCCACCAGCCCTGTGAGGTCTGAGACACTCTCATCCCCCTCGTCCCCATGTTTTGCATTACATCAAGCAATTGGCAAGAGGCAGAATTCAGTCTGATTTCACCACCCAGTGAAGAGAGGGGAGTGCTTGAGAGATGGGGGTGAAGGGGTGTGTGTGGGCAAAAGGAGGTGTTTCACGTTGTGGTGGAAATGATGTGTCTGGATAGGTAGGTGTTTGGGTGAAAAATCAACAATAATTTAATCTCAGCATGCAAGGACTTATTCCATGTACGAGAAAAGGGAAAGTTTGCTTTTGGAGCTTGAGGTCAAAACATTCTTGTTGTGTAAACCTGCTTGTTTATAATAAGAAGCATAATAGTCATTAATCTACATGCTGGGATATTAAGGATACTCAAACATTAGAACCACAGAAAATCAAAGTCTAAACGTCTTAGAAGTTGGTCCTTCAACCTTTTAAATTTGCAGTTGAAGAAACAGAGTTCCAAAAAAGAAGAGTGATTTGTCTGAAGCGTAAAGCTGGAGACTAGCAGTGTAAGAACTAAATCCCTGGTCTCACGACCTGAAGGCCAGTGTTTTTCCATTTCACCGCATCGTCTCCAACCCACATTCTTTTTTTTTTGCCGAGGAAGATTAGTGCCGAGCTAACATCTGCTGCCAATTTTCCTCTTTTTTTGCTTGAGGAAGATTGTCTCCGAGCTAACATCCTTGCCCGTCCTCCTCTACTTCATACGTGGGATGCTGCTACAGCATGGCTGACAAGTGGTGTTGGTCCATGCCGGCATCCAGACCTGTGAACATGGGCCGCCAAAGCGGAGCACACCGAGCTCAACCAGGATGTCACCGGGCTGGCCCTCCAACCCACATTCTTGAACACTGTCTATCTTCTTTCTATAGAGAGAAAAGAAAAGCTTATTTCTCTCTCTCAGGTATTGGGGATTGATTTAACAATACTCTCACTATCAGCATAAAGGACAAGATCCAACTTCCTCTCCCTCCTTCGTTCTTTTCTTTCCTCTGCTCCTGTACCTCCTGTAGCTAAGCTAAGTGACTGATTAATAATTTAAATACCCAGTAGCACTCTGTCTAAAATTTACCCTAAGTTGTAGATACTGGTGCTAGATCTCTTGAGAATCAGTCTTGATGGGCAGAGGAAAAGAGACAGAGAACTGCATTGAGCAGATAGAAGGATAGATGGGCACAGAGAGCAAAGACTGGGACACTGCCAGCTTCCTTCCCCTTCGTGAGAGTTTAGTGGTAGGTCTGACACTGGTTGTTGGATCAGACTTGCATTGTTTTTAACTGAATAGTTGATCATTGATGGAAACGAGAGCATATTTAGGGAGTTAATTAAATTTAAATTATGAATTTTTATATTAAGATTTTATTATCCTTTATGTACAAACCATGCTGTTTGCCTGTGCTCTAAATAGATTATCGTAGGAATAAATTAAATGTTGAGTCACAAACTCTCTCATATTGTGTCTCTCATATTGTGTCTGCAAACACATACGCATCATATGATCAGATTTACAAATAACTTCATATACAGGTCACTAGAGGACGTCCGTGCCTCTGATAACTTTCCGTGATTACTTTTGCTCCTTCCACATTAAACATGGGATAGTCAAGTCTTCAGAAGTTAAATGCTTTGCTCACAATAGAATCAGAATTTCATGGACTGAGCATGAGCTTTGGAATCAGACATCTGTATTTAAACCCTGACGCTGTCATTTACTTCCTAGTTGTGTAACCATGTTAAGTTTCTTAACTCCTCCGAGCTTCAGTTTTTCATCTGTAAAATGAGAATAGTAACATCTCCTTGGGTTGTTGTGAAGGTCAAATAAGATAATGTGTGACATATATAGTGATCGACATATAGAAAGCCTTTGATAAATGCTGTTTTTATGACTGTCTTTCTTTCTCGCTTCTTCCCTTTTGTTTACAAATGGAAACTCTGAGACTAGGTGACACTGAATGACTTCTTTAATAGCTCAGAGAAAGAACCCATTCACCAGAAAGACCAGGAGGTTAATGACCCTCTTGGCTTAATGACCCTCACCCACCCCATCCCGCTTCGTCTCCTGGCTGTTCTATTGCTGTTCTTAAATGTGGAGAAAACATGCCTCTTGATAAACAACCACTCCCTTAATGAGACTCCAATCTTAAAATTTCAACTGAAGCCTGATGCCAGTGTCAGCCATGGGGTTTCTTCAAATACGTTGGGGTAAATGATAGTCAGAAGCAAGACCCAACATTTTCTTCTCTCCTTTTCTTCCTGTCTTCTATCCTTTCCTCTCCTCTGCTCTTTACCTCCTGATTAACTCTGAAGATCTCACATTTGTCTGGATTTAGACTTAGACTTTCTACTTGGGAGACAGGACCAGGGAATGTACAACTTCTCTGAGGCGCAATAACCCAAAGAATGATAGACCCAAAGGTTCTAGTCCTTTGGAAAAGGAAAGCAATCATTTCCTGCTTTAGATTCTGCATTCACAGATACAGATGGGAATTTGGGAAGCAAGTTTTAGTTTTCTCAGAATTAGAACCGTCGGGGACTTGAGGACTTTAAGTGTTCTTCTTGAATTAGTCCTGGGACAATCCTCGTGTGCACACAGCATTCCAAAGCAACCACGTGGTATATAAAAGGCCCCTAACAATAAATCACTTGTCACCTTCCCAACCGGCAGAGATTAGAAGAAAATACTCAATTTGAGGTGTGTGCTCTTGAACACAGATGGCAGAAGTAGAAATCAGTATTACGTATCAGAAGAGTCATTTGAACAAAGGATTTTTTTCTGGTAGAGATTCACCCTGAGCTAAGATTTGTGCCAATCTTCCTCTATTTCGTAGGTGGGTTACTGCCACAGCATGGCTGCCAACAAGTGGTGTAAGTCTGCATCTGGGAACCGAACCCGGGCTGCTGAAGTGGAGCACACTGAACTTAACCAATAGGCCATAGGGCTGGCCCCTTGAAAATATTTTTAATGTGCAATTCTTTGATTCATTAATTTCACTTTCATTGATCCATTCCAAATTGTTGGAATAGTTTTCATTATACTACATCCATATAATATCATATTATGTAGCTCTTTAAGATTATGTTTTTGAAGATTATACAATGATATAGAGCTAAAATCTGGTGGTTCAATATTGAATAAAAATCAAGAATCAAATCTATATATAATGTATGATCCCAATTTTATAAAAATTATGGTTGTGCCTAAATAAATAAACCAAAGTACTAACAGGAATTATCTCTGACTGCTGGGCTTACTACTGATATGTTTTGTTTCCTTTCTTATACTTTTCTGTATTTTCCAAATTTTCCACCATAAAAGGTGTATTTGTTGTTTGATTAGAAAATGTTATGTAAAAAAACGGAGAGGTAAAACAGATATCTGGCAATTTCTTTCTAACTTAATGAAATGCAAAATATTTGGGGACTCTTTTTCAAAAATCTCCCTTATTCTTCCTGTGGAAAATGAAATCGGTGTTATAGGTGGTTTAAAGATTTAAACATGAAAATAATTCATAAAATTTCCAAAAGAAAACGTTGGTTGATATATTGATAGTCTTGGAATGAGCAGAGCCTTTAAGCAAGTGAGAAAACCCAAAAGTCACATAAAAAATGTTTTACAAATTTTATTACATAAAGAAATTTAAAAAAATCTGTTTGCCCAAAAGAAATGCCTCAAATAATGTCAAAAGTCAAACCACAAATTGAGAAGAAAATATTTGTGTTGCACATAACAGCTAACAAATATTCTTAATTTACAAAGAGACCGTCGACATTGTTAAGAAAAGAGATGACTTATGCGTTAGAAAAACGTGGAGAAATAGGATTTCTGGTTTTGGTAATAGATTCCGTACTTTACAGCCACTATCTTGCTTTAGGTGAAATCTATCTAAAGGTAATAGGAAAGCTTACAAAGTGTTGAATAATTAAGGGCAAGATCTGAGAGAATTTGGAAATGAAAAGGAGTGAGCCCATATTTTCCCCTGGGGACAACAGCCAATCTGGGACGGGCCGCTGAGAGTTTGAGTTTCTGATCAGAACATCTGACAGAGAATGCCCTGACAGGAGCCCAATTTCAGGTATTTGAGAGGTTTTGGGGGAAATAGTAATTATAAAAACTATGGAATCAGATGATTACCTTTGGTGTCTTTAAAGCACTGGAGAAAGATAATGAGAGGCTGAGGGTAAATGATTGCCAATTTAAAGTAAATGATGACACAGAGAATTTTCTTTTTTACAGAAAGAACTGAGAATAAGGCTCAGGACCTAATTATAAGGGTAGCAGAGGTCCAGAGAAAATTGAGATCAAAGCGGAGCCCCTGATGTGGCACCATTCCTTGAGGAAACCAATCAACCTCTTGGTGGCATGTTGATTACAGCGGACTCCTTCCATCCTTTCCCTTCCTCCATCTCAATGTTCTCTTTACTGCCTCCACCTCCTCTTGTCTTTCTCTTCAATAATGACCTACAACCCCATATCTTGCAACCTTTTCCCAGCTTTGATGTTTGCCATCTGCCCTCAGGGAGGTGGTGAGGTGGAGGAGAAAACATATGAAGATCGTTCAAGTCCTGGCTCTACCAAAAATTGGTGTGACTGTGGAAGTTATTTAATAATAGTAAATATAATTTCTCTAAGGCCAAGTATAAACCAGACACTGGCCATGAATATCTCTGTCTCGCAATTCTTCATTTGAAATCGAGAAAAACGGAGATTTGGAGGGCGTCAAAAAATGTGCCCAAAATTACATAGGCAGGAGAGGGTAGAGTTGAGATTCCAACTCAGATCCGCCTATATCCTAAACCTATTCCATAACATCTAGTTAAAACATCTGGCTTCAGAATCTCCAGTTGTAAAATGTGAATAATAACACTACCCTCACGGAATTTGAAGGAAGATGAATGAAATATGTGAAAGTGCTTTGTAATTCACAGTGCACTATGGCAATAATAATAGCTAATATTTATTGAGTACATATTATACGCCAGGCACTGTGCTAAGAACAGTATTAGCTCATTTCGTCCTATGAAGTAGGACTCTTACTACATCCATTTACAGTTGAGGGAACTGGAGTATTGAAAGGCTGAGCAACATTCTTGAGGCTTCCCAGCCGCAATGGTGATGGATCCAGGCTCTGTCCTTGCAGCCAATGTAAGGTATTATTCCTTTTTCATTAAATTGTGGGCTTGTATTAGTTTGCTGGGGCTCCTGTAACAAGTACCACAAACCAAGGGACTTAAACAACAGAAATGTATTGTCTCACAGTTCTGGAGGTTAGCAATCCGACATCAAGTTGTTGTCTGCACTGTTTTCTTCTGAAGGCTGTGAAGAAGACCCTGCTCTAGGCATCTTCCCTAACTTCTAGTGGTTTGCTGACAATCTTTGGTGTTCCTTATAGAAGCATCACCCCAATCTCTGCCTTTATCTTCATGCGGTGGTCTGTGTGTGTGTGTGTATGTGTGTGTCCAAATTTCCCCTTTTCATACGTATACTAGTCATATTGGCTTAGGGACCCACCCAACTCCAAGATGACCTCATCTTAACTAATTACATCTACAAAAATCATATTTCCAAATCAGATCACATTCTGACGCACTGGGGGCTGGGACTTCAATATGTGAATTTTGAGGGGACGCAATTCAACCCGTAGCACAGCTCATCAGTAGAAAAATTTCAGGATAATCTTTTGTGGTGGTGGTGGTTCTTTTGTTACCTGAGAAAGGAGCAGATTTTTTGCAGATGGTGGTGGTGGTGACAGATAAGAGAATAAGAGGCTATGCCTCTCTTATTTGTCCTCAGAAATGCAGGGGCTGCTTAGGTTTTTACTTTTTGATTTTTTCAACCCCAGGAGCCAGGTTAGTGGGTCTGGTGACTGGAGTAACACAGCTGACTGGAGGCTGTGTACACATTGTACGCTCGGAGGCATAAATGTGATTGACATGTTTTTAATCATTTCTGCTTTGTGGCTCTTTGTTCTGGTCAACACCATCATCTAAATTAAGTTCACTCTTTACATAATGTCTCATTATGTCAAGCCAGACAAAGCTTTTGAGAAGGATCTTTCTGCCTTTTAGCAAGGCGTGGTGAAAAGGGGACCGGACTGAACGTCTGGAGATCAGAGAGCTGGGCCAGACATTTCCCTTCTTTGTAACCTTCCTGAGGTGTACACGTGACCGTGACCCTTTCATCTTTCTAATCCATCCTGCTCCCTGCTTTGCCCACATGTCACAACTCCCTGCTCCCATTTTTCTCCCCGCTCTTCAATCTATCCAGCCTAACCAATTTTCCTAAACCATAACCCTCTCCCCCCCCCCCTTTTTAGACCTCACATGCAGAATCCTTAATTTACAGCAAACTGTCTTCATTGGTCTGTGCAAGGGCCCTAGCTTGCTTGCTTTATTCCCTTTTAGATTAACTCCCTTTCCCTCTGCCCTCCCCTGAAACAAACTCTCTGATGTGTTTGTTGCTTCATTGAATTTTTGTCTGTTTGCATATATTTAATTTACAAAGAATATTTTGCTTGCGACTCTTTTAAAACTCCTTGTAGAGGTTATTTTTTGGCTCATTAATCTAAAACGACTTTTTGCTTTTTACTGAATTCGGAAATTCTAGATTTGAGTGGCCCCACTTCATTTTTCAGAGGAGAGTGAAATGACTTGCTCAGTGGCACAGCCCATGAGGCCAGGGCAGAACTTGGGACCCTCCATCAGGGCTTTCTCTACTGCCCCTTGACAACCTTGTATCTTTGGACTTTTCAGTTCAAAGAACTTCTTGTCCCTTGGAGGTTCCGCAGAGTACAAAATATTTGTGGAAGGGAAGGTACAGAAACTGAGTTATGGGGAAGAGAAGGATAAGCTGAAAGAATGGGAATCAGAGAATACTCCCAGAAAGGCTGCATCAACTCCCAACTTAATTTCACCAAGTTTAACAAATATGAGTTAGGCCTTAGGCCAGGCACTATTAAGACAGTAAGACATCCCTGTGCTAGAGTAGCTCGCCATTTTGGCAGAGGCAAACTTGAAAAGAAGAGCCAAATAGCGTGTCAGAGGCTATCCCGGAGGGAGGTCAGAGGAGACAATGCAGACCAAAAGGACAGGGAAGTTAGGCCTCCCCGGAGGTCAGGGAAGGTGCTCAAGCCCAAGCAGAGCATTTTAGGCAAGTACAAAGCCATGGAGGAATGAAGCAGCCACAGCCTGGAGTGTTTGGGAAACACCAAGAGTGACAAAGTGATAGTCACCCCTTTCTTTCCAGCTTGAGCTCATCTTCTCAGCGGGCAAGTCCTGAAACCGTGTGTTTGGCTATAGTCTGAAGTTGTAACTTGTGCCAAGCCTCAGCCCAGAAGAAAGGAGTTACGTTAGGAAGATACTCAGGATTCTCACTTTTGGCCAGGTTTTAACCTGAATAGCCCAAAGGCTCCATCCTGTTACTGATGGCTGTGTGGCTAAAATGAGCCCAATGATCTCTGCCTGAACCCCTATTAACACCATGGTTGAACCATCTGCCTTGGGCTCATTTAACTTCCAAGCCATAAGCCTAGAACATCTGTGGTCCCCATCGGGGCCATAGCTGCCAAGTTGCATCCCTGGTCACTGTTCTTCTCTCTTATTGGGATGCTCCAGCAAGACTCCCATACACCCTCCATCTCACCTGATAGCCATCAGTGCCTCTGCATCTTTCCCTTTTCTCTTATTTGAGGGACACCTTTCCCTTGTCCTCCCACTCAGAGGAACATTCCATTTTAGCCACAGCCCATTTGTCCAGTGGGATTCTGGCACATTGTATTTTCATCTTGAAGCAAGACCCAATATTTCATCATATTCCTCAAAACAGCCAAGCCACAATGTGTCACCAAGGAATGGGTCTTTTCCCATGGATTTAGTAGGGATACATGGGGAGGTTGTAAAGGATATTTCCATGTGCAACACACAGCAAGATGTCTTAACATTCTGCTTAGATATTAATTTTGTCCCCAAAGTTATTTCTACATGGCAGCTGTCTCATTTCCATTTTTTTCTTCCTCCACAGTCTCTAAACTACTTAGTTTAGAACCTCTGCTTGAAAATAGAGAGCAAAGCAGAATCCAGCTCAACTTACCAAAATTTTCATACCCCAAGCAATTCTCTTCTTAAGGGCAAATGGATAACCTGTTACTAAGAAAATATGACTTTTTTAAATCTCAAATTTACTCTCATATTCAATTTGCCATTTTCTGTCCTTGTTAGAATCTCCATCCTATGTTTACAGCTTTTAAGGATAATGATTCATTCGACAAATATTTACTGAAAGCTTACCATGTGTACTTTTGACTAGGTGTGGAAAATTTAGTGGTGTTCCTTATCTTTATGCAACTTATCTTCTGGTGGGAGAGATAAACAATAAACAATAAATAAGTAGCAAGTAAATAGATAAGGTAATTAGGGATTGTGATAAACTCTTCTTAGGAAATAAATACTGGGATATTTACTTAGACACATTGTCTTCTGTGGGCCAGGCCCCATAGTAAGGGCTCTACCTATGTTAACTCGCTTAATCTTTAACAATCCTGTGAGACAGGGACTGTTATACCATTGCACCTTTGTAACAACCTGTGAGGTGGGTAGAGCAGTTTTGTTGGTTTTTTTTTTGGTAAGGAAGATTTGCCATGAACTAACATCCCTTGCTAACACTCCTCTTTTTCCTTTTTTTTTTTTTTTAAAGATTGGCACCTGGGCTAACAACTGTTGCCAATATTTTTTTTTTTCTGCTTTATCTCCCCAAACCCCCCCTTCTAGTTGTGGGATGTGGGATGCCGCCTAAACATTGCCTAATGAGTGGTGCCATGTCCACGCCCAGGATCCGAACCCTGGGCCACCACAGTGGAGTGCGTGAACTTAACCACTCAGCCACGGAGACGACCCCTCATTTTTTTTTTTTTTTTTTTGCTTGAGAAAGATTAACCCTGAGCTAACATCTGTGCCAATCTTCCTCTACTTTATACATGGGATGCCACCACAGCATGGCTGATGAGTGGAGTAGTTCAGCACCAGGGATCCAAACTCATGAACCTGGGCCACCAAAGTTGAGCATGCAGAACTTTAACCACTGGGCCATGGGGCTGGCCCCTAGAGCAGATGTTTTTAAATCTGTGTTTTGAAATCTCACTAGAGAACCACTAAGCCAAAGCCACAGAGCTAATAAGTGATGGGACCAGGATTCGGATCCTGGTTTTTGTGGTTTTAAATAACATGATCTTAGCCACAACAATGCTGTTTCACTTGTTGATAGATTGATTAAAGACCATTATGAAGGGAAAATATTAAGTGGAGAAGTTAGCAAGGCTCTTATAACATTGCGCATATGTATTGTGTGGCAGTTTTCCCACGCTTCCCGATATTACCACCATCAGTGTGTGTGTCCATTTCTCTCATGTGATCGTAAGTTCCTTGAGAAGCAGGGATTGTGCGTACCCGTTTTGTGTGTATCCCTCCCCTATAGCCCAGCGCCCAGCACAGTGAGGACTGAATTAAACTGAAATGCTGTATGAGCACTATCCAATAGAAACATAAGGCAAGCCGTACTTCCAACTTTTCTGAATTTTCTAGTGATTACATTACAAAAAGTAAGAAGAAACAATAAAAAATCACTTTAATAATATATTGTCATTTCTACGTGTAATTAATACAAAAATTATTGAGATATTTTACATGCCTCTTTTCGGATGAAGTCTTTGAAATCTAGCGTGTGTTTCACATTTGTAGCACATCCCGATTGGGATTGGCCACGTTTTAGGTGCTCCTTAGCCATACATGTGGTTAGCGTCCACTGCACTGGACACTGCAGAGCTATACTAATGAAACTAATGAATGAGCCCTGGGTGGACCAGATCAGCTATTAGGTACTCAAATTCCAAAACCACTCTGGAGCAAGCCATGTAAATAACCCTTGGCATATCTCATATGGACAAAGGATCTCTTTGTGTCACTAGGTTTTATAGTGGGCATTTTCTGAAAGTGAGAGTCAGTGAGGCCTAATGGAAATACATTCATTTTGGACAGGCGTCTTACTAATCATGCGAACTGGAGCAAGTTACTTAATCTTCTGAACCTGTTCTCCTCATCTGTAAAAGATGGATCCACCCCTGCTAAAAATCTGTTGCAGAGTTGAAATGTATTTACACAGCTGGCACAAAATAGGCACTCAATAAATGATAGCTCTCATTTAATATTTTATTTTATGATATCAGATACATTACTTATTTAAGATAGGACAGATGAGATCCCTGGAAGATATTAGTCATCCAACAAATATTAATATAGCACCTACCATGTGCTCAAAACTCTTCCAGGCACTTAGGACACATTACTGAACAAAACAGATGACTAAAATGTGCTGTCTCCGAAATAATCAGCACAGGGTCCTGGTGGAGGGGCCCCAAAATGCTATCTCGAGGCAAAGCTTGCCAACATTTTCAACAAGAATCTCATATCACAAGAGAAACAGGACTAGAGGGACAGCAAGAGCGGGCTGCTCTGGCCAGTGTGTGGGTACCTGTGGGGAAATACTAAACAAACCCTGGCATTACCCTACCCCTGGACTTCCAAAAGCGGGGTGCAATGCTGTGTGGGGGTGCTACAGCCCTATGTTCCACATGGTGATTCTTCTTGGAATATCATTATTATTTAAGATAAATAATTTAAAATAATATTTTAGCATGAAAACCAACACAGAAGTCTTTTGAGGCAAATTGCAAAATTCACATAAAGTTTTATAATAAAACATAAGACTTGAAAGAAATTGCTAGGTTCTGGTGAGCCTTCTGGGCTACATGCCAGAGATATTATATATTACGATTTATTTTAACATGGATACCTTAGTGGGAAATTCTGGAGGAAGAAGCACATTAGAGTATTTATTTTTGATTCTTTCTCCAACATATAGAAACTATTTTGGACTCTGATGTTGTCATGAGGTTGTTTTTAACCTCTCTGTGAACATGGCTGTGTGGATGCCAGATTTGGAAAAAGGAGTGTTTTATGGCTGGTTCACTTAAATATGATGGTACAGGTCCAAGATAAGAGTCTGCAGGTGCTCCAGTCTCTGCTTATACTTATAAATCAATAGGCTAGGGACTTATATTTATTCAATTCCACGTCTGCTGTATTCCTTGCTTCTCTTTTACACAAAGTTAAATTACCTGAAAGCTTCTAGAAAAATCAGAAATCAGACAATGTTCAATAAAAACAAGGTTATCAGAGAGAAAGAAGGTCTAAGAACTCAAATTCCCCAGAGCTTGACAATGCCCACAATGGTAACTGCTGCCGATTGTCCCTCTGCTCCCAGGAAGCCAATGACTGGAGGACCTTTCAGGGCTATCTTTTGGCAGCAGACACTATTCTCTAATCAACTTTGTGGAGAAATACTCTTCCGTGCTTACACTGAGAGTTTAAAGTGTTGGCCAGTAAATGTTGAATTCAATAAAATAACTATTTTTTAAGATGCTCAATTACAGGTTGAGTCAGCTTTTGAAATGGCTAGCATCCCCACCAACCTGACCAGATGAGCAATAACCATGACTTATCCTGTATAATGGCTCATGAATGACAAAGGTCTTGCTCATATATTGTTCTATTTGGTCCCCACAACAAGCCTATGAGGCAGAGATTAATAAATATCCCCCAATCTCTCTCTCTGCCCCCACCCACAATAACATAATCTGCCATTTTTAAATAGCTTTTCAGAATAAAGACACCTCCAAGCCTCACTTGACCATAGATGTGGCCATGTGACTAAGTTCTGACCAATATAATGTGAGTGAAAATAATGTGTGCAGATTTAGTAATTTCCCTTGTGATTTATTCTTTGACTATTGGTTAGTTAGGAGTGTGCTATTCAATTTTCACATATTGTAAATTCCCAAAATTTCCTTCTGTTATTAATTTATAATTTCATTCTATTGTGGTCAGAGAATATACTTTGTATGAATTCAATATTTTTAAATTTACTGAAACTTGTTTTATGGACTAACATATGGTCTATCCTGGATAATGTTCTGTGTGCACTTGAGAAGAATGTATATTCTGCTGTTGTTGGATGGAGTGCTCTATCGATATCTATTAGGCTTACTTCATTTATATTGTTCAAGTCTTCTAATTCCTTGTTGGTCTCATATCTGCTTGTTCTATCCATTATTGACAGTAAGGTATTCAAATCTCCAACTATTAGTGTCGAATTGTCTCTTTCTCTCTTCAATTCTGTCAGTTTTTGCTTCATGTATTTTGAGGCTCTGTTGTTAGGTGCATATATGTTTATAATTGTTATCTCTTGATGAATTGACCATTTTATCATTATAAAGTGTCCTTCTTTGTCTCTAGTAACAATTTTTGTCTTAAAATCTGTTTTGTCTGATATTAATTTAGCTACTCCAGCTCTCTTTTGGTTATTGTTAGCATGGTTTATATTTTTCCAGGCTTTAACTTTCAACTTATTTGTGTCTTTGAATCTAAAGTGTGTTTACTGTAGATAGCATATAGTTGAATCACTTTTTTTTAAAAAAAATTAGATTGGTGGTTACCAGAGAGGAAGGAACGAGGGAGGAGGAAGAAAGGAATGACAAGGCACATGTGTATGGTGATAGGTGGTAATGAGTCTTTGAGTGAACATGATGTAATCTACACAGAAATGGAAACATACTGATGTCACCTGAAGTTTATATCATGTTATAAACCAATGTTACCCCAATTTTAAAAAATCTAAGATTTAACTTCATATTTTATATATTTTATTATCTGGGAAACTGGCTACAAAGTATACTAACTTAGAGATGGAGGTTATTACTCAAGAAAGTCTCCATATGTATATATTTTGGATAATGAAATTTTGACTCTATGAGATGAATTAACTGGATTTTTTCAGAAAAACATGTGTTCAGTGACTTTTTATTTATATTACCATGCTATGAATTTGTTGGCATTAATGAATTCATGCCTCCTGTTCAGAAATTAATAAAGCTGTTTATTTTATGGATTTTCTCATTCACTCTTCTTTCTCTTCTTATCTCCTTGGCATCACTGTTGACATTATAAAAGATGTTGTACATCCAACAAAATTTTTAAAAAACGTAAAATTCATTATGCCAATCTCTTTTATTTGGAGCACAGACTTAATGTAATTACTGGTAAGGTACGACTTAAGTCTGCCATATGTATTTGTTTTCTATACATCTTTTTTTGTTCCTTTATCCCTACATTACTGCCTTCTTTTCTGTTAAATAGATACTTTCTCATGTACTATTTTACTTTCCTTGTCATTTATTTGACTATTTTCTGAGTTATTTACTTAGTTGTTGTCCTGGGATTATGATGAACATTTTCTTTATCATAATCTAATTTACCAACTTAATTACAACAGTACACAGTATATATAACTCCATTCTGTCTTTGCTCCTTTGTGCTACTATTATCATATAACTTATGTGTTTATATATTTGAGATACATTCGGTTGAAGCCTTGGGCAGTGGACATGGGATTGTCCACATCAGGAGTAGCAGTGAAGTGCAGAAGATGGAGGAGCGAATTAGAGAGGAGTGGAGATGCTGCCACAGGGGAGGAGGCCAAAATGAAATGCAAGGAAACTTCAAGGGAGAGGGAGAGAGGAGAAATTCATGGAGTTGTGGCTGAGACCAAATAGAACAGGAAATGAATGAGGGGAAATTTCTAGCCTTTATTCATTTTGGATGCTATCTTTTTTTGTTAACCAGGGATGGAAATTTAACTTTAAATTTTAATTTTGAATTCTAGTTTCTGACTAGGAACTTAAAAATGGGAGAAGATTCATATTGTATTATTTGGGATATTGTATAACATCTTCTGTTGAAAAATTACTTAAACTCAAGGACTCTGGAGCCAGAGTTCCGGTGTTCTAATCCTTGCTGTACAGTTCTAAGCTATGCTGCCTTGGGCAAGTTACTTATAATTTTTATGCTTTGATTTATGTTCCTGTACATGGCAATAATAATTGTGCCTCCTCACACAGCATAGGGGACAAACATATTCTGTACATCTTTCCATTTTCTTCTGGTTCTGTGGGTTGTATTACAGAGTGACCTTGTCTCATACCATGCAGGAAGATCACTTTCTGGAATGAAGTAGGCAGAGGTTTCGTGGGGAGAAAAGAAGAGGCTTCATTTTGGCCTCCTAACTATACTCTCTAACCTAGCTTTCACCAAAAAAATTTGCACTGGAGTATTAAGGCCTTCCTTGGTTACTAATTAAACCAGTACTTTATTATATCTTCTTATAATTCCCTGTGTTCACATGCCATCAGCTCCAAACACAATGGTGTGGTAGAGGCGCAAGCTGTTGCAGTAGCCAGCCGTCAAAACCCCAGCACTACCTTCACAAGGCCTCTATGGGACCTTCTGTCTAGCACTTCATCTTCTCCAGAGGAAACGATAACTCTCCCCCCAAACGTTGTTATTTTGAAGGCTTCTGTTTAAACATATATATATATATATATATCTTTACTCTCTTTACTCTGGACACAATTGGTTGGTCTAGGGGTGGGTGCCAATGTCTTTCCATTAGATTTTTTAAAAATGTAGTGTGGAGATACCTAAGCTAAAACTTAAGAATCTATCAGTGGCCAAGTTTCCTGCTAAATGAAGTTGTCACATTTTGGTGAAAAAAGAGAAAGAGGGAGAGAGGGGGGAAGGAAGTGAGGAAGAGGGAGCAGGAGGGAGAAGAAAACGGAAGGGAAGAGAAGAGAAGAGGAGAGAAGAGGAGAGAAGAGGAGAGGAGAGGGGAGAAGTGAAGAGGAATAATTCTGGCACGTTTTCCTCCAAGCATCTGGTTTTCTTCATATCTCTCTTGCATTCATGCCTCTCTCAGTTTAATAAGGACTTCTTGGCTTCCTTGACTTCTAAGAAACACACACACACACACACACACACACATACACATACATTTACTAACTTGATTTGTCTTGGATGTTTTTTTACTTGCAACCAAACTAATTTATTTCTACTAACACGCTAGTTCCTCCTAGGTCTTGGTCCCCTCCTCAATACCAGACCACCCACTTAGAGCTCCTCATCTCGATGTGACCAAACTGCTCTCTCAGGAGGCAGGATCCTGCTTCCCAGGCATCAAAATACTGGTTATGGTGCTACCCTGTGGATAGATTTATTATCTGAGCATATGAAGCTGTGATTTGGGACCCTCAACTTCTAACCCTCCATTTGGTATCAGTTAACTATCCCATTTAGATGAAAAATGAGCTAGGTAACTATCTCATTGAGGTCCTGATGGCTTTTATATCCTGTAACTGGATTAATTTTTTTTCCAAGACCTGTTCTTTTAGGACCTTTGGAAATGCTTATAATTTGATTAATGAGGGGGTTAGAAACACTGCTTTAGCTGCTTTTTGAAGTCCTACATAGAAAGGTGTTTGGAAGGTTATACAAAATGCATCTCTTCATCCTCCTGTAAGTCAAAAAGAGACTTTCAACCTTGAACTTGTCTGTTTGTGTCACTATGTGTGGAACTGAAAACATCATTTGTTGAATACTTACCATATGCCATACATTGCGTGAGATGCTGTCCTATTCATTATCTCCCTCAGATCACAGAATTTCAGAACGAGAAATGACCATGGAGGGCACCTGGCCCCATTTACAGATGAGTAATTTGAAGTCCAGAGAGCTGAAGCTGTTGGGTTGCAAGGGCATCAATGAACTACACCATTGTTTTACGCCAAAGTTCTGAATCAATTAAAAAATAAAATAAGACGAAAAAGTAAGTTATATAGAGCCCAAATAGCACCTATATTGCAGATGCACTCTGTTATTGGATAGTGCGGCTTGTATCTGTGAACTGATGATCTTGATATTGAACCTCAATATCCAGCAGATCAGCTCACTCAGCTACGCTGAACTGAGGGAGACTCTCCTCAAGGAAAGAGTCTGCCCACACAGAGGGAGAGCAGAATGCATTCCCTGTGGACGGCTGGCTTGTAAGAGGAATGGAAGAGCAAAGGGATGGCAAATCAGCATGCACTTTCCATGAACAGGAATGAGTGAGCGGGTAGAAGGAAGCCAAGAAGGTTATGCTTCTTACACTCACCGCACATGGAAGAAAAGATCAGGAACATGGGGAAAGAAAACTACCACCCACCCCTCCAACAGAAAAGACTTACCCAAATTAACCAAGCTAGTTAAAGCAAAGCTGGGACTGGAACAGAGGACATTGATGTGCTTGCTGCTGTACAATTCTGTCCTCGCCAATAAAGAGCTAATTTTGAAAATGTCACATTGTTTCCATTATCAACAACCTCACAGGAAGATTTGCAACATGTGCCAGAGGAAGGTCACAAGCGGAAAGGAGCAGAAAAATTCAGTGCTAATGCTAGAGGGGCTGGGCAGGATGGGCTCTGCAAAGCTCCTAGAGTGGTTGATATGGAAGCGGAGGCATGTGAGGTGTGAGTGGGGATGAGAGGAGCTTCTGCATGTCTCTCCTGGACCCTCAGCTCTGACTAGTGGTCCTGTTCATCTATGGTCTAGGTCTAGCCCTAAAAGGCTACTTCATGCTGAATTAAAAGACCAACAGGCAGTAGAGTTTTTTTGATTAATCAATGATGAGGGGGACGGGCCCATAGCCGAGTGGTTAAGTTCGAGCGCTCTGCTGCAGCGGCCCAGGGTTTCGCTGGTTCGGATCCTGGGCACGGACATGGCACTGCTTGTCAGGCCACGTTGAGGTGGCATCCCATATGCCACAACTAGAAGGATCTGCAACTAAGATATACAACTATGTACTGGGGGGATTTGGGGAGATAAAGCAGAAAACAAAAAAACAAAACAAACAACAACAACAAAAGATTGGTCACAGTTGTTACTTCGGGTGCCAATCTTAAAAAAAAAAAATCAATGATGAGGAAATCAAGCAATTGATAACACATATTGCCAGATAGATAAGATTTTTCAGAACGAAGTGTCTACTTCATAGAGTGAAAAGACTTCTGAGGAATTCTAGACAAAAGATTTGAAACCAAAGCATAGACTAACAATCTCTAAGATCGTTCCCATTTTAACATTGTATACATTTTTTTCTCATTTTTCTTATCCCCTTCTTGCCAAAGCCTGAAGTTACCCATACATTATTCCCTATTAGGAATTCGGCTGAGCATTCAGTAACAGTTACCATTAATATTAACATTATTATTGTTATATTGTTATTATAATAAGTAATATTATTCTGAAATATTCTGAATAGTATTCTGAAACATTGTGGGGTTTTTTAATCCTCGTATTTCCAGTTGCCTTAAAATTCTTCCCTTATCTGGGTAGCTAGATCGTGAGCACCAACAAATACCAAGCCAGAAGCAAAGAAAACGTTTGAATTTCAGAAGCCTAGGCTCTGAGAAGAAACATAGCATAGCAAATGCAAAATGAGTCAAATTTGTTTCTCATGCCCCCAACCTATTTAAAGTTTATTGGAGTAGATGAGGCAGTGGGCTGGAATGGGGGAGGTGAAAGTCATAGAGGAAGCTAGAAGTAAGTAGGTACTCTGGTTTCTAAGATGAATGTGGAGGATCCAGCTTTGGAGAAGACCTGCAATTCCTTTCTTGGATGGAGACCAGTGAGGCAACAATACTCCAGAATAGAAAGAGCTACGTGGAATGTCTAGTCTGATAGGCCTGAGAGACTCTAAAGACCTCCACTGCTCATTACAATGTTGGAGCAGAAAATGAAGCCAGAGAGAAGCATGAATTTGGTGCAAGGACTATGGGTAGCGCCACTGGATTTCCACAGTTCGTGTGACATGGGAACATTAGCAAAACCATTCCAGACTGGGACATCGAGGTTACCTGAGAGAGCACATGTCACAAAGGATCTCGGACTGAGAATGAGGAGTGATTCAGCAGTGACCCGTATGGAACCAAAGACTGGTTAGGGAAAAACCCAGCAGACATGTACCCGCCTAGATAGGTAACGGCTGGACTAGGTGCTCCTCTCCTCTCCCTTTGTTCTGCCACCTAAACCCACTGTTCAGCTCCCCATGATCTCTCCCCAGAAATCACACCCTGAGAATGTCGGGGGATGGTGCTGGTCACTAAATTGATTGAGATTAAGTTTCTGCCTCTCAGCAGATTAAGGATGCATGTATAGATTGAATTACAGAAAAATAAAGTTGCACTCAAACACTCTTCAGTTTCCAGATTAAAATTCTTATCCCCTATACCAAATATGGTCAGTACCTTTAATTTTATTATTTACAATCTTCCCAAAGATCTTGCAAAATTTCTCTCATTCCCATTTCACAGATGAGAATTTGAGGCCAAAAGATCAAGTAACTTGCCCAAAGGCAGATAGCTGACGAATGGAGGGACCAGGGTTTAAGTCCTTCTGGTTATAAAGCCTTTGTTCTTTCTACAGACCACACCACTTTTATTAAGGATATGCCTGCCAAAGGTGGATTAGGCAGAAAATGAGAGTAACAAGTACAGGGCACCAATCTAAAATAGTTAAGGGGCCAGTTGCCAAATACTCTTTGAAATAACTGTGATTCACTTACGAAAAGGAAGGAAGCTGCCTAAAGAGAATCAAAATGCATCTACGAACAAGAGGCAGTTCAATGCTGGTCTCCTTGGGTCAAATCCCCTTTCTGGTTCTTTGGTACACACACAGTGACTCGAAAATTATGTCTAAAGAAAAGGCTGTTTACTCTAGGCTGTATACTGATGGGATAAATCCAGGACACAGTCTAGCAAATTTCTAAACACAATTCTCTGAGTTGGCTCTCTCTATCAGACTTCTTTGTGTGTCTGCAATGAGTGGGAACAGAGCCCAGGAGGACCAGGCACAAGGGCCCCTGTTCCAGGTACAACAAAAGACTGTGATAAAATGACTGCCAAAGCCGATAGAATTATTTTGGGTTTGTTTACTTGTGGTGGTTGTTGAAGGCCTAATGGAAGGTGGAGAGGGGACTATTAGCTCTTAGTGCAATCCAACTCCATGAAATTTTGTCTTGGTTCATGGTTCAGAAAGACAATAACATTTCTACTTAAACCCTGTCAGAATAGTAAGACTTACTTCAAGGTTGACTGTGTGGTTTTATTTCATTGAAATCATTGCCTTTAGAGTCTCTTCCCCTATTTAATATTTCAGCATTTCCTCCAAGTCTAGAACACACGGAACATCCCTTCTGTCTGCAGGCAACACCTTTCACAGCGTTGCATTTTCTGGCTGCCATATGGAGCTTTTCTCTCACCCTAAATCAGTTTCTGTGAAAAGTCTTTGTCACTCGCCATGTGAAGTTGCTTCTGAGTCTATGCACCATTCCCAGGTGGACCGTAAGCCAGTCTTCCTGTGACCGCGCTGTGACCTCCACACAGTGTTGCCCGTTTCTTTTGACGTTTCTGATCATTGCTTCTGAAAATTCAGTTGCAACAGCTCCCTCTTACACGAACTTCACCCACTGGAAAGAAGTTTTGGATTTTTTCTTGTTCTCTTTGAGAACTGCTTTTACCCTCTGATTTCTTTCTGGAGTGTGTTTGTGTGTGTGTGTTTGTGTGTGTGTGTGTGTGTGTGTGTAATTCTCATCTGTTAATATGCCCTCAAGACATTCTAAATTATTTTTGGTTAGATTCTGGTTAATGCTAATAATAGTAATAGTAATAAAACCCTTTAGAATTTACAAGGCACTTTTTAATACTACAAATGAGTGGACTTAAAGGGGCTCAATTGCAGACGTTCCGGGCTACTATATAGTAAGAGGTCGTTAGGTTCAAAATTCCTGTTCAGGGGAAATTTACTCAGGTAGCACTCAGTTCAAAGGTTGTTTTTATTATGGTTCTCATGTAATAAAAAACAGAAACCAGCTAACCAACACGTGGACAAACTAAAAAATGGCAGCAGGCAGTTTTTGAGATTGCACTTTGTAGAGAGAGTAACCTTGATAAGTTCCTGATTTACTCGATCCTGAGCCTTAAAATTAGACATAGGAGTAGTGAGAGCTGAGAACACATCATTGATGATGAGTTTACTTACAAATTTCTAACAACTGCATGTGGAAAGACTGCAAGTTCTCTTTATTTGTGAAATACCTCACTCAGTGAAAGGTTCAATTTAGTACAGATTGGGGCACTGATGAGGGGCAGAGGTGATCAAATCCAGGGTGACAATAGACTTGCTTTCCTTAGTCAACCCGATTGTCTAATTACTGGGTTCCTCCTCAAAAAAAGTGATGGGGTATCCTAAGTGTGTGCACCTGATATGTGTGTGTGTGCATATATATATGAATGCACACTTACACACCCTGCTGTATATATGTGATTATATTCATATGCTTTAGCTAGCTTTTCAGCTAACTAAAGTTCATAAAAATAGCTAAAATTTATTGAGCAATAGCAATGAGGCAGCATCTTTCTTTAGTACTTTATAGGTGTTAGTTAATTAAATTTTCCCTCCAAAATCCTGGAAATAAAACTTATCCCCTTCTCCATTTATTCTGCTGGAGAAGACGAGTTTTCTACAAAGTTTGTATCTTGTCCAAAGAGAAAGTTGAACCTAGGTCTGGCTTGGGCTCTTTACCACTCTGCATTAGACCTCATTATATAGTGTCACTTAAGTCATTCTCATTGAACACTTTAGCTGTCTTTACTTTGTAAAAGGCCAAATTGAAAGCTCTTGCTAGGTTGTAAAACAAGTCTTAATAAATTTGAGAAGATTGAAATCACACCAAGCATCTTTTATGACCACAATGGCATGAAACTAGAAATCAATTAGAAAAAGAAAACTGGAAAATTCACAAGTATGTGGAAATTAAAAACATCCTCCCGAATATCCAATAAGTCAAAGAAGATATCAAAAAACATTTTGAGACAAATGAAAACAGAAACACAGCATACCAAAATGTAAGGGATGCAGCAAAAGCAGTTCTAAGAGGGAAGTTTATGGTAACAAACACCTACATTAAGGAAAAAGAAAGATCTCAAATAAACAACGTAACTTTACACCTCAGGGAGTTAGAAAAAGAAGAACAAACCAGGCCCAAAGTTAGCAGAAGAAAGGAATGAACAAGATCATGGTGGAAATAAATGAAATAAAGACTAAAAAGACAATAGAAAAGATCAGTAAAACTAAGAGCTAGTGTATTAAAACATAAACAAAATAGACAAACCATTAGCTACACTTACCAAGAACAAAAGAGAGGATGCAAATAAGTCAAATTATAAATGAAAAAGGAAGCATTGCAACTGATATCACAGGGAAAAAAAAGGATCATGAGACTACTATGAACAATTATGAACAGACCAATTACTAGTAAGGAGACTGAACAATAATCAAAAACCTCCCAAGAAAAAATGTCCAGGACCAGATGGCCTCACTGGTGAATTCTACCAAATGTCTAAAGAAGAATTAATACTAATCTTTCTCAAATGCTTTCCAAAAAAAAAAAAAAAGAGGAAGGAACACTTCCAAACTCATTTTATGAAGCCAGCATTACCCTGATACCAAAGCCAGATAAGGACACTACAAGAAAATTACAGGTGAATATCCCTGAGGAACATAGATGCAAAAAACCTTAACACAATATTAGCAAACCAATTTCAATAATAGATAAAAAGGATCGCACAGCATGATCTAGTGAGATTTATTCCAGGGATGCAAAGACAGTTCAACATCCACAAATCAATTAATAGGACACACCACATTAACAAAATGAAAGATAAGAATCAGATGATCATCTCAATGGATGCAGAAAAAGCATTTGACAAAATTCAACATCCTTTCATGATAAAAATTCTCAAAAAACTAAGTATAGAGGAAATATACCTCAACATAGCCAAAGCAACATTGAGAAAAAAGAACAAAGCTAGAGGCATCACATTTCCTGATTTCAAACTATATTACAAAGTTGTAGTAATCAAAACAGTATGATATTGGCATAAAAACAGACACAGAGATCAACGGAATAGAATTGAGAGCCCAGTAATAAACCCATGCATATATGGTCAATTAATTTTTTGACAAAGTAGCCAAGAAAATACAATGGGGAAAGGACCGTCTCCTCAACAAATGGTGCTGGGAAAACTGGATAGTCACATACAAAAGAATGAAACTGGACCCTTATCTTATATGACTCACAAAAATTAACTCAAAATGGATTAAAGACTTAAACATAAGACCTGAAACCATAAAACCCCTAGAAAAAAACAGAGGATAAGCTCCTTGACATTTGTCTTGGTGATTATTTTTTTAATTTGATACCAAAAGCAAAGACAACAGAAGGAAAAATCAACAAGTGGGACTACATCAAACTAAAAAGCTTCTGTACAGCAAAGGAAACCATCAACAAAATGAAAAGGCAATCTATGCAACAGAAGAAAGTATTTGCAAGCCACATGTTTGATAACGGTTAATATCCAAAATCTACAAGGAACTCATACAACTCTAGAGCAAAAACACAAACAATCTGAATTAAAAATGGGCAGAGGAATTGAATAGACATTTTCCAAAAAAGACACACAAATGGCCAACAGGTACATGAAAAGGCACTTAACATCACTAATCATCAGGGAAATGCCAATCAAAACCACAATGCAATAACACCTCATCCCTGTTAAAATGTCTAGTTTCAAAAGATAAACGATAACAAATATTGGTGAGGTTGTGAAGAAAAAGGAATTCTTGTGCACTGTTGGTGGGAATGTAAACTGGCACAGTCACTATGGAAAACAGTAAGGAAATTCACGAGATTTAAAATAGAACTATCATATGATCCAGCAATCTCACTTCTGGGTGTACATCCAAAGGAAGCAAAATCATTTACTTGAGGAGATATCTCCATTCCCATGTCCATAGCCACGTTATTCACGATGGCCAAGACATGGAAGCAACCTAAGTGTCCATCACTGGATGAATGCATAAAGAAAATGTGATATATACGGAATACATATATATGATGTATAATATATGTATATATATATAATGGAATATTATTCAGCCTTACAAAAGAAGGAAATCCTGTCATTTGCATCAACATGGATGAAGCTGGGGGGCATTATGCTGAGTGAAATAAGCCAGACAGAGAAAGATAAATACTGCATGGTATCACTTACATGTGGAATCTTAAAAAAATTGTAACTCTTAGAAACAGAGTAGAAAAGTGGCCGCCAAGTGCTGGGGGGTGGGGGAAATAGGGAGAGGTTGGTAAAATGGTACAAACTTTCAGTTATAAGATGAATAAGGTCTGAGGATCTAATGTATAACATGGTGAGTATAGTTGATAGCACTGTATCATATAACTGAAATTTGCTAAGAGATCTTAAACATTCTCATAAAAAAAGGTAAATATTTGAGATGATGGATGTGGTAATTAACTTGATACAGGGAACCCTTTCACAATGTCTATCAAATCATCGCATTGTACACCTTAAATATCTTACAACTTTATTTGTCAGTCATACCTCAATCAAGCTGGGAGAAATAGAAAGCTCCACTAAACTATTATTCTTACAATCTATCTGAAACAGGTGGACTTCGATTGTCAACAGCCATCAAGATTTGGGTTTCCAGAATGGATGGACCAGACATAGTCCCCTTACAAAACAAGACTGGCATGAAGCACCTCCTATCCACAGGTGACCTGTGCTCCATTTGCACTGCACTGGTTCATCTGAAGGCCTCACATGCTTTTGCATTACTGTTCAATAATAGTGCAGCTGCTGCCTCAACTTCCCTTTCCATCTTGGCCATCCCCACCTGGCTATTCCTCACAATTAAGCATGGCAGTCCCGGATTTGCTCGCTTCTGGTCACCAGCACTATGGTGCACTTATCCAGGCATATCATTTACATCGTGTGTGCCCTTTACATAGATATTCATATGATTGATGTTCTCTGGCTTTGTGTAGCCAGTTCTGCGTCTGATTTACCTTGCTGTGATACTGTGATTTATAACAAGAAATGTAGATTTGATCTTCAACCCTGCTCCCGGCACAGAGCTCCTAAAACCTTCGGAATTTCCTGTGATTAGAGCATAAAGGTGTCTTTTGTTGTGTTAATGAGGTGATTTTTGGAAAGCCCTTAGGTAACCTAAAGATGGTGGGGGGTGGTTGCCAGGGGAACCAACCTTGTGACTAGATGTTTGAAACTTTCAGAACCGCCCCCGCAACCTCCAGGGAGAGGAGAGAAGCTGAAGGTTGAATCAATCACCAATGACTATACAATGAAGACTCCATAAAAACCCAAAAGGATGGGGTTTGGAGAGCTTTTGGGTTGTGAACACAGGGAGATTCAGGGAGAGTGGCACACTGGGAGAGGGTACGGAAGCAGCTGCATCCTTTCCCCATACCTTGCCCTATGCATCTCTTCCATCTGGCTGTTCCTGGCTTACATCCTTTTATAATAAACCAGTGATCTAGTAAGTAAAATGTTTCTCTGAGTTCTGTAAGCTGCTCTAGCACATTAATTGAACCCAAGGAGGGGGTCTTTGGAACCTAGCCGGTGGGTCAGAAGTACAGGGAACAGCCTGGGCTTGTAACTGGTGTCTGAAGAAGGGACGGGGAGTCTTACAGGACCTAATCCTAAACTTATGGAATCTGATGCTATCTCTGCATAGATAGTGTCAGAATTGAGTTGAATTGTAGAACATCCAGCTGAGAGTTGTTTGTTGATTGTATGGGAACCCCTCCCAATACACACATTAGAAACTGGGTCTCAGAACGCAAAGACTTATTATCTAATCTTGTATAGTCTCATAACAAATGCAGTTTGCCAATTAAATCTGAGCTCCATGCATTTTCTGGTGTTGAATCTCTAACCTCTCACTTTTCTTATATGACTGAATCAGAGCTTTTCTCAAAACAGAGCTAGTAATTTATTGATAATCCCGTGTTTTCTGCTTGCCTGTTCCTAGATCACCATCTCCTGAATTATCCACCTGCTTAACTGACCCCATCGATTGTCTTTGGACAGCAGCATTTACAACTTAAATTCCCATAAAGATGTGTTTTCCTGATTCAATTACTGATTGCAAATTCAATATCTGAAGCTTTGATCAGTCTTCCATTTTAATTTGCATCTATCTGCGTAAACGGTGTAGATTTTCAATGCCAAACCCGTACACAGGGGTTAATATTTTCTATCCAATAAAAAACAGGTTAGTCACTTTCTGTCTCTCTCTCTCTCCCCTGAAACCCCTCCTTATCATCTCTAATTTGCTTTTCTCTTGTGATACTTATGGGTCTATATATCTTGCATTATTTTCATTTGTTTCTCCCTATTAGAGTATGTGCCCCCCTGAGGACAGAAACGATCTTTTTCATTTTGTATTCTTGTATGCCTGGCAAGGGCCCTTTCACAATATTTGTTAAAGATTTTGTCTCTTTTATTCATTGCTATATCTCCAGAAACCTGGAACAATGCCTGGCACAAATATTTGTTGAATGAATAAATTGACAGTGTTTGTAACTGGAACTTTAGTGAAAAATTTGTGATGAATAATAATTTATGTAAAAGGCTAGACAGGTAGTAGACACTCAGGTACTCTGTTTGAATTAGAATCCATGAATTACACTGAATGTGGTGAATCATTTAGAAGATGCAACATTAATAATTCATATTTAATCCAGGATGAAAACTTGGTGTCCTTTTGGCGTATTTTCCATTACGGAAGCCCATTTGTCTGAACGTGGTTCCTCAGTCATGGAAGAAAGGGAGTGTGAGAACTTGTGTAATTATTCCAAGCCCCGCCTCAACCTACACACATCAAGTTGTTTTCAGGAGGTGAGGGCATGAGGAACAGAGGAAAGCCAAAGGTTATGTGTGGCATTTTCAGAACACACGATAATTTCAACTCCATGAGGACCAACTACATAATTTGTGGAGTCCGCTGCAAAATGAAAATGCAGGGTCCCTTGTTAAAAAATTATCAAGAATTTTAAGATGGCAGCATCAGAGCATTCAACCAAGCACAGGACCCTTCTGAATGTGAACACAGATTGCACGCCCATGAAGTCGGCCTGTGCTCCACGTGAGGTTTGTCACTACAGATCCCATGGGCTTAGTTTAAGTCAGTCTAAGGAGGAAGCAATAGCTGTAGAAGAAAGAAACTGCAGTGGTCTCCCTCTAGGTTCTAACGCTGGGAGTAATCATGGAGCTAAGCGGGAATTTTCCCATTGGAGCTGGTATCTGCTGAGGCAGGGCACTGGATATTGGGAAGAGACATGGAATAGTTGGTACCATTAGAGCATTGGCAGGGAGACACCTGAGGCCCGTTGGAGTTATACAATACCTAGAAAAGACGTGGGTCCATGGAGGCTTTGATCTTTAGAGGAAGTAGACATGGATTCTCTTCTGAAAGCTTGGAAATGACCTTGCTGACATTAGATTTTCTTAGAATTAGAGTCCCAAACACCTGTATAGGGGCCTGAATTCAGTTCAATTTTTTTTTTAACATGAGTCCTTAGTTTGATAGAAAAATATGTGACCTGGAAAATGTGAGCTGCACATAAGTAATACTCAGAGGGGATGTGCGTCATGGGAAACCATCAAGGTCTGGGCTGCAATCCTGGCTTGGCCATGGGCAACTGTGACTCTTTAGGCAGCTCCCTTTTCTGAGTCTCAGCTTCCTAAAATGAGAAAGTTGAGCCAGCTGATTCACCAAGTTACCTCTTATCATCAAGAGTCAAAGATAAGTCACGATTCTTTCCGGTGATGTTGCTTTTACAGTACGCAAAGCACTTTCATACATAACGCTTCATTCTGCAATTGTTGAAACCAGGCCTTCTGCTTCCCAGTTCAAACTCCTTCTACTTTACCACACTGCCTTCTGGTACAAAGTTCCTTATTATAGATTAGAAATGAGTTTCACATTATCTCCAGTTCGTAATTTTTTCTTGCCCCAGGGTTTACTCTACAGGATACTTCTGTTTCAAGTGTCCAGGTGCGGTGGAGACATCAGAGTGTCCTTGCATCTGCAGACCCAGGCAGTGTGCAGATTGGGCCTCTGTGATGGAAAGTGGTCCTCCTTCTTCCAGAAGTAGGCGTGAATGAACGTGCCAAGGGAAAAATCTCTGAAAACATTTAGACTTAATTCTAACTTACATTAAATCCTCTACATAACTACCAGGAAAGCAAGGAAGTACTTTCTTGCCCTGTCACCAAAGGGGAAATGAAAAGGACCAACTCCACAAAGCAACAAAATGGGATGACAGAAATAGGATGGCTAACCTTTAGAATCTGACATTACACATCCAGTGCAGGCTTGGAAATAGCCCAGTGCCCATGACAAAAAAGTAGGGCAAGGCCATCAATGCCAAGCTTGGGAGAGAGGCAGGAAGTTGGGCTTCACACAAAACCCAGACAGTAAGGAGCTGTGGTTTGCCACAAGACTTCTGGCAAATTTACTGTCATGCCCAGAGTCATATTGCTGGCTGCTAAATCCAGCTGGTTTGTTGGCCAAATGTAAATTAATTGATAAAATTGTCACTATCTTAATTTGATTAGCATTCATGGACAGAATGTGGTCTTTGGATCAGACACACTTAAGTCTATGTGAATTTATAAAATGGAAACTAGTAACGATACTTTATTCAGAGGTTGATTTAAGGACTTCGTAATAAAATATATGTGAAAGTTTCTGGAACTTGGTGATTACAAAAAAAGGTAGAGTTAAATTCTATACCATCGTTGAAATATTTAAAAATCTGTAAAGTCAAGAGCAATTACTCTTTAACTAAAGACGACCTATTAGAGAGACTCCTTTGGCACTATAAAGTCTGAGGATTCTATAACTGGAATTTGATATTAGATTGATAGAAAAGCAATGAGAGGAGGACACAGAATCAGACTGATTTGATATCAATCACCAAGTGGACCAAGGACTTGAGCCCAAGGACACTTTAATTCTTTGAGCAAGAAAAAGTTACTTAAGCTGTTGGGAAATGAGAACAAGACAAAGCCTCAGTGGTCCTAAGAAGGATGTCAGGTGTCAGGATTGGAGAAGAGAATGGATTGCTTGTACTGCCTCTTAATAAACATTTGTTGGACCCTACTATGTGCAAGGCATTGGAAGTTGCCTTCAAGTTACAATCTAACAGGAGATGCCTGGCACGTCACAGGCACTAGAGAGCGAAGTGCCAAAGAGATGCACTATACGAGTTCAAATGGCTTAGGGCTGAATGGATTAGGAACGTTTGCCAAGGAGGTGACATTTCAGACAGTCATTCAAGCAGGTCTTTCAGATTGTGGGTTGTAGATTTATCAAAAATGTGAAAGAAAAGAGAAACCGCACATAAGAATACATATTGCTTTCTGGAATTTTTGTTTCTGTGTGTTTACTAGGTTGAAATGTGCATTTATTGTTGTAATTCATGGTCAAAAAAAGTTTGAAAGTCATTGCCTTAAAAGACAAGGAGGATTTGGACATGTCTCTGTGAGCTCCTGTCTTTTGCTCTGAGCTATTTCATTTCTTGAGCTACTCTTGTGTTATTATCCTCTCTTTCTTGCCTTTCCAACTCTGATTTGAACTGCAAAACTCAATTTAGGCACGGCCTCTTTTCATAAGATTTTCTTGACTCCCTCCCACTCTCCATCTCTACCCTCATGTGGGTTGAATGCTCCCTTGCCATGTTCCCATAGCACCCTGTGCTTACACATTTCACAGCACTTACCGTATTATACAGCAATTGTTTTTACTCACCTGCCTACCTCCACTCTAGTATTGAGCTCCTGGGGTCAGAGGCTCTGTCTCATTCGGGGATAGCCTTATGGATATGCAACCTGTGCAGTCACACAGGGCTCCGTACTTAGAAGGACTCTGCCTGTGATGCACTGCTGTCACTATCTTGAATTTTTAATAATTTTAAAACTAGCAGCTTGAGTTTTCATTTTGTAATAGACCTACCAATTAACGTAGCCTGTTCTGTTCTCATTTGCCTTGGTGTACCCAGAGCCTGGCATGATCGACAGCGTAAGAGAACCACAAGTGAATGAATGAGTGAATTAGAGCTCATCATTTGTTGAAAGCCTACTATGTTAACCCAGGCACTGGGCTAACCCTTGCCATATACACTATGCCATTTAAATGTCTGCAGAATGAAGGACAAATAACACCTGTAGAGAGAGTGTTGTGTGAGCCAAAGCGGGAGGTGGGACAGAACAGGGTGTGCGAGGAAAGTGGGGGACACGGGCTAGTTCACTAGTTCAATTTAGTAGAAGGAGAGGGTGTTGGTGGAAGATATATCTGGAAAGTAGGTTAAGACCAGATTGCGCAGGGAGTGCTGAGAAGTCAAGGAACACTTTTGAGTAATAAGACATGGGCATGCAGGACAGTATTTGAGCTGCTTAAGAGCTATTCAGCTGCAGAGGAATAAATGGAAAACCTATTTATCATTTGGGAATGGAAATTTTGGAGGACCCACAAAGTCAGTGTTAGACTGCATTTTCATGTGTTTCTCCACAATTGTGTGAAAATCAAATGTCATAAATCCAACTGATTTTAAAAATCAAATATTTTAAATACACCGTGAGACTGGAATTTTAAGGATTCCTTTTTTTTTTTTTTAAATCAGTAATCAATTTCACTTACAACTTTGGAAAAGTATGTCTTAAAACATACTCATCCATGTTTAGGAAGTAGTTGATGCAGAATAAATTAGATTTTTGGTGAAATATTCATGTTTGGTTTCATAATGAAAAAGGCAGAGATTGCTGTGAGTACATTTATGTTGGAAACAGTGTCAGAGGATTTCCAGGTAAGGAGAATGTGTGTCTCTGGTCAAGAGAGATCAGGCTGGAGCCTGGTCACGTGATTTCACCAACCAGCTCAGTGAAAGAGCCAACTGTACAGGCGTGTTGAGATGACTCCTGGGAGAAACAAATGACACTGGATCTTTTGAGATTTCATTTAGCCCCAATTCCTCCTTTTACAAGTAACAAAACTAAGGCACACAGAGAGACATGCACCTGGCCTGGGCTCACACAGCCAGTTAGTGGTCAACTCAACCAAGGCTGATTGCATTGAATTCCGAAGATGGCTGCCAATTTCCAGTTTTCTTGCTAAGATGTGTTTCTTTCAGTGACTGATGCTGATCATGAACTCACACATTTCCTTGGAAGTAATAAAAATTTGAACGCTTAGTTTACTCATATGTGGTGTGTGTGTTTTTTCCCTTCTTCTTTGTGCTGTCATAGTGAATCCAAAACAGAACAAAGAGATTTTAGATATGCAAACTGTGCCTAGCTAGCAATTTATAGCTACCCCTATGTAAACATGTTGTATATCAAGTATCTAAATAGAGATCAGAGTCATTTTTCTTTTCTTGCTGCCAGTAAGTAAGTAAATAGAAGGAAAAAAATAGAGAAAAAACTAGAAGGAAGGAAAAAAAGCCATTTGCTTAAAGTAAACTAGCTTTTGTTATGGCCCTGTGAGATAAGGAAAAAGCATTTCAGAAGGTTGCTCTGGTGATAAATCATGCAGAGGAGATTAGGGCTTAGAAGAGATACGATTGGGGCAAGGTTCAGGGAGTTATTTCATGGGGAATGGGTTTCGTTTCTAACCTTGGTAGGTTGTATGCAGCTGCACCAGCAAATTTTATTCAACAAATTCAAACCAACAAAGAGTTTTTGAGTACTCAGAATGTTTCAATCCTTGCGCCAGGAATTGGGGATTCTGTAGTAAAAGAGGTACATTTCCCATCTTTAGGAGCTCACAGTCCAGTGGGAAAGACAGAGAAGTAAATAAGCATTATGGTGTACATTCTATGATAAACGTGACCCTTGAATATTATTAGAATGCAGAGGAAGAACATGTTCTCAGCATTGGAGATCTGAGAAGGCTTCTTGGAGGAAGTGATGACTGTGTGATATGGGGATGGAGGCAGGCCAGGAAAAGATTTGAGAGAGAAAGCTGTTCCAGACAGAGGAACAGCATGTGCAAAGGTGTAGAGTCATGGAGGCCTCTGCTCATTCTGTCTATATAGCCAGAAAAACTAGACATTTCCCATCCATTTTTTTCCTGTGATAAAACAAGGTGATTCCCCACCCCTCTCTTGATCCTGTAAATTTCAAAACACTCAGTAGAATGTATTAGAAGACTGCACTAGTGAAAATATAGAGTCACAGAGAAATACAAGACCAGGAGTGAAGCGATCTGGGTTACAGACCTGACTTCACCCCTCCTTGTTTATGTGATCTCTTAAGGCTTAATTTTCTTATCTGCTAAATGGAGATAGTAATGCCTGCCTACACCACTGACTCCTTGCGCTAGTGATGCTAACAGACCCCAAAATGCTATATAACATCATAAACTGGACATATATGTGTTACCGAACCTGAAGTGAGTTTGCTCACCCATTGCGCAGCAAGATAATCTCTGACACCGGGTACGGTGGAAGAGAGTAGGAATTTTATTTTTGCACAGCACTGAGCAAGGAGAGAGGGCAGCTAATGCTGAAATCCCAAACTCCCCGAAAAGCTAAAAGGAAGGGTTTTTATTTGGGGTTTTAGGTAGGGGAGGGGGAGCATATGGCCTTGCTGGTTGGAGCTTTCCCACCAGCCTGTCTTTGGCCTTGAGACTACTTGCAGAGAGGAGGAAGCCTATGACCTTGCTGGTCAGCAGCTTTCCCACCAGCCTGTATCTCTTTACGGGGAGGAGATGATCCAGGTGCTTGTCCTTGACGGTGTCTGTCTCCATGGAGGATAGTGGATTCTGGAGCCAGGAAACCAGAGGGTAAGCAGGGAATGAGTGTTTTGGTTTTAACCGCATATATGCTGGGTTTAATGTGGGGAAACTGATATCAGGGTAGGTATCATATGTACACGTGCATGCGTGCGCACACACGACATTATATAGTTCATTAAACAGTAGACTACGTATGACAATTCTCATGACCCAAATGTTTTTCTCATGAATGTCCTCCACATTGCAACCTATACAATCAATCAAAAACATAAATCTGACCTGTCATGTCCCGACTTAAGAACCTTTAAATGGCTCCCCTCTGCCTATCAGTGTCCAAACCTCTGAACATGATATGCAAGGTTCTCCTCATAACTTTTTAGTTGCATCACCCACAATTTATTTACTTTGTTTTAGTAATACCAAGAAACCAAGATAGCTCTTTCTCCTCGGTCCTTCTTCTTCTTCCCTTTCTGGCCCCAATAAAACTCCTGCCTAGGATACAGCTGATCTGCTGCTGCACTGGGGACCATTTTGATGTACCCAGACTATCTACAACCACATCTGAAGCTCCTCTTGATTATCAAGGAGTGTCTAGCTCACGTGTTCTCCCTTAATCCATAAAAACCTTGGTAACACACTGTGCCCAGCTAGTAAAAATGGGTCCACATGCAAAAATCTCTATGCCCCTCCCTTCTCCCCCTGCACAGAAATTTCCTTCTCCATTCTACTGGTTGTGCAAGTTTTAGATGTGTTTTTGAGGCTGATCTTATAATTATAAAATTTGAAGTTAGTCTTACACTTTTAAAACTTCGTTTGTCTAAATATTTGATGCTAAATATTTGTGTTTGGATGCAGTGCTCAAAAAGTCCATTAAAAAAACCAAGCCATTTATAGTAAACAGCATTTTCCAGACTTCATCCATATTGTGCAGTCACATTTCTAGTAAAACTCATGTGTCTAAAGGTCCTCTTTGGGTTATTGTCCTACGCAAAGGGACAGTGCTGATAAGAGCTGAATTCAACTCCCCCCGTTTTGGAAGTAGAAATGTTTTCAGCTTTTCCACAAATTCTGTTTTCTCTCCACGGCCAAACTTTGCTCACATCCTTCCTCTTATCTCCTTCCCATCTCTTATCTTTTCATCTGTCTGGCAACAGGGGTTCAATGGTGGCTGCTCTGGTTCTACTGGAGCAAGTGAAGGGGCCCGGCTGCAAAGGCCCCCAAGAGCTCCTGTGAACATGGCAGTCCATGCGTGGCTTCGTCTTTTCTCTTCGAGGAGAACGACCTAAGAGAGAGAAGGCTGATGAACTCCACCTCAAGACTTTCAAGAGGGTAGAAGGCAAGTCCTCAGGCATACACAGAGCCTCTGGGTCTTAAAGATCTTTCTGTATTGAGTCATTTGGAGGACTTTTAATGAATTCACAGTCCCCACCTTATCCCTAGAGATTCCGATTCTAGGCTACCACGGGGAGTGTTTGTGTAGTGGAGGGCGAAATATAGAAATAATTTCACAAGATGAGAGAAGACCTGCTCTGTTTTCCTGAATGTCTCAGGATATGAAAATCTTGCTATGACGAGTGAGGGAGAGGAGCTGGGAAGGGAACTGATTCATTAGCTTAAAACTTTGCTGAGCTCTTTATTTTGTTTTGTTTAAAAATCTTCAATAGCAAGGGGTCTCCAAGCTTCCATATATTCTTGCCACAGACCCATGCACATGTTCTGCCAACGTCAGCATCAATAGTGTGTGTGCTTGTGAGTGTGTGTTTATGCACATGTGTGTGTACCTATTCTTTGCTGTTTGGAAAATACAACACATCCCATATTTGTCCTTTTCTGAATGGAGCAGCTGCTGCCTGCACGGTGTCACTAAGACCTCTACCACAATCAGGATGGCTGATGGAACAAATGCTGTGTGTGTGACTGGAATGTCACCTTCAATAGGTACTCTTCTTTGTATCCTTGGCCCCCAGCTTAGCAGCATCCCTTACCCCATCTCATACAGAAAATACCTTTCACTGGGCTTTATTCCAACACATCTGTCTCCTTTCTGCATTTTCTGTACCATCAGCTTTAGCTAGCCTTCCCCCCACGCCACCCTTCACTAGCTTCTTAAAGACCTGTCCCTTTATAGACAGTCCCTGCCTTACAAACTATCATACGACCCCCCAGCCTACTAGAGTGAGTCTAATATGTTTCCTGAGCCCTTGCTGCTGCCCTGAAGTGCTGTTGCTATTATAAAGTTGCGGCATGGGGACTAACATAAAATATTTATAAGCTCCATATGTTGCTTACTTATCTAAGCCAATTTGGTCAGGAATAGCAGGCATTAATGGTTAGAAGGGGTTGAGATGAACTAAGTCCTGATGATTTTGGTACTGGATTATCAGGAAAGCAGAAAATAGAACAAATTCTACCTTAAATGTCCACATTTACTGTATTAACAAGTAGGCACAACAGTTCAAAAGACCTATTCTGGAAGCTCACTCAAGATCCAGCCTCTGTTCTTTCAGATGATTTGGTCACACCAACAGCATTCTAGAGGCAAGATTATAGCTGGTATCAGGTAACCAGAATTTTACAATCAAATGGCTCAACATAGGACTGTTTAGGGAGCAAACCTCACCGTCTCTTAGGGCGCAGGCTGGAGACCTCACTCGATTCTTACATCTTACTTCATACAAGTGAGAAGAGTAGCTCTAGAACATTATAGACAACCCAGATGTTTGAGCACCAATTTTCACTAACAGCAACCTATTTAATATCTGTTCAGTTAACTAAAATGCCAGTATTTATGCCAATTAAAACCCATTTCTAGCATTCATTATGCCAATGAACAAGGCCTGTGATGTTAATGAGAAATAATGATTGCTGAACTATTGGTAGTAGTTTCCTATGAAGTTTGGCCTTTAAAATTAAATATTAGCTGATTGCTGTCATATGAATAGCAAACTGAGGCAAATGATCGCCCCTGCAGGACAGCTTAAACTAACACACACCGAACGCCTTATGGGGAAGTAAATTATAGACATCATAGTGGTCTGGGTTCAGAAGACAAAGCAAAAAATAACGCAGCAGAGCTGACTCCAGGGTCACCCTTCCAAGCAGAGCTAAGCTGCCTAGGTGATGGTCTCTTTCTCTCAGATAGCTTATATACATTGTCAGAAAAGTTGTTATATTTTCTAAGATCCCTCTACTAATTGTAAAGAACATCATCTTAAAAAATATGAACATATCTGGAAGAGTTAAAAGGTTACCAGTGCTTATTAATTTAATCAAATTTAGAGAAATTAGTTTAGTGAAGATTAATTTCATTCAGTGGTTTTCCACTCAGTGCTCATGCTGGTCTGGGCAGGTGGGGCAAGGCGGATGAGCCAGAAATAGGGGCTGGGTCTCTGGGGCTGTGTGGAGCGCTGTCTGACTATCGTGTCAGAAGTGATCAGTGTGAAAAATGCAGAATGGTCAATGTGAGCCAAGTTCTTGAAGAATTGTAGAAGGAACCTTTCGCTGCCTTGAAATGGGATTGCCATGACAATTTGCTCTGTGGAGACTGGGACCTTCCAATCAAATGCTACTTTGTAATAATATTTTTGTTCATCAGGTTATGCTCAAAAGCAGACTTACAGAACTTTGGTAGAGTAGTTTGAGTTTAGAAGATAATTCTACATTTGGAACGTAATGGTGCATCATATACATTAAAGAAATTGATAGATCGCTTCCACTTGAGTAGCCTAGAACCTGAAGGCTGGTCACTCTCAATGAGAGTTGGGACTACATCCATCCAGTCTTATGAAGTAGGAGGCCCACTGACCACCTCCCTGGGCCAGAGTGAAGCAACAGGAAATGCCAAGAGGACTTGGCAAAGGCCATATAATTAGCAAAGGGAAACTGCATCCTGGACTGGTTATCTCCGCTTCAAAGCCTGTGCTCTTCCAGACAGACTGATTTAAGGAGGATGAGCGGTCGAAGAAGAATTGGTCAGGAGAGTAGTTAAGAGGCTTTTTCAGTGGTCTAGCTGAGAGATAATGGTATCTATATTTGTAACAGTGAAGTTGAAGAGAGGTGAGAGGTAGGCAGATTAAGAACAGATTTTAAAGGTAGAATGGATAAAATCATGGCTTGTATATGCAGGGTGGGTGATGAAGGAAAAGAGCAATTAATTCTAAATTATAGATTTTTGGCTTGAGCAACTGAAGTGGATAATGTATCATCTTGTGAAAAGGGGGAAAATTTAAAAAAATCATTTTGGCCAGAGTGGGAAGAGGCTTAAGGAAGAAATGTAGCATTTGTTTTGCCTTATTATGTTTTTAGATGCCTATTAGACATACAAGCAAAATGGCAATTCAGCAGAATGATAATCATGCATCAGTATAATATTCTTTTTTGTTTTTTGAGGAAGCTTAGCCCTGAGTTAACATCTGCTGCCAATTCTCCTCTTTTCGCTGAGGAAGACTGGCCCTGAGCTAACATCCGTGCTCATCTTCCTCTACTTTATATGTAGAACGCCTGCCACAGCATGGCTTGCCAAGCAGTGCCATGTCCGCACCCAGGATCCGAACCGGCCAACCCAGGGCCACCGAAGTGGAATGTGCGAACTTAACCGCTGCACCACTGGGCGGGCCCCGAGTATAATATTCTTATGAAACTTCCAAGCCAACTTTGTGGCAAAACGTAATCCTAAATAATTAAACATTGATATGCAGCAAAAAACTGGGATAGGGCAATTGCATTTCAAAGAATGTCTATTAAAAATTACGATTTGGGTCTTAGAGACCCAAAATGGTAAGCCGTTTTGGTAAGCCATTCTTTCTGACAGTAGTTTTATAATAGGGTGTTGTGTCTTTATTCTAGTTCTCTGGAAAGGACAAGGTAGGAGGTTTCGAATATCTTCTTCAAGCCTTTTCTGAGTCTATCCCCTTACTTAGGAAACTTTATTCCAACTTCCAGGAGACTGAACAAAAGCTACTTGTATTGAAATTCATTTCACCTTTGTGTTAAATGACCTCCAGTGGTCCAACCTGAAAGCCCTTCTACTCTTTATAACAGTTTTTTTAAATGAAAAACTATATTCTAAATTCTAAACAATACGCATAAATGACCTTGGGAACACAACCTGCAAGTAAATCAGAGACTGCCTGTACTTCCTTTCTGTTACTTCTCAATCCAATTTTCAGTTACAAGGAAGGTTAAGGGAGGGGAATGTGCTGAAAGGGCTCAGCTGTGCATCTAGGCAGAATTTGAATTGGAATGTGAATCGTATTTGGATAGCAGGGTAGAACTCGGTATAACTCAGGTCCTCAGGTGTGGAGATAACACTTGTGTTGGAGATTTTAGAAGTGAGAGGCCCATGGTTCCTGCATCACACACCTGCAGAGGCACCACTCACGGCGTGTTCCATGAGAATTGGATCTCCCGGAATTGTGTAACATAGAGTCCATGGAAATGCCCTAAATGTGTTACACAAACAGGACATACGTGAAGCATCATGGAAAAAGGGCATGGAATTTAGAATCAGACATGCCTGGATTTCAGTCATGCTTTGCTACATACTGGGCATAAGGCCTTAATCTACATAAAAAAGTCATTAAACCTATACAAATTTCAGTTTCCTTACCTATAAAAGGAAGGTGATAAAATCTATCTCATTAGATTATTATTTTTTTGTTGATTTGTGCATTCATTCCTTCACAAAATATTTTCTGAGCTTCAACTATGTACTAGGCATGTGCTTGGTGTTAGGCATACAATGATAAATAAAGCAGACAGACACGCTTTCTCCTCTCATAGATCTAGATGGGAGATAATTACATAAGCATTTGCCGTAAAGTAGAATAATTTCCCCACTAGAGGGAAAAGATATTCAAGTACATGGCAGGAAGACCCTACATCGGCTTGGGAGATGTGAAAGACAGAGTTGTCCAGATAAGGCATAAGATGTAGGCAGAATATGTCCCTGTCCTTTATCCTTATATTTAATCACTGATGTTCTGTTGCTTCTCTTCCTAACATTTCTTTCTTCTCCAGGTAGAATAATCTTAGGCAATCAGACAATAAATCTCAAAGAATGGTGTTTAAGTCATATGGAGTCCATCTTTTTGAGCTGGTTCTTCTCCTTGAGAATTCCCTAAGGCTAAGTTTGTTACCCTTTCCTCTTATGTCCTCCAATGAGCCGAAGTGACTCCCCCTTTTAACAATGATCTCCATATTGGTGACCCATAAATCTATATAGCAGTAGCTCTCAGCTAAGGGTGATTTTGCCTGCTGGGGGACATTTTGCAATATTTGGAGACATTTATGGTTGTCACAACTGGTGCAATGGCCATTGGTGGCTAGTGGGTAGAGGGCAGGGATGCTGCTAAACATCTTACAATGCACAGGACAGCCCACACAACAAAGAATTATCCAGCTCCAAATGTCAGTAGGCTGAGGTTGAAAAGCCTTCTCTATAGGCCCCCTCACTCAAGCTCCAGTTCTTCAGTTTCATCTGTGTCTAAGGCAGTTCTATTTGGACTTTACAGCATTATGTTACTTCCAAATCAAACCCAACCTACTTTTCTTGTTTTCCTCAATGATAATAATGAGAATTTACAGTTATGTAGTGACCCAGATCTCTGCAGGAATGGCCTGTCCTGAGAGATCCAGATAATGTGGCTTTTAGCCATAGACTGTGGAGTCCATTGCCCTCTTCCCCAGATTTCTGTAAATACTTAAGTGCTTATACTCTCATATTTCTTTCTGCTTCCTGCTCTTTTTTTCTCTACAGTTTCTGCCTGCTTCATTCTGCATCAGGCTAGACACGACACTCTGTCTCTGAACAGGTTTACCTAAAAAAAGGCACTCACATCAGACATTCTTGGGTTTGTCACCCTTTATTGAGGATTTCTGAGGAGTCAGAGAGAGCATCACATAGCACAATGCAGCCTTTCTTTTTCTTTTGTCTCTCCCGTCTCCGTTCCCATCGTAGCCCTTTTGGGTTACCCTCCAACAACTCCAGATTCTTCTCTCTCTATTGAAAAAGCCACTTCCTGCTTATCTGAAGCTTTGGCAGCCACTGATTTCTGAAGACCCGGTGGAGGGTGAGGGTTTTGAGGCTTACTTACTACTACTAATGCTTATAAAAACATTTTTCAAAATAAAATAGTAGTATCTCTGAGATCACTTCTGATGTGTAAAATCTCCTTGTTTTTAAAAATGTTTGTTATTCTTACATTCATTTAAAATTTTATTGTTTTCAACTTGTGAAATAAAAAAGTGTATTATTAAGATATAGATTCAGTGACACAAACCTGAGATGTAAAACTATAGTGACTCAAGGATATGAAATCAATATAGAAAAATCTGTTGCACTTCTATACACTAATAATGAACTATCAGAAAGAGAAATTAAGAAAATAATCCCACTTACAATAGCATCAAAAAGAATAAAATATCTAGGAATAAATTTAACCGAGGAGGTGAAAGACCTGCACACTGAAAACCATAAGACATTGATGAAAGAAATTGAAGAAGACATAAATAAATAGAAAGATACTTCATGTTCATGAATTGGAAGAATTAATATTGTTAAAATGTCTGTATTACCCAAAGCAATCTACAGATTCAATGTAATCCCTACCAAAATTTTACACAGAAATAAAAAAAAAATCCCAAAATTTGTATGGAACCACAAAAGACCCCAGATAGCCAAAGAAATCTTGAGAAAGAAGAGCACACTTCCTGAGTTCAAATGATATTACAAAACTACAGTAATGAAAACAGTATGGTATTGACGTGAAAACAGACACATGGATCAACAAAACAGAATAGAGAGCCCAGAAATAAACCCATGCATATATGATCAATTAATTTTTGACAAAAGAGCCAAGAATATACAATGGGTAAAGGACAGTCTCTTAAAAAAATGGTGTTGGAAAATTCAATAGCCACATGTAAAATAATGAAGCTGGACCATTGTCTTATACCAGGTACAAAATTTAACTCAAAATGGATTAGAGACTTGAATGTAAGACCTGAAACCATAAAACTCCTAAAAGAAAACATAGGGGGTAACTTTTTTGATATCAGTCTTGATGATGATTTTTTGGATTTGACACAAAAAGCAGAAGCAACCAAAGCAAAAATAAACAATTAGGACTATACCAAACTAAGAAGCTTCAGCACAGCAAAGAAAACCATCAACAAAATGTAAAGGCAACCTACAGAATGGGGGAAAATATTTGCAAATCAGTATCTGATAAGTGGTTAATATACAAAATTTACAACAAATGCATACAACTCTATGGCAAAAAAAAAATCTAATTTAAAAATAGGAAGAAGAGTTGAATAAGCATTTTTCCAAAGAAGATGTATGATAGCCAACAGATATAAACAAAGATGCTCAACATCACTAATGATTGGGGAAATGCAAGTCAAAACCACAACAAGACATCATCTCACACCTGTTAGAATGCTATTATCAAAAAGACAAGAAATAACAAGTGTTAGTGAGGATATAGAGAAAAAGGAACACTGTGTTCTGTTGGTGGGAATGTAAATTGGTACAGCCACTATGAAAAACAGTATGGAAGCTCCTCAAAAAATTAAAATAAAGCTACCGTATAATCCATCAATTCCACTTTGGGATATTTCTCCAAAGAAAATAAAAAGAGTAACTCAAAAAGGTATATGCCCCACCCCCAGGTTCATTTCAGCATTAGTTACCATAGCCAAGACAGAAAAGCAAAAAATATACGTATATTATATATATATAATGAAGTATTATTCAGCCATAAAAAGAGATCTTTCCATTTGCAACAATATGAGTAGACCTTGAAGGCATTATGCTAAATGAAACAAGTCAGACAGAGAAAAATAATGTGTAGTCTCATTTATATGTGGAATCTGAAAAAAAAAAAAAAAAAGAAAACCCACCAAAACCATTGTGGCTTAACGAGATAGTCAAGTTCCCTTACTCTTAAATATCTGAGCTAGTATGGTGGCTCCATTCTGGGGAAAACAGGGGCCCAGAGTTCCTCTCGAAGTTGCTCTGCCATTCCTGGGGTGTAGCTGTTGCCTGCATAGTCCATCATGACCCTCTACCACATCCTCTTTCCGCAGGAGGAAGCGGCAGACAAAACCTAGGACATGGTTCTTACTTTTAAGGGCAGGACCTGGAAGTTGCTCCATCACTTCCACTTCCATCCCATTGCCTAGGACTTAGTCAGATGGCCACTCCTAGGGACAATGGGAGCTGCAGAATGTAATCTATACTCTCATTGGTCATGTGTGTAGCTAAAAATCAAGAGCCTTCTTCACTGGAAGGAGAGAAGAACGGAAATTGGCAAGATCTTCCTCAGAGGGAACTTGGTTTCAGAAAAAATACCAGGCTGAAAACAATGGAGATATCTGCATCTTTACTCCTTTTTCTGTTCCTTCTGTTTTCTTGATTCTTTATAATGTTCCTGCTAAAACCCTAATTCAGGCCCTCCCTATGACAGGACTGCAGTAATGCAGTCAGTTCCCATCACTTTCCTACATATGATTGTACTATGTCACACCCTGCATCATTCCCTGGGTCAAACCCTTGTCCTGAGTTAAACCTTGTCCTGAGTTAAACCTTGTCCTGAGTTAAACCTTGTCCTAGCAACAAATGCCCTTCCGTTTCTATCCTCCATTTCCCAGCTTTAACTCTCTTGGCTAACATGTTTCTTGAACTCATTGTCCTAAATCATTTTCTTCCCTTTTTTTCCCAGTCATTTCAGAGTAGAATGTGTTTTTTCTCTGAACTCTAATGTCTAATGAGTACAGGTTGCATTGTGCAGTTTCACACTTGATAATTTATGTGTATATGCATATGCAAGTTTGTGTGTGTTGGGGGGTCTTTTGGAGGGATGTTGGGAATCAGCAGAGGTGAATATGGAGTAGAAATGGCCAGAACGTGAGAGTCTTGTTAAGAATTACTTTAACCTATAGACCCAGGGGCATTATCAAGCACTCCTGGGAAGAGGGCATCAAGAATTGATACTGTAAGAGAGGCTAATTAGGAAAGAGTAACCACACAAGCTACTCTTTGATCTCAGTGAACACTTGCTTAGCACTGAGAAGGTAAATCCTAATGAGATTAGAAGCTCAGGACAAGTAGAGGCCTTGACTTATAGGGTAGTAGCCACGTTGGTGAAATGCCATCAGTTTGTTTGTTTTCCTAATTAGAAATACTTAACAAAGTAAATTATGATATTTTATAATTCCAGAAAGGAATATTTATTAACAGGCAGGCTGTGATTCTCTAGCCATCCCATAAGAGGGGTAAAAGTGAGGGAGAAGGAATGCAATAGGTTGTGAAAGAGAGAAGAAAAAATCTACCTCTCTCTCTCCATTACTCCCTCCCTTGTTCTTTCCTTCTCTCCCTCCCTCCCTCCTTCCTTCCTAACTTCCTTCCTTCCTTCTTTCTTTCCTTCTTTCTCCTCTTCATCTCTCCTAACAGGGGTAGGATATGACCCTAGCCTTTTCCAACGCATGGAAAATTGCTCCTACCTGTCAGTATTTTAGATCAGTAAACTGCCTCCAACCAGGTTCAGTTTTGGCTTCTCATGCTCAGACTATCTTGACTTTATCTCATATAATCATATGAGAGGTCTCTTCTTGAATCTAATTTGTAATCATCCTAAGATTTAGACAAGTTGTAATGATGAGGTGGGCCTGAGGAGAAGGCCTATTCAGATAAGGGGCTCAAAAGCCTTTAGAAAGTAGAGGTTAGAAAGAACTAACCATAAGGAAAGAGAGCAGGGTTGCTCACTTCTTGTTCAAGGCCAGAGGGCCAGGGTTGGAGAAGAAGAATGAACCTGAGAAGTGCAGGCTGCAATCCAGCCCACCCCACAAAGAACCGTGCCTGAATCCTAGAGTGAAGTGGACATACTAAAGTATGGGTAAAAGAGCTGTTTCCCCAAAACCTCTGTAGTGCATTGGGAGCCCGAGGTATCAGGAGCATTGGTGCCTGGACCTGCAGTAGCAACACAAGGTGATGCCTGTGACTCTAGCAGGAGTGGAGGTGGTTTAACCAGAGCCATTTCAGTGCCCATGAAGCCAGTCACTGGCAGCCTTAGGAGGAGGACATAGTAGTAGGTCTTGGCAACATAACAGTCACATCTGGCATCAGCATTGGCAACTACGGAAGTCATTGCCTCTGAGCCCAAGCAGGAGAGAAGGAAAATTACCGAAGACCAAAGTAGCCAAGACAACTTGTTCACAGAGCAAATTCGAGACACGCTTTGGGGCATGGTTTCCACAAATAGGTTAGAGTGGGTGTGTAGATCTGTGGTTACCCTCAAGCTGTCAGCTTTAGAGACTGTGGCTAGATAACACTGGACTTGGGAGAGACTTAAAGCCATCCAGCTGAATCCTTTCTTTTGATAGAGGAGGAAGCTGAGATCCATGAAAAGGTAAAGGATATGCTCAAGTTCAGAGGGAGAAACTGGTCTCTGACTCTCTTATGACAATAACTTCATTTTCAGATTTTTTTAATGGAGTAAGTGATTATTTTGGCATAAAGGAGTACTGAAGAAATATTGGTTAATAAAGAAAAAATTCTCCATATTTGTCGTGTGATGGGCTAGCCCATCACTTGTGGTCCCACACAGTCATCACCCTCCTCTGACCCAGGCCTTGAGTTACGCTCTTGGACTTTGACTTAGATTACTTCCTTCTCAGAGGACTTCTCACCCCTGACATAAGCAGGCATGTCTAGATCTCTAGTGAACACAATTAGGCTAAAACAGAAACTTCTACACTTATCTGAGGTCCAGTTATGGAGGCCAGAAAGCCTGGGCATTGAAGAAAGATGACATTGGAGGAGGAAGTCTGTATTGTCAAGGGGTTCTGATAAGAGGAACCTGAGAGCAATTACCTCTGGCCTGGGAGGACAGACAGCCTCAGCCCATCTCTTCCGCAGAAGAGGATGGATGGTGGCAGTTTTCTCCTTCCTTCTGCTTTTTCTCCTGACTGTCATCCTGGCTGTTCCATAACCTCTCTCTTCTAGCATCCTTTGATTCCTTTCTTAGTTCTAAATCTGAAAAAAACCTTTCCAATGGAATGCATCCTCTTTATCCATTTAGAATTATGATAAAACATAGGGTCTTCACTTGCAAGAAGCTTAAGGTTGTACTAAAAACTGTAAAACAAAAACCCATGCTCTTGAAAATGTCAAGCTGCAGAGACAGAATATATACCCGCAATCAAGGTTTCCTAGGTGCAAACAAATATCTGGTAGGCACCATTTTTGAATACACTTTTAAAATGCTATGCTGTGCTATATGCATGCTCTTCGTTAAGTTTCCTACCATTTGTATGTGATTTGTAATTTTTTAATAGATGTGGAAATTGAGGTTCAGAGAAATCAAGGGACTTACCGAAGGTCACACACAGTGAGTAAGTCCTGGAGCTGGAATTCAAACCTCAATATCCACAGAGATCTTCCACCACCCTCAAGTTGAGTACATTATAGGTGAAGACCACAGGTATGACTGGCAATAATGAAGATGTGTCCTGGAAGAGAAGAATTTTGCACTAAGCTTTGATAGTCATGAAGGTGAATATAACTCACTTTCATCAAGTGCCTATAACGTGCATACTGGCCACTTCACATGTCATCTCATTTAGTTCTCATAAACTTGGGGAATCAAATATTTCAATTCTTATTTTAATGATTAAGAAACTGAAGGTTAAAGAGGAAAATTAAACAAGGAATGTCTCACAGCTACTAGGAATCAGAGCATGAATTCCAACCCAGCCTGCCCTCAAAGTGTGTGACTTTCACAGAGATGGCGGAGAGGGAAGCCTGGAATTTCAGGTGAGGGAACTCCCAGGAGTACTAGCACTTCAGTGGAGAAATGTCATATACCAAAGACAAAAAGAAAAATTGACTAGGTGAAACACTGGGTTCAAAAGGGAGAAGTAAGAAAAGAGGTGGAGGCATTGGGAAAGAAGGTATCTGATAGATCTTGAAGTCAAAGTTTGAGATGTTAGATTGGGTACTCCTTGCCTTGGGAATCTACTGTATGGTCTTGGGTGGGGTAGTGACACGGAAAGATAGGGTGCTGAAAGATGACTTTACTCTCTGTGTACAAGACAGAAAAAAGGAGAGTGATTGGAAACTGGGCAACTGCCTGGGAGGTCTTCCCTAATCTCTCCTAATTAATGATGGTGGTCATAGTTGCATTTTTTTGAAACCAGCTATGTGCCCAGCTCTGATCTAGGTACTCTACACATATTTACCTCTTGAATATTCCCAATTATTTTGTGAACTATTATTTTCATCGACCCCATTTTACAGACAAGGAATCTGCGGTTCAGAGAGACTAAGTAACTCCCTGAAGAGCAAATAATAATTGAGTGGCAGAGCCAGAATTCAGATGAGTTGTGTCTGACTTCTCAGCCCTTGAGCTTTCTTTTATACCATGCTGCTTCTCACCATTCTCCCATCACTTGGTAGCAAGGACACAGCCATCCAGAGTCTTCTTGTTGGCACAGCTTCCTACATAAAACCACAAGGGCACTTGAAAAGAAGAACCAGCAGTAACCGCTAACGTTTCTCTTGTCTTGAGTGTTTGACTGTCCTGTATACATGAGCACTAGATCAGGTGTTAATTTCTCTGCTTGGGCTAAAGTTCTTGGCATGATGTGTTTCAGGCTGAGTTTAAGATTTAAACAGGCTGTTCTGGGTACAATAGATGGAGACTTTCTTTGACAAGGCTGTAGCTTTGTAAAAGCTTCAGAAAAGGTGCTAGTTGTGCACAATTTACCTGCAGAGGTTTCCCTTTCATGAATATTCTCTTTTCTCTCAAAGAAATTGACTAGTTCCCAAGAGCCAAAAGTCATTGCGTAATGACAGAGGCTTTAAAATAGATCAAAGAATGTATCCCAAACTTTTCCACTCTCCTAACTGCAGGGGAAGTGAATGGAAACCCCAGGGGGTTGGAAGAGAGCAGGTCAAGAGAAAAACATTTCTTTGAAGTTTCATGTTTCATCTTAAAAATTCATGTAAAGTTTCCATTCCCACAAGACACATCTGTTTTAAAATCAAAATGTTTTTAGAACTAGAGAGAGGTGCCGTGATAATCGAGTAGTTTCATGCACTCGCTAGCACATCACCTCTTAATTCCAAAGTCTACAAAATCCCATGAGACACCAGATGTTACAATTTTCAACAGATCTGTGTGGCCGTGGGAGCAGACCCTTCCAATCCCGTGCTTTCTGTGTTGGCAAAGGGAGCCAGAAGGTCATAACCCATAGCAATATCATGCACAAGGACAATTGCATGATGCACACACCAGGTTTGCAATGAAATCGACTATCAGGACTCTCAGGACAGCTGAATGCTAATGCAGCGTAGAGGTTAAGGATGGCACTTTGCGCTTACAGAGCAAGGATTCAAACCCCAGCTTTGATGATAATAGCTGTAGCACCTGACTTAGTTATTTAGCCACTCTAAATCTCAGACTCAGAAAGGTTAAATATAGAAATACATATTGTAGTATTTAGAACAACATCGGACATGTTATAAATGCTCACTAAACAGTAACCTTAGTTACGGTTAGTGATTTTCAGATCACTAGATTTATTTTTGAATGTAAAATTTAAAAATATATAGTTCAAAGTATTGCAAATGGTTATTGTCTCTTAAAAGGAAAATAACTTTTGATAGTAGAAAATATTCAAGTATTATCTATTAGTTCCGGAAACCTGAAAAAAATTCTATTTTAAATTTCTAAAAATATACTACATGCTCCCTTCCCTCCTGGGTATTGAAAGAAATGTTGTGATGCAGAAAAATCATTGCAAATATATACAGAAAACTTATGAAAAGACAATCAATGAACTAACACAATTTCTCAATTCTTAGAAAACCATTAAACTATTCTTACCCACTATTCTGAATACCCAAAGGTTGAAAAACAGCATGAAATTCAAGGAAAGCATGAATATATGCATACCTAAGAATAGAAAATAGTGGAAGCAAAATTAGAAAACTGAATAATCAAGAAATGCCCATCAAAAGTACATATATTGTAATAGTTGAATAATTTAAAATGTGATGGAGTCCTTTAACCTAGTCTAGTACTCTGTTTCAGGGCTGGTATGGAGTGCCAGGACTTCAATTTTTCAATCCACAAAAATTCATTGAGCTAGGTGTTGTGTTATATTTTTCAACAGAATGTGCCAGCATATATTCTCAAGGAGCCTACAATGAAAGGCTGTGACAGTGTTTCTCATTCCTCTATGATGGGAATACAGTAGTCTGATCCTTCAAGTTACTCTCTGTTCCTTATATATCAGATCTAATACTTCTTTCAGCAGGTCTTTGACTCTTGCTAACTGGACCACTATGATGTTGAGAAGATACCACTTTAGAACACTCTTACCTTTCTGCTCTGGTCTGAATGTTTGTGTCCCTCCAAAGTTTATATGTTGAAATCCTAATGCCCAATGAGATGGTATAGGAGACGGGGCCTTTGAGAGGTGATTAGCTCATGCCTAACGGGATTCATGTTTTTATAAAAGAGGCTTCATAGAGGTCTCTCACCCCTTCCATTCTGTGAGGACACAGAGAGAAGGCAAGGGCTGTGAACAAGGAAGAGGGCCTTCACCGGAATGCCACCATGCTGACACCTTGATCTTGACTTCCCAGCCTCCAGAGCTGTCAGAAATAAATTTCTGTTGTTTATAAGCCACCTAGTCTGTGGTATTTTGTTATAGCAGCCCAAACGTACTAAGACACTTTCTGAGAAATTTATTTTAGAGACTCTCAGAAATCGAGAAATCAGAGGACAGTTCAGAATCAAAGAACAGTGTGCTGGTTAGAGGGACTCAGGCATGCAACAGACATAGATTTCTTGATTGTATTAACACAACTCGGTGAGGAACAGAGATTTTAGCACTTCCTAGACTCTCTCACCATGACGTGGCCAGAAAAACTGCAAGAGTTGTCTGGTGAATTAAAAAATAATGTTTCTGGAAAGAAACAGATTCCATGTCTACAGCACTGGATATGTGGGTAATAGAATTAGATTTGTATTTGTAATCACATTTGTATATTGAACCATATGAAATTGTCAGTATTTGGTCATCTTTGACCTAATAAATGTCAATGTCATATGTTCAGCTTAATATTTCTCATGAGACGTGAATCATAAGAGTTTTTCATATCCAGGAGAACACTATAAATTATACTTTCCAAATGAGTACTCTGGTTAATAAATACATGTGTTAAGGTAAAACAGCTTGGTTGCATGGGCTGTGGTGAAATAGAAAGGCTTACTCAGGGAAGAATGAGGTTAGATAAGTGGATTGTCTTAATCAATTCAGGCAGGGGAAAGACCACACAATAGTCTATACAGGGGTTAAGAGTAATTCCAATTTCCTGCAACTGAGGAATATTTAGTAGAGTCAGTGATATTAAACAGGGAAAGTTGGAGCCATATAAGGGAGAGACTAGGATACTCAGTTAAGAATTTGAACTTTTTCTACTAGCAGAGAGGAGCCATGAAAGTTTTCTAAGGAAAGAATGGGAGTTACATGATCAGAATAATATTTTAGGAGAATTCCTTTAGATCTAATAAGCATCTACTAAAGAGAATAGAGCCTACAGCTAGAAAAACCAGGCAGGACGGTATTGTGGGGTAAAAGAAGTGCGATGCAGGAGAAGACATCAAAGGTGCTACTAATTGTTAAAGTTTGAGTGGCCAGTGGCAGAAATTGGCAAGCAGGAGTGGAATAGAACATCTTAAGGTGGGACTCTAAAGAATGTATTTTAGATTTTGTTGAGTTTAACATTATAGCTGCATTTGTAAAGTAGCTATTAATAAATTAATAAAAATAAGAGCATTAACAATATCTTTTGAGCACTTAAATTGTGCCAGATACTGAGATTAGTGATTTTTGAGTGTTCTCATTTATCTTTAAATCTGACTAAGAACTAGACACTATTATCATTCTCATTTTACATAAGACGGCATGAGGTAATCCAACTCATCAGGCATCTACAGAGGTAGGATGGACTTTTACAAAGCAGGCCAGGGATGCAGTTGTAGAAAACCATACAGAAAAGGGATCAGGATGAGGGGATCAGTGAGCACTGGAAAGATAGTTTGGAATGAGAAATTCATGTGTGTGTGTGTGTGTGTGTGTGTGTGTGTTTGAGACTCTGTTGATTTCAGGACACAAAGACCTGATCTTAGGGAAATTGCAATCAGCATCTTTAGTGCCTAGGACAAGAAGAGTAATCATTCCCTCATTCATTCATTGCTTCATTCAATCATGTTTGTGGAGACTGTGGAATGTGCAAGTGACTACACTAGGCAATAAAGTGATGAACTTGTCTCAGTCATAACTGTTAAAGTTTTCACTGCTTAGTAAGAAAATGCTATCATGGTTTGTGTGATTTGGGTCTTAGCAGGATGGTAACAGAGATGAATGGGGTTATACAAAGAAACAAACAGACATTAGGTTTAGGCTGTGACCTGAGAGGTAAGACTGTGGCGCATAGCCAGGGTTGGATATTGATACCCATGTTGCAAATTATGTGGCTGAGGATGAAGGCCAGTGAAGCATGTGAGGTAAGCAGAGAAAGAGATGCAGGAAGGAGATGCTCACACAATCTGACGTATTTCTGCGGAATGGCGTCTCTTGCCCAGAGCCATTTGTCAGTGGTCTAGGTCCTCCCATCTTAAAGACAAAACCTAATACTGAGTGCTTATTAAATACTCTTTGCTGCCCGGGGTCTATTAGTTCCTACGGGAGAACAAAGATGTGTCAGACATTGTCCTTGCCTCTTATGTTTACAATAAAACCAAGGAGTAAGGGTTTACTTGCATGGAACCAATAATTGACAAATCAGCATAGAATGAAACCAAGTGCTAAATAGAGAGACACAGTCATCAGAGATGTAGAAGTTCATGAAAAGAGAGTGCTAGGTAAGATGCCCTCAGAATTCAAAAATAATCTTAAGTCTGAGAGTGAGACCAGTACAATCAAACTCTTAATGGATAAGGTTAGCTATCTTTAAAAGAATCACAGTGGATGGAGTCACAAGAGAGCTGCCCTTGTGGTCTAGTGGTTAGGATTCAGCCCTCTCACCACTGAGGCCCAGGTTTGTTTCCCTGTCAGGGAACCACGCCACCCATCTGTTGGCTGTCATACTGTGGCAGCTATGTGTTGTTGTGATGCTAAAAGCTATGCCACTAGTATTCCAAATACCAGCAGGGTCACCCATTGGTAGACAGGTTTTAGCAGAGCTTCCAGACTAAGACAGACTAGGATAGGAAGAAGGATCTGACCACCCACTTACACTTCCACAAAAAAATTGGCTGTGAAAAACCTATGAAGAGCAGTGGAGCATTGTCTGATATAGCACCAGAAGGTGAGAGGATGGCACAAAAAAAGACTGGCAGAATGGCTGCACACAGGATCGCTAAGAGTTGGACTTGACGGCATTAACACCAAAAAGACACAAGCAAGGAGCCAAGAGTGAAAAATGTCGGGGGGAAAAAGTTAACCTAATCAATAATGTAGGCTCTTGACAAATACCTTGCATAAGGTGCTTGGTGATGCTTTGGAGACATTGGCAGTTCAAGAGTTAGAACTTATGTGAAGAAGAATGTATTGGAGAAGTGGAGTGGTTTACTAGGAGCCCAGAGAAAATAAAAATAATTTATTATATCATCTCTAGTCCAGTATAGAGAATAAGATACCCTGTCTGGCCAGTGCAGTCCCCTTGGCTACTAACCACACAAAGATGTATGTCCCAGGCTCTCAATATTGTTACCAACTATTCAGGGAACTCAACTAATTTGTTCTGATCCCATGCTCACTGACCAACTCTGTCTTTCCATGTAGACGTCTCCTCCTTTGCGGTCATTGCAATGAAGAATTCAGTATAGATTAGAGCAACCAGGAAGGACCTTGGGGACGATGTTGGATGTGACCTGGACTTTGAAGAGGGTGGGATTTTGGTGCGTGCAGAAGAAAAGGGCTGACATTTTGGGTGGGAGGCGTAGCATGAGCAAAGACACAGAAGCCAGGAGATGACAGAAGGAACACTTGGCAATTCTGAGACTGAGTGGGTACTTCTCAGTCTTTCTAACACTTCCTCTCCCATGCCCCATCCTCCCACACCCTGTAGGATTCTTTTCTCCTTGTCCTAATGATGTGACCACACCAGTTTCCCTATCCCTTTGATGCAAGGAGAAATTAGCTGATAAAGCAGTGGTCAAATGAGGCTAAGGGAGCTCTCCTTGACCCAAATTTGAGAGACGTCACTATCAACCACAACCAGCACATGCCCTTAAGCAGATGAATCAGACCTGGGGGCTTACAGGCGGCTTCCTGCCAGAGGCCAACTTCCAATAGCTCTTCCTGTAGCATGCAAATTTGACCTAATGGGTGGTAACTCAAAGAAAATAATTAATTTTTATGATTCTTTCACAGTCACACACCAGACGCATATTCAAGGAATTGTCATAAATATTAATATTCAGGGAATTTCCATGAATATTCAGTGAATGGCAAAAAGATTTCCAGACAGTCCTAGGGCGTTCTCCGGAAAAGAGTGCTTCCTTCTTTGCAAGCTGCCTCTCCCTAAGAGACAGATGAGAGGAAGGGGTGGAGATGGGTGGAGAGAGATGAAATGACCTTGGCAGTACAGCCTTCTGAGTTGATTCTCTACCTCAGCTGGATGTGCATGCGTATAATCCAAGCCAGATGGCTGGCTGCCCTCCCTGCCGCATCTAATGAGATGTGGATTTATGCCTTCTTCATCCACGATACTTGATCTCTAATACTTACAGAGTTCATAGAGCAGGCAGCCCTGCAGCCCTTTAGATCTTCCTGTGTAGCCCTTGAAGTCAGCATGAAGGGAAAACATAGCATCACGAATTGTTTGACTGCTGAGATTAACTGTAGTTTTATATCCTTGAAGGCCCAAAATAATTTCATTGAGGGGGTGCATCCTGGCATTTGAATTCCAGTTAGTTAATATGGAAAGATTAATATATTAAATTGTTTAAATTACACTTGTACTTTTAAAATGTTAACATTAGCATTTAGAACATTAAGAAGAAAATTATACTACAATCCCATGACCCACATTCCCAGGAGTTATCTTTCTCTCTGATTTCTTTCAACGTTTATTTAGATGTATGGACACTTTTTTGCATAAATATCATTACAGCACATATATGATCTTGCATTCTGTTTTCTCTTTTCTTAATATTATTCGAAATAAACTTTTCCATGATTCTTCCTTGTGCTCATCCTTTCTGTTGTAATTGCTATATAATATTCCTTCTAGTTAGCGAGGAGTTTAAAGAAAAAATAATACTACGGCCAAGAGTTTATGTCGGCAGCATTTTATTTTGCTTTGGGCAAATTCCCAGTACTTACTTTGGGGAAGTTATTGATATTCTCTGGCTTTTAGTTTCTTCATCTGTAAAATGTACGTAACAAAATCTATTCCATAGAGAGTATGTGTGACTAAATGAGATAACACATACAGAAGACTGCATAATGCTGGCCAACGGTAGGCGTTCAAGTCACAGAAGTTACTATAATTGTGTAAAAGGTAGATTTGGCAACAATCAGCAAAACCACAGTAATACAAGGCTTCCGTGAATTCAACACGAGGCACAGGAGTGGAAGGGATTATTTCTGAGGTTGTTTTTTTCCCCCTATGTCTCTGGTCTTTGCCTATTGTTTTATGATTGAATTATCTCTTCCAAATTCATATGCTGAAGTCCTAACCCTCTCAGAATATGACCGTGCGTGTCTGGACATAGGGTCATCGCAGGCATAATTAATGAAGTTAAGAGGAGGTCCTTAGGGTGGGCCCTAATCCAATGTAACTGGTGTCTTTCTAAAAAGAATGTCACGTGAAGAGAAACAGACATGGCTAGAGGTAAGACAACTTAAAGAGACACAGAGAGAAGACAGCTATGTACATGCTGAGGAGAGAGGCCTGGAATAGATCCTTCCTTCACAGCCCTCAGAAGGAATCAATTCTGCTGACACCTTGATTATGGACTTCTGGCCTCCAGAAATTTGAGACAAAAAATTTCCATTGTTTAAGCCAACCGTTTGTGGTGCTTTGTTACTGCAGCAAAGTAATATAGTAAGGCTCTCCCCAGGTGCCAGTTTGAAGGAATGATTCAACATTACTTTACCTCATGAAGAGGGAATCCATTCACTCACACAGGGAAAGAATTTAATCCCAGATCACAGAGTCAGACTAGACCAGTAACACAGTACCTAGGGGAGCTGAACTAAACTTTAGACATTGAAACATTCACAAAAGGATGCTGCCTGACAACAATATGAATCACTGTAACCATAATTATTATGCCCTGCCTCTCTCCTATAATATATTTTCTATATGGTTGCCAGAATGATCTTCTGGAAATAAAAATCTGATCATACCTCATTTTTGCTCAAAAGCCTCCAAATGGCTTCATATCACTCTCAGAACAAATGTCAAGTTTGTCAGAGTTTACATAGCCCTGCAGGGTTTGGCCTCTGATGACTTCTCCAACTTCATCCTGCCTCTCTCTTCCTCGCTCACTCCACTCCAGGCACACTGGACTATTTGTTTCCCCAAACTGTCAAATGTTTTCTACCTCAGAATCTTTGCACTTTCTGTTCTCTCTGGCAGGACTACTCTTAACATAGATAGACTGATAGAGAGAGAGAGAGAGAGATGGATGGATAGATAGATGGACGGATGGATGGATAGATGGATAGATAGATAGATAGGGAGAGATAGATGGATAAAGAGAGAGAGAGAGAGAGAGATGGATAGATAGATAGGTGGATGGATGGATAGATGGATGAGTGGATGGATAGATGGATGGATGCATAGAGAGAGAGATAGATGGAAAGGTAAATAGATAGATAGATAGATAGAGAAAGAAATCTCTTTCTCTATATCCATGTGCTTTAATCCCTACTTTATTCAGTCATCCACTCAAATGTTGCTGCCTCAAAGAGGCCTTCCCTGGCCATCCTACATAAAATAGCTCAGCACTGTCTGCACAATCCTTTTGCCACATTCTATCCCCTTCCTCTGATTTCTTTTGCTCCTTGACAGTTATTACTATTTGCCATTATGTGGTATATTTATCTGTTATTTGGCCAGCATATCCTCACTGAAATTAAATTCTTTGAGGACAAGAACTTTGTCTCGTGGATCACAATATCCTCCACCCCTAAAACAGTGCCTGGAACACAGCAGGCGTTCAAATTCTATTGTTGAGTAAATGAATGAAAGAATGAATAAATGAGTGCATGATTTCAGTCTGGACCCAACTCATTTACCCTGGGAATGACCTGCTCTGAGACGCGACTCATAAAATCATAGAACTACAGAGAGCTGAAAAATCAACATCTCTCTCTTTGCCTTAAGATGGATGGAACTGTCTGAAATTATATAAGTACTTCATTCATTGTTTATCAACCCATTGCTTATTATTTCAGAACAGCCAAATATTAGGAATAAGGATAAAAAACGGAAGTTGTTAGTAATATTGATGATATTGTAATCTAAATGCACACATATATAAAAGAACTTTAAAAAATGTACAAGTGAGAACACTTATTTAGAGCAGGAAGGAGATAAGAGGATGTGAGTCCCTCTTGCAGCGTGAAGCGCTGGTTAAAAGCACAATCTGCCTGGGTTCAGATTCTTGCCCTGACGCTGGCTCTGAGTGCTTGGGGAAGTCACCGCACCTTTCCCAGTCTCCATATCTTCATCTGTAAAATGGAGATAATAAATTGTAAGGTTGCTACAAAGACTAAATGTGTTGTTATTCATAAAACAGTTAGAATAGAGCCTGCTCACATGTAAGCATAATTTAAATTTGTTAAAGTTAAAAAATAGTATTTGTCTGTATTTCAAAACTGTGAATATTATTTTCTGCTTGAAAACATTTTTTTATGTAGGTTTTTGTTGAAGTAAGATATACAACAGAAAAGAGCACAAATTCTAAAGGTAGAGCTCAATGAATTTTTGCAAAGGAGATTGCTATGTAATGATCTCTCAGATCAGGAAATGGAATATTACCAGCAGCCCAGAGGCTGTCCTCCTATCTATTCCCTGTTGCTATACCCATCCCCAAAGTTAATAATGATTTCTATCACTATTGACTGGTTTTGCCTGTTTTGAACTTTATGTAAATGGAATCACATACTATGTGCTATTTCATATCTGGCTTCTTTAATCAACGTTGTGTTTACGAGACTCATTCATGTGGTTGCATGTAGAAATAATTTGTTGTTCTCATTGCTGTATGGCGTCCTGTTGTAGGAATGCACCACGGATTATACTGATGTACTGTGGATGGATATTTGGATTAGTTCTAGTTTTTGGTCATTATGAATACATCAATTTTGAACATTTCTCTGTATGTCTCATGGTGAAGATATACATTCATTCCTATTAAGTATTTATCTAGAAGTAGAATGGGTCAGAGAAGAATGCATATATATACAGCTTTATTAAGTATAGTTTTCTAAAGTGGTATTACAAATGTTTGGTAGTATGTGACAGAGCTGAATATATCTATAACTTATAAGAGTTGTGTTTAGTCAGCAGGAGACAGCCAATAAACTCCTGCAGACCCGCACCACTTAGGGACGTTCTCTTTGGTCTCCCACCCTTCCCCAATCTTTCTTGTGAGTGGAGGCTCATGAAAAAAGAGCCTACGAGTGAGTGTGGACTCCTATTGAGTGTGAGGCCATCGGCTGTTCCAGACCGACATGCTAGTCCACAGTGGCCTCCAACAATTCTACTACTCGTTCCTCTCATGCTCTGCCACAGATACCAGCCCATACCCCATTTATCTTTGGAGGGGTCTATCGCTCCTTGGAATTCAGGCCACTTGGTTGCCTTGTGACATTAACTCCCTAATCAGCTTAGAAAAGTTGTGATTTTGTAGGTTCTTCAGCTTTTTCTCATTGTTAGGATGGAAGCAACACTATGTTCAAGTTTTACATCCTACATGGAAGTAGAAATTCCAAGTTTCAATCTTTTTAATGTGTGGTCGATCTCTAGGTCATTCCCACTACTAGAATATAGAACTCCAGGGAGCCCAAATGAGAGCCTGTGCTATTTACTCCCATTCAGGAGTGTGTCTTGAACTCTAATTTTTGTCTCCAAATTACTGTGAGATTCCCCCAAACTCTGCCATTTTCAGTCACTTCCTGTTTGACTTCTTGGCCTCTTATCCTTTATAGCTTAAGAATCATCAGATTCCTCAGGGAGAAAACTGGTGATAAGTGTTGAACTCACTTTTCTGAACCTTCCCCTTCTCTCGGAGCTTTTGGCCCTTCAAGTCCTAGATGCCTTTGACAGCCAAGAGCTCACATTTTCACCTTTTCAACCTTATACAATTGCTGAAAGCTCTGCTGCCCCTCTGCTTCTTCGCAGCTGCCTGCTGCTCCTCAGCTTTCTATCCTGAGCCAAAAGTTGGCAAATATTCTGAGAGGAAACGTGGCAGGAAGAAAACTGAGCTGACTTCAATGATCTTTCCTTCTCTCTGGAATATTGGCCTCAGTGGTCTGCCTGATTTGATAGCTGACAGCTCTCTGATGCTTTAAAAGAGATTTGTTTTCCTATTTTTAAAAAAGTTTGTCTGGAGGGACTGGCCCCGTTGCCAAGTGGTTAAGTTCACACGCTCCACTTCAGAGGCCTAGGGTTTCACTGGTTCGAATCCTGGGCGCAGACATGGCACCGCTCATCAAACCACACTGAGGCAGCGTCCCACATGCCACAACTAGAAGGAGCCACAGCAAAGAATATAAAATTATGTGCTGGGGGGTCTTTGGGGAGAAAAAGGAAAAAAATAAAATCTTCAAAAAAAAAAGTTTGTCTGGATTTTCTAATTGTTCTTATTGGAAGCCTTAGGCTGTTGCATTTTACTCTATCAGAGCCAGGAGAAGTCCTGATTACATGCTTAAATGTGAAAGACAAAAGGGATACAGCCCCACTGAAAAGAAGTGTTTTAAACTCTCTGAAGGTGGTTAGGTTTCAAAATCTATGGAAAATGGTTACAGTCATTATTAAGAAAAAATTCTGCATTAAACAAATGCCATGTAATTTAGTTTATTTTTTTTACGTTAATTGGCTTTAATAGGGAAGGAAGGAAGAAAGGGGGTCAGATTCTTTTGCTCTTTGAACAGATGCAGTAATCTTTAGTGGATCCTCCGATGGGGGGAGCTAGGGAAGAGGGAAAGAAGGGCCCTTTGACTCAGGTCTCAAATTCGCAAAGTATATGAGCAAATGCAGTTCTACATGCAGACATTATACGTTTTGTGTTAAAATATTTGGAATCTTAAATGTAAACGTAAATTTTTTGTGTTTATGTCTGAGGAAGATTGGCCCTGAGCTAACATCTGTGCCAATCTTCCTCTATTTTATGTGGGAGGCCATCACAACATGGCTTCATGAGCAGTGCTAGGTCTGTACCTGGGATCCAAACCTGCGAATCCTGGGCCACCAAAGCAGAGTGCACAGACCCAACCACTATGCCACTGGGCTGACCCCTGTATCACAATTTTTATAATCCTGTTCTGGTATATTTAATTTTTAATCTACCATGAGCCTCAAAAACTGAAAGTAGCTTGAGTGAGCCTCTCTCAGTCTTTGAGAAACCTTGGTTCTCAGAGTTGAGAGGTTTATCTGAGAGCCAATCAAATCTCTCCTATTTGAAATATTCCTTTCCTTTGAAAGAGGGCTCTTCTAAGAGACTGTACATATTGCGATGCAGACAAGCATTTTCTCAATGGTTCCACATCTCTGCTTCTAACTCATCAGAAGAGCTGTTGTCTGTTTTAGAATTGGTGGTGATCTTGGTGATCTTGGTATTGCACTTGCAGAAGAGAATAAACTAAGTGACAAGAAGTACTAGGTTACACAATGTGCACAGATTACTCCCTAAATTAAATAGTGATATTGAGGCAGAAGAAAGTGAGATTATATACTTTGGATCAAATGACAAATTTGCAGGAGTACAAATCAACTGCCAGTCTATAGGATTATATATATACATATACATATATATATATTTTTTGAGGGAGATTAGCTCTGAGCTAACATCTGCCACCAATCCTCTTTTTGCTGAAGAAGATTGGCCCTGAGCTACCATCTGTGCCCATCCTCCTCTATTTTATATGTGGGACCCCTGCCGCAGCATGGCTTGATAAGCAGTGTGTAGGTTTGTGCCTGGGATCTGAGCCGGCAAACCCGGGACTGCCAAAGCAGAGTGTGTGAATTTAACCATTACATGATGGGGCAGGACTCTAGGACTACATTTTTAAGGAAAATATCATTCCACAGATAAGCTATATATCTACGTCCTTTTCATCTCTAGCATCTTGGATGAACAAGACATTCCTCGGGACTCACGTTCCTCCCCGAGGTTTTGTTTTTTCAAGATTTTGGGTGGGGCCAAAGGACCTGGAGCTGGTAAGCAATTATGCACTCACGTCTGGGAAGTCCTGCTGTAAGTACTTAGGTCCCTGGATTCTGGTGAACGACTGAGCCCAGAGAGGCAGGTTTCACAGCCTGCTTGCTATCTGTTGTAAAGCAGATTAAAGGAACAGTGGCAGATATGGTATCCTGTGACACCAACTGTTCCTCATCAGGGCTTATGTGGGTCAACTCAGCCTCATTCAATTCAGCTCTGAACCTTTTAAGGGCCCCCAGCAAAATTTTGAGAAGTATTTAGCAGTTACTGTTAAGTGCTCACTACTACATGCTTAACTCTCTCTCTTTGAGAAGCCAGTAGATCACTCAGAGAAAAACACACAAATGAAAATTTATAGGTCAATGCGTTAACTGTTGTAATAGAAATGTCTCTGGGGGTAAAGTGACCTAGTGGGCGTGTGCGGGAGCCAAGGTGGTAAAGGAGGTGAGGTCAATAGAAATAACTCTGATTTGAGTAATTGGATGGAAGGTGTTGCCCAAACAGAGACGGAAAATGAAGAAGTGAGAGAGCTCATTCAGCACTGGAAACAGTGTGTTTAACACGTCTACAGGACAACTAATGAAAATGTCTGGTAGACAGTTAGAAGGGTCTACTGCTTAGGATATAGGTTTGGACTGAAATTGTAGATTTGTGAGCAATCAGCATACAAGCGATAGTTGACCTTGTGGACAGAGGTGAGAATACCAGAGGGAATATAAAAGGTGAGAGTAGTAAGCAGCTGAGAACGAATGTTTAGGAGAAGCAGGATAGGAGCAGGGAGCTAAAGAAAAGTCTGATAACTCGATCCAGGAAAGAAGCTGGGATCCTGTTGCCAGTACTCCCAGGAGATGCCTACCCAAACTTATGCTGTCTCCTCCCTATTCTCCTCCTTCATCCTTCCACCCTCAGCCCCTCACTTCCATCTCCCCATTCCTGTTCTCCACCCTCCCTCCACCTTCATGCTACCTGTGTCTCTTGCTGTCCTTTCCTGATGCTATGTGCTGGATCCACGGTCACTTGCCTCGTACGGTCTGGATATCCACCTGGCTGGGCTGCCTTCCATGGCCCGCAGTGGAGTCTCCCCAGCTGCCTTACTCTCTGGTCTTACCTCATTTCTAATCCAGATTCCTCTACATCTGGCCCGTGACACTGTAAAACTTGGAGCCGCCTAATTTGCAGCTCTACTGATTGCCCTTTTAGTTTGAGTGGTACCCAGTGGGCAGGCATAAATGTGTGTGCATATGTGAATTTTATTTAAAATAGCAGAGAAGAGGCTGAATCTAACTACACTGGATTTTGTAAATAGTAATCACCATTTTCACTTCCTTTCCAAATGATTATATTTTCTATGACATTTGCCGCTTCTAAATATTGCCAGTGCACAAAACTGTCACAGAGCAAACTGGTTTTTTATCATGTGGCAAAATGCATCCTTTTCTCCTCAACTTCTTATTTTCAACCACGTTGTTTCTTATTCCCCCTTGCATGTTTACCAACAGCACAATTATATAAATAAACGACCTTGTATCATCCTGTGGTTTTGCTATCTACCTCTGCATCTGCCTATGAATTCTAAACTGGAAACTTCGTGATTTGCATTAGAGGGTAACTGGTTAGAGCGCCTTGTTTTCTATGATGAACTGGTCTGTCATTTTTACTTTGTAAAAGGCCTATCAATAGTCGTTCATATGACCATTTGTTCATTCAACAAGTATTTCTTGAGTATCCACTGTGTTTGTGTGTGTGTTTGTGGTATACTCTGACACTGACTTATCTGAGCCTCAGAATAATGAAAAAGTTGGAGCCAGCAACTACCTCATTGAGGAATTGAGCTTTGAGGACATTGAGTAACCGTCTGAGGTTTGTACAGATCATTGTTGGTTATTGGAGGTAGTACCGTAACTCCCGTCTCAAGACTCCTTTCCTTACTTTCTTTCCAATAGATGAGGTCAGCAGCCTAAAATATGAGTCAGAACGATAACACTGTGGGCTGCTCCCATTGTCCCAGACCAACAACAACAACAATAATAACAACAAC